>NC_087346.1:123215000-123840000 GCF_030014295.1 Loxodonta africana
CCACTGACCCCACTTACAAAAACTAACACCTCATTTTAACTTCTTTTGCTCTAATGTTGGAATCTTTAAGGAGTCCCAATAAACATTTCTCTTTTCTGTCCAGGTTCTGAACAAATTGAAGAGTAACACAAAGAAATGACATCTTGAGAGCATAATATCATCTTCATTACTAAGAAGACCAGATTCAAGGGCTTGGCTTTACATTTGTCCTTGCAAATGCCTAGTGAGTAAGTTGGACTAACCCTGAAGTTTAGTTTATACACTTGGTTTATATTAAAGACTAAATAAAAAGTCAATTTTAATCATGACTTTAATTGATATACATCAGAACCAATTGTATCAGAGCACGAGTAGTAGTCATAAGAAAAGGAGTTAATTGGGTGATCTTAAGCATTACCAATGAATCATTGATAGCTTAATGGATCTGTTTCCACATGAATCCTATAAAAGTCAAGCTACTTCAATGATCTGCTTACTTCCTTATTTGCCCTATTAGATTTTATGATTCTCTAAGAAACGGGACTATTTTTTTAGTCTTTATTTCTAGTATCCAAATGAAATAAATTTCACAATGGATATCAGTTGAATTCATTACAATACACTATGATAAATTTCACCACAAAGTTAGAGACAAAAGAACACTGAGGGCAATATCATGTGGTCATAGGATAGTTCAATAGCGCAGAATTGTGAGAGAGCCTTCTCAGTTACAGGCACCATATTAGGTAAATGTCAAGAGGAGCAAAAGAAATAGTATGCACTTTTGAAAATATCAAGTAGTTAATAGGGTTACCATTCTGTGGGAGAAAGATATGGCCGTCTGCTTCTTTAAAAGATTTACAGCCTTCGAAACCCTGGGGGAAATTCTATTTTGTCCTATAGGGTCACTATGAGTCAGAATTGACTTGTATGACAATAGGTTATAATAGAGTAAGTTGCTCTTAAGTATTAGCACTGCGACTCAGACTCATAGTGACCTTATTTATAACAGAAAAGTAGTTGCTTCACCCTGTGCCATCTTCATGATAGTTGGTATGTTTGAGTCCATTGTTTTGGCTATTGTATATTTTTTATCAGTCCATCTCATTGAGGGTTTCCCTCATTTTTGCTGAGTTAGGGCTGGAGATCAGTGCATATATGTGGGTATCTTGTGAGATATGATTGAAGCAAATTTAGGAAGGGCCTGGTAATTATTCCAAAGGATTTGAAGGCCTTGGTGTTCCATATACAACTGTTACACGAAAAACTGTACAATTCCCACAAGAAGAGAACAAAAAAGTATTTTCCTTACATTGCTGAGCTTTTAAAAACATGTGACCCAATAAATTACATTGCCTAAACTGGATCACACTCTGAATGATAGTTACATGTAAAGCTCAAGACTTTTTTGAGCTTGAATCTGTTTGACTGCAAGTCACTTGAACTTTAAAAAAAAAAAAAAAAAAGCATTTCCTTCCTTTAAAGCTTTAGATCTTTTTTCTTTTGCTGCCTTAAAGAAAAATGAATAAATAAGAGCTGGCTAGGCGAACTATTCTCAGCAGAGAGCCTGTGGAGTCATTGTGTTTGGGTAAAAACCTAGCTCTGCCTCTGACTATCTGAATTACTTCACCTCTCTGTTTTAATTCCGTTATCTATAGAAGGACCTTAATCATAGTACCTACTTTGTAGACTTATGATGAAGAATACACACATTAATCTATGTTATACTTAAAAAAGAGACTGACACAGAGTAAACACTACTGAAATAGTACCTGATATTAATGGCAGCGGCATTTACTAGTACTTTCTACTTATAATAACTTTTATCTTTTCTAATATTTACTTACAGTTACTGAGTTTGTATAACTCAGTATTTATGTCCTTAACTTCAGATCTTTCATTTTCCAGGTTTTGTTAGCAATTTAAACTATGATATTATACTCTATCTGCAATGTACATGATCATAGAAACCCAGTTGGCCAAAAGCTAGAAATGGAAAATTGTTCATCTAGGAAAAAATTGTACTTTTCTATATTTGTAAGCAATTTGCATTCAGGAAATATTCAGCCTGTAGCAGTCTATGTTCAGAGCATGATAAGGACTGAGTTTGTTTAGCTATCTCTCTTGGCCTGCCATGTAGAAACCTCATGGTATAAAATGCATATCATTATTTGAAAAATCAGAACAGAAACTACTTTCACAAAAATAATAGTAAATTCTATGAGTTTTACTTCTAAACATCTTGTTTCTGATGCTACAAACTTTGCAAATAAAATATATTTATAAAATATATTTATGTCACATGATTCTTTTTTAAAAGAGTGATAGACCTGCTAAATGTTTTGTTTGTTTTTTCCCCTTGGAAATGCATCTGATTCAATATAAAACATATTTTATGTATACAAAAATCTATGTATAATTATAGATACCAAAAAAAAAAAAAAAAAAAAAAACCCAGTGCTGTCGAGTCGATTCCGACTCATAGCGGCCCTACAGGACAGAGTAGAATTGCCCCATAGAGTTTCCAAGGAGCGCCTGGTGGATTCAAACTGCTGACCCTTTGGTTAGCAGCCATAGAGTTTAACCACTACACCACCAGGGTTTCCGTAATTATAGAGAGATATATGTAGCTATTCTTAGAACAGTAAAAAAAAAAAAAAAAAAGTACCCTTTACACCTTCCTATATTGCTCCTAGAATATTTCTTCAGGAAAAGAAAAATAAACCCTTATTACTGAATAAATAATTGATTTAAATTAATTACTTAAAGTTGATGTATTATTGATATTAATTTATTTTTAAGTTTCACTAGTATTTTTCAGTGTCACTAGCATTAATGAACATTATTTTAGTCTAAAGAGATGTTCTGTAATTTATATAGATGCATTTTTGTTTGGAGATCAGAACACATAGTCAAAATATTGGGGAGCATTCAAATCATGACTTGCATTGTGATTGCCTTTTTTTTGAATCTTGGAATTTGAAAGAAACCTAGAAGATTAGAGGAGATGATTTAAATTAGATTTAGTAGTGCTCTATAAAAATTAAATACTTAAGTGGAAAAACATACCTTGCTCATGGATAGGAAGACTTAACATAGTAAAAATGTCTATTCTACCAAAAGCCATCTATACATACAATGCACTTCCGATCCAAATTCCCATGTCATTTTTTAATGTGATGGAGAAATAAATCACCAACTTCATACAGAAGGGAAAGAAGCCTCGGATAAGTAAAGCATTACTGAAAAGGAAGAAGAAAGTGGGAGGCCTCACTCTACCTGATTTCAGAACCTATTATACAGCCACAGTAGTCAAAACAGCCTGGTACTGGTACAAAAACAGGCACATAGACCAATGGAACAGAATTGAGAACCCAAATATAAATCCATCCACATATGAGCAGCTGATATTTGACAAAGGCCCAGTGTCAGTTAATTGGGGAAAAGATAGTCTTTTTAACAAATGGTGCTGGCATAACTGGATATCCATTTGCAAAAAAATGAAACAGGACCCATACCTCACACCATGCACAAAAACTAACTCCAAGTGGATCAAAGACCTAAACATAAAGACTAAAATGATAAAGATCATGGAAGAAAAAATAGGGACAACCTTAGGAGCCCTAATACAAGGCATAAACAGAATACAAAACATTACCAAAAATGACGAAGAGAAACCAGATAACTGGGAGCTCCTAAAAATCAAACACCTATGCTCATCTAAAGACTTCACCAAAAGAGTAAAAAGACCACCTACAGACTGGGAAAGAACTTTCAGCTATGACATCTCCGACCAGTGCCTGACCTCTAAAATTGATATGATTCTGTCAAAACTCAACCACAAAAAGACAAACAACCCAATCAAGAAGTGGGCAAAGGATATGAACACACAGTTCACTAAAGAAGATATTCAGGCAGCTAACAGATACATGAGAAAATGCTCTCGATCATTAGCCATTAGAGAAATGCAAATTAAAACTACGACGCGATTCCATCTCACTCCAACAAGGCTGGCAATAATCCAAAAAACACAAAATAATAAATGTTGGAGAGGCTGTGGAGAGATTGGAACTCGTATACACTGCTGGTGGGAATGTAAAATGGTACAACCACTTTGGAAATCTGTCTGGCGTTATCTTAAACAGTTAGAAATAGAACTACCATACAACCCAGAAATCCCTCTCCTTGGAATATACCCTAGAGAAATAAGAGCCTTCACACAAACAGATATATGCACACCCATGTTTATTGCAGCTCTGTTTACAATAGCAAAAAGCTGGAAGCAACCAAGGTGTCCATCAACGGATGAATGGGTAAATAAATTGGGGTATATTCACACAATGGAATACTACGCATGGATAAAGAACAGTGAGGAATCTGTGAAACATTTCATAACATGGAGGAACCTGGAAGGCATTATGCTGAGCAAAATTAGTCAGAGGCAAACGGACAAATATTGTAAAAGACCACTATTATAAGATCTTGAGAAATAGTATAAACTGAGAACACATACTTTTGTGGTTACGAGGAGGGGAGGGAGGGAGGGTGGGAGAGGGTTATTTACTGATTAGTTAGTAGATAAGAACTGCTTTAGGTGAAGGGAAGGACAACACTCAATACATGGAAGGTCAGTTCAACTGGACTGGACCAAAAGCAAAGAAGTTTCCGGTATAAACTGAATGCTTCAAAGGTCAGCAGAGCAAGGGCGGGGGTTTGGTGACCATGGTTTAAGGGGACTTCTAAGTCAATTGGCATAATAAACTCTGTTATGAAAACATTCTGCATCCCACTTTGAAATGTGGCATCTGGGGTCTTAAATGATAACAAGCGGCCATCTAAGATGCATCAATTGGTCTCAACCCACCTGGATCAAAGGAGAATGCAGAACACCAAGGTTACACGATAACTAAGAGCCCAAGAGACAGAAAGGGCCACATGAACCAGAGACCTACATCATCCTGAGACCAGAAGAACTAGTTGCTGCCCAGCCACAACCGATGACTGCCCTGACAGGGAGTACAACAGAGAACCCCTGAGGGAGCAGGAGAACAGTGGGATGCAGACCCCAAATTCTCACGAAAAGACCATACTTAATGGTCTGACTGAGACTAGAGTAATCCCGGCGGTCATGGTCCCCAAACCTTCTGTTGGCCCAGGACAGGAACCATTCCCGAAGACAACTTATCAGACATGAAAGGGACTGGACAGTGGGTAGGAGAGAGATGCTGATGAAGAGTGAGCTGTTTGTATCAGGTGGACACTTGAGACTGTGTTGGCATCTCATGTCTGGAGGGCGGATGGGAGGATAGAGAGAGTTGGAAGCTGGCAAAATTGTCACGAGAGTCTGGAAGGGCTGACTCATTAGGAGGAGAGCAAGTGGGAGTATGGAGTAAGGTGTATGTAAACTTATATGTGACAGTTTGACTTGATTTGTCAACGTTCACTTGAAGCTCAATAAAAGTTAATTAAAAAATTAAATACTATAAATACATTAATATTGTTAATACTCTCTAGTTGATATAACTTTTTTTGCACTAACCCTGTATATCTTCAAAAGAAGGTAGCACTTGCAGCAGTTTTTCTCATAAACATATTTTGCATTTTGAGAATAGAAATACATTGACTGATCCACATGAGGGCCAACAGAAAATAAGCATGAGTAGCTTGCATTTTTATTAAATGTAAGTTTGAGTCGGTACAGATTTTTAAAAAATTCTCTAGGGTAAATGACAAGTCTTAAGGGCAGAAATGGAGCCCTGGTTGCACAGTGGTTCAGTGCTCAGCTGCTAACCAAAAGGTCAGCATTTTAAATCCACCAGCCTCTCTGCAGGAGAAAGATGTGGCAGTAGCCTCTTGTAAAAATTATAGCCTAGGAAACCCTATGAAGAAGTTCTATACTGTCCTAGAGGGTACTGTGATATGGATTTCATCTATGGCAACAGGTTAAAGGGCAGAGGAGCATGGTTTTAGAGGAGTAAAAGGGAAGTGGAAATGAATGGGATTACATCAAGATACATTGCCTACAACTCAGAACATGGTAACTAGTCCTCCTTTTCAGCCTTTTAAAAGTCTGGGTACACTGTGCCTTTCTTATTTTTTTCTTCTACACATACTCCTTAGTGGGAAGCTCTAAGATATCCCACTTATTAACATCATTAGTAGTCCTTCATGTAGGATTTGCTGACTAACATTATCTTACAGTGGAACGTCTGTCGTGAACAAGTAATTTTTCCTCTGCACTCACAGAATCATCTTCAGGAGAATCTCTGGTGAACACATCTAAGATTAGGCAGTTGCTTGCCAAATGCCATCTGTTTGGACATATGAAATTCTCTAGGAGCCTAGAGAAGGGAGTAATGAGGGAAACTGAATTCTTCTTCCTCATAACCTCTTAAGTGCTTTTGTTCATCTGACTTTAAAAACAAAACAAAAACCTTAAAAAAAAAAAGAATAATAAGTTACTATCACATTATAGATTTATAAAAGAATATCAGCTTAATTTAACTCTTTAATATAATAAAATAATAAGGAATAATAATATATTATAAGCTAAAGAAAGCATCAGTACGTAGGGTTGTAAAGTTAAGGACATAGTTGTTAATTTGTTTTATATGATCATATATCCTTAAAACAGTGGTTTTAACATAATCTGTGAAAAATCTAATACCAGATACTTCAAAGAAATACAATTAGTAGCTCTACTTTAAAAAGAAAAATCACCATACGATATTTCTTGAGCAAGTTTATACAAGTCAACCCTTCAAAGGAAATTCTCTTCGATGTGATTAATTTATTTGCTGGTAAAATGTTGTTGTTCCATTAAGTGCTGTCAAGTCAGTTCTGACTCATAACAGCCCTATGTATGACAGAGTAAAACGCTGCCCTGTCCTGTGCCATCCTCACAATCATTGCTATGTTCGAGCCCACTGTTTTAACCACTGTGTCAATTGTCGAGGGTCTTCTTTTTCACCAACCTTATGCTTTACCAAGCATGATATCCTTCTCCAGAGACTGGGCCTCCTGATAACATGTCCAAGGTACATGAGATGAAGTCTCTCCATCCTCCTTCTTAAGAAGCATTCTGTCTGTACTTTTTTCAAGACAGATTTGTTTGTTCTTCTCGGTGTTCATGGTATAATTAATATTCTTCCCCAACACCGAAATTCAAAGGCATCAATTCTACTTCAGTCTTCCTTACTCATTGCCCAGCTTTTGATGCTGTTATTTTACATCTTTTCTCCATCCGCAATTGTTGTTTCTAGCAGTTATTACCTCAAACATGTAGAATATAATGGCAAAAATGTGGTACATATGAAGGTCCAAAAAAAAAAAAAAAACAAAGAAAAGCAAAGATATTTCTTAGATATGATTGGTGAAATTCCAAGATGGCCCCCACGTTTTCACTGCCTGATATGATGAGTATCATAGGGTATCATTCACGTGGATAGACTACCAGTCAGTCAACTTTCAATTAAACTTAAGGAAGATTATCTTGGTGGGCCTAACATAATCAGAGAAGCCTTTCTAAACAACAATCTAGGGAAGTCATAGATTTGAAAAGTGAGAGGGTTTATGGAGAGAACCTTGTGGCAAGGAACTGCAGGGAACATCTAGGGGCTGGTAGAAGTTCCTAGTTCATAGCCAGCATGAGATTGGAGCTTCAGTTCCACAGCCATAGGAACTGAATTCTGCCAACAACCATATAAACTTGAAAGAGGAATCTGAGCTCCAGAAAGAAACGTAGGCCAGCCCACACCTTGATTTCAGCCTTGTGAATTCCTATGCAAAGAACGCCGTTCACTTGTGACTGAAATTCTGACCTCTGGAAACCTTGAGAATAAACCGGGGTTGTCTCAAGCCTCTAAATTTCTGATAATTTATTATACTGTAATAAAAATCTATCATCATGTAGGGGTTGGGAAGGAGGGGTTCAGGATGCTATGAACAGAGGGTTAGGTCATTTTGATGAAAATTCTAAATCCATTTTATAAACTGTTTTCTGGAAACACCCAAAGTGTAAATCATTGAATGGTGCCACATCTGATTCCTCTACTATTGTCTGCTACTACAGAGAGCTGTGGAAATGTTTCAAGAACTGTTAGTAAACATTTAAAATTTATCCATGACTGCTCATCTGTCTGCAGAATGCTATTGTATATTTAGGAATTAGTGATAAGTAAATTTTTTTTTTATAATCATGGTGAAGTATCAATATAACTTAAAATAAATAAAAATAACTACTACAAAAGTGTGAATTTATTTAAAGATGCTAATTATACTCATAAATAGAGTTATGATGATGCATTTGAAAATTATCTTCTGATTAAGGATAAACTAAAAATTAGGATGTCTGTAAAATATAAGGTATGTGAATAGATGATAGGGCTAGGAAAACAAGAATTTCTGCCCAGCTCCTCATAGAAAGATAGCCTCTCTCTCTTTCTGACCTCTCTATGATCTCTCTCTCTCTGTCAACTTAGAAATTTTGCACTGCTTTGAAAGATAGTAGTAGTCCAATTTGTCTCACATACCAAATAGATTTAGAAAGTAATGCATGGTACTTTAATCATTCCACAGGCATACAATTTTTTTTTTAATTTGTCCGTAAAATATATCTAACCAAGTACAGTAGCTCTAAAAGTCCTTAAGGGAGACATCAAGCTCTGTCATTTTGGCCTCCTCTGTTCTTCCTTATTCTTCTTCATTTTCAAAATCATTATAATATAACATTCTGAAAGCATTTTTTTGTGCTCAGCTTTCTACATTTTATTTAATAATTTCTTTTCAAAATGCACTGATTTCCTGTTGTATTCCAGAAATCAGTTGTCCTTATTTCACCCTAAGACCATGATGCTCTACTTTCCAAGCCTATCAAATACTTTTGCATTTTTGTACATATTTTATCTATGTTGTGCATACCAATTTATTTATTTTTGTTTCAATGATTGATGATTACTTCCTGTTAATTCCTCTTAATGGTAATAATGGCATATAATGGCTTGATTAAAGTGATACACTTATTTGCATTTTAATAGTTTACTCTCTGATCAGGACTCTAGAGTAAGACTACCTAGACCACCTACTTTTAGGTGAAATTTACTGGTAATTTTAACCTCCTGTTTACCTGTGTCCTCGTCTATACCCATGGGATAATCATTCTACTTACTGAATAGATTGTTACAAAGAAAAAATGAGTTAATACCTTTATGGAATCTAGAATTGTTCCTAGAATGTAGTAAACACTAAATATATTATAATTATTAATATCTAAAAAAGATTATATTTTTGTGATTTATACAGTAATTAATGAAATAAATCTAAATAATTTTATGCTATCCTTACTGTTTCAATACTTGATATCTTGCTATTTTGTTATTGATCCTACTGATTATACCATTGTCTTTTTCACATAGTCTGCGATTGACTGTTTATGTCTAGGAAATATTATGATAGTATCTAGGTTTTGGAAATATAATCAAAAGGCACAGAGGCAGAGAAATTAAAAAAAAAGACATGGAAAAATATGATCCACACTAGGGGTGAGGCTAATTTAACAAGGGAAACACTGGATTAAAAGTGAGGGGACACATATTATAAAGGTATTATTTCATTTGTATTTTATTATAGTCTTTTTTTTTTACAAACTTTAAATCTTTCATTTATTTATCTGCATTGGTATCTTGATTTTATTTAATCCTTGTTGTCATTGTTGCTGTTAGGTGCCGTTGAGTTAGTTCTAACTCATAGTGACCCTGCATACAACAGAAAGAAGCACTGCCCGGTTCTGCACCATTCTCAAAATCCTTGCTATGTTTGAGCCCAGCTACTGTGTCAATTTGTCTCCTTGAAAGTCTTCAACTTTTTTGCTGACCTTCTACTTTACCCAGCATGAGGTCTTTCTCCAGGGACTAATCAATTCCTCCTGATAACATGTACAAAGTATGTGAGACAAAGTCTCGTCATCCTTACTTCTAAGGAGCATTCTGACTATACTTCTTCCAAGGCAAATTTGTTTGTTCTTCTGGAAGTCCATGGTATATTCAATTTTGTTCATCAACACCGTAATTCCAAGGAATCACAAAACAAAGCCATCTTTAGTTTCTTATAAGTAAAATTCAATAATCTTAGTTTTTTGTGGATTGTTGAAATTATTTTTGAAATATTGGAATTGCTAATTTTATAAAGGAAAGATATTTTTATTAAGAATAAATAAATGTCATATTTTTTAAAGAGTGTATTTTGTACTTGATCACCTATCTTCAATAATTTAATGATAAAACTAGCTTCTATTCTAAAATATGATAGATTCTTCTCTTTGAGTATATTTAATTATAGTCTTCATAATGATCGATTGATACTTTATTTTTCCAGTACATTTCTTTTTAATAATTTGGTCCTGACTATTAAAAAGAACTTTATCCAGATGCATTCAAACTAGGGCATTCAGGTGATTATTTCACAATTCAGAAATATTAGAAATATATTTTAATTGGTGGGATAGTTACCAAACCAACTATATCTAATTGAGTACTAAAAACTTTAATATGGACTAGACAGTTTAAACACATACTCTCCCTGCTAAGTGACAACAAATTATTAAACTGGCATTCTAATTAAGACAAAAAGTTTGAAGACTTCAACATAGAGCATGCTTGTCTTTAAAATACAATTATTAATTTTTTATAAGATACCTTTAGAAAATTCTAATTTATTGATAAAGAGCAAAGAACATAATGGACAAATGTTTCTGAGCATTGTGTTTTGCAGGTTGTGACATACGAGAGATGCATTCAGAAGAATTATAAATATTACTATATATCAGGAAATATACATCAATTTCCAGACATTTGAAAAAATTAAGGTCAGAATAAAAATTGTTCATCTAGCAAGGCAATAACATGATAAATCTGAAATTGTAGGCTACTTTTATCCTGAGCATCTCTGCAAATGAAAAGAGAATAAAGGGCCTAGAAAAATGATTAATACTTGACTATTTCTACCAACCACTTTAATTTTATTTTCCTCAAACTGATTTTAAAATCTAAAAGCATCATTACTCGAGATCAAGCAAAATATAGATAGTATCATTCCCAAAGTAAATTTTTTGGATAGCATTACAAAGAGAGGATTGGGAAATTTAAAAAGAGGGGAATATTCTGCCAGGGATATTCTAAATCAATGCATGTTGTTTTCCTATGGCCCTAGGAGAAGTTTACCAAGGAAGTATTTTGATTAAAAACTTAGATGGTACATGTAAAGCATATGAATCTCTCTTCAAGTTTATTTTTCCATGCTCACATGTGTTACGGTCAAGAGATAACCTTCGCTTATGTCATGACAAGCGTAAACTTTCTGGGATTCCTGTATGTATTTAACTAATTGACTTTAAAAAAAAAAAATTCTTACTTGTTCTCCTAGGTTTTTATTACAAAGTTAAGTTACTTACTATTTTTTTTCCTCTACATTCCACCTTACATTTTAGCTATTTATTTAAGGAACTTATTCCAGAATTTACCCCCAGTGATGCTCAATTTTATGTGTCAACTTGGCTAGGCTATGTTGTTGTTTTCGTTGTTTTTATTGCTGTACAATTGGCTCCGACTCACAGTGGCCTTATGTATAAGAGAAACTTGCCTGATCCTGTGCTTTGTTTACTATCTTTGATACGATTGAGCCCATTGTTGTGGTTATTGTGTCAATCCATCTTATTGAGGGGTTCCCTCATTTTAGCTGACCATGTATTTAATACCTTTTGTTATTGTTGTTAGTGGTTGCTAGATTTCAACTCATGGCAACCCCATGTGTGCAGAGTAGAACAGCTCCACACACAGTGAGGTTTTCAAAGTTGTGACATTTTGGAAAAAGATCACCAGGCCTGTCTTCCAAGAAGCCTCCAAGTGGATTCTAACCCCAAAGCTTTCAGCTAGTAGATGAGCACTTAACGATTTGTAGCACCCAGGAACTCTTCACTTATTACCTAGGATCTGGTTATTTAATGAAACTCTAATCTAGGTATTGTTGTAAAGATGCATTTGCAGGTACCATTACCATCTACAATCAATTGACTTTAAGTAAAGGAAAATATTCTCAATAATATGGGTGAACCTAATCCAATCAGCTAAAAGACCTTAAAATAGAATTTAGGTTTCCTTAAGACTGAAGCACTGTAGGCTCTTTCTGGGATATTCCTGAAGGACAGTGGTGAAGGGAAATAATATCAGTAGGCAGAAATTTTAGCAGGGCACCTGGTTGTTCATTTTTCTTGAAAGGAGAAATGGCCAGAGGGAAGCATCACAATCACGCAATGAGCTGTGGCCAGTAGTTTGGTTTAATATTCAGTAATATTGATGACAACTGGTCTTGGGAAAGAGAAACTGGACAGACCCCTCTGAATGGGCAACAAGCATGATTGCACCTGTGTTCCCTTGTGAATGTTTACCAAAGGGTGACCAAAGACAGATGAAGATTATAGTAATCAAGTGTAAAAAGTGACTTGTCCTGTTGATAACAGTCAGCCTCTTTCCCCAGCCACTCTGGTCATTGCCCAATGAATTCATGAACATAATGGCCATGGTGTTAAGAGTAGAGGCTGTACATGAGCTCAGTCACATGGACTTCCACTCACTAAGACACTACTATAACCACTACTGAGTGCCTATCTGAGCAGCAGAGACCAACACTGTGTCCCTAATATGACAGCATTCTCTGAAGTGTCAGCCAGCTACCTGGTGGCAAATTGATTACACTGGACCACAAGTCCATCATAAAAGGGACAGCATTTTGTTCTTATTGGAATAGATATTTACTGTGGGTATGTATTTGCTTTCCTATCATGCAATGTTTTTACGGAATTACAAAATGTTTATTCACCATCACAGCATTGCTTCTAATCAAGGTACTCCCTCACTTCATGGCAAATAGTGTAACAATGGCCCATACTCATGAAATTCACTGCCCTTAGCATGTACCTCATCATCCTGATACTGCTGGCTTGATAGAATGGCCTTTTGGAGGTTCAGTATGAGCTTCCACTAGGTGACAATACCTTGCAGAGCAGGGGCAACATTCTCTAAAAGGCTGTATATCCCCTTTTTTTTCTTAACTGTACTTTAGATGAAGATTTAAAGAACAAACTAGTTTCTCATTAAACAGTACACATATTGTTTTGTGACGTTGGTTAGCAATATCACAACATGTCAACACTCTCTCTTCTCAACCTTGAGGTCCCTATTACCAGTCTTCCTGTCCCCTCCTGCCTTCTTTAGTCTCATTTTGTTTCATGGGTCTATCCAATCTTTGACTGAAGGGTGGACCTCAGGAATGACTTCATTACTGAGCTAAAAAGGTGTCCTAGGGCCATACTCTCAGGGTGTCTCCAGTCTCTGTTAGGCCAGCAAGTCTAGGCTTACTTTTTGAGTTAGAATTTTTTTCTACATTTCTATCCAGCTCTGTCTAGGACCCTCTATTGCGACCCCTGTCAGAGCAGTCTGTGGTGTTAGCTAGGCACCATCTAGTTGTACTGTACATGCTCTTAGTTAGTATCCAATATATGGTGCTATTTCTCCCATAGCCAGGATTCACAAGTACAGAAATGGAGGGGTAGAAATTGAGGTAACACCACTTACTATCACCCCTACTAAGTCACTAATACAAATTGTGCTTCCTTTACCCATAACCTTGTGTTCTGCTACTTCAGAAATATTTGTTCCAAAGAAAGGAATGCTTCCTTCAGGAGTCATAGCAATGATTCCATTGAACCAGGATGTGAAGACCTGGTCTTTGAATGTCTCTGAATCAACAGGCAAAAAAAAAAAAAAAAAGCTATTGTATTGACTTTGGTGATTGATCCTGGTTACCAAGAATAAATTAGACTGCTACTACATAATAAAGGTAAGGAAGGGTATGTCTGTAATACAGCAGATCCCTTAGGTCATCTCTCAGTTTTGCTATGTGCTGTGATTGAAGTCAATGGAAAACTACAACAATCAAATTCAGGCAGAACCTCTAACGGCCCTTGAGAACTAAAGGTTTAGGTCACCACACCAGGCAAAGAATCACAATCAGCTGAGGTCCTGGCTGAGTGCAAAGGGAATATAGAAGAGGTAGTGAAAAAAAGTAGTTATAAATACTAGTTGCAACCATATGACCAGTTTCAGAAAAGGACTATGACAGTTATGAGTTTTTCTTCCTTATTTTGCTATGTATATTTTTGTGTGTGTGTGTACATGCATATTTTTATTCTTAATGAGAACAGCAGGTGATCGTATAAAAGATAATGGACCATTGTTAAATCAAATTCATTTACAGGCAAATGTCAGTGTTTGCCATTGCAATAAGGAGCAGTAAGACGTTGAAAGGGGGAAAAGCAAACAATATGAGTACAGATGTAGGTAGGTTATTACATAAAGTCATGAAAGAATATGAAATTTTACTTTTTTTAGCTTCCATTTTCTCAGTGAAGACACAGAAACTCATCTGAATGTGTGGGTATATGTGTGCAGCATGTTGGAGAAAGAAAAAGTTCTGAAATAACTGCCTGGGAGAAGTTAATACATTCACAAGGTATGCTGGAAAATTTTTGGAAAAGAAAGTAAATTGTATGACGCTCTCCTAAAGATGTATACTTTTACAGTAAAGACAAATAATTTTTTTTTAAATTTTGGTGGATTTAAAAATAAACATTTTATTAATTCATATTAAATAAGATTTCTGAAATATGCTAATAACATTTTAAGATTGTCCATTTTAACGCAAAATCTGTTCTGTAATATCTTGGGAAAAAAACAATATCTTACTTTATTGAATTTTCTCTGCCTTATCCATAAACATTTAAAACTAACAATTCTTGTGGGCAATATACCAAATAGCTTTCAATTTGTTGACTCATTCATGGCTAGCTGAAATGCTGAATTCTAACTATCCCCAGTGGTAGGAGTTTAATCATTTGGATCACTGCTTGTTCTGGAAACAAACTGAGCAGGGTTTGAAATTATCCTCCTCCCAAACCCAAGAAATATTCTCAGGGGCATTGACCTATTTTAGATTTTCTCAGTAGACTTCATCCTAAACTCAGACCGTACGCTCAAAACGTAATGATGTCCAGTGTATTTCAAAATTTTCACATTGCCTGTCACTATTTCTTCGAATAGAGAAAGAAGAGCTGTGACATTTTCACTCCCTTTTTACCCCATAGGTTTATTTTTCTTTCTTTTTCTCAACAGGTAAAAGCATTTCATTCAGTATTTATTGAACATCTCCTATGGGCACAATACCAACAAACTTGTGATAGTAAATGAGCCAGATTATATTGTTAGCAAGCAGATGTTCCAGCATTACTTGTCACCTGTGACTAGTGGGGTGCTTGACTTAGCTGATGTGTGAAAATTCAGCAAAGCAGCTGGAATCCTTTATGTGATTGTGTGTGAGGATTTTTTTTTTTTTTTTGATAGGATGTTAGTAAAAATGTAGTTCTTTGGAGATTGGTTTCCTGCAGTAAAAATTCAGAAAACTCATAACCTCAAACATCAGAGGTGTTTTCATCAATAGCAATGAAGACATCTATAGAAGTAAGATGAAATTTTTATGTATTATTTTCTCCCCGTGTACCACTTCCCTCCTGAAAAACAGGTATAACCAACACAAAGATGAACTTGAAATCTGAGATAAAGCCAGATTACCATTTGTAAATATGAAATAAGTTTTTCCAAATTTATTTTTATCTATGCAATGTGTTATTAAATTAGAACAATTGAATGGGTCATAAAGATATTGATTCACTAAACATTGTCAAAACATAGCCAAGCCTATGGGAAGGATGGGGGAATGCTCTTTATGAGTGAAAATAAATCAACTAATTTTCCGTGAATATAAAATTTTGGTTACCTAGAATATAAATTTGAGTAAACAACTGTGATTGACCTGAATCACTGTTCTAATTATCTTGTCTCATTTTTAATTTTAGTTTTCAATTTGGGGACTTACTTAACCTAAGGAACCAGAGTGGCATAAGTGGTTTGTGATCAGCTGCTAACAGAATAAATATCACAGTCAAGCAAACCCTATGGAGCAGTTCTAGTCTGTAACACGTGGGGTCGCCATGATTCAAGGACCAACATGATAGCAGCTAACAACAACAACTAAAATATGGATTAACCTATCAGACAACAGAAAATGAATAAAACTGCATTAAATAGAAATGGGATGAGAGGAGAAAGAGTTTCTCTGTGTTTCGTATAATCCCTACAAAATTTTGCTTCTGGGGTATGGAGAAAATATTTTCAATATTGTGGAGGTATAATCATTCAAGGTCCAGTAAATAACCTCAGTAACCAGAGTGTTCTCTTGTATTATGCAAAGAAATAATTTGGAAATCCATTCACAGAGGAGTCTATAGAGCAAATCACATGGTCTGGGAGGTTCATTGTCAAAATCGGAGGACACAAAGAAACTATGAAAAATAAAACCAAAAACAGTCAAAGAAGGAAAAGAAATGACAGCCAAAGGAGAAAGGAAAGTTCTGGAATGAAGTAAAATATAATTTCAAATATAACTTTAGATTTTTTTAAGGCATAAATCTCACGCAAATTTTAAATCAATGTATGGCAAATATTGTAAGCTCATTAATGAGTGAGAAGATTAAAAAAAGCTTTTGCAAAGAACATTTTGAGTTCCTATTTATAATCACTTAAAAAAGCGTTAGAATGAGATTGCTAGTCTGCAGGTAAAACTGTTTCATGTTCTTATTCGGGATAGAACTATTTTACAGTTACAAGGGGGAAGTTCTAGGCTTATCTCTGGGGATGTCTGGCTTGGATTCTTGGTCAAAATTAAGCCTAACTTACTAATGAATGATTTGTGATATACCATTTAAAGCCTGGAATGGCCTTGGCAGCACTTAAGGTTAATTTATCTATGACTTTCACCTGGTGTAACAGATTAGACAGCTTGGGTTGCCTAAATGACAACAGGGGCATAACATACTCCTATGGGAACATCTTTCTAGAGCTTCCAGAAACCAAGATTCATTCTACAAATCTTGAAAGTTCAATCTGAAGATAATGTGCAACTTAGTGCATATAAGAAGAAACTTAGAGAGCATAAGCCTGGATGTCTCTTGTTGTTGTTAGGTGCCATCAAGTCAGTTCAGCTCATAGCTATACTACCTACAACAGAACAAAACAATGCCAGCCCCTGTGCCATCCTCACAATCTATCGTTATGCTTGAGCCCATCATTGCAGCCACTGTGTCAATCCATCTCATTGAGGGTCTTCTTCTTTTCCACTCTACCTTGCTCTACCCTCTACCAAGTATGAAGTCCTTCTTCAGGGACTGGTCCCTCCTGATGTTTCTTAGACCTCTGAAAGTTGCCTACACCCTTCATCTTGTGCTATAGTTTTGACTTTATTAAAACCTTTAATTGAATGTGCTTCGTAAAGTATATGATTCCTTTTATTACCCAAATTGTGTAATTTTTGCAGTTACGCAGGGCAATTAAAAACAATAAATACAATACACACACACGGGCAAATTATCTAGATCTTCTGTGAACAATTTCACATTTTTTCACTACATCGAAGATTCTACTTCCAGGTATGGTTGTCATCTGTCTCTCTCCCAACCCCACAGCACCTTCCTACAGAATCAAAGCCTTTTCCCAAATTTACATTCCTTGACAGGGACAGATGATGCAGTGAAGAAAAGCGTGAAATTGTTCACCATAGATTAGTAAGTGAGCATAAGCAACCCCGTGCTTACTTTGTCTTTTGGATAATCTGCCCTGTACACATGAGAAAACGGCAAAAACATAGTTTGTCATCTTTTGTACAGGAGAAAAATTCTCTGCAGTCCTGTCAAATAAAATGCACAATTTGATCAGGGCAGATTGTAAACAGCAAATCAAACACAAAGACGTTCTTCTACAGAATTAAATAATCCTTCAGAGGGCTTATCAAATGGTGCACTAGTAGGACAATGAAAGGACATGCTGTTCACCTTGTCTTTAGAGTAAGATTTTAAATGCTTTTTTTAAATGATAAAAGGAAGTGAAGATAAAAAGATCTGGTAGTTACCGTATTTGCTTTTATGATATTTTACTGATCATGCTTCCTTATTCACCTTCCTAGTGAATGGTAGCTACGGGGAAAAGCAAATAAGACCTAGTGCAATTTACCTAATCTGCTATGCTTACATATCTCTGATAAGGACTGAGATCTTATAAAAAGAATCACAAATTATGTTTGTATTTAACTAGTTATATTTTAGCAGAAGCTTATTTATTGTAGTTGTACTGTTCAGAGGGCTTGTGTAGTGCTGAGCAAACAGGCTCTGAAACCAGGGGTCCTCAGATGAATTGAATGGTTTAAAATGACCATATTATGTCAATTATTCTTCTAGGCTGTAGGGTCTGGAACTCCTCAAAATGTCAGTATAATGAAAGAAAGAAAGAAGGAATGTTCCAAAATAAAAGAGATTAAAGAGATGCATCAATTCACTAATTCATTAGTCTTGTTTGGGTCCTGTATTAAAATTATATATGTAATTTTGGGGACAATTAGGGAAATGTGGATATTACATTATATTAAATTTACTGAATATGATAGTGGTGAAATGCATTAATAAGAACATAACTAGAAAAGTCACACCAAAATATCTAAAGGTGAAATTTCTCGATATCCACAACTTTTTTTAATGTAATTAAAAATATTCACACACATAAATATGTGTACACAGAGAGGGAGAGAGAATGGAAATAAATGTGATAAAGTATTAAAATTTATTATTCTAGTTTAAGGGCATATGGTATCTATTGTTTTACTCCTTGATTTTTTTCTAGGCTTGAAGCTTCGGAAATAAAATGCTGAAGATAAGATATTTACTGTAAAAGATTTTGAAATTAATATATCATAAACAAACAAACTAAAAACAGAGTGGACTATAAAGAGTAAGAGTGTCAATAAGGAGACCAGTTAAGAAGCTAGTGCAATAATTCTGGTGAGAAGTGATAGTGACATGGCAACAGAAGTATAGGAAATGGACGCCTCATGGATAATTTCCTATCTGAATATAGAAACAAAGATAGAGGTTTAGGCTGTATCTCAAATCAGTTTGAGTCATCCACCTGATTAAAACCATGAAACTACTTGATACTAACTTAGCTAGCAGTTTTCAACACTGACTGTCCATTAGGTTCACTTGAGCAATTTTAAAGGACATTTGTATCCAAGCCGTACACAAGACCAATTAAATCAGAATCTATGGGGATGGCAATCAGGCATTTTTATTTTTTATAAGCTCCCTGGATGATGTGATTTTGTAGCCCTGGCTGGAAAACTACTGACCTGGATAGAAGCTATAAAAAGCAAAAAAGATCAGAGGTCTGTGTTCTAGGGGATGCTAATACTGTGAGGTCCAGAGGGGGAAGGGAACCAATAAACAGTCTTGTCTGAAGGAGCTAGCAGACGTGGGAGGAAAACCAAGGAAGTTTGATATCCTCAGAAGTCAACAGAAGGGAAAATCTAATAATGCTTCTAAAAGACTGAATGAAATGGACTAAGACGTTTTATTTAAAATGATTAGATAAAAGGAAACTTTATTACCCTACGAAAAATTATTCTTAAATGATGCTTACATGAAGTATAAGGGGGATAAGCCTGATTGATGTAGTTCTAGAGAAGGTATGAGGGGGAAAAGTTCAGAAAGTAAATAATGCAGAACTTATTTGATTTTATGAATTTTCTGTGAAGAAAAACAAGGAAATGAAGCATTAGCTAGTGAAAAGTGGGATCATTTCGGTGAAATCTCATTTGCTTTTTTTTCTTTTTTTAGATGGATGATAATTTAGAATGTTTATTTTGTGTTGTGAATGACCAAAAAGATAAAGATATTCTTATAGAGGAGGAAGCAGCAGGAGAAAATTATTTTTATTATGAATAAAAAGCACTGACCCATTGCCATTGAGTCAGTTCCAACTCATACAGAATACCTGATTTAACTTATTACAGAAGTGTAAGAGATGGCCTCAGAAAGAGGAAGGTCCTTTCTTAGAAAGGAAGTGTTTTCAAGTACATGAGTGTAAGTGAAGGAAAACTGATAGATTAGATAGTGGATAGATGAATTAGCTCTTTCCAACTGCTGCTACTTTCTGAATGAAATAACAATGGAGATATAATAGCTGACATTAAGGAGAGCAGGAGGGAGGCATTTTTAAGAAAGGTGTGATGCTGTTATCTCCGAAAGTGCATATACAGATTTAACTGGGAAATATAGTGGGATCCCTGAATAGAGTTCTAAGTGCCCAGTAAGCAAGTAGTGTATTTTTCTCCATGTTTAGTGATACACATGGTAAGTAATTGTACAGTCAAGGGTTTGTATTCAAGGTTGGAGTTTTGAGAAGTAAGTGATATGGGGATAGGCTGAGCAGAGATAGTGGTTGATGGTTTGCATTGAATGTGGAGAGTTAAGATAATGACAAACAATGCCATCTCACCTAGATAAGGAGATACATTTTAATATCAGGGGAGTAATAGGGAAAAAGTGGTGAGTCAATGAAAAAAAAAAAATCAATGGGGTTGAAGACTTTTGGCATGGGAGGAAATAATAGAGCAAGTGAGTTATGAGCTGAGTGCCAGAGAGTGTTATGTTTGAAATTAAGATTTGGGAGGTGAGAAAGTTATCTCTGATGTAAATGAACAATATATAGTTTTAGGCTATGGAAGGGTCACCTAGTGGTGCAGTGATTAAGAGCTCAGCTACAAACCCACAGGTTGGCCGTGAGAATCCACCAGAAGCTCCTTGAAAACCCTGTGGGGCAGTTCTACTCTGCTCTATAAGGTCACTATGAGTTTGAATCAACTCGACGGCAATGGAAACAGGCTATGGAAGTGAGTGGCTGAGGGGGGAAACTGGGAGAAAAAAGAGAATAATATAATCAATGAGAAAAGAAAAAAAAGTGTTTTAGTATAGGCATAAAAAAAAAGGACAGACATATAGATAAATGGAACAAAATTAAGATACTAGAAATAAACCTTACGGCTAGACAATTCAATGGAGGAAAATAGTCTTTTCAGCAAGTGGATGTTGAAACAACCGGACATCCACAATCAAGTTGGACACCTTCCTCACACCATACATAAAAACTAACTCTGTATAAGTGATCCAACTGTAAAACATTTAGAAGAAAACAGAAATAAATTTTCATGACCTTGGGTTAGACAAATATTTCTTAAATGCAACACCAAAGCTCAAGCAACAAAAGAAAAATTTGATAAATCGAACTTCATCAAAATTCAAAACTTTTTGTGAATCAGGGGATATCTTCCAGAAAGTGAAAACACAACCTACAGAATGGGGGGGGGGGGACTTGTAAATTGTATATTTGGTAAGTGTTTTAGTTAATCTAGTGCTACTGTAACAGAAATGTCACAAGTGGATGGCTTTAACAAAGAGAAATTTATTCGCTCACAGTTTAGGAGGTAAAAGTCCAAACTCAGAGTGCTGGCTCCAGGGGAAAGTTTTTCCTCTCTGTTGGCTCTAATAGAAGGCTCTTGTCATCAATCTTTCCCTGGTCTAGGAGCTTCTCAGCATAGGCACCCTGACTCCAAAGGACACACTCTGCTGCTTGCTCTTCCTACTTGGTGGTAGGAGGTCCCTCTATCTCTGTGCTCACATCTTTTATATCTGAAAATAGACTGAGTCACGATACAACCTAATTTTGTAGATTATGTACATCCTCATTAACATAACCGCCTCTAATCCTGCCTCATTAACGTCATAGAGATTAGGATTTACAGCACATAGAAAAATTATATCAGATCGCAAAGGTAGGACAAGCACACGACACTGGAAACCATGGCTTGGCCAAGTTGACACACTTTTTTTGGGGGGATGGGGGGCACAATTCAATACATAACAATAAAGATCCAGCATCTAGAATATATAAAGTACTCTAATAACCCAACTGAAAAATGGTCAAAAGATCTCAATAGATATTTCTCTAAAGAAGATGTACAGATGGTCAAGAAGCTCATGAAGAGAGCGCAACATAATTAGGCAAAAAGAGATACCACTTCACAAAGAAAACAGAATTATAAGTGTTAGCAAGAACTTGTGGAGGAATTGATATTGTCATAGATATTGGTGGGAATGTAAAATGGTATAGTCACTTTGGAAAACATTTTGGCAGTCCTCAAATTTTAACCATAGACTTCTCATATGATGAACTAATTCCATTCCTAGGTAAATATCCCAGAGAAATAAAACCATATGTTCACATAAAAGCTTGTACATTAAAGCTTATAGCATTATTATTCATATTAGCCCAAAATGGAAACAATCCAAATGCCCATCAGTTGATGAATATGCAAATAGATTGTGGCATATCCATTTAATACATGCTACAAGAAGGATGAACATTGAAAACAGGCTCAATAAAAAGCTAGTAACAAAAGACACATATTACATGTGATTCCATTTATATAAAATGTTCATATTATATATATGATCCCATTTATATAAAATGTCCTACACAGGCAAATAAATACACCAAAACTAATTAAAAAAAAAAAAAAAAAACGGTGCTGTCGAGTCGATTCTGACTCATAGCGACCCTATAGGACAGAGTAGAACTGCCCCATAGTTTCCAAGGAGCGCCTAGCGGATTCGAACTGCCGACCTTTTGGTTAGCAGCCATAGCACTTAACCACTATGCCACCAGTGTTTCTAAATAAATACACAGAGACAGAAAACAGATTAGTGGCTACCTATGGCTTGGGGGGTGGAATTGGAGAAGTAACTGTTTTTAGTTACAGAGTTTCTTTTTAGAGTAATAAGAGCATTCTAGAATCTATTGTGGTGATGGGCACAGCTATGAGTATAGTAAAAATCATTCAGTTTTACACCTTAAATGGGTAAATTATATAGTATGTGAGTTATGTATCAATATGTGCTAAAATATACAATGAATATATACTCTCATTAACTCCAAACACACATAATTGGAGCCCAGAAGTAGAAGAGGTTACGATGATAAAAAAATGGCCCCAAATTTTTCAGTTGATGGAAAACATAAAAAGTGTCTAGTGCAGCCTCACAAGGACAGAAAAAGACTCACTTTACATACAGTGGGGGAAAAAAAACCAAAAACAGTCACAGTTGATTTCTTACCAGAAGCAATAGAAGTAAGGAAAAAAATATCTTCGAAGTGCTGAAATGACAACAACAAAACTTTCAGTTGAGAATTCTATAAGTAGTGGAAGTATTCTTGATAAGGGAGGGTGAAAGAGAAACAATGTCAGATAAATTGAGAGAACTTTATCACCAGCATTCTGACATCATAAGAAATGTTAAAGGAAATTCATAAGATTGAAAGGGAATGGTGCCAGAGAGAAACTCAAATCTATAAAAAGGGATAATGTGCACTGGAAATTGTAAATAAATGGGTAAGTATAAGAGACAATTTTTTTTGTAATGTAATTTCCTTAAAATTCAACTGAATGTTGAAAAAGAAAGCAATAACATTGTAAGAAGACATTTCTTCACATATATATACACTTCTCCTTTTGGTGGTTCAGTGCTAGAATTCCCACCTTTCATGTGGGAGACGAGGGTTCCGTTCCCATCCAGTGTTTCCCCCGTCTGTCAGTAGATGCTTGTGTGTTGCTATGACGCTGAACAGATTTCAGTAGAATTTCTAGACTTAGACAAAGGGAGAAAATCTTGGTGATTCATTTCTGAAAATCAGTCAATGAAATCTTTATGGATCATAAAATTTCTATCCCTAACAGATCACGGGAATGGTGCTGGACCAGGCGGCATTTCAGTCAGTTATTTATGGGGTCACCATGAGTCTGGGCCAACTCAACATCAGCTAACGACAATATATACATGTGTATATGTGTGTGTGTGTGTGTGTGTGTGTGTGTGTATGAGAGAGAGAGTGTGATACGCAAATTATTTTTTATAGTCACAGTTTGGCATAAATATGGCAACCTGAACTCCATGCAATAACTTAAGAGGTCTTAGTATTTTGTGGCTTTGCAACAGGAGACTTTCCAATTATAAACCAATATAAGCTTCCACGTCAAGTTTCAAACGTTAATTTTTTATTGGTCTTTAAATGAAAGTTTACAAGTCAAACCAGTCTCTCATACAAAAAATTTATATACACCTTCTTATGTACTCTTAGTTGTTCTCCCCTTAATGAGACAGCACACCTCTCCTCTCCACTCTGTATTCCCCAAGTCCATTTAGCCAGCTCCTGTCCCCCTCTGCCTTCTCATCTCACCTCTAGGCAGGAGCTGCCCACGTAGTCTCATGTGCTACTTGAGCTAAGAAGATCAGTTCTCACCAGTATCATTTTCTGTCTTATAGTCCAGTCCAAGCCCTGTCTGAAGAGTTGACTTTGGGAATGGTACCAGTCTTAGGCTAACAGAAGGTCCAGGAACCATGACCTTTGCAGTTCTTCTACTCTCAGTCAGACTATTAAGTCTGGTCTTTTTATAAGAATTTGAGTTCTGCATTCCACTGTTCTCCTGCTCCATCCGGGGTTCTCTGTTGTGTTCCCTGTCAGGGCAGTCATTGGTTGTAACTAGACACCATCCTGTTCTTCTGGTCTCAGGCTCATGTAGTCTCTGATTTATGTGGCCCTTTCTGTCTCTTGGGCTCATAATTACCTTGTGTCTTTAGTGTTTTTCATTCTCCTTTGCTCCAGGTGGGTTGAGACATATTGATGCATCTTAGATGGGTGTTTCCTAGAGCTTTAGACCCCAGACGTCACTGACCAAAGTGGGATGCTGAATGTTTGCTTAATATATCTTGTTATGCCAATTGACCTAGCTGTCCCCTGAAACTATTGTCCCCAGACCCTGCCCCTGCTACTCTAGCCTTCAAAGCATTCGGTTGTATTCAAGAAACTTCTTTGCTTCTGGTTTAGTCCAGTAGTGCTCACCTCTACTGTTTCTCTTCACCTAAAATAGTTGTCTACTATCAAATTAGTGAATACCCCTCTCCCTCCCTCCTTCCCCACTCTCATAACCATCAAAGAATATTTTCTTCTCTGTTTAAACTATTTCTTGAGTTCTTATAAAAGTGGTCTCATACAATAATTGTAGTTTTGTCACTGACTAATTTCACTCAGTGTAATGCCTTCTAAATCTAGATTCCTCTATATCATGAAATGTTTCATGGATTCATCATTGTTCTTTATCAATGGGTATATTCCATTGTGTGACTATACCATAAATTATTTATCCATTTATTGATTGCTGGGCACCTTAGTTGATTCCATCTTTTTGCTATTGTAAACAGTGCTCCAGTGAACATGGGTGTGCATATATCTGTTCGTGTAAAGGCTCTTATTTCTCTAGGATATATTCCAAGGAATGGGATTGCTGGATCATTTGGTAGTACTATTTCTAGCTTTTTCAGGAAGCACTAAGTAGATTTCCAAAGTGGCTGTATCATTTTACATTCCCACCAGCAGTATATAAGTGTTTCAGTCTCTCCACAACCTCTCCAGCATTTATTATTTTGTCTTTTTTAGATTAATGACGGCCTTGTTGGAGTGAGATGGTATCTCATTGTATTTTTGATTTGCATTTCTCTAATGGCTAATAATGGTGAGCATTTCCTCATCTATCTCTTAGCTGCCTGAAAGTCTTCTTTGGTGAAGCGTCTGTTCATATCCTTTGCCCATTTTTTAATTGGGTTATTTGTCTTTTTGTGGTTGAGTTTTTGCAGCGTCATGTAGATTTTAGAGATCAGATGCTGATTGGAATTGTCATAGCCAAAAACTTTTTCCCAGTCTGTGGGTAATTTTTTATTCTTTTGGTGAAGTCTTTGGAAGAGCATAGGTGTTTGATTTTTTAAGAGCTCCCAGGTATCTAGTTTCTCTTCTGGCGTTTGTACATTGTTAATAACGTTTTTATACTGTTTACGCCATGTATTAGGGCTCCTAGTGATGTCCCTATTTTTTCTTTCATGATCTTTACCATTTTAGATTTTATAATTAAGTCTTTGATTCATTTTGAGTAAGTTTTTGTGCATGGTGTGAGGTATGGGTCTTGTTTCGTTTTTTTGCAGGTGGATATCCAGTTATGCCAGCACCATTTGTTAAAGAGACTGTCTTTCCCCCATTTACCTGATTTTGGGCCTTTGTCAAATATCAGCTGCTGATATGTGGATGGATTTATGTCTGGATTCTCAGTTCTGTTCCATTCGTCTATGTGTCTGTTGTTGTACCGGTACTGGGCTGTTTTGACTACTGTGGCAGTATAATAGGTTCTAAAATCAGGTACGATGAGGCCTCCCACTTTGTCCTTTTTCAGTAATGCTTTACTTATCTGGGGCCTCTTTCCCTTCCATATGAAGTTGGTGATTTGTTTCTCCATCTCACTAAAAAATGTCATTGGAATATGGATAGGGATTCCGTTGTATCTATAGATTGCTTTGGGTAGAATAGACATTTTATAATGTTAAGTCTTCCTAACCATAAGCAAGATGTTTTTCTACTTATGTAGGTCTCTTTTGATTTCTCCCTGTAGTGTCCTGTAGTATTCTTTGTATAAGTCTTTTATGTCTCTGGTCAGATTTATTCCTAATTATTTTTTCTTCTTGGGGGTACCATAAATGGTATCAATTTGATGATTTCCTCTTCAGCGTTCTCTTTTTTGGTGTAGAGGAATCCAATTGATTTTTGTATGTTTATCTTATACCCTGATACTCTGCTGAAATCTATTAGTTTCAGTAGTTTTCTTGAGGGTTTTCTGTGTATAAGATCATGTCATCTGCAAAAGAGTTACTTTTACTTTTTCTTTGCCAATTTGGATGCCCTTTATTTCTTTATCTAGCCTCATTGCTCTGGCTAGGACCTCCAGCACATTGTTGAATAAGAGCGATGATAAAGGGCATCCTTGTCTGCTTCCCTTTCTCAAGGCCAATGCTTTCAGACTCTCTCTGTTTAGGAAGATGTTGGCTATTGGGTTTGTATAAATGCCTTTATTATGTCGAGGAATTTTCTTTCTATTCCTATTATGCTAAAAGTTTTTATCACAAATGGGTGTCAGACTTTGTCAAATGCCTTTTCTGCATCCATTAATGAGATCATAAGGTACTTGTCTTTTGTTTTATTTATATGATGGATTACATCGATTGTTTTTTCTAATGTTGAACATATCTCCATACATGGTATGAATCCCAGTTAGTCATGGTGCTTTTTTTTTTTTTTTTTTGATGTGTTACTGAATTCCATTGGCTAGGATTTTGTGGAGGATTTTTGCATCTAAGTTCTTGGGGGATACAGGTCTGTAATTTTCTTTTTTGTGGTATATTTATCTGGTTTTGGTATCAAGGATATGCTGGCTTCATAGAATGAGTTTGGGAGTATTCCATCCTTTTCTATGCTCTGTAGTAGTGATGTTAACTCTTCTCTGAAAGTTTGGTAGAATTATCCAGTGAAGCCATTAGGGCCAGGCTTTTTTTTTTTTTTTTTTTTGGTGTTGGGGGGGTAGTTTTTTAATTACCTCTTCAGTCTCTTCTATTTTATTTAGTTGTTCTACCTCTGTTTGTGTTAGTTTAGGTAAGTAGTGTGTTTCTAGAAATTTGTCCATTTCTTCTAGGGTTGCAAATTTGTTAGAGTACAATTTTTCAAAGTAATCTGATATGATTCTTTTAATTTCAGTTGGGTCTGTTGTGATATCATCTTTTCATTTCTTATTTGGGTTATTTGCTTCCTTTTCTGTTTTTCTTTTTCAGTTTGGCCAATGGTTTACCAATTTTGTTAATTTTTTCAAAGAACAAGCTTTTGGTCTTATTAACTCTTTCAATTGTTTTTCTGTTCTCTATTTCATTATATTCTGCTCTAATTTTTATTATTTGTTCTCTTCTGGTGCCTCTGCATTTCTTTGGTTGCTCCCTTTCTATTTGTTTAAGTTGTAGGGATAGTTCTTTGATTTTGACCCTTTCCTCTTTTTGGATGTGTGCATTTATAGTATAAATTGGCCTCTGAGCACTGCTTTCACTCTGTCGCAAAGGTTCTGATAGGAAGTGTTTTCGTTCTCACTGGATTCTATGAATTTCTTTATTCTGTCCTTAATTTCTTCTATAACCCAGTCATTTTTGAGCAGGGTGTTGTTCAGTTTCCAAATGTTTGATTTCTTTTCTCTGCTTTATCTGTTATTGATTTCTACTTTTATGGCTTTATGGTGAGAAAAGATGCTTTGTAATATTTCCATGTTTTGGATTCTGCTAAGGCTTGGTTTATGACCTAATAAATGTTCTATTCTGGAGAATATTCCACGTGTGTTGGAAAAGAAAGTATACTTGGCTGCTGTCGGGTGAAGTGTTCTCTATATATCTATGAGGTCATGTTGGTTGATTGTGGCATTTAGATCTCCCGTGTCTTTATTGAGCTCCTTTCTGGATGTTCTCTCCTTCACCAAAAGTGGTGTGTTGAAGTCCTCTACTATTACTGTGGAGATCTCTATCTCACTTTTCAATGCTGTTAGAGTTTGTTTTATATATCTTGAAGGCCTGTCATTGGGTGCATAAATATTTAGTATGGTTATATCCTCCTGATATATTGTCCCTTTAATCATTATGTAGTGTCCTTCATTATCTTTTATGATGGATTTAACTTTAAAGTCTATTTTGCCAGAAATTAATATTGCCACTCCTGTTCTTTATTGATTGTTTTTTGATTGATATATTTTTTTCCATCCTTTGAGTTTTAGTTTGTTTCTGTCCTTAAGTCTAAGATATACCTGTTCTAAGCAGCATATAGGCAGATCATGTATTTTTTATCCATTCTGTCCCTCTCTGACTCCTTATTGGTGCATTCAGTCCATTTACATTTAGCATAATTCTTGATAGGTATGAGTTTAGTGCTGTCATTTTGATACTTTTTTGCGATTTGTTGACAGTTTCTTTCCTTCACTTATTTTTTTGCACTGAGTATATTTTCTTTATATAATGTCTTTTCCTCTTTTTCGTTGTTGTTTATTTTGTTTTTGCTGAGTCTTTATGTTTTTCTTGTATTTTAGTTTGCTGTGTAGGATTGTTATTCTTCTTTGTGGTTATCTTAATATTTACCCTTATTTTTCTAAGTTTAAACCAAACCTTTATTTCTTTATATCACCTTGACTTCCTCTCCATATGAAAGATCAATGACTACATTTCTTAGTTCCTCTTTATAGATTTAATGTTATCATCTTTTACGTAATGACATCACTGTTTCCCTATTTTGAGTTTTTTTTTATCTTGATTTATTTTTGTGGTTTCCCTATCTGGGTTGATATCTGGTTACTCTGTCCTATGTTCTAGTATTGGGTTGATACCTGATATTATTGATTTTCTAACCAGAGAACTCCCTTTAGTACCTCTTCTGGTTTTGGTTTAGCTTTTGCAAATTCCCTAAAATTCTGTTTATCAGGAAATGTCGCAATTTTGCCTTCATATTTGAGAGACAGTTTTGCTGGATATATGATTCTTAGCTGGCATTGCTTTTCCTTCAATGCTTTATGTATGTCATCCCATTGCCTTCTTGCCTACATGGATTCTGCTGAGGAGTCCAAGCTTATTTTTATTGGCTTTCCTTTATAGGTCACTTTTTATCTATCCCTTGCTACTCTTAAAATTCTCTCTTTATCTTTGGTTTTGACAAGTTTAATTATAATATGCCTTGATGACTTTCTTTTGGGATCTACTTTATGTGTCATTCAATGAGCATCTTGGATAGGTATCTTCTCATCTTTCGCAGTATCAGTGACATTTTCTGCCAATTAATCTTCAACAATTCTCTCTGTATTTTCTGTTATCCCTTCCTGTTCTGGTACTCCAGTCACTCAAGTTTCTTTCTCTTGATAGAGTTCCACATAATTCTTAGTGTTTCTTTATTTCTTTAAATTCTTTTGTTTGATTTTTTTTCAAATATATAGGTGCGAAGTGTTTTATCTTCAATCTCACTAACTCTGACTTCCTTTTCCTCATTTCTCCTCCTGTGGCTTTCTATTGAGTTGTCTAATTCTGAAATTTTATTGTCAGTTTTCTGAATTTCTGATTGCTGTCTCTCTGTGGAGTCTTGCAGTCTATTAAATTTTTCATTATGCTCTTGTATAACCATCTTAATTTTCTCCACTGCTTCATCTTGTATTCCTTGGTTTGTTCTGCCTTTTGCCTGACTTCCTTCCTGATCTCTTGAAGATTTCTGTATATTAATCTTTTGTATTCTGCCTCTCATAATTCCTGGAATATTTCTTCATCTGGAAGATTCCTTGATTGTTTTGAGAGCTTGTTGAAGTGATCATGGTCTGCTTCTTTATGCGTTTTGACATTGACTGTTGTTTCTGAGCCATCTATAAGTTATTGTGTTAATTTATCTTCTGTTTGCTTACTGTATCTTAACTTCTTGCTTTGTTTTGTCTTGTTATGCCCAAATAGGCTGCCTGAGTGAGCTAGCTTGACTGTTTTCACCTTTGAAGCCCTAATGTCCTGTCGCCAGGTGGCTAGAGCTGTTACCAGGTATATGTGGATTCAGCTCAGGTATCCAGGTATTCAGTCACTAAGTGTGTGGTGCCAGCTCTGTCCTACAGTCTTAGAAGGCCGGGGTGATTTGTGTAAGCACAGGTATCTGGTTGCAGCAGGGAGTCACACTGTGAGAAAGACAGGGGGCTGACAACTCTCACCCAAGTGTCTATGAGGAAAATACATCTCTGTTCTACAGCCAGACCATGGGCACTCAATGCTTTTGGTTGTAAGGACTGGGAGGCACCATTTATCTTTGGACCCCTCTGTTGGTGGTTAGGTGACATAGGTGGATCCACCAGTCCTCAGGCCTCTGATATGGGTAAGTGAGAAACCTGTTTAATAGGCAAAGCAGTGTCAAACGTCAAAAACCCGCCTCTTCACCACACACTGGATCAGTTGAAGTCAGATCTCAGGCACATACACTGTTGCAGTCTGCCAACATGGGCCTAAGCTCCTTAAATGGGCACACACAGGTCCAAGCAGGGTAAAATGTATTCAAAGTACGTGGACCATTTGTGCCTGGACAGGAGCCACTTCTGCCCTGAGTTTCCAGCTTAGGGGAGCCAGCAGATTATCTTTTCCTACAACTGTTAATTTATTCCTTGTCTAAGGCTGGGAGAATGGCTCAGGGCATGCTTCAGGATCTATCTCAGGCCCAGGGAAATTGACAACCACGGAAGCTGGCTTCGGAGCTGGAGGCATGGTAAATTAGACATAACTACTTAGTTGCTGAGAGTGCTGCTCTTCTCTGATTCTGGAGGTGTGAGTAGACCATGCAGCTTGTTGCCTCTCCCTGAGGAAACCACATCCTGAATGCTATCACCAGCCCCACCACGGTCACACCAGGGGTAATCATGCCTGAGGGACTCCAGTTCCCACTGAGTCAGGTCCGGAAACTCCTCTCAGCTTCTGAACCGTCTCTCTTTCCCTCATCATTCAGTCTGATTTCCTAACTTTGCCTTTGATGTTCAGGGCTCCTAGCTTGTCGTATATATAATCTCTTCACTTTTTTTTTTTTTTTTTTTGGATCTTTATTGTAAGAGAGATCACAAGAAGCATCTGATAACTCCACCATCTTGGCCTGCCACCCATTAATATTCTTTATTAAAATTGAGAATAGTGTTAATTTTTAAAAAATGTTTGGCCATTCATACTACAATAGTTTTTTTTTTTTTTTTCCCCACTAATTTTCCAGGACAACCTATATAATAAAAGCAGTAAAGAAATTCATCATTTGATCATTTCCAAGTCATTTCTTGAATGAATAAACAAAAATATATGTTTCAGAATTTCCTTTGTAATGACTGGAAATGTAGAATCAAACACCTGAACTTAATCTAGGTCATCTTTATCTGACTTCATAATGGAGATACTTAAATCATCTGTACAGCATATTTGGCATCAGTCCATTTTTCCAATTATTTAGTATAACAGGATAACATGCTAGTTTAAGCAGCAACACATTCATTGTTAGACATCTAAAAGTTTAATTCTTCCTTATGTTGAAGCAACTATCCTGTTATCTCACAGAATGAGCTCTAGCTGCTTTCTAAAGCAAAAAGAAAATGCCTACTCTCAATTATAAAATAGAAAGCCTCAAATATTTGCTGACAAACAAAATGTCTCTCCTTAGCTTTGGTTTTCCAGAGTAAAGATCCATTTAAAAATATTTCTAGTAGAAAGTGATTTTTACATGCCTAAATATCCACTTAGAATTTCTCATAGTGCATCCTTTTATTTTTAATCCACTTTCCATCCATGTAGTATTCTCTCCATCTATCCCCACATGCATTCATCTAAGCAACCAATCATCCTACATACCTTGACTAAGCTTCAGTAATAATCCAGGTTAAGTGAATAAACATGCTAATTAATGGGACCACAAAATGCACAATCCTCAACTGTTTTTCCTTTAAGTGAAGCCATTTATTAATAAGTGATTTCTGGTCTCAGATTGCTTTCTTTGGAATATTTTGATATTGACATTCAAATGTTCTTCAGCTTCTACAGCCAACTGATTATGTAAAGTCAATATGGTTAAAGTCCTCTGCTGTTGACTGAAAGGTTGGTAGTTTGAACCTACCAGCCACTTCACCAGAGAAGGATGTGGTAGTTTGCTTTTGTAAAGATTTACAACCTTGGAAACCCTAAGAGGCAGTTCTACTTTGTCCTATAGGGTCGCTATGAATAGAGTCCAGCCTATGCCTGTGGGTTTTGGGGTTTGATGCATTTATAAACTAATTATACATGGAAATAGTTTAGACAAAATGTGGAAACACAGGCACAAATAATAAAACTCATCAAGTCTTTATAAGCTGTAAAGTATGAAGAAAAGTGTAAAAATATACGAACTCATTATTTTGAAAAATATCACTCCCTGACTTCTCTATAATATATACTTCTGCTATTGGTTCATTTATTTGTGATGGCTTGGTATACATTATATGCATTATACCAGTTGCATCGAGTCAATTCCGACTCATGGTAACCCCATATGTGTCAGGGTAGAACTGTACTCCATAGGGTTTTCAATGGTTGATTTTCTTGGAAGTAGATTGCCAGGCCTTTCTTCTGAGACCACTTTGGGTGGCCTCCACTCTCCAACCTTTCAGTGAGCAGCTGAGCACTGTAACCATTTGTACCACCCAGGGGCTCAGATGAATTAGTACATGATTTTTACTCATTTTTGAAGATGAAAGCTTTAAACATAGGAAAGTAAACAGAATTGTATAAGTTCCCATGTATCTATTACAGCTTTAACAATTATCAATTAATGCCCGATATAGTTTCGCCTATATCCTCACTCAATTACACCCCCTCATATTATATTATTTCATTCTTAAATATTTCAGAATGTATTTCCAAAAATTAAGAAATAATCACGATAAGTATGTTTATTATTATGATATCATAATTACCAGTTACAAAGTATTCTCTTAAATAAATTAATATGCCATACTGTATTTAATCATGCCCCTATTTCATCCCTGTTCATGTTAGTCATCACAAGCCTCAAACTCTTACCTGTCATCTCTTACACTGTAATTCCTCTAAGGCTACACTCATATGTTTATTGGTCCTTTTTCATATACTCCTTTCTGACTTCTAAAACTATTTCCCTAGTTGAGAAAAAGAAATGCAACCCTGACAGCCATTAGAAGGTCTAGGGCCTACATCTTGGCCATGGTGTTCTGTTGAATAATTTCACAAAACTCCAACATTGAGCAAGAGCACTCTGTGACTGTAATAGGTAAAGGCAAAGGCAAAGGCAAAAAAAAAAAAAAAAAAAAAGTCTCTACAAGCATGCCTGAATAAATATAAAAACAAGAATATTGTTCAAAACGCAGAAATTTCAAATATTATTTTATATTGCTTAATACGAGTGAGGGAAACCATGGTGGCATAGTGGTTAAGAGGTAAGGCTGGTATCAAAAAGGGTCAATAGTTCAAAGTCATAAGGCATTCCTTGGAAACCCTATAGGGCAGTTCTCCTCTGTCCTGTAGGGCCCCTATGAGTTGGGATTGACTTGATGGCAATGGGTTTTTGGTTTTGGAATATGAGTGAAAGGAACCCTGATTGCACAGTGGTTAAGTGCTCAGTGGCTAATGGAAAGGTTAATAATTCTCATCTGCCACCATTCTTAGGAAAGAAGATGTGGCAGTCTGCTTCTGTAAAGATTACAGTTTTGGAAACCCTACTCTGTCTTATAGTGTCGCTAGGAGTAGGAATTGACAAGACAGCACAAAACAATAATATGAGTGGCTGTTCATCTTTACTAATCACAGATATAAGCTTGCTCTGTTCTCACCTTCTGGATAGCAATTATTGTGATATACAACCAAAGAATTATCCCACTTCTTCACAGCATCCAATCTACAACAAAGCCCTCCTGTATTTAATTAACACTCCAAAAACTTACCCAATATAATATCAAATTCTATAATAAATCCTTTTTAACATCCTCTTACAGAGATGCCCCATGATTTTTCACACTGTACATTGTCTCTTCTTGCAACATGTAAGTAAATCCAATGTTGTTTTTCTACGTGTGTGCTCCTGTTGGTCTTTGGCTGAAGGACATTAACAGAGGGTTCTAAACTTCAATGTCCAGCAGAAACAAGATCCACTAAATCCTTAACATCTTTCCTAAGGCTTCTCTTCACATTCTAGCAGAACTGAAAATCTTAATCTTGATCTAGTGTATTCCTTCTCTTGCAGCCCCCACAAATGCTGGCTAGTTTTTCCTCCTCAGCCCTCACATAGATTTTATATATTGCTTGAGCGAAAAAATGAACGGATGATTCGGTATGTCAGTCATTTGAGTGTAATGAGAAGATTAGACTGTCTGAATTAAATTGAGGTATTTGCTTTGGTGGTCTGATCACATGAAAATAGTCAAGGAATTATCAGGAGACAAAATTGCTTTTTCTTTTTTTTTTCTTTTTTCTTACTGTTCTGTGAATTATCTCATTCAAATAACAATATCTTTTTAGATAAACGTGTTTAATCCCTTGAAGTATTTCCTACACTTGTAAGAAAAGCCCTCACTAATAAATAAGATGTATTTTGACCATACAAAGAAAAATTGCAATACGATTTGCTTTTATTCCTCAAAAGGCCAGGGCAGGTTTTAACAAGTAGATCTTATTATAAGAACTATTTAAATACATATATTAAAAAAATCTCATTTTCATAGACTAGGGTTCCAGAAAAAATAGAGTCTGACTACAGTTCATGGACTAATATTTTATTGTGGAATATACTGTTGGAAAAGTAGAAGTGAGGGGAAAGGGAAATGAGAGAACAAAAGAGGGAAAACAAATATAAGGGATACCTCACTGAGGTGTGTGCAGTGGTTAAAAGGTTAGCTGCTAACCAAAATGTTGGCAGTTCAAATCCAACAGCTGCTTCTTGGAAACCCTATGAGGCAGTTCTACTCTGTCCTATAGGGCCTCTATGAGTCGGAATTGATTTAACGGCAATGGGTCTTTTTTTTTTTTTTTTTAAATATACTAGCATGATAAAGCTCATAAAGCCTCATCTGTAACCTTTATGAATCCTGCAGGCTCAGGATAATCATCTCTCATGGAGCATCATCAATATCATATACCAGAAAGCTAGTGCCGAGCAAATCCAGGGAGACATCTAAACAGGATCCAGCACATCATCTCAAGGGAAATTTCTACTATTGTCCTCACCACATCCCATCCTTCGGCCTGGGCTGGCCACAGTGTATTTAATTATTTTGACTTAATCTATACTTAGATACCTGTATTTGTTACATAAATATTTTCAGTATTTATTGGGGCGCTTTGTCACTTTGCTTTGAATAACAATAAAAACGTAGTTCTAGTGTGATCTCCTTCACGTTGCAGCATATAGCAGATGGTGTTGTTAGTCGCCATGGAGTCAGCTCCACTTCATGGCAGCTTTATGTAGAACAGAACAAAACACTGGTTTGTCATTTACCATCTTCATGATGTTAGTATGTTTCAATCCATTGTTGCTGCTATTGTGTAGTGCCTTCCAACCCAGAAGGTTCATCTTCTATTACCATGTCATAAAATACCCTGTTGTGATCCATAGAGTCTTTAATGACTAGTTTTCAGAAGTAGATCACCAGGCCTTTCTTTTTAGTCTGTCTTAGTCTGGAAGCTCCACTGAAACCTGTCCATCATGGGTGACCTGCTGCTATTTAAAATACTAGTGGCATAGCTTCCAGCATCATATCAACATGCAAGCCACTACAGTACTACGAGCCGACAGACAAGTGGTGAATATAACAGAGTCACCTTAAACAGATGATCTAACTGACGTTCACTTTAAAGGTAACTCACACTTTTGGATAATTCTCAAACTGGGCAAGGGTGAGATAAAAATTCCATAAAAGACAGTGAATTTAGTGTGTAACATCTTTCATATTGCTTATCCTTAGCATGTTTAGATACCTTTAGACATTATTCTCTACATCCGTTATTATGAACTCCTATTTTTGATTATCACAGTTGCACTAGTATCCATGGCCTTTCATAACCAAATATGAATTCTCCAGTGTTTGATGGAGCCTCAAAATGTTTATCATTTTGAGAAGCTAAACTTCATGCATGATCCTTGTCTAGTCTTTGCCTGTCCCTAATGCTCCCACCTAACTGTAGACCTCTTCTGTGACTTGTTTAACATTCTTTAATGTGGTTTCTATGAAAAAAAATTTTAAAAGCCTAAAGGGACATATAAAGTGGGCTTTTTTTTTAAAGCTTACATTTTAGAAGAAGAGACAGGTAGTAAATAGCCATAATAAAGTGCTAAGTGTGTTTCTGCCTTAGAAAGAAATGTTTGGTACTGCCTAGAAGCCATTCATTTTATTTGCTCAGCATACAGATTGAATAGGTATGGTGAAAGGATATAACCCTAACACACACCTTTCCTGACTTTAAACCACGCAATATCCACTTGTTCTGCCCAAAAAACTTCCTGTTGAACTATGTACAGGTTTCTCATGAGCACAATTAAGTGCTCTGGAATTCCCATTCTTCATAATGTTATCCATAATTTATTATACTCCATACAGTCGAATGTCTTTGCATAGTCAATGAAACACAAGTAAACATCTTTCTGGTATTCTCTGTTTTCAGCTAGGATGCAACTGACATCAGCAGTGTTATCCCTGGTTCCACATCCTCTTCTGAATCCAGCCTGAGTTTCTGGCAGTTCCCTGTTGGTGCACTGCTGCAGCTGTTTTTGAATGATCTTCAGCAAAATTTTACTTGCATGCAATATTATTGGATAATTTCCACATTCAGCTGCATCACCTTTCTTGGGAATAGACATAAATATGAATCTCTTCCAGTCGGTTGGCCAGGTAGCTATTTTCCAAATTTCTTGGCATAAATGGATACGCATTCATTTGTTGAAACATCTCAATTGATGTTCTGTCAATTCCTTGGAGCCTTGTTTTTCGCCAATGCCTTCAGAGCAGCTTGGACTTCTTCCTTCAGTACTATTGTTTCCTGATCATGTGCTACCTCTTGAAGTGGTTGAACATCAACCAATGTTTTTTTGTATAATGACTCTGTGTATTCCCTCCATCTTCTTCTTCTGTTTTCTGCCTCATTTAATATTTTCCCCATAGAATCCTTCACTACTGCAACTTGAGGCCAGAATTTTTTCTTCAGTTTTTTCAGCTTGAGAAATGCTAAGAGTGTTCTTCTGTTTTGGTTTTCCATCTCCAGCTCTTTGCACATGTCATTGTAATACTTTACTTTGTCTTCTTGACCAGTCCTTTGAAATCTTCAGTTCTTTTACCTCATCATTTCTGCCTTTTGCTTTAGCTACTCAATGTTCAAGAGCAAGTTTCAGAGTCTCTTCTGACATCCATTTTGGTCTTTTCTTTCTTTCCTGTCTTTTTAATGACTTCTGGCTTTCTTCATGTATGAGGTCCTTAACTTCATTCCACAACTTGTCTGCTCTTAGGTCTTTAGTGTTGTACCCTTTCACCATACCTTTTCCATTTGTATGCTGAGCAAATAATCCAAGAAGCTGGACTATATGAAGAAGAACGGGGCAACAGCATTGGTGAAAGAATCATTAACAACCTAGGTTATGCAGGTGACACAACCCTGCTTGCTGAAAGTGAAGAGGGCTTAAAGCACTTATGAAGATCAACGACCTTAGCCTTCATAAAGATTACACCTCTACATAAAGAAAACAAAAATGCTCACAACTGGACCAATAAGGAACATCATGATAAATGGAGAAAAGATTGAAGTTGTCAAAGATTTCATGTTCCTTGGAGCCACAATCAACACCCATGGAAACAACAGTTAAGAAATGAAAAGACACATTGCACTGGGCAAATCTGCTGCAAAAGACCTCTTTCCAGTGTTGAAAAGCAAAGATGTCACCTTGAAGACTAAGGTGCACCTGACCCAAGTCATGATATTTTTAATTGCATCATATGTATACAAACGCTTGTATGTTGTATATAGGGTTGCTATGAGTTGGAAGCGATTCCATGGCACCTAACAACAATATGGAACAAAATATAAGGGCTGATTAATGGTGGATAATTTCACCGAAGGGGAAGTTTGATATTATAATTTGGATATCATGTTAAAAGCAAGACGAGAACTTATTTGATATTTCTCATTTAAAGCTATTATGCCATCTCATTTTAATGAATATCTATGACAATCATTGTTATGCTTGAGCCCATTGTTGCACCCACTGTGTCCATCCATCTTATTGAGGGTCTTCCTCTTTTTCCTTGATCCTATACTTTACCAAACATGATGTCCTTCCACAGGGACTGAACTCTTCTGACAACATATCCAAAGTATTTAAGATATAGCCTTGCCATCCTTGATTCTAAGGAGCATTCTTGTTGCACTTCTTCCAAGACAGATTTATTCATTCTATTGGTAGTCCATGGTATGTTCAATACTCTTTGCCAGCATCACAATTCAAAGGCAGCAATTCTTCTTCTGTCTTCTTTATTTATTGTCTAGCTTTTACATGCATATGAGGTGGTTGAAAACACCATGGCTTGGGTCAAGTGCACCTTAGTCTTTAAAGTGATATCTTTGCTTTTTAATACATTAAAGAAGTCTTTTACAGCAGATTTGCTCAATGTAATGTATCTTTTGATTTTTTGACCACTGCTTCTGTGGGTATTGATTTTGGATCTGAGCAAAACGAAATCCTTGACAACTTCAATATTTTCTCTGTTTATCATGATCAAAGACTTCAGCCTTCAATATGGATCACACGTCAACATAAAGAAAACAAAAATCCTCACTACTGGACCAATCAGCAACACCATGATAAACAGAGAGAAGATCGACTTTGTCAAGGATTTCATTTTCTTGGATCCATATTTTGTTTAGTGGCATCAAACACTGAACTTTCTTCTCAAAGTCCCAACTTTATAACCAATAGTGTATAGGAAATTTCTAACATAATTACATATGAAAGAACATATATTCACATTTTAAGTTAATATCTCAATGGAATATTTGATAGACTATTACTTTTTTTACTAAAATTTTAAGTAAAGCCAATGTTTAATTATATACAGGGCCACTCAGTAGCTCTCACAAAAATAAAAAAATTAGAGGGCCACTGAACATGAACACTCCGGAGATTCATCTAACTCTTAAACTCTAGGCTTATGTTCTTGCATACTAATTAAATCACGCTTTTTTCACTTTTAAAAGTATAAACATATAACTTACTGTAAGGATACATTGTATTACCATGTGGAATATAATATGTATTCTGCTTCAGGAAATAAAAGCAATTTAATTTGAATCTCTCTGGAAACTGGAACATCAGCTCAGCTAGTCATCTGTAACACCTGTGAATATTACCTTCTGGTAAACCCTTTTAGACTGTCATTAATACGTGGGATATTTGTGTACAATGAGGCTTCTACAAAGGTGATGCTAATGTAGCTCACCCTTTATGACTGGGGAAAAAAATCCAGTTGTGCTTGTTGCAAGTCACTGTTGCTCAGGGGATTTTTCTTTAGACTATTCATACTTTTAGAAAATGGTCAAAAGTAAAAAGAAGATGGTATTCTACAGGCAACCAGGTGGGGACTATTCAGCTCTATTTTTAATAAGGGAAAAAAAGACCTTCTGAGATTAAAAAGTCCTGTTATGATCTCCTGAGCTTTCTTGAACAGTTTCACAGTCCATGTAGGCTTTAACCAATCATAGCATGTTGCCTAATGGTGTTAATGGGAATTCATTTCTTCTAATTAAACACAGATGTAGATCTAAAATTTAAGAAAAAGAGAAAAGCTGTATTCCCTAGCCAGGCTCATGATTTCTCTTTTTTGCACACTGCAGGGTCATTGACAGTACCCAGGAGCCTAACACAGATGCACATTAATTATCCGTTCTCTAATTACTAGGGTACCAATATAACTACTCAACCATTCATTACACATTCTTATCAACTTTGCAAAGCCCCAGAGACATATGTATGAAGCACACCACTTGGCAACATTAATTGAACCCTATTAACTCATAAAATTTATGAAAAGTACAGCTATTAATAAAAAAAAAAAGGTCCTCTTTCATTTAGTCCACTAAACTCACAATGTACAAATGATCATTTTCCTTGTGTTGTATATTGGATATCAGACAATGCAGCCGTTCACAGATTGTTAATTACCAGGAATACATCAACAGGCTTAGACTAGAACCCTGGTAGTTAAATTATCCAGGCTAATTTCCCATTCTGGAAGTTATGCACAGAGGTAGTTAGCTATATAAGCAAATCTAATTTGAGTGCTTAGCCAGAAAAGTAAATAAAAAAAGGAAAAAAAAAATCAAGAAGTAAACAAAAGCTAGGGAGATAACAATGTTCAGATTTTCCCATACCAAGTCACTACATTTCTAATTTGTTTGTTAAGGAGCATAATCCAAAAATTAAATATTTTTTTTTATTGGAAATATGTCCTTAATGAGATATTTTACCTTGAAAAAAAAGTATATTTTTACTGTCAGATATATTTCCCTTATTTATAGCATGTAATGATTCCCACCAAACCAAACACACTGCCTACAAGGCCAATTCGAACCATAGCGACCCCATAGGGTTTCCAAGGCTGTAAATCTTTACAGAAGCAGACGGCCATATCTTTCTCTCCCGAAGCTGCTGGGGGTCAGACTGCCAATCTTTTGGTTAGCAGTTGATCGCTTTAACCACTGAGCCACCAGGACTCCTTATGTAATGTTTAGGGAAGATTTATTTTTACTGGATATAGTCCAAATTCTATAGCCTGGATTCAGCCTTTCCCGTTTTATCTCCTACTCCGTGTATGAATCGCTCCTTTATTCTAACTGATCTTTTCGCCATTCTGCACCCGGATGCTTTAGCAGACCTCGAAAGTTCTCCATCTCTCTTCTTTTTGAAAAGCATCAAAAACTCTTGTGCCCTATAAAATTTCTGCAAAATTGTCCAGCTCTCACCTCTTAATCAATGCCTTCTATAGATTGAACAAAGATTACATGCCATGCATTTGACTAGGCCCTGTGAATATATAGGTGAGCAAGAAAAAAATACAAAGCAAACTATGAAAAGAGAGGATTTCACAGGTTAGTGAGGAAGGTAGAGAAGTAAACTATTAAAAGAACAGTATATAAAGTACAATAAAAGAACTTGAATCATAGCAGAAATGGTGGTGATGGAAGAAAGAACTGTGAGCTCCTGATACACAGTTTGTCCTACTGATTCATTTGGTGTTGAGCAGGTACTCTCTTTTGTGGCTCTCTCTATATATTCTATACATATTATATATATACGTATTATATATAGGTATTTTAGAGAGAGAGAGAACCCTAGTCTCACAGTAGTTAAGAGCTATGACAAGCTATGGCTGCTAACCAAAAGGCCAGCAGTTTGAATTCACCAACCACTCATTGGGAACCCTGTGGGGCAGCTCTACTCTGTCCTATAGGGTCGCTGTGAGTCGGAATCATCTTCATGGCAATGGATTTGGTTTTGTTTGCTGTTGTTGAGTTGGTTCTGACTGGTAAAAAAAAAAAAAAATAGTAACCCTATATTCCACAAAATGAAACACTCTCCAGTCCTGTGCCATCCTCGCAATCATTTCTATATTTGATCCCATTGTTTCAGCCAGTGTACCAGTCCATCTCATCAAGGGCCTTCCTCTTTTGCACTAACACTCTACCAAACACAATGTCCTTCTTCAGGGACTGGTCCCTCCTGATAACACATCCAAAGTATGTGAAACAGAGTCTCACCATACTGGGTTCTAAGGACCATTCTGGCTGTACTTCTTCCAAGAAATATTGTTTGTTCTTCTGAAAATCCATGGTATATTCAACATTCTGTGCCAACACCATAACTCAAATACATCAGTTCTTCTTCAGTCCTCCTTATTCACTGTCCAGCTTTTGTATGCATATGAGAAGATTGAAAACACTATGACTTAGGTCAGGTGCACCTTAGTCAACAAAGTGTTCTGGAATTCCCATTCTTTGTAATGCTATCCATAATTTCTTATGTTCCACACAGTCAAATGCCTTTGCACAGTAAATAAAATATGGTATGCTCTGCTTTCAGCCAAGAACCACCTGACATCAGGAATGATATCACAGTTTCATATCCTCTTCTGAATCCACCTTGAATTTCTGGCAGTTCCCTGTTGATGTACTTCTGCAATCATTTTGGAATTATCTTCAGCAAAATTTTACTTGCGTGTGTTATTAATGATATTGTCCTATAATTTCTGAGTTCTACTGGATCATCTTTCCTTGGCTTGGACATGAATGTGGATCTGTTCCAGACAGTTTGTTAGGTCATGATCTTCCAAAAACTTCTCGGCATAGAAGGATGCGTGCTCCTTGTGTTGCAGCCATTTGATGAAAACATCTCAATTTTTATTCTGTCAATTCCTGGAACCTTGTTTATCTCCAAAGCCTTCAGCGCAGCTTGGATTTCTTCCTGCAGTACCATCAGTTCTTGATCATATGCTACCTCCTGAAATATTTGAACATTGACTGATTATTTTTGGTACAGTGACTGTATATTTCTTCCATCTTCTTTTGATGCTTCCTGCATCCTTCAATTTTTTTGCCCATGTTGTTGTTGTCATTGTTAGGTGCTGTCAAGTCGGTTCCAACTCTTGGCGATCCTATGCACAACAGAACGAAACACTGCCCCCTCCTGCGCCATCCTCACACTCGTTGTTATGCTTGAGCTCATTGTTGCAGCCACTGGGACAATCCACCTCGTTGAGGATCTTCCTCTTTTCCACTGACCCTGTTCTCTGCCAAGCATGATGTCCTTCTCCAGGGACTGATCCCTCCTGACAACATGTCCAAAGTATGTAAGTTGCAGTCTCGCCATCCTTGCTTCTAAGGAGCATTTTGGTTGTACTTCTTCAAAGACAGATTTGTTCGTTCTTTTGGCAGTCCATGGTATATTCAATATTATTCGCCAACACCACAATTCAAAGAGGTCAACTCTTCTTCTGTCTTCCTTATTCATTGTCCAGCTTTCACATGCATATGATGAGATTGACAATACCATGGCTTGGGTCAGGCGCACCTTAGTCTTCAGGCTGACATCTTTGCTCTTCAACACTTTGAAGAGGTCCTTTGCAGCAGATTTACCCAATGCAATGCGTCTTTTGATTTCTTGACTGCTGCTCCCATAGCTGTTGATTGTGGATCCAAGTAAAATGAAATCCTTGACAACATCAATCTTTTCTCCATTTATTATCATGTTGCTTATTGGTCCAGTTGTGAGGATGTTTGTTTTCTTTATGTTGAGGTGTAATCCATACTGAAGGCTGTGGTCTTTGATCTTCATTAGTAAGTGCTTCAAGTCCTCTTCACTTTCAGCAAGCAAGGTTGTGTCATCTGCATAACACAGGTTGTTAATGAGTCTTCCCCCAGTCCTGATGCCCTGTTCTTCTTCATATAGTCCAGCTTCTCAGATTATTTGTTCAGCTTACAGGTTAAATAGGTATGGTGAAAGAATACAACCCAAATGCACACCTTTCCTGACTTTAAACCAATCAGTATCTCCTTGTTCTGTCTAAACAACTGCCTCTTGATCTATGTAAAGGTTCCTCATGAGCACAATTAAGTGTTCTGGAATTCCCATTCTTTGCAATGTTATCCATAGTTTGTTATGATCCACACAGTCAAATGCATTTGCATAGTCAATAAAACTCAGGTAGACATCCCTCTGGTATTCTGTGCTTTCAGCCAGGATCCATCTGACATCAGCAATGATATCCCCGGTTCCACGTCCTCTTCTGAAACCGGCCTGAATTTCTGGCAGTTCCCTATCGATACATGGCTGCAATCATTTTTGAATGATCTTCAGAAAAATTTTCCTCGCATGTGATATTAATGATATTGTTCTATAATTTTCACATTTGGTTGGATCATCTTTCTTGGGAATGGGCATAAATATGGATCTCTTCTAGTCAGTTGGCCAGGAAGCTGTCTTCCATATTTCTTGGCATAGACAAGTGAGCACTTCCAGCACTGCATCTGTTTGTTGAAACATCTCAATTGATATTCCATCAATTCCTGGAGCCTTGTTTTTTACCATTGCCTTCAGAGCAGCTTGGACTTCTTCCTTCAGTACCATCCATCGGTTCCTGATCATATGGTACCTCTTGAAATGGTTGAATATCAACTTTTTGGTATAATGACTCTGTGTATTCCTTCCATCTTCTTTTGATGCTTCCTGCATCATTTAATATTTTCCCCATGGAATCCTTCACTATTGCAACTCGAGGCTTGAATTTTTTCTTCAGTTATTTCAGCTGGAGAAATGCTGAGTGTGTTCTTCCCTTTTGGTTTTCCATCTCCAGCTCTTTGCATATGTCATTATAATACTTTATTTTGTCTTCTCGAGAGGCCCTTTGAAATTTTCTGTTCAGTTCTTTTACTTCATCAGTTCTTCCCTTTACTTTAGCTGCTCAATGCTTAAAAGCAAGTTTCAGAGTCTCCTCTGACATCCGTCTTGGTCATTTCTTTCTTTCCTGTCTTTTCAGTAACCTGTTGCTTCCTTCATGGATGATGTCCTTGATGTCATTCCACAACTCGTCTGGTCTTTGGTCACTAGTGTTCAATGCATGAAATCTATCCTTGAGATGGTCTCTAAATTCAGGTGGAATATACTCAAGTTCATATTTTGGCTCTTGTGGACTTGCTCTGATTTTCTTCAGTTTCAGCTTGAACTTGCATTTGAGCAATTGATGGTCTGTTCCACAGTTGGCCCCTGGCCTTGTTCTGACTGATGATATCGAGCTTTTCCATCATCTCTTCCCACAGACATAGTCAATATGATATCTGTGTGTTCTATCTGGTAAGGTCCATGTGTATAGTCACCATTTATGTTGATGAAAGAAGGTATTTGCAATGAAGAAGTTGTTGGTCTTGCAAAATTCTATCATTCGATCTCTGGCATTGTTTCTATCACCAAGGCCATATTTTCCAACTACTGATCCTTCTTGTTTTTTTCCAATTTTTGCATTCCAGTCACCAGTAATTATCAATGCATCTTGATTGCATGTTCAATGAATTTCAGACTGCAGCAGCTGATAAAAATCTTCTATTTCTTCATCTTTGGCCCTAGTGGTTGGTGCATAAATTTGAATAATTTTTTGTATTAACTGGTCTTCCTTGTAGGCTTATGGATATTATCCTATCACTGACAGCTTTGTACTTCAGGATCAATCTTGAAACTTTCTTTTTGACAATGAATGCAACACCATTCCTCTTCGAGTTATCTCTTGCAGTGTAGTAGACTATATGATTGTCCGATTCAAAATGGCCAATGCCATATATTCCTTCAATATTGCAACTCGAGGCTTTATTATTATTTTCAGTTCTTTCAGTTTCAGAAATGCCAAAGATGTTCTTCCTTTTTGATTTTCTAACTCCAGATCTTGGCACGTTTCATTAAAATGTCTTTCTTTGTTTCCTTGAGTTGCCCTTTGAAATTTTCTGTTTAGCTAGTATACTTCATCATTTCTTCATTTCGCTTTATCTACTCTACACGCAAAAACAAGTTTTGGATTCTCTTCTGACACCCTTTTTGGTCTTTTTTTTTTCTTTCCTGTCTTTTAGTGGCCTCATGCTTTCTTCATGCATGAAGTCCTTGAAGTCTACCCACAACTCATCTGGCCTTCTCTTATTAGTGTTCGATGTGTCCTGAGACACATGATGGTTCAATGACCATCTTGGGATGGTCTCTAAATTCAGATGGGACATACTCAAAGTCATACTTTGGCTCTCATGAAGTTTTAATTTTCTTCAGCTTCAACTTGAACTTGCATATGAGAAAATGATGATTTTTTTCTACATTCTGATTATTAATGGCTGTTTGTAGCTGTTTTTTCTCATTCTGAGTCAAACCACGTCTGTAAATGAAGGTGTCAAAAGCTTTACTCCATCTATGTCATTAAGGTTGACTCTATTTTATGGAGGCAGCTCTTCCCCAGTGCTATTTTAAGTGCCTACCAACCTGAGGGACTCCTCTTCCAGCCCTATATCAGACAATGTTCCACTACTATTCATAAGGTTTTTACCGGCCAGTTTTTTTGGAAATAGGTCACCAGGTCCTTCCCAGTCTACCTCATTATGGAAGCTTTGCTGAAACCTGTCCACCATGGGTGACCCTGCTGGTATTTGAAATACCAGGGACATAGCTTCCATCATCACAGCAAGACACAAGCCACCAAAGTATGGCAAACTGACAGACAAGTGGTAGATATAGATAGACAGATGTTATAAATTTGTACTACTTCGACAATTCAATTACCTTATCTTTTTTCTTATCCTCACATTTTCACATTACAGACTCTTATTTAAATATAGTGCTATGAAGAAGATTCTGAAAATACAAGAATATCTGACTTCTTTATTTGTACAAGGACATTATCTGGCACTTTAAACTTTTGTTAGTAAAATCGATTATTCACATGTTTCTATTTTATTCATATCCACCTGAATGTTTTTCAATAAAGTAAGACGCTATTTAAGTTACAGTAAATAATACAGTGGCATAACTGTTACACTTGGTTCTTTCCTGTTACTGTTTCTGAAGTTAGAATGCAAGTTTTACTATCTAAGATTTTAACATACTATCTCATTTATTTAAGTGGAAGTGGCTTAAATGATTAACTGATAAATCAATGGATGCTTTTTCTTAAATACAGTGAAATCAGTCATTTTGCAATATTCTATAAGTCACTTTTCAAATGGACTTGAAAAATCCAGCTCCACTCTTCATGTGAATTAGAAAAAAGAAAAAAACCCTTATAAGATATGGTTTAAATCTAAACTTTTCCCAGTTATCCCTGCACCATTAGAATATACAAATAACAGAAATAATCATATCCTAGTTTGTGTATTGGAAAAGAGAGAGATGAAACAAATTAGATTGTATAAAATTCTCAAAATACATGGCATTTTTTAGATGTTACTAACATGAAAGCATAAGGACATGACATGGGCTGTAGAAATGTACAAAAGCTGTCTCTACATTCCACCTGGCTCCCAACACATTATATTCAATACATTATATTATATTCTTGGCTCCCAACACATAATATTATGCACATTATGACGTGCATAATGCATGTCATGAATACCAAGTGTGCTTGCAATACATTGTCACTGTATTTTAAATATGCACCCATGAATGTTTTGTGATAAAAGAGCCTGTGAAAGAGAAATAATACTGGTTCTAGATATCATTCTTCTTCTATCAAAATGATATGGGCTAAGAATATTTCTAGGAAATAAATTTATAATGAAATTTTGGTAAAGAAACCAACGCTGATCTAAATATTGAATTACACATGATTGAAAAGTTGACTTTCTCAGGAGTTTACTTACAGTTTATTGAAATATATGAACTTCATGATGCATGATTTTCAGAAATTAGATATGAAAATAATAATATATTTGGGCAAAACATATGTCACACCAGTTAAAACACCAATATGCATGGAGAAAATTAACATGTTTTTATAACATGATAAAAATAAAACCAACAATGAAGGTGTGGTCTAAATATGATTTGTAAAAATAGGAATTATTTAAATTTCTATCTGTGCTTTAAACATTTTTGATGGCATACACAAACATATTCATGTGTCTGTATTAATATGCACACATGTATATGTAATCATTTAATCAGCAACTCAATTTATGACATTACTTTGATTTCATAGATTAACAGAGTTTCAAACATACTTAGACTTATGTTACCTCTAGTTTATATTCTCCACCATGCATCTGTCAATTTGTCATATTGTGTTGGATTGCGTGTTGTGATGATGGCAGCTATGCCACTGGTGTTTCAAATACCAGATGGTCACCCATGGTGGACAGGTTTCAGTGGAGCTTCCAGACAAAGACAGAATAGGAAGAAAGATTGGGCAACCTTCTCTCAATAAGTAGCCAATGAAAACGTTATGGATCATAACACAGCACTCTTAGCTCACTTGCATTGGACATGTCATTAAAAAAATGTCATTAGGAGGGATCAATTGCTAGACAGGAACATCATGTTGAGTGAAATAGAGAGCCAAAGAGGGCTTTGGAGACTCTTGGTGAGATAGATTTGCACAATAGCTCCAATATGGACTCCAAATGCTAGCAATTGTGAGGATGATGCAGGACCAGGCAGCTTTTCATTCTGATGTCCATAAAGTGGCCATGAGTCAAAGTTGACTTGACAGCAGCTAACAACAATTTATATTCTATCAGATTAAAACAAAACTTTCAACAGCTGTCCTTTCAAATATTTAACTGTTCTCCTAGAGCTGAAAACAAATTTGTCACATAAGTTTGTAATAATGATGACCTCTTACAATATATCATTACTGTTTTAATGGGCAGAATAGGTTTCAGAAGACCTTCTAATATTCAGTCACCAGTGTCAGTTCTGATTACTCACTGCAGACATATACTACACAGCGGGTCAAGAAAAGGAAAGTTTATGTCATTAAGCAAGGATTTGTTCCTTAAAAACCAAATTACTTTTAAGGTGTTAATTTTGCGTTCCACTCTATGTTAGACACTGCAAGTACAGGTATAATGCAGGACGTACAAAAGCATACATATCTTCAGATGTAAGAGAGACAATTGATACATGGTATGAAAGGGTAAAAAAATAGGACAAAAAGCCAAGATAGCTAATCTGTTCTAGAGTTACATTGTTAATTTTTGTATTAAAGAAGCATTTAAGTTGAGAGCTCAGAGATTCTGGAACATAAAACAGAAGTAGTATTTAATAAGGAATGTTGGTAGAATAAATTTTTTTCTCCTTTTAAATGGGGTTGGAAATGAAGGGATGGACCAGACCAAAATTGGAAATTAAGGAGTTTAGTCTATATCCAAATATTGTTTGGAAGTTAATGAAATATTTAAACCATCCACTGTTATGGTTCGAATTTAGGTTTTGTATTGCTGAAGTTTTCACTCCCTTTACAACGTTTATATCAAGCAATCCCTTCCGATTATTACTATGAATCATTCCACATTACTCATTGTAGGACCCCCACTCCAAAAATACTTTGACTCACTAAGCTCTCCACTATACTGATACAATTGGGCCAAAGTAAAACAAGTATTTCTTTAAAGAAATTTCTAGAATTCTATAATGCATTTGGTTATTTTTTTATAATGTTTGCGAACAAGGTAGAAACATGCATTATAAGATGAATATGTACCATTAATTGCTTTCTTGCAAGTAAGGTATGATGTGTTCTTCTATTTGGGAAGATATTTATGATATGTCTCATATGAAGTTCTCTTCAATTTCCATATGAATTGGAAGTTTCACAATTTACATTACCATTTAAGTTTTGGAAAATTAAGTAAAGGACAAGAGGATTTTCTTGACACAGTAGAAAATAAAACTACACAGTTTCCTCTCCATGATATACTTACTGTCATATACTTTCCTAGGGAAATAGCTCTATAACCAAACCCCAAACCAAGCCTGTTGCCATCGAGTTGTTTCCAACTCACAGAGACCCTATAGGACAGAGTAGAACTGCCCCATAGGGTTTCTAAGGAGTGGCTGGTGGATTTGAACTGTTGACCTTTTAGTTAGCAGCTGAGCTCTTAACTGCTTTATACTATTTTTTCTTCATTTTTGAAAATGATTTCTAATTTTATTAACATCTTGTGAAGAGGCTCATTTGCATGTAATTAGATTCTTCATAAAATGATTTCTCTTTTTGAAATTATGCACTAGCACATTACAGAACAATCAAATTATCGTCCTCTCTTCCGAGGATCAATTCAACACTCAGAAATTATGATGAGTGAGGTTCTCCATCGTTAAAACTGCTTACAAATTCTTTAGAGCTGTCAAAGCAACATCGATGGTTGTTATTTAATGTGTTTATGACTAACAGAAGTTAATGGCATTTGTAACAAGACAGAATTTTCTAGGAAGTTAATCTTTTCATGAGTGGAATATGTGGCTGGAAGCCTAAAAAAATCCCAAAGAGCAATTTATTACTATGTCTACGTTTTTGTTTCCCAACAGTAATCATTCTACAATCTTTCTGATATACACTGAAATGTTCCACAAGGTCTAATTGAAGCCTTATAGATTTAAAAGCAATGGATTTATAACTTTTAGTGCATTGTGTTGTGAAATGAAAAGTTAATATGAAGGAAGAAATAGCTAAGCTACTTTTCCTCAAAGTCTTATAAATTTTGATAGAAAGTATCCTTATATCAATGGGTATATACCCACTCATCACTTATTGACTACCTTGTTATACCATGGCTTCACTTACAACAATAATAAAAAACCTGCTGACTATTTTGTTCATTAAGAAAGTGTACCTGGCAGTAAGAAATGATGAAGTACAAGGCGAGGGTAATGTTGGCTGTGATGGTTAAGGTTATGTGTTAGCTTGACTGGGCCATGATTCTCAGTGGATTAGCAGTTACATAATGATGTAATTAGGCAGTTATGTAATGAGGTAGTCATCCTCCATTTTTGGAGTTGTCGTGGTCATCCCTCATTATCCCATAATGCCTATTTTTGCATAATGACCTAGTCTTTGAAACCTAACCATACCGATAAGTAAGGAGTGGGCATATTTTTCTATTTTCACCTGAAGATACATGTGGATTAATTAACACATATTTGATTTATCCACATCAAAAATAAGGATTCAGGAATAATATATGTTACTACATATATTCTTAGGTGCTGTTGAGTGAGGTCTGACTCATTATGACCCCATGTACAAGTGAAGAAAACACTGCCTGGTCCTGTGCCATCCTCACAGTCATTGCTATGTTTGAGTCCATCGTAGTAGCCACTGTGTCAAACCATCTCATCAAGGGTCTTCCTCTTTTTCGCTGAAAATTTACATCACCAAGCATGACATCCTTCTCCAGGGACTGGCCCCTCCTGAAAACATGTCTAGAGTAAGCAAGACAAAGTCTCACTGTCCTCGTTTCTAAGAAGAATTTTGGGTATACTACTTCCAAAACATATTTGTTTGTTCATCTTGTAGTCTATGGTATATTCAATATTCTTCACCAACACCATAACTCAAAGGCATCAATTCTTCTTCATTGTTCCTTGTTCATTGTCCAGCTTTCGCATGTGTATGAGGTGATTGAAAATACCATGGCTTGGATCAGGCACACCTTAGTCCTTAAAATGACATCTTTGCTTTTTAACACTTCAAAGAGCTCTTTGCCGAAGAATTTCCCAATGCAGTATGTCATTAGATTTCTTTACTGCTGTTTCCACGGGCTTGATTGTGGATCCAAGTAAAACGAAATCCTCGAAAACTTAAAGCTTTTCTCCATTTATCGTAATGCTGCTTATTGGCTCAGTTGTGAGGATTTTTGTTGTCTTTATATTTTTTATTTATACTGAGGTATAACCCTTTTTTTTTTTTTTATAACCCTTACTGAAGGCTGACGTCTTTGATCTTCATCAGTAAATATTATTCACTTTCAGCAAGCAAGGTGTGTCGTCTTCATATCGCAGGCTGCCAATGAGTTTTGCTCTAATTCTGATGCTGCGTTCTTCTTCATATAGTCTGTCTTCTCAGCTTATTTTCTCAGCATAAATATTTAATAAGTGTAATGAAATGATACAATCCTAAGACACACCTTTCCTGACTTTAAACTATACAGTATTCCCTTGTACTTTTTCTGTGTACATAGGTCACCTGCCTCTTGGTCTATGTACAGTTTCCAAATGAGCACAATTAAATGTTCTGGAATTCCCATTCTTCACAATGTTATTCATAATTTGTTATGATCTACACCGTCAATTACTTTTGCTTAGCCGATAAAACATGGGTAAACATGTTTCTGGTATTCTCTGCTTTCAGTCAAGATTCACCTGCCATCAACAATGATATTCCTTGTTCCACATCCTCTTCTAAATCCAGCTTGAATGTCTGACAGTTCCCTGTTGAGGCACTGCTGCAACATTTTTTTTATCTTCAGCATAATTATTTGCATGTAATATCAATGACATTGTTGAGTAATTTCTGCATTTGTTTGGATCCTCTCTCTTTGGAATGGAAGAAAATATGGATTTCTTCCAGCCTGTTGGTCAGGTAGCTGTCTTCCAAATTTCTTGGCATGTAAGAGTGAGCACTTCTAGTGTTGCATCCATTTGTTAAAACATCTCCATTGGTGTTTCGCCAACTCCTAGAGCCTTGTTTTTCACCAATGCCTTCAGTGCAGCTTAGACTTCTTCCTTCGGTACCATCGGTTCTTGATTGTATTCTACCTCCTCAAGTGGTTGATTATCAACCAATTCTTTTCGGTAAAGTGATTTTCTGTATCCTTTCTGTCTCATTTTGATGGTTCCTGCATTACTCAACTTTTTGCCCAGAGAACTCTACAATATTTCCACTTGAAGCTTGAATATTTTTTCAGTTCTTTCAGCTTGAGAAATGCTGAGCGTGTTCTTCCCTTTGGTTTTCTAACTCCAGGTCTTAGCACATTTCATTATAATACTTTGTCTTCTTGAGCCAACTTTTGAAGTCTTCTCTTCAGCTCTTTTACTTCATCATTTCCCCCTTTTGTGTTAAACCAAAAACCAAACTCATTGCCGTTGAGTCGATTCTGACTCATAGTGACCCTATATAACAGCGTAGAACTACTTCATAGAGTTTCTAAGGAGAGGCTGATGGTTTCAAACTGTCAGCCCTTTGGTTAGCAGCCAAAGACTTAATCACTACACCACATCCTATATTAAAGAGCAAGTTTCCGAGTGTCCTAATATCTACTCTGGTCTTTTCTTTCTTTCTTGTCTTTTTAATGACCATTTACTTTCTTCAAGTATAATGTCCTTGATGTTATCCCACAACTCATCTGGTCTTCCATTGTTAGTTTTCAATGTGTCAAATCTGTTCTCGAGATGGTCTCTAAATTCAGGTGGGATATTCTCAAGGTTGTACCTTGGCTCTAGTGGATTTGTTTTAATGTTCTTCAGTTTCAACTTGAACTTGCATATGAACAATTCCACAGTCAGCCTGATAAGTAGTGGACTAAATATACACACATGGAAAACAAAATGACACAACTTATAATGGTAGGACCTATTTTTTCTGTAGAAATCATCTTATAGAGCAACATATTTTTCAATTCAAAAGCAGAATGGACGGAGTTATTTCAGACTTAGACCTTCAGTTCCCTTTGTGGTAGTATTTCTCAAATTTTAATATATGTGCCAAATCAAATATAGATTTTGATTCAGAAAAAAAGCATGGGATTTTGGATTCTGCCTTTCCTCCTTGGTTCCCCTGAGCAGATGCTGCTGGCTTTCTGACCCTATATCACTTTCAGTAGCAAGGCTCCTTCATATTCATTCCCACCAAAGAAATGTTTCTTGCTATTTGTAGATGCTATTTCTCCTGGGAAGTAATTTTTCAACTGTATACTTTGGAACTGTCAGGCTTATCCCCTGAATCCTCTGTTTATTAGTGGTATTACCTGCATCTAAATCTCTGGCTAGTTAGCATTAAATACCTATGCATCTCTTAAAGGAGTCAGAGATCTTGATCTGATTCAAGACAGATTGTATAGGAATCTCTGATGGTGAGTTTCTCAAATATGCATCTGTAAAAAAAAGACTCTAAAAATTATTATGGTGTACACCAATGTTTCAGATCCAAAATACTAAGGTTTGTCTATCATACGAGAAGAATGGATCAGTTTTAGAAGAAATAAAACCAAAACACTCCTTAGAAGCAATGATGGCCAGATTTTGGCTTGCGTTGAACTCATTGTTAGGAAAGGCCAATCTCTAGAAAAGGACATCATGTTTGGTAAAGTAGTGGGTTAGCAAAAATGAGAGAAACCCTCAATGAGATGGACTGACACAATAGCCACAACAGTGGACTCAAACACAGCAATGATCATGAAGATGGTACAGACCCAGGCAATGTGTTGTCTTTTTATGCATAAGGTCACAATGTGTAGAAGCTGACTTAAAGGCAACCAGCAACAACAACAACATATGAGCTAGAATTATGATAATTCACACAACTGAGAGAAAATAAGTAAATAAACCTTTTAATCTATTTTAATGCAATGAGATATTTTCTTTTTAATTGGAAAGAATTGATCTGTAAACAAAAGCAAAACATCTCTTGTGGGTGATATTTATTGCCCATTTTAATCTAGTATCTATCGTTGTTGTTGTTAGGGGCTATGGAGTCAGTTTCTATGTGTAGTGAGCCTACGTACAAGAGAATGAAACACTGCCCAGTCCTGTGCCATCTTCACGACCATTGTTATGCTTGAGCCCATTGTTGCAGCCACTGTGTCAATCCATTTCATTGATGGTTTTCTTCTTTTTCACTGACCCTCTACTTTACCAAGCATAATGTCCTTGTCTAGGGACTGGGCCCTCCTGATAACGTGTCCAAAGTATGTGAGGTGAAGTCTTGTCATCCTCACTTCTAAGAAACATTCTGGCTGTACTTCTTCTAAGACAGATTTGTTCATTCTTTTGGCAGCCCATGGTGTATTCCACGTGCTTCGCCAACACCATAATTCAAAGGTATCAATTCTTTGGTCTTCCTTATTCATTGTCCAGCTTTCACATGCATATTAGGCTATTGAAAAAACCATGGCTCGGGGCAGGTGCACATGAATCCTTAAAGTGACATCTTTGTTTTTGAACAATTTAAAGAGGTCTTTAAAGAGGTCTACCATCTACTACATAGAAATATTGTGTTTACTGGTTGTGTTCTTATGCTGTTAAAAGCTACTAAAACCACCCTTTGGTGAGCAATTAACAGAGAATTTTACATGTTTATATTAAAAATAAGCAAACAAAAAACCAAACATCTTTCTTATTTGTTGGCAAATCAAAAGGGAAAGTGATTTCTTTATGGAGTTCCAAGGAAGTCCTCTCCTGTTAGCGTTGTGACCAGTCTGCCTGTTATTATCAGTGTAACTGTAACAGTGTTTTGACTTTGCTATCAAGGTATTACAAAAATAACCCTCAGGATGTATAGACTAGTTTCAAAGTATTATTGAATATTTTCTCAGAAAAAACTGCTAAAGATGAAGAATCCTATAAACTGATTATTACGGCAGAAAAAGATACAATAGAAGCCTCCAAGCAGAATCATCACAGTTTAAAATCTTTTTTTTCTGAATTCTCGGCTGGCATACCTACTCAAACTAAGTTTTATGTTCTAAACTTAAATACCGCAACTATTTTAGCAGAGATAGCAAAATTTTCTTGAGGGGAGGAATAATATTTTATTATTTTAATTTCTTGTATAATACATGCTTTCAATATGTAAGTTGTTTTAATATGATGAAGGCATTTGGATACATTGAAAGATATATATCTAGTAATATGTAGCATTTATACTGAAAGACGGAATGATATAGTTTTAAGTTATCATCTTATTAAACTTAACTGAATTAAAGCAGATTGGTAACTGCCTTACAGTCTCTTGGGTTGAGCTCTTATACGGCTGGTGTCACTTTTAAAGCAGATGGCTCTTACTCTCATTCTGAGCCCAGAAGTGTTGATTGTAATTAAGAACTTTATTTGGAATATATTCACCAGTTTATTCATGGCAAGTGATGTTCACTATGTAAAAGTTAAAATGAAAGTACGATAATAATTCTGGGTCTTATTTTAAATAAATATTTACATTAAGAACTTTCTGGTAAAGTCTACTTTTTCAGGTTTACTTTTATTGTCACAATCCAATATTTTTTGAGTGCTTAATATGTGCCAGGTAGTGTTCCAAGAACATTTCATGAATTATCTGCCTCAATTTTCACAATAAGCCTAGGAAATATAGTATCATAATTCCCATTTAACAGATGAGTAAATTGAGGCACAGAGAATTTAACTAATTTACCCAAAATCACATAGTTAGAAAATTATAGGAATGAGAAATTGATGGAAAGAAGAGGGTAGAATCCCAAGAAAGTATGGCATGGCTTGTGAGAACATCCAGGAGGGAGAGTAGCTTGTGGTTTTATTGTGGCTGACTGATGGGGTCTGGACAAGTTTCCACATGAAGGCCACATCTTGCATGATTTGGTTTGAATGTCCTCCAGTACAAAAGCAGTGAATGTTTTTACTTTCTTATCTGCAATATGGGAAGAGAGAGGAATGGGGCTGGAAAACTGTCAGTATTAAATCACAAAAAAATAGAGTCAGACTTTATTACTAGGGACTTCAACTTCTGGTCATGATGAAGTAACAGGGCCTGGACTTATCATTCTGTGTAAATACCTAGAAAAATGGATATCATTATCTACAACATCTGTTTTCAGGCATTAAACAAGTAGCACAGGTTTGTGCTCCCTGAAAGAAAAGAAAAATGTGACTAGCCCAGCAACTGAACATGCTTACTGCCACAGACTGGGAAAGTATTTGAAATATATGTATATTTGAGAAAGGACTGTGGCTAGAATATTTAAAGAATTCTTACAACTCAGTATTAAGAAAACACACAATCCAATTAAAATTTGAAGAAAATACTTGAATAGACACTTCACAAATGATCACATATAAATGCCAAAAAGCAGATAAAAACGTGTTGAATATTATTAACCAGCAGAGTAAGTAAAATTAAAACTACCGTGAGATACAACTAAACAATCATTAAAATGCTACAATTAAAAAAAAATTGACATTTAAATGTATTGTTAAGTATGTGGAGGAACTGAAACTACTGTACATTATGTGTGAGAATATAAAATTGTTCAAAGTCTTTGGAAACCAATTTGGTACTTGTTTATAAAGTTAACTATATACTTGCCATAGAGTTCAACATTTCAATCCTACATATTTACTCAAAAGAAATAAAGTCATATGCCCACACAAAGACTTTAAGAGTTTATTTAATTATCACCAACGACTGAAAGCCATCCAAATGTCCATCAACATGTGAGTGGATAAACATTTTGACATATACATTAAAAAAAAAACAAACATTTCTACAAGAAAAAGGAACAATCTACTGATATAGGTGAAAACATGCAGGAATCTTAGAAACAATAAAATATGGAAAAGAGGCCAACAAATCAGAGATCATCTAAGGCGTTGGAAGAGTCAGCTTTAATGAGGTGTAAACAAACTTTCTGGGGTGATATTATTTCATATCTTGATCCATGTGGTGGTTATATGGGTGTATGTGTTTGCCAACATTAATCAAACTATATATTTCAATTGGGTCCGTATTGTTTTATATATTATTATACTGTATGTATTTATGAGGAATTGGTAGGTCAGTATATATTTGTACATGTACATACATGTATATATATATATATACACACACATATATAATACCTTGATAAAGTTGATTAAACATTTATATTAATATATTAATATCTATTGGGTAGAAAAGCTGAGCTACATGAAGAAGAATGTGGCATCAGGATTGTCAGAAGATGCATTAACAACCTGCGATACGCAGATGACAAATCCTTGCTTGCCAAAAGTGAGGATGACTTGAAGCACTTACTGATGAAGGTAAAAGACTACAGCTTTCAGTAAGAATTACAGCTGAACATAAAGGAAACTAAAATCCTCACAACTGTACCGACAAACAATATTATGATAAATGTCAAAGAAACTGATGTTGTCATCAGAATTTCCTTCTTCTTGGAAGCAGCAGGCAAACACTAAAACAAACTATAGCATTAGGCAAAAGACCTCTAAGGGATTAAAAAGCAGAGATGTGACTTTGAAGACTAAGGTCCACCTGACCCCAAGCCATGGCATTTTCAATAAACTTACATGCATGCTAAAGCTTGACAATGAGAAAGAAAGACCAAAGAAGAAATGATGCTTCCAAATTGTGGTGTCGGCAAAGAATATTGAATATACCATGGACTGCCAGAAAAAAGAACAAATCAGTTTTGGAAGAAGTACAACCAGAACGGTCCTTAGAAGTGAGAATAGCAAGACTCTATCTTTTTTACTTGGGACATTTCATCAGGGGGGCCCAATCGCTAGAGAAAGATCATGCTTGGTAAAGCAGAGGGTCAGTGAAAAAGGGGACCCTAAATGAGATGAATTGACACTGTGGCTACATCAATAGGCTCAAACATAGCAATTATTGTGAGGATGGCACAGGACCAGGCCACATTTCATTCTGTTATACACAAGGGTACTATGAGTCAGAGAAGACAGCAATTAACAATGACAAAATATTAATATGAAGATCAAATATAAAACTTTGTCCCCAAATGTATGGTAGTTACTATGATTGTTCTTTCTCCCTCTCTTCTTCAAATTTAAGGTCTACATTATAGGGTAGCTTTATGAGTCAGATTTGACTTGACGGCTACCTTTTTTTTTTTTTTTTAATTAGCTTTAAAGATAGACACACTTTTTGATTGTTAGTTGTAAGCTACTATATTTCTCTTGTATATTCTCATCATTGTTCATATGATAGTAAATTACTGAATGCATTAAGAATGCCCCATGCATTTAGTAGATTCAATTCCTTCAGACAGAATGTTCCAAGATTCCAATGTGCCTTATCGAGATACTTTACATGCAAGGAGCATTCTCACATAGAATACTTCAAATAATTACAGTATTGTAGAGATATACATGGAAATAAGAGTAGGAGTTTCATAGGCACTCAGGAAGTATCCTAGAGCCAGGCCCAGAAACTACATATGCTGTGGTTTTAAGGTAGCTCTGGGAACATATTGTCTTACTGGTACCTCAATAGCTAGAGGTGTTTGATTTCCTTCTTGATACCTTGTGTCCTCTCCATCAGTGATAGTTGATTTTATGTGTTATTTTGGCTAGGTTGTGGTGTCCATTTATTTTGTGAAAACCTAGTCTACCTCCTGTTATAAAGTAGTTACATGTGATTAAATCCGTTGGCCTCAAGTACTGCAAATTACCTTCCATAGGTGAAAAAACCCATTGCCGTCAAGTTGATTCCGACTCATAGGTGGGCCTCAATGAACCAATTAAAGGTCTTAGGAGCAAAACGGGGATTCTGTAGTGTTTATTCTGCTTCCAGGACACTCTACTAGTCGCCTGGCCTATTAAAGGTATTTTGGACTTGCCAGCCCCCCACTACCACGGGAAGCAATTCCTTGAAAATAAATCTGTCTCTATCTGCTCTTCTGTCTCTGTCTCTCATTCTAAATATAAATATATATACATACATATATAAGTATATATATTTGATATATATAAATACATATATATGTATATATTGATTGATTCTGTTTTTCTGAAGAAGACTAAGACACGATCTTTGCTCCTCTAATTCTGGTCACAAACAACCCAAACCTTTATTAAGTACCTCTTCCTAAAGTCTGATGGAGCTGATTACTCATGGGTTTTGCTGACGTGTAGCTTCATTATTTATGGTTTGTATTGTCTGTGATATTTGTGCATTGACTTTTTATGCATGTATCTTTTAGACTCTGTTCCTTTATGCATAATAAAGAATATGATTTTGAACGAAATGTTATCATCCTTCATTGGTAAGGTGTTTCTTTCCTTCCAGTCCACTTCTTGGCTGATATGAATCCTGTGATCCATTTAGCTATGTCAAGCAATATGGCCACTCGTGCATGAAAAAGTGCTAGAAAGTGCTGGGCTATTTCCTCAACTTCAGAGAGAGTATGTATGTATGTATGAAGTAGTTTTTTTTTTGAAAGAAAGCTGCAACTGCTAAAGGTATTTAAAGACTTAAAGAAAAACTTTTTTCCAGTCCATCAGGACAAATTGATTCACACAGTCCCTTGAAACTCAGCAAAGCAATGCTATCATACTTAAAGACGGGTGCATTGGTTAGAACAAGTAATTATCTGTCTACTCATTTTTCAATTAAGATGTTTTTAAAAGCAAACCCAGTCACCACTTATTATGTATAAATTCCTGACGTGCTTATCACATAATTTCACATTCTTAATAGAAAGTTTTCCTAGGTTAAAAAAAAAAAAAGTCAATGAAGAAAGGCAACAGAAAAAAAGAGGCATCAATTTAATAGAAGCAATATAACAATAGAGTAACTTACACAAATTGGTAGTTATTATTACTTTTAGCACACCACCTATTTAAAGAAAGCAAATACATTCATTTTTCTGATTAAAATGCAATCATTAAACTCACACCTAAAAATGCATTAATGAAGTAGCATTACAAAATTAGAATTATGAAAATTTTATGTTACTGAGTTATTTAAGAAAACAAAGGGCTATTGCAGAGTGAGATTTTAATCTGTCTTCATCTTCTCCCCAGCTATACAGTTGAATTTAATTTTAAAGTTTTAGAAAACAGCAACATATTATTCATATGCACAATACTATAGAGAAATGAACTTTTAAACTAAGAAAAAATAGTTGTTAATGAGTTTTGCTTGCCGTGTCAGCCTTAACATTTCGATTTTCAATTACTTCAGACATTTCACTAATTTAAAAACAATTCATAGATGATTGCATTTTGAGAGTAGCTATATTTGAATGAACCATATATTTGATCAAGAAATGAATTCATAAAGAATTGAAGCTGCTGTTGTGTAATTTCACTTTCTAGCATATATCTGAATCTTTAAAAAGTAATTTTGTCAATTATAAGATAACTTCTTTAATAATAAAAATGAAATGTCTCTTTCTGGCTATGAGTTTTGTAAACAATGTGTTCAATTACAAACTCCTTAGAATTGCTGCATGTTTTTTGGGGAGGGATATTCACTCTTTAGATGGTAGACACTTGTTATTTTTGGTGATGGGAATAGTTAACAGTGAATAAGGGTGAAGTGTGCAAAGCTTGACAAAGGTAAACAATATCACAAAAAGATGGACACAAGAAAAAAGGACCTTTTGGTAATTGTTATGTTATTGTTAGGTGCCTTCAAGTCCATTCCCACTCACAATGACCCTATGTACAACAGAACAAAACAATGCCCAGTCCTGCTCTATCCTCACAATCATTGTTTTGTTTCAGCCCATTGTTGCAGCCACTGCATCAATCCAACTCATTGAGGGTCTCCTTTTTTGCTGACCCTATAAAAAAAAAGAAAAAATTTTTTTTTTTTTTTTTATACTTTACCAAGCATGATGTCCTTCTTCAGGGACTTGTCCCTTCTGATAATATGTCCAAAATTTGTGAGATATTCTCTCACCATCCTTGCTTCCAAGGAACATTCTTGTTGTACTTCTTCCAAGATGGGTTTCTTTGTTGTTTTTTCAGCCCACAGTGTATTTCGTATTCTTCAACAATGCCACAATTCAAAGGCATCAATTCTTCTTCAGTCTTCCTTATTCATCATCCAGCTTTCTCATGCATATGATGTGATTGAAGACACCATGGCTTGGGTTAGGCACACCTTAATCTTCAAGGTGACATCTTTGCTTTTTAACACTTTAAATAGGTCCTTTGCAGTACATTTGCTCAATACAATATTTGGTTTGATTTCTTGGCTGCTGCTTCCATGGGTGTTGATTGCAGATCTAGCTAAAATGAATTCCTTGGCAAATTCAATTTTTTCTCCCTTTATCATGATGTTGCTTATTGGTGCAGTTGTGAGGATTTTTGTTTCCTTTATGTATGTTGATATACAATATATACTGAAGGCCGAGGTCTTTGATCTTCATCAGTAAGTGCTTCAAGTTCTCTTCACTTTCAGCAAGCAAGTTTTTGTCATCTTCATAATGCAGGTTGTTAATGAGTTTTCCTCCAATCTGATGCCGCATTCTTCTTCACATAATCTGGCTTCTCTGATTATTGGCTCAGCATACAGATTTAATAATATTGTGAGAGTATACAGCCCTGACACACAACCTTCTGACTTTAAAACCAAGAAGTATCCTTGTTCTGTTCAAATGACTGCCTCTAAACCATGTACAAATTTCTCATGACCATAATTAAATGTTCTGGAATTCCCATTCTTTGAATTGTTATTCATAATTTGTTATGACCCATTGTCATATATCACTTGTCACATTCAGTCATATATCGTGTGTCGCATTCAGTAGTGTCGCCTTTCTTTGGAATAAACATAAATATGAATATCTTCCAGTCGGTTGGCCAGGTAACTGTCTTCCAAATTTCTTAGTATAGATGAGTGAGCACCTCCAGCACTGCATCTGTTTGTCAAAAGATCTCATATGGCATTCTGTTAGTTCCTGGAGACTTGTTTTTCTCCAACGCCTTCAGTGCAGCTTGGACATCTTCTGTATCATTGGTTCTTGATCCTATGGTACCTCCTGAAGTGGTTGAACATGGACTAAATCTTTTTGCTATAGTGACTGTGCATATTCCTTCTATCTTCTTTGATACTTCCTGAATCGTTTAATATTTTCCCCATAGAATCCTTCAATATTGCAACTCTAGGCTTGAATTTTTTCTTCAGTTCTTTCAACTTGAGAAATGCTCAGCATGTTCTTCCCTTTTAGTTTTTAATTTTCAAGTCTTTGCATATTTCATTATAATACTTTTTGTTCTCCAGCCATCCTTTGAAATTGTTTATTCAGCTCTTTTACTTTGTCGTTTCTTCCTTTTATTTTAGCTACTCAACTTTCAAGAGTAATTTTCAGAGTCTCTTGTAACATCCACTTTGGTCTTTTCTTTTTTTCCTGTCTTTTGAATGACCTCTTGATTGTCTCATGTCATTCCTTGATGTCATCACATAATTAGTCTGGTCTTTGGACATAAGTGTTCAATGCATCAACTCTATTCTTGAGAGGGTCTCTAAATTCAGGTGGGATATACTCAAGCTCATTCTTTGGCTTTCGTGGACTTGTTCTAATTTTCTTCAGTTTTAACTTGAGCTCGGTCAGCCCATGGCCTTGAGTCGACTGATGATTTTGAGCTTTTCCATAGTCTTTTCTTGCAGATGTAGTCGATTTGATTTCTGTGTATTTCAGCTGGAGAGGTTCACCATTTATGTTGTTGAAAAAAGGTATTTGCAGTGAAACTGTCTTTGGTCCTGCAAAATTCTATCTTGTGATCTGCAGCATCATTTCTAAAGCCAAGGCCTTGTTTTCCAACCATGAAGCCTTCTACTTTGTTTCCAAGTTTCACAGTCCTACCACCAGTAATTATCAATGCATCCTGATTGCATGTTCAATCAATTTCAAACTGCAGAAGTTAGCAAAAATCTTCAGTTTCTTTATCTCTGGCCTTAGTGATTGGTGGATAAATTAGAGAAATAGTTGTATTAGTTGGTCTTCCTTGTAGACATATGGATATTATCCTATCACTGACAACATGGTACTTCAGGGTAGATTTTGATGTGTTCTTTTTAGGTGATGAATGCAATGCCATTTGTCTTCAATTGCCATTCTCTGCATAATAGACCAAATGATTGTCTGATTAAAAAAGGCCAATACCAGTCCCTTTCTGCTTACCAATGCCTAGATATTGATTTTTATAAGTTCCATTTCATTTTTGAAGATTTCCTAGATTCATACTTCTACATTCCACCTCTAAGTATTAATGGATATTTGCAGCTCTTTCTTCTTAATTTGAATTGTGCCACATCAGCAAACGAAGGTCTCAAAAGCTTGACTCCATCCACACCATTAAGGCTGGCTCTACTTTGAGGAAGCAGCTCTTCCCCTACTATATTTTGAATGTCTTCCAACCTGAGGGGCTTATTTTTCAGCACTATTTCAGATAATATTCTGCAGCTATTCATAAGGTTTTCACTGGCTGCTACTTCTCAGAGGTAGACTTCCGGGTTTCTTGCTAGTCTGTCTTAATCTGGAAACTCAGCTGAAACCTGTCCTCCATGGGTGACCCTGCTGGTATTTGTATGTCGGTGGCACACCTTCCAGCATCACAGCTACATGCAAGCCCCCACAGTATGACAAATTGACAGATGCATGGGTGGTAATTGTTATAGTATATATAATTTTGAAACAACAACCAAATATACATGTGTGATTCTTAGTTCTATTGAGTATTCAAGACCAAATTTACAATACTTGTTCAAAAGCAAAGAGGAGAGGCAGGAAGGGACAGGGAAACTGGATGAATGGGCATGGAGAACTCAGGGCAGAAAAGAAAAGGGAGAGATTGCTAACACATTGCAGTGATTGCATCCAATGTCACAAAACAATTTGTGTATAAAATTCTGAATGAAAAAATAGTTTGTACTGTAAATGTTTACTTAAAATACAATAAAATTAAGAAAAACTAAGTATATATACATATATACATGTAGGTGTATATATGTATATAAGCATATATGTGTATTGTTATGTATATTGTGTATATGTATGTGTACATAAGTGTATGCATTTGTACAAGCATGTATGCGTACATATTCATATGTATATAATAAAGCACATGGGGAGGCAGTTAGGGATACTTCTTAGATATAATCAAACATCTCACAGAATTGGTTTTCTGGGTTTGAAGGCTTAGGACTACAGTCTCATGGAACATCTCAGTCAATTGCATAATATACTTCATAAAGTTTATGTTCTACATCCTAGTAAGGTGCATAGTTCCTAGGGTCTTAAAATCTTGCTAGCAGCCATCTAAGAAACAACGGTCCATCTCTAGTCATCCAGAGTAAAAGAGAAAGAAGGAAACCGAAAACCAAAAACCCAAAGAAGAAACTAGTCTACAGGACTAATGAGCTACACAAACCTACATGGTCTCACCTGCCTTGAGACTAAAAGAAATAGATGGTGCCTGGCTTGTACTAATGATCTTTCTAATCAAGGCCACAGTAGATGGATCCTGATAGAATGGGAGGAAAATGTGGAACAAAACCTCAAATTCTTAAAAAAAGAAAGACTTACTGGAGTGGAACTGCCCCATAGGGTTTCTAAGGATCAGCTGGTCTATTTGAACTACCAACCTTTTGGTTAGCAACCGAGCTTTTAACCACTGTGCCACCAGGGCTCCATATATGAGACCAAACTATCAATATGAAACTATATTGATATGAGACTAAACTTCCAATAATTACTTTAAAACAAAGATGAGGATTAGGGGCAGGGAAACTATAGAAATGGAAACAGAACAACCAGAACAGAAATAATAAGAATGTTCACTCATTGTGAAGAATTTAAGCACTGTCATTGAATAATTTGTGTAGAAATAGTTGAAGGGGAACCTAAACTAATCTGTAAACTTTCACCAAAAACCTAATAAAACATTATTTTAAATTTTTTTTGCATTTTTAGAAATTTCATCATCACTATTGTAATTTGTAAATTGAATATGGGAACTAGCTGATAATTTTCAGAAATGAAAAGGAAGAAAAATATTCCTATGTTTTATAAAGAATGTCTCAGTTAGTGTAAATTTTCTAACTGAGAAGCTAGAGACACCCTCTTCCACACTCTTATTTTGCCCTTCTCTCTTTCACATTGGACTTTCTGTAACTTCAGAGGCTGCTGTGTATTTTTCAATCATGTCAATGAGTCTCTTTACTTCCAGAGGTGGGTCTGGGTCTGCTTCCCTTTCCTCTTTATCTTCAACACCTTTACTTAACTCATAGACTTTCTAGTTATCTAAATACCAGTTATAAAACCAGCTTTATTTCTTTCAATGTCATTTTACCTTTCGGCCCCTTGAGACAAATTATTTCAGAATGACTTTTAGACTAGTTTATCAATATTTTCATTGTCCTTAACAGTACGTTTCAAATTAAGGAAGATTTTTCATAGCATACACTAAAATATTGTAATCGCTTGTGGTGAATAAATAAAGAACTGGCAGCAATTAGTCTCCTCCCCTCTCATTTTCTAATCCCTGTCCTGGGACAGAGTATTTTCAGTGTCATGATATTCTTCTTAATGGACTAAATATAACTGACAGGAGGAGTGAGGTAAGTCCCCCTTTAAAACTCCAACGCATTTGTCTCTTAATCTGCTCAGTACCCAAACCTACTTTGTGCCTACTACAACAGATTAGTAATATACCAAGGCTGAGATCTTAATAGTACTTTACTTTCACTTCTGCAAATCATCAATAGATCAGGCCATCATCTCAGGGTCATTATTTCTCCAAACACATTACATCAATAACAGAGAATTTAATTTTCACTAATGCCTGGCTAGAAAAGTGATAGTTTATTAATATTGATGCAATCTTTCATTTTAATCACAAAAACATTGTTAATAGTTTTGGAACAAAATCTGTCCCCAACAGTTCCAATGATACACAATTGTCATTGATTCATCATATACTCCGTTAAAGTAGGAAAATATTTTTTCTTGTGTTTGAAGAGCTTAGAAAAGAATCTGGTACATAGTGTTATAGCAACTCACATATCATTATTGGATGACTTCTTAAATTAAGGGTATGTTTATATAAATTCAAATCTCATTCTGAACACAAATATAGTCAATGAGAGCTACTACTTTTTCTTAATTGCTTTTCCCCTAGAAGAAAAATAAATATTATAATAATATTGAAATCTCTACTTTTCCATGTTTTCAAGTTGAGGTAATCTTTATCAGAACATTAAAAAAAAACTCTAATTATAACACAATAGAATACTACAAAGCCATCAAAAATAATGATGAGTTCTCAAAATATAATGGTGATAAACCTGGAGAACCTTATGCTGATTGGAATAAATAACTTACAAAAAGCCAAATATTGTGCGATATAACTTTTCTAAAAAGACAAGAATAGGTACATAAACAGAGACCAATATCCATTAGTGGTTACCAGGGATGGGTGGGGATGGAGGGGGTTCACTCTCTAGATACTTCTTGTTGTTAGTGCTCTGGAGTCAGTTCCAACTCAAATCGAACCTATGCACAATAGAACAAAGCACTGCCCAGTCCTGTGCTATCCTCACAATTGTTGTTATGCTTGAGCTTGTTGTTGCAGCCACAGTGTCAATCCATTTCCTTGAGAGTCTTTCTCTTTGTTGCTGGCCCTCTACTTTACCTACTATGATGCTCTTCTCCAGGGTATGGTCCCTTCTGGTAATGTGCAAAAAGTGCATAAGTCTCGCCATTCTTGCTTCTAAGGGGAATTCTGACTATATTTCTTCCAAGACAGATTTGTTCATTCTTCTGGCAGTTCCAAGATCGGGAGGTCAGACAGCAGGCATCTTACTCACAGGCTGTGAAGATCAATGAATCCTAAGATCAGCAGGCAAGTCCGCAGGTAAGTATATTCAATATTCTTCAGCAAAACCATAATTCAAAGGCATCAGTTCTTCTTTGGTACTCTTTATCCCTTATTCAGCTTTCATATGCTCATGAGGTGATTAAAAACATCATGGCTTGGGTCAAGTGTATCTTAGTCCTTAAAATGTCATCTTTGCTTTTTAACCCTTTAAAGAGGTTTTCTGCAGCAGATTTGCCCAGTGCAATGCATCCTTTTGTTTCTTGACTGCTGCTTCCATAAGCTTTGATAGTAGATCAAAGTAAAATGAAATCCGTGAAAACTTCAGTATTTTCTCCATTTGTCATGATGTTGCTTATTGTTTTTTTGTTTTCTTTATGTTAAGGTGTAATCCATACTGCAGGTTGTAGTCTTTGATCTTCATTAATAAGTGCATGAAGTATTCACTTTCAGCAAACAAGGTTGTGTCATCTGCTTATCACGGGTTGTTAATGAGTCTCCCTCCAATCCTGATGCCATGTTCTTCTTCATATAATCCAGCTTCTCAGATTATCTGCTCAGTGTACAGATTGAACAAGTTTGGTAAAAGAATATAACCCTGATGCACAGCTTTCCTGGCTTTAAACCTCACAGTATCCCCTTGTTCTGTCTGAACAACTGCCTGTTGGTTTATGTATAGGTTCCTCATGAGCACAATTCAGGGCTCTGGAGTTTCATTCTTCATTCTTCGTAATGTTATCCATAATTTGTTATGATCCACACAATCAAATGCTTCTGCATAGTCAGTAAAACACAGGTAAACATCTTTTGGGTGTTCTCTGTTTTCAGCCATGACTCATGTAGCATCAGCAATGGTATCCCTTGTTCCATGTCCTCTTTAGAATCTGGGATGAATTTCTGGCCATTCCCTGTGAATGTACTGCTGCAGCCACTTTTGAATGATCTTCAGCAAAATTGTACTTGTGTGTGATGTTAATGATATTGGTTGATAATTTCCACATTCTGTTGTATCACCTTTCTTTGTAATGGGCAAAAATATGGATCTGTTTCAATCAGTTGGCCAGGTAGCTATCTTCCAATTTCTTGGCCTTGATGAATGAGCACTTCCAGTGTTGCATTCGTTTGTTGAAACATCTCTATTGGTATTCTGCCAATTCCTGGAGCCTTGTTTTTTGCCTATGTCTTCAGTACAGATTGGACCTCCTTCCTTCATATGTTCCCACCTGAAATTGCTGAAGGTCAATTATTTTTGATACAGTGACTCTGTGTATCCCTTCACCTTCTTTTTATACTTCCTGTGTCATCTAATATTTTCCCAGTAGAATCCTTCAATATTGCAGCTTGAAGATTGAAGTTTCCTTTCCATTATTTGAGCTTGAGAAATTTTAAGCATACTTCCTCTTTGGTTTTCTAACTCTAGGTCTTTGCACATTTCATTATAATACATCAATTTGTCTTCTCGAGCCACCCTTTGAAATCTTCTGTTCAGCTCTTTTACGTCATTATTTTTTCCTTTCACTTTAGCACTTGACATTTAAGAGCAAGTTTCATGACCTTTTTTTGATGCCATAGTTGGCTTTTGTGTGGTCTTTCTAGCCATGGTCTTGTAACTTCCACCCAAGTGACTGGGCAGAACTATGCAGACATGGTAATTGTGGCACAACAAAGAGATTGGTCAGTTTAGTCATTCTGCTGGGCTTGAAATGAGCGACCCAGAGACAAGAAGAAGAACATACCACCACCACCAAGGAAGAACAACTAGGAGCTGGAGTGGTATTTGGTCTTTGGAACCCTTCACTGGAAGGCTCCTGAGACCAGAATACAGAAAAAGAGTAAGCTGTAACCCTGAAGACTGTGAGAAGTGGACACAGGAGAGACCCAACAGGAGAGACCTGCCAGTAGAGTCCCAACCACAGGACATGGTTTGGGGGGCTTTACGGTACACAGAAAGAGAAAGCTGATTGCCTTTGGGCAAAAGCCTAGGGCCAGGAAGAGACTTGTCTGTGAGCATGCCTGGGAAGAGGCTGTCCTGATGGAAGAACTGTATCCTTGAGTGCTCCTGAGATCGAATTTTAACCTGTTACTTCCCTAGTAAACCCCATAATCATGAGTGTGGTCTGAGAATTCGGTGTGGCCATTGCAATGAATTATTGAACCCAACAGAGAAGTACAGAGTGCTGTGGGAGGGAAGGTTGGTGCCAGAGTCAGTAAAGATGGCAGCGAGAGGAGGCATATCTGACTTCTGCCTCAGAGGAATCAATCTTGGGTTGTTGATCTTGATTCTCCTTTCCCCTTGTGAAGTTAGAGGAGGTCATACAGCATCCCCACACCACTTTTACACTCTTCTGACATCCATTCTGGTCTTTTTTTCTTTCCTGTCTTTTTAATGGCATTTTGCTTTCTTCATGTTGATGTCTTTGATGCCATTCCACAACTTATCTGGTCTTCAGTCATTAGTGCTTAATGAGAGCAATCTATTCTTTAGAGGGACTCTAAGTTCAGGTGGAATATACTCAAAGTCATATGTTGGATGTCATGGACTTGTTCTAATTTTCTTCAGCTTCAACCTGAACTTGCGTATGAGCAATTGATGGTGGGTTTCACAGTCATCCTTGTTCTGACTGGTGATACTGAGCTTTTCCATCATCTCTTTCCACAGATGTAGTCAATTTGATTCCTGTGCATTCCATCTGGTGAGGTCCATATGTATAGTTGCTGTTTATATTGTTGAAAAAGGTATTTGGGATAAAGAAGTCGTTGGTCTTGCAAAATTTGATCGTGTGATCTCTGCATCATTTCCGTTCACCAATACCATATTTTCCAAGAATTGTTCCTTCTTTGTTTCCAACTTTCACATTCCAATCACCAGTAATAATCAATGCACCTTGATTGCATATTTGATCAATTTTAGACTGCAGAAGTTGGTAAACATTTCAATTTCCTCATCTCTAGCCTTAGTGGTTGGTGGGTAAATTTGAATAATAGTCTTATTAGCTGGTCTTCCCTGTGGGTTTATGGATATTATTGTATCACAGACAGCATTGTACTTCAGGAAAGATCTTGAAATATCCTTTTTAATGATGAATGCAAAGCCATTCCTCTTCAATTTGTCATTCCGTGCATGGTAGACCATATCATTGTCTGATTCAAAATGGCCGACACCAGTCCATTTCAGCTCAATAATACATAGGATATCAACGTTTATGTATTCTATTTCATATTGGATGACTTCAAGTTTTCTTGGGTTCATACTTTGTAAAGTCCATGTTCTGATTATTAATGGATGTTTGCAGCTTTTTGTCTCATTTTGAGTCATGCCACATCAGCAAATGAAGGTCCTGGAAGCTTGCTTCCAGCCATGTCATTGAGGCTGAATCTACTTTGAGGACACAGGTCTTCCCCAGTCATATTTTGAGCGCCTTCTGACCTGAGGGTATCATCTTCCCACACTATAACAGATAATATTCTTCTGCTATTTTTTTTATTCATAAGGTTTTCACTGTCTAATTTTTTCAGAAGTAGACTGCCAGATTCCTCTTCCTAGTCTGTCTTAGCCTGAAGCTCAGTTGAAGACTGTTCACCAAAGATGACCCTGCTGGTATTTGAAATACAGGTGTCGTAGCATGACAGCAACACTCAAGCTACCACAGTATGACAGACTAACAGATGTGTAGGCCTCTAGATAGTAGACATCTGTTATTTTTTGTTTTTATTCTTGAGGAATGGGAAAAGTAGCACCAAATGTGGGTGAAGAGGGCAAAGATTATCAAGATAAATGATGTCGCTAAGAAGTACACAAGGTAAAAGAGCACTTTTGATAAAGAATATGACACATATAATCTTTCAATAATACCAACAACCCCAAAATATGTGTTTTTATGTATGTATGTATGTATGTGTATATATATATATGCATATATGAGTATGGGTATGTATGTGTGTACATATGTGTGCACATATATATATAGCTATATATATGTGTACTAACATGTATGTGCATGCATACATGTATATTCATATATTTAATAAACCACATAGGGGCACAGTCAATTAGATATAACCAGACATATCATGAGATTGGTTCTCTGAGTTTGAAGGCTTAGGACCATAGCCTCATGGGACAACTTTGTCAATTGGCATAATTAGTTCATAAATTTCATTAGTAGTATCTGGGGTCTTAATAAGCTTGTGATTGGCCAAATAAGATACAACTATTGATCTCTTCTTATGTAAAGGGAAAGAAGGAGAAGAAAACCAAAAACTCAGAGATGAAATTAGTCTACAGGTCTAGCAGTCTACAGAAACCACAATCTCATTTACTCTGAGACCAGATTAACTAGATGCTGCCTGGATACCACTAATGACTATTCTTTCTAATCAGGGCCGTAGTATATGGATCCTGACAGAATGGGAAAAAAATACGGAACAGAACTCAAATTCTTAAAAAGTGCATACTTACTGGGCTAGGTGAGACTAGAAGACCCCCAAAGACTATCGCCCTGAAATACTCCTTAAAACTTTAATGAAAACTAGCCCCTGAGGTGACATTTTACCTAAATAACAAACTGAGTTTATAAATAAAGAATATTACCAGTGAGTATTGTGCACCTTTAAAAAAATCATCTATATGAGACCAAATGGTAAAAAACTACTCTAAAGTAAAGATGAAAGTGTAAGGGAAAGGAAACAAGATTACTGGAAATGAAATATCCATGACGGAATTAATGAGAATGTTAACATGTCATGAAAAATATAACCAATGTCACTGAACAATTTGTGAAGTAATTTTTAAATGGAAAATGTATTTGCAGAGTAAACACGAAACACATTAAAATATCATTACAAATAGATAGATAAAGATAGAATAAATAATGATATAAGTTCCTGTTTCAGGTCCAACATGTAAAGAGCCTGGAAGCTGTGGCTCTCATTCTTACAAAAAAAAAAAAAAAAAAAAAACTCTGGAAAAACAGAAAAACTAAGTTTTTTCTTGGAACCAATCACAAAACTGAGTTTGCAAGGAGAAATGACACCACAAAATCTAGAGAGAGAAAAAAAAAATGCACAGAGTCATATTCAATAGCACTTACATGGAGCTGAAGCTACTGGAGCCATAAATGGTAGAAATACTTAAATGATAATTTTGATGAATTGCTGGAGACTGAATGTGGACTCCCATAATAGTAATAAACTACTAGACATCACCATCTTAGGGACATCTCAACCTTTTTGACCTCTACTTCCAGAAAACCCACTAAGCTCTCACAGTAAAGATCTGAGAAAAATCCCCTCTTGGTTCTGGTAGGAAGATGGAATCAGTAATAATTGTGATTCAACTCCCATGGAAGCAACAGTGAAGAAGTCAGATGACATATTACATTGGGCAAATTTGCTGTAAAAGATCTCTTTAAAGTGTTGAAAACAAAGATGTCACTGTGAAGACTAAGGTGCGCCTGACTGAACCCATGATATTTTCAGTCACCTCAAATGCATGCTAAAGTTGGGCAATCAGTAAGGAAGACTGAAGAAGAATTGATGTCTTTGAATTATGGTTTTGGAAAAGAATATTGAATATACACCATGGACTGCCAGAAGAATGAACAAGTCTTTCTTGGAAGACGTACAGCCAGAGTGCTCCTTAGAAGTGAGGATGGTGAGACTTTCCTCACACACTTTGGATGTATTATCAGGAGGGACCAGTCCCTGGAGAAGGACATCATGCTTGATAAGGTAGAGGGTCAGCGAAACAGACGAAGACTCTCAATGAGATGATTGACACAGTGGCTGCAACAATGGGCTTAAACATAGCAACAATTGTGAGGATGACACAAGATCGGGCAGTGTTTTGTTCTGTTGTACACAGGGTCACTATGAGTAGAAATCAACCCAATGGCACCTAACAACAACAGCATGCCCAGAATCTTTTTCTGTAACAAAGGCCTACCCTCCAGTGAGAAAGGTTTTACTAAAACCTCATCCCAGGGCCTTGGGAGGAAGGAAATTCCTCTTCCTCAGGCCTCCTTTAGCCTTCCTGGCTCACCTAACTGCAGAGGGGAGTGGGGAACGCCAGAGACATAGGCCCCTAAAAGACTGAAATTTAATCAAAATGTTATAGAATGCTCCCCTCATCACTGCAACACCTTACCAATATACCAACAAGTCTCTGTTGAAATAAAATACTGAACTACAGCTAAAAGAGCTTCAAGACACAGAATCTCTGAGAAGTATTTAGAGAAGTTCAAAATCAAGAGAACAGACATACAAAAGGACATTAGAGATATTTGAAGCCTCTGACGCCTATAGCTTCTGCAAACATTAAACAGCCCAATTCCTAGCCAGAGTAACATAAATCCTCATACTAGAAGCTTATTTAATTTAGCTCTGTTACCCAGTAAGCATGTCCAGATTTCAACAAAATGTTACAAGAATTGCCAAATGGCAAGAGAAAACACAGTCTAAAAAGTCAAAGCAAGAGTCAGAACCAAATTCAGATAGGAAACGCAAGTCGTAGTTATCAGACAGGGAAATTAAAATAACTATGATTCATATCAAAAGGGCTGTAGAAAGTGCACAGCATGTGAAAAGAAATGGGGAATTGTCTTAGTTACCTGGTGCTGCTGTAACAAAAATACCACAACTGGGTGGCTTTGAACAACAACATTTATTTTCTCACAGTTCAAGAGGCTAGAAATTCAAATTTTTGATGAGACTCTAGAGGGAGATCTTTCCTTAATTTTATTTCAGCTTCTTGTATCTGCCTGCAATCTTTGTCGATGCATATGTCTCCATTGTTTGACTTCCATTTCTCTCTGTGCATGTCCCTGTGTCCATCCTGCTCTTTTTATAACTCAGAATTGATAAGATTGAGAACACAATGTACTTTGGTATGACCGAATTCACATAACAAAGACAACCCTATATTTAAACAGGGTTGGATGTACAGATATAGGGGAAAGAATAACAATACATATTTTGGGGAGGCATAATTCAATCCATAAAGAGGTCCTAGTTGGTACAGACAATTAAGTACTCCACTCTAGTCGAAAGATTGGTGGTTCAAATTCGCCCAGAGGTGCCTCAAAAGATATGCCTGGGATTTGCTTCAGAAAGCTCACAGCCTTGTCAAATCTACTCTACAAACATGGAGTTGCCATGAGTCAGAAATGACTCCAAGTCAACAACAACGAGAATTCAATTCATAACAGTAATGACAGAAAAAAAAAAAAAAAGGGAATAGAAAGGAAATGATAGAAATAAAAAACATTGTAACAAATATGAAAGAAATTTTTGATTGGTTCATGAGTGGACTCAACATAGTCAAAAAAAGAATCAATAAGTTACAAGATATTTCAGTGAAAATTTCCAGAACTAAAATGCAGAGAGAAAAATAAACATACATACACAGGATAGAGTAAATTTCAAATTATATAAAATATTTATAATTGTAATTAGTACCCGCTCAGTATTGGACATAGCTTAAAGCGTGCCTATGATCTTATCTGTGAATATACTATCTCAGCCTATTTTTGGAAAAGCTAAGAAATTACCTACAAGTCCTCCGCCAAGTGGGAGATCACAACTGGCAGCTTTCAAACAATACAGGTGGTTTCTCTATTTTTTCTTTTTATCTTTGCTATTTTATAATTAGCACAAATATTCTGAAATAAGTGCTTAGTTAAATGATTTTTATAGATTTTTCAAAATATGGGTATTATGGATATATAATATAGAATATAATACAAAATATTGCTAAAGAAATCTATTTCATTCAGAATGACATAAAAGCACACTGTAATCAGTTTTCTGTTTTGTAACACTGGTATTATAAATAAAGGATTAGTGGATGTTTTTCTGGATTGCTTTGTTTTTCTTTTGATACTGTTCATATAAAGGAACTCTAACTCCATTCTTTTCCTTCACAATAAGACATTTATAGACTTTGGCAGTACTCTTATTGATTTCACTATTTTTCCAATAAAAATATAGTTCAAAAGATGGCCCTAAGTGCAAAAACAAGTGGTATGCTAAGCAAGCCACTGTGAGTCATGACAAAAGTGGGCTCTGATTTCATACTAATTCTACTTCACCAGAATCTGATATGAGTAATTATTGCTCTAAAAATACAGCATTAATTTTAAAATGCTTGCAACAATGGTAGTTGGTATAAAAAAAAAAAAATTTTTTTTTTTTTTTAATACAATAACTTTGTAGTGGTTAAGCGCACAACTATGCGGTGAAATATGTAGCAATCTGCTTCAATAAAGATTACAACCTTGGAAACCCAATAGGGCAGTTCGACTGTGTTCTACAGGGTCGCTATGAGTTGGAATCGACTCAAAGTCTATGGGTTTTAGTGGTCATTTCATTTTTAACAGATTACCTAAGATTCAATATATGATTGCCTACTTCCAAATTTCCAAGCCTTTGAATAAAATGAACATTTGGATATTATTTATATTTCTGTTCTCTAAGAATGACTTGTACCTTTCCTCCTATGTGGCTAACATCTTTAATTCTTCACTTCCCAGAATATTACTTTTCCAATATTTAGCTCAAATTCCGGGTTCTTTCCAAATACTTTTCTCATGCAATCTGTAATTCACTTAAAAATATCGCAGCAGAGAAATGGTGATGTATACACTTTTGTTGTGGCTATGTTCCCTAACAGAATCGGCTTCTAATATGTAGAAAGGTCACACATAAACAATGATTTACATCGAGACACTTTGAAAGTGAAAGTAAGTGCTACTAATAAATACACCAAACGTAAATCTCGGTTTTCAGCAAACCAAGATGTCAAGCGTCATTATTCTGGAATGCAAAATCTTAGGGTGATTGCCTGGAGTTTATTTAAAAGGCAACTTTTCCTGGATGGTGATTACAAGGGCCCTTGCCTATTTGTGGAAACCCTGGTGGCCTAGTAGTTAAGAGTTCCACTGTTAACCAAAAGGTCAGCAGTTTGAATTCACCAAGCTCTCCCTTGGAAACCTATGGGGCAGTTCTACTCTGTCCTGCAGGGTCACTATGAGTTGGAAGGGACTCAATGGCAATGGTCTATTTTTTTTTTTTTTTTTGCCTATTTTTATTCCCGTCCAATGACAGAGGCTATAATAATCATCAAAGTTGAAACTAGTGATATCCACATTGTATGGCTTGGCTTGAAATATTGTAGAGACCTCCTCACCCTTGCACAAACACAGCATGAGTTGAACAGACCCAGAAGTCATGACTTTCAGAATTGTACCTGAGACTTGATTTTGAAAGGGTCCTGTCTTCAGGGAAGTCTCACTTTATGAATATGACTCTAAAGTTAGTTGAATCTTGCCTCTAGAATATTGTCATATTTACTTTCCCTGAGTATTTCAAGAAGTCTTTGATTGGAGCATTTAAAAGGATAAAGAGATACAGCATCATAAAAATCTAAGAGATAACAGTTGTTGATTATATTAGTTTGAAAATAAATGCATCCATGTGTTACAAGACAGGCGATGGGAGAACAAAGTTATAGAACACCTTTTTTAAGAAATAGAAGTTGCCAATATTTACCATGCACACACACACACACACAAACACAAAATCTTATAGAAGTAAATTGACAGATCAACTTTACATACATGATCTATACTCCTGGAATTTTTCCTCGTAATTTTTCTGCCCCCCGCTCCTTTAGTTTTCCCTGTGTCATTTCTGCCCAACAAGATTTTAGCTCACTGTGGTCAGAAATGTTGCCTTCATTTATGTAGTTTTTATAATATTAGCAAATACTCAGACAAATACTTATTCTTACGTGATTTGATTGATCAGCAGAGTTAGGTGTGGATTCTTTTCTCTTTAAACTTTCATTATTGTAAAATACACAGAAGAGAAAGAGAGAGATACACAGACACACATGCACAGGTTAAAAAATAATAAAATAACTGCATAGTCGTTATTTAGCTTAAGGAGTTGTATTGCATCATTATGTTTTCAATTCCCTGTATGCCCCTTTGCCAGTGAGTATGGTGAAACTTTGTTTTGTCAACTTGGCTAGGTCACGATTCCCAGTATTGTATGATTGTCACCATTTTGTCATCTGATGTGATTTCCCTATGTGTTGCAAATCCTATCACTATGATGTAATGAAATGGATTAAAAAAAATTCATTAGTGGCAGTTATATTGATGAGATCTATAAGATTAGATAGTTTCTTAAGCAAATCTCTTTTGAGATATAAAAGAGAGAAGTGGGCAGAGAGGCATGGGGACCTCATACCCTTAGAAAAACAGTGAGGGGAGCAGAGCACGTCCTTTGGGCCTGGGGTCCCTGAACAGAGAAGCTCCTAGCCCAGGAGAAGATTGATGAGGAGGCCAACAGAGAGAGTGAAAGCCTTCCCCTGGAGCTGATGCCCTGAGTTTGGACTTTTAGCCTACTTTACTGTGGGGAAATAAACTTATCTTTGTTAAAGCCATCCACTTGTGATATTTCTGTTGGAGCAGCACTAGATGACTAAGACAACTACCTTTCTTTAGCTCATTGAATTTGCGCAGTGTATCATTTTGATTCTCTTCATTCCTTTTCTGCATATGTTTTTACTTACTTAGTGTTTACATTAGGGATTATACTTAACATCTTAAATCTGTAACAACTTAGTTAAAATAATATCAATTTAGTTACAATAGTGTATGTCAAGGATTAAATTGTGTCCCCCAAAATATCTATCAACGTGACTAACCCATGATTCCCAGTATTGTGTGATTGTCCACCATTTTGTCATCTGATGTGATTTTCCTATGTGTTGTAGATCCTACCTCTATGAAGTTAATGAGATGGGATTAGCAGCAGTTATGTTAATGAGGCAGGACTCAATCTACAAGATTAGGTTGTATGTGAATCTAATCTCTTCTGAGATATAAAAGAGAGAAGCCAGCAGACAGACAGGGAACCTCATATCACCAAGAACTTAATGCCAGGAGAAAAATACACCCTTTGGACTAGGGTCCCTAAGCTGAGAAGCTCTTAGTCTAAGGAAAGATCGATTACACGGGCCTTCCTCCAGAGCCCACAGAGACAGAAAGCCTTTCCCTAGAGTTGACACCCTGAATTTGGACTTCTAGCCTACTAGAATGTGGGAGAATAAATTTCTCTTTGTTAAAGCCATTCACTTGTGGTATTTCTGTGTTAGCAGCACTAGATAACTAAGAGAGTATACATGTACTCTGTACCTATACATCTGTGTTCCTCATTCTTTATATTGTGTCACAAATCACATTTCTATACATTGTGTGATCACTGACATATGCTTAACAATGTTTTATGCATCTTTCTTTTATATCATGTATTAAAAAAAGAAGTAGTTGCAAAAAAAATTCTGGCTTTTATATATGTAGTTATGTTTACTGTTTTTGTTGTTCTTTTCTCATGGTTTTAATTTATTATCCAGTGTCTTCTTATTTCCACCTAAAGGACTCCCTTTAGGATTCCCTGTAGAGCAGATCTACTGATAATAAAGTACCTCAGGTTTTGTTTGTCAGAGAATGTCTTAGTTTCTCCTTTATTCTTAAAGGATAGGTTTGTCAGGTATAGAATTTTTGGTTGACAGTTTTTCGTTTTTCCTCTCAGAAATTTAAACATGCCATTCCACTGCTTTCTGGGCTCCATGGATTCTGATGAGAAATCAGCTATTAAGCTTATTGGTGATCACCAGGATGTGATGATTCTCTCTCTTCCTGCTTTCAAGATTCTCTCTTTTTCTTTCGTTTTCAACAATTTGGCTATAAAGTGTTTTAGAATGAATCTTTTGTAGTTTATCCTGATTGAAGTGTGTTGAGCTTCTTGGATGTTTATGTTTATGTCTTTCATCAAAATGGGAAGTTTTGGGCCATTATTTCTTCACATACTTTTACTGCTCCTTTCTCAACTTCTTCCGGAACTTCTGAGATGCTATAACATGCATGTTAGTATGTTGGATGGTGTCCCACAGGTCTCTCAGGCTCTGTTCTTTTTTTTTTTTTTCATTCTCTTTGACTTCCAATTCTAAGACTGAATAATTTCTATTGTTTTATCTTCAAGTTCACTGGTCCTTTCTTCTCTATACTCCAATGTGGTGTTCAATCCCTGTAGTGAATTTTTAGATATTGCACTTTTGAGACCCAGAATTTCAGTTTGGCTCATTTTTATAAGTTCTCTCTCTCTTATCGTTATTCTCATTTTGTTAATGCATTATTTTCCTAATTTGTTTTAGTTCTTTTTCTATTTTTCCTTTAGTTCATTGAACATACTTAAGACAGTTTAGTTTGTATATTTGATTAGTTTTTCCAATTTTTGGGCCCCCTCAAGGTTGGTTTGTGTCAATTTCTTTGTTTTTCCTATTAATAATTTTTTTTTTTTTTTTTTGTATGTTCTGCCGTTTTTGTGGTTGTTGAGAACTGGACATTGAGTATTATAATATCTGAGTTCCAGAACTCTGATCTCTCACTCCCTAGGAATTGCTGTTTTTACTTTATGGAGGCTGCAGTCATAAGCTTATTTAGTAACTTTTCCAAGCAATTTTTGCAAAGTGCATGTTAAAGATTGAATTATGGCTCCCCTCCAAAATATGTATTGCAATTCTGGCCATATGCTACTATGACAAAATCATGATTAAATCAGTTGGCTTTGAATAGAGCAGATTACCTTCCATAATACAATCTAATGAAATACAATCAATTAGTTGAAGTCATACCAATTTAAGGTGGATCCTAAACCTAAACACTTCTGAGATAGATAAAGAACATATTAGATGAAGAATGTACACTGAGGGAGACAGATGCAATGTAAGGATTGTCTACAAGCCAATGAAACAAGGGATGCCTGGGACTAATTATAAGGAAGTAATCAACATAGCTGAGGCCTGGATATGGACTATTAGTCTCCAGAATTGTTAGAAAATAAGTTTTTTATTCTTTAAAGCCATCTATATGTGTATTTTTGTTAAAGCAACACTAGGTGACTAAGATAGTGTGCATCAAAATTGTGTGCCTCACTGAAGTATCTGCTCCAGTAGCTTGATAATTTCTCAAAAACAAAAAAAAAGGCAGCATGCTGTCCTAAGTTGCTTCAAATCCATTTTTAAATGCACTCAAATTTATCAATCTTGTTTTTACTTCAGGGTTTTGAATGCCATTTCAAAATGCAAAAGGACCCAGAGAAAAATATGTTTCATAGTTTTTATTTAATATAAAATAAGGACATGCTGTCCTGTCAGAAAACACTGTAAGAGTAAAACAGAGGGAGAGAAAGAAAGGGAGAAAGAATGCATTTTAAGTAACTTGGCAACCACTGATTCACTATAAATTCTATAGTTTTACTTTTTAATATTAATATCATTATAAAGATCTTCAGTATCTTTATCTTATCCTTTACGATAAACAAGGAAATACATTGATTTAACCATGAGGCACAAACATCTAAAATCTGAGCAGAAATAAATGTACGTATTTGTTCCCTCCTCTATCTTCTTCCTTTTCTCCTCCTTCCTCCCTTATATCATTCCTTCTTTTCTATCCTACTTAACTATTTTCCATTTTGTTTCAGAAAGTATTTTAAATGACAAACAAGAATGCTATAATACAAAATAGGGAAAATAAAAACTAAGTCTCAAGAAGAAAGTAATATAAATCCTCTAAAAAACACATTCATTGAGAAATGTCTAAGGCTGAGAAGTAAAACCAGTAATATATATAAATACATAGAGAGATTTATATTAAGTAAACAGTTCATGTGATTGTAGGAGTTGGAATGTCCTAAGTCGTTGGGTCACAATAGAGTCCTTTTGCAATTCACAAAGCAGCAGAAGCTGGTGAACCCAAGACGAGCAGGTTGGAAAGCAGGGATCCCCCTCACGGGTTGTGATGGTCAAGGAATCCCCAAGGTCGGCAGACAAGACTGAAATGTTTCTCCTGAGTCACTTAGCTTCAGGGTCTGGCGAACTCAAGATAGGCAGGTCAGGGAGCAGAGCTCTTGTTCTCAGGCCGTGAAGATTGGTGAATCCCAAGATGGACAGGTAAGCTTCTAGCTCAAGTCCCAAGAACAAGAGGTCAGACAAGAGACAGCTGCTGGATCCAGAACAAGCCAACCTTTGAAAGGTGAGCAGGAAGGAAGTAGGTGGCGGAAGGCAGGGAGATGAAGGCTAAGGGGGTGATGAGCCATCACAGGCCCCATCCCCACCAGTACCACTCGGCATATTTCATCATGGGGGTGATCACATTATCAAATTTCAACAGGAGAGTGATCACAACATTATATAATAGCCAAAAGACTGAGAATCATGGTCCAGCCAAATTGACACAATCTTAACCATCACAAGAAATATTGGATAGAAATCTCACAACTGTTTGGATTAAAACACTTAGTGAGAACTGAAGATCTAATCAGTGGTAAAACAGAATTTTAATCCAGTTAAGCAAGATTCCAAAAAGTAGTTTTAGAAGATCACATTGTCCCCAATATGAATAACTAACCTAATCCAAAAAACATATGACTGTGATCTAAAGTTAACAACACTGTTATAGATTGAATTATGTCCCCCCAAAATGTGTATCAATTTGGCTACATCATGATTCCCTGTACTGTATGATTGTCCACCATTTTGTTATCTGATGCAATTTTCCTATGTGTTGTGAATGCTATCACTATGATGTTAATGAGATGGACTAGTGACACTTGGACGAGATGTACAAGATTAGATTGTGTCTTTAGCCAATCTCTTTTGAAATATAATAGAGAATCGAGGACAGAGACGGGGAAATGTTATACCACCAAGAAAGCAGTACCAGAGGCATAGGACATTCTTTGGACTCAAGACCCCTACACCAGAGGAGCTCCTAGACCAAGGGAAGATTGATGGCAATGACTTTCCCCAGAGCCAACAGAGAGAGAAAGCCTTCTCCTAGAGCTGACACCCTGAATTTGGACTTTTAGCCTACCAGACTGTGAGATAATAAACTTCTGTTTGTTGAAGCCATCCACTTGTGGTATTTCTATTATAGCAGCACTAGATAACTAAGACAAACACACATAATATTTTTGATGGATAGAATTATGTTGCATTCTACACTGTCGTATTACAAAAATAATCCTATTAATTTGAAAATCCTCCCTTTAAAATGAATTTTCTTTTGTAAAGATTTTTATTTTACAGGGTATGGCAAGAATATATCTTATTATACACATTATTCCTCTCTGTGAAACAATCAAAGGAGATTTTCTTCCAGTTCATGAGACAATTTTAGATATACATTTACAATTCACATATAACAAAATTGATCCAGGAATGGACTAAGCCAAGGTGCAATCATTGTATTTGTATTTTCCGTAGTATTTTGTTGATGAGCAAACTAGGAGAGCTTGTGGCTAATGATCAAGGGGATTTGTTGTCAGAAGAAAAACGTCATGTTAGCAGTAACAGCAACAAAGAAAAAGAACATTCAAAAATTATTTTAAGTGGTTCTTTGTTGCCAGGAATATATCTGATATAATTTGCTTTTTCAGTAGATCAATCATTTAAAATTTTAATTAGAATGCTTCAAGAGTTATCAGCATTTATAGTTTATTATGAGATAATCAGGTTCATAGCAAAGCACTTTAATCAGAAGATTCTGTTCATAGTTTATAGCATCTTATTATTGCCAAATTATGAAGCTGATACAAAGATGAGTTAAAATAGAACCGGTACTGATCAAGTAAAAAATATTACCCCACTCAACAGCACAAATTAATTTGCTTTTCTGCCTTTGTATACGCAAACATACAGAAATTGTAAAATACCTAAAGATTTAAACATTTATATAAATTGTTTCCTAAGAAAGAATAATAAAGTGAAAAAAAAAACACTTTTTTTTTTTTATTATTAAGTTTCTTCTTATGGTTTCGTAAGTATCATACAAAGTTATATCTTTATGGTAAATTATAATAAGGAATGTTTATGACAGAATAGTTTATGGGCATGAAAAGTTAAGCCATTTAACATCTTGATTTTAAAATGTTTAATTTTCATGGTAAAAAAACAAAATTTGTAGATTTTTTTAAAAAATAGTGTGTGAGAACATGCTGATGTTGTTGTTAGGTGCTGCAGAGTTGGTTCCAACTCACAGAGAGCCTACATATCATCAAAGGAAACACTGCCCAGGCCTATACCATCCTCACTCTAGTTGTTATGATTGAGCCCATTGTTGCAATCACTGTGTCAATCCATATCCTTAAGGGTCTTCCTCTTTTTCACTGACCCTCTACTTTACCAAGCATAATGTCCTCTAAGGACTGGTCCCCCTTGACAACATTGTCCAAAGCACCTGAGAAGAAGTCTCCCACCCTTGTTTCTAAGGAGTATTCTAGTTGCACTTCTTCCAAGACTAATTTGTTCATTCTTCTACAGTCCATGGTATGTTCCATGTTCTTTGCCAACATCATAATTCATAGGTTTCAGTTCTTCTTTGGTCTTCCTTATTCATCATCCAGCTTTTGCTTGCACATAAGGTTATTGAGAATACCATGGCTTGTGTCAGGCACATCTTAGTCCTGAAAGTGAAGTTTTTGCTTTTAACAATTAAAGAGGTCTTTTGCAGCAAATTTGCCCAATGTAATTCGTCACTCGAATTCTTGACTGCTGCTTCCATGGAAGTTGATCCTGGATCCAACTAATATGAAACCCCTGGAAACTTCAATCTTTTTCCATTTATTATGATGTTGCTTATTGATCCAGACGTAAGGATTTGTGTTTTCTTTATGCTGAGGTGTAATCCATACTGAAGGCTATAGTCTTTGATCTTTATCAGGAAGTGCTTCAAGTCCTCTTCACTTTCAGCAAGCAAGATTATATAGTCTGTATATCACAGGTTGTTAATAAGTCTTCCCCCAATTCTGATGCCTTGTTCTTCTTAATATAGTTCAGCTTCTGAGATTATTGGCTCAGCATACAAACTGAATAAGTATCTTGAAAGGATACAACCCTGACGCACACCTTTCCTGATTTGAAACCACACGGTATCCTCTTGCTCTGTTTGAACGACTACCTCCTGGTCTATGTACAGGTTCTGCATGAGCACAGTTAAATGTTCTGGAATTCTCCTTCTTCACAATGTTTTCCACAATTTGTTATGATCCACACAGTCAGATGTCTTTGCATAGTGGATAAAAACATAGGTAAACATTTTTCCGGTATTCTTTGCTTTCAGACAAGATCTATCTGACATCAGCAATGATATCACTTGTTCTACATCCTCTTCTCAATCCAGCTTGACTTTCAATAGTGTGTAAGAATCTGGTGATTCATGGTAGTATTTTACTTATATATAGAAATGGATAGATATAGATAGATAGGCAATAGGTAGATGATGATGATGGATACATAGATAGATGGATAGGTGATAGATGATAGATACACAGGATAAAACCATATATATGTGTGCTACATATATATTATAAAATTTTTTGCATTATATATATGATGTGTTTACATAAGCTGGTCCTATTTTCACTTTGTTCAGCTCAGTTCTGGTTACACTTGTTCACCAATAAAATTATCATGGTACTCCCTTTCATTCTCAGATGTTCTGAATTAGATACATTATTTGATTATATTTATAAGTTATTTGATCTTTCCCTAGGTAATCAAAAATTTTTTTTTCAAGCTTTAAATTATCTACTAATATGAGACTTCTTGAAGGCCTTTGTATATTATTTTTTATTGTGGCATACTGCACTCTTTTATACCATAGATATCTCTTTCCTTTTAAATTTGGGAAATAATTTAAGAAAATAACTATGGTAAATTGAATTTAATTTATATGTCTTAAATTTTATCAGTTTTCCTCTAGTACTAATAAAATTTGTATTTTTCCAGATTTTACATGTTCGACTTTCACCTTCTTGCTATTCATATATATTTTTATATTATTAATAATGTCTATTTGACTATATACAGGTTGTCCCCTGACTTAGGACTTATTTGAGTTATGACAAACCACACTTACAACCACCCATATTTTACTATATACAATATTGCTCTCAATTGTTCACTACAGATGTTCACTACAGAAGATTGTATGTAAAGTTCCCAACCCCCAAAGACAAATATAGATTGTATTTTAAAGATACTTGTAAGAAAAGACAATAATAAAGAAAACTAAAAATAATAATAATATCTTTAAAGTGTTGAAAAACAAAAATGTCACTTTGTAGGTTAAGGTGCACCTGACCCAAACCATGATATTTTCAATCACCTCATATGCATGTGAAAGTTGGACAATGAATAAGGAAGACCAAAGAAGAATTCATGCCTTTGAATTATGGTGTTGGCAAAGAATATTGAATATAATGCACTTCCAGAATAACAAACAAGGGAAATTCAAGCCAGATTTAGAAGACGGTGAGATGGATTGACACACTGGCTGTCCATCTGTGGTACATAAGGTTGCTGTGAGTCAGAAGGCACTCAAGGGCATCTAACAGCAAGTACACTGAAAAAACAGTCACAAATCTACATCCTTCCGTGTATGTATATCTCTTATTTATTTAAATAGTGTGAGTTTGCATCCTGTCCTATCGAGAGGTAGAATGTATTTCTCAGTCCCTTGAACTTAGCCTAGCCCTGAGATTTGGTTGGACAAATCAAATGTGGCAGAAGTATTATTGTGCTAGTTTTGAATTCACAGGCCTCTTGTGAATTTTCACTCTCTCTCTCAGCCCCAAGCCAAGCCAACCATGCCTGCTAGATTATGAGAATCTCTATTCTTAACCCCTAGCTAATAAACCCCCTTTATCAGATTTAGTCAGCCAACAACTCTGAAACAGTGCAGTTTCCCTAGCCTGCATCTGATTTTAAACACATGAGGAATACCAGTGGATATCAGCAAAGTATTACCCAGGTTAGCAAAATCATCCCACTGAAACTAGCCCAACTGCCAAGCATTAGGTTGTAAGGTAAATAAATGACCATTCTAACCTTAGAACTTTTGTGGTGCTTGGTTGTATTAGCAGATATTTAAAATAGAGTAGGTGATGTTTAGAAAAGACGATAGAGAAGATCAATATCATCAGTCAGAAAAAAGCCAGGGACCGACTGCAGAGCAGACCATCAATTGTTTATATGCAAGTTCAAATTGAAGCTGAAGAAAATTAAAACAAGTCCACAAGAGCCAAAGTACAAATGAGTATATCCCACCTGAATTTAGGGACCATTTCAAGAATAGATATGATGCATTGAACACTAATGGCCCAAGACCAGAGGAGTTGTGAGATGCCATCAAGGACATCATACACGAAGAAAGCAAGAGGTCATAAAAAAGACAGGAAAGAAAGGACCAAAGTTGATGCCATAAGAGATTCTGAAACTTGCTCTTGAAAACAGAGTAGCTAAAGCAAATGGAAGAAATGATGAAGTAGAATACCTGAACAGAAGCTGGTGGCTCAAGAAAACTAAGCAAAGTATTGTAATGTGCAAATTCATGGAGTTAGAAAACAAAAAGGGAAGAACATGCTCAGCATTTCTCAAGCTGAAAGAACTAAAGAAACACTGCAAGCCTCGAGTTGCAATATTGAAGGTTTCAGTGGGCAATATATTGAACAACACAGGAAGCATCAAAAGAAGATGGAAGAAACACACGGAGTCATTGTACCCAAAAGAATTGGTGGATAATCAACCATTTCAGAAGGTAGCATATGATCAAGAACTGATAGAATGGAAGGAAGAAATCCAAGCTGCACTGAAGGCATTAATAAAAAAACATGGATTCTGGAATTTATGGAATGCCAATTGAGATGTTTCAACAAACAGTGGCAACTCTAGAAGCGCTCACTGATATGTGTCCAGAAATTTGGAAGCCAGCTATCTGGCCAATCAACTGGAGGAGATCCATATTTGCACCTATTCCAAATAAACATAATCCAACAATATGCAGAAGTTATCAAACAACATCATTAATATAATACACAAGTAAAATTTTGCTGAAATAATTAAAAAATGATTGCAGCAATGACAGGGAACTGCCAGAATTTCAAGTCAGATTTAGAAAAGAATGTGCAGTGAGGGATATTGTTGCTGATGTTGAGTGGATCACGGCTGAAAGTAGAGAAGAGGAGAAAGATGTTTACCTGTGATTTTATTGACTATGCAAGGGCATTCAACTGTGTGGATTATAACAAATTCTGGATAACATTGTGAATACGGGAATTCCAGAACACTTACTTATGCTCATGTGGAATCTGTACATAGACTAACAGTCGTTTGAACAGAGCAAGGAATACTGCATGGTTTAAGATCAGAAAATGTTTGTGCCAGGTTTGTAACGTTTCACCACTCTTATTCAATCTGTATGCTGGGCAAATAATTAGAAAAGTTGGACTACTTGAAGAAGAACACTGCATCTGGGCTGGAGGAAGATTCATTAACAACCTATGATATGCAGATGACAAAACCTTGCTTGCTGAAAGTGAAGAGGACTTGAAGCACTTAATGATGAGAATCAAAGACTACAGCCTTAAGTAGGGATTACACTTCAAGATAAAGAAAACAAAAAGCTTTACAACTGTACTAACAAGCAGCATCATGATAAATGGAGAAAAGATTGAAGTTATGAAGGGTTTCTTTTTACTTGACTACACAATTGATGCCCATGGAAACAGCAGGCAAGAAATTAAACAACATATTGCATTGGGTAAACATGCTGCAAAACAGCTCTTTAAAGCGTTAAAAAGAAAGATGTCACTTTGAAGACTAAGGCATACCTGACCCAAGCCATGGTATTTTCAGTCTCCTTATGTGCATGCAAAAGCTAGAAAATGAATAAGGAAGACTAAAAAAGAATTGATGGCTTTGGATTATGGTGTTGGTGAAGAATATTAACTATACTATGTAATTCCAGAAGAACTAACAAGCCAGTCTTGTAAGAAGTACAGCCAGAATACTCCTTAGAAGTGAGGATGGCAAGACTTTGTTTCATGTACTTTGAACATATTTATCAGGAGGGGCCAGTCCCTGGAGAAGGAAATCATGCTTGGTAAAATAGAGTGTCAGGGAAAGAGAGGAAGACTCTCAATGAGATGGGTTGACATACTGGCTGCAACGATGGGCTCAAACAAAGAATGTGAGGATGGCGCAGGACTGAGCAGTGTTTCATTCTATGGCCTGTAGGTTTGCTATGAGTCTGAACTAACTAGACAGCACCTAACAACAACAAATTATGTTTGAACATGTCATTTAATTAGTAGTGTTTAGACATCTGAATGTCTAAACATGCGTAATATAACCAATATTACATATTAGTTCAAAAATCACATAGAGCCATTTAAAATGTATTTTATATACTAATAAACACCATTGTTGTTGCTGTTGTTATTTTTAATTTGCTCACTTAAACTTTCATCAGTATTTCCAGTTTTCTCTTTCAGGGAGACTTGGGAAATTAAAAATTAATAAAGTATTTATCCCATGGGCTACTACATAATAGACTCATAAAAGAAAGTTCGCTGCCTTCAACCAGTTTCAGGAAGGACACTATCTCAATTGTCAAACCAATTTCCAAAACAATTTCTTAATTTTTTTAGTTAATATTCTTTGTTGGCAATTATTTTATTAACTCTTTAATAGTTATTTGATTCAGAAACTGATTTGTGATGAATATTTGCTTGGATTCTGATCCCCGACCAAATGAAATAAAATGAAAGCAGATTTTTGTTCTGATTAAACACTGTGAGGATTAGTAAAGCTACTGCTTTCCCAGCTGATTCAGTAATTGACTTCAGTTAGAAGATTCATCAAGTGGAGTAATGACTGCACAATTGACCTTGAAATGATTAATTCCCAAAAGACTTTGAAAGCGTAGGCAAAGAAGATAGGCCAAAATAAATAAATAAGTAAAGCCTTTGCTTCTTTCCTTTTCTCTTCACTCTACCATAAGGATAGTCTGACAACAAAGATCTCTCACTTCCCGTAGATAAACCTAAATTCTAACTCGGGAACAAAAAATTAAAAAAATAAACAATTTCACAAAAAGAAGGGGAAATCTTTATTAAAATAAAATCTGATTTACATAGTGATTGCCCAGGATTTTAAGCGCTTGCTGAAGGAAAAAATGCACACGCTCACACATAAACCCACATATATGAAAAGAGACGAAGAAAAAAATAAAATTAGGTTGCAAATTAAGCACATTCAATCAAATTATCTCTTTAAAATATTTCAATTTAAATTAAGCACATTCGATCAATTGTCTATTTAAAAATATTCAACATTTTCTTACTACTGTCTTCATTAGTTGTCACTGAGTCGATTTTGACTCATGGGGACCCCATGTATGCAGAGTAGAACTGCTCCACAGGATTTTCAAGGCTGCAACCTAACCTTTCAAAAGCAGATCACCAAGCCTGTCTTTTGAAATGCCTGCGGGTGAGTCGAACCACCAATCTTTTGGTTAGTAGTCAAGCACTTAAAATTTGTTCCTATTTTCCTGAAGCAAAGTGGATTATACCACAAAATGCATTCCTATAGAAAGGGTTAAAGTTGTTTAATTAATTACTTATTAATTAAACTATTAAGTGGCCATTGTTTACTGCTGAACATCAAATTTGTGTCAAAGTTAATGCTTGGTTATACAAAAATGGATAAAAGAAAATCATACTTGCCCTCTAGAAAGCCAGTCACAAAGTAGACACAAATAGTTGTTATCGGTGCTCTTATAAAAAAAATAAAATAAAATTATATCCCATGTCACAAAAAGACTGACTTTTTTCTGGAACTTAAACCAAAGTTTTACAAGTAAGAAATGCTAAATAGGGACTCGACATTTGCACAAATCTTCACAAGTCAGAAAATGGGGAAGAGCGTAATAGATATGTGCTTTGTCCATACAAAAGCATAGTGTTAAATTATGACGGCTTATTGTGGCAATTAAATCCACTAGTCTGATTGGAGCACAGTGGTAACTGCTGGAAATTGCTTACAATAAATTTAATGATTTAAGTAGGATTGAAACGATGAAAGACTCCCTCCCTTCCAGTCCCAGTGGGATAAAATTTTGATACCACTCCATGAGGAAGAGAAGGCACTGAAGCTTTGTAGGAAAGAAAATGTCCCAATAAGAGTTCCATATTAAAAAACTCATACTCTTAGTGTTTCACAGCAGTTTGTGACATGTAAAAGAAGTCATTCTAATTCCTCTTCATATAATGCAGTTTAAATATTTTACTTTGAGATTAACTGTACAGAAATAGTGTCTACATTTGTCATTATACAAGTTTTACCCAGAAAGACAACAATTACAGACAGTATAATACAGCACACTAAAATAAACATAAAATAATGAGATAGTGAATACAATGTAAATACTACATAACCCAATCAAACTCATTGCCATCCAGTCGATTCTGACTCATAGTTTTCCTTTAGAACAGAGTAGAACTGCCCATAGACTGTAAATCTTTATGGAAGTAGACTGCCACATCTTTCTTTCGCCGAGAGGCTGATGAGTTCAAATCTCCAGCCTTTAGGTTAGGAGCTTAATGCTTCACCGCTGCACCACTAGGGCTCCATAAAAAGAGAAATCTATGTATCTTGCAGACACACCTTCACCTTTCAGTCATTGCAAATTGTTAGACATAATTGCAACAATTTTGCTTATCAGAATAATTGTATTTGAACTGAAAAAAAATAAAACAAACATGCTTAAAAATAAAACTAACACTAAGGTATGTAACAAGTAAAAATACACAGTTGCTTTCTATGCATTTGAATTTCAAGTTCTAGCCAATCTTGTGGTAAATGTGAGTGACCAAAAGCGTGGATTCTTATTTGAGTGCCAAGAAGGAGGAGGAAAAGAAACCAGGCTGGGGAAAGAGCCACAAATTCTTGTCTTCCAAAGTACAGATTTAGTCTAAGTTGAGGATCATTACATCAAGGAGTGAAGTAGAGAAAACATATTTTCTTTAGTGTTTTAGCATTGAAGCAGAGAGAATATATTTTCTAATGTTTTAGTGTAACTGTATAGTCTTTGAAAAGTAATTAATTGCTCTGGAATGTGTCCCACGATTGTTCCTTTAAAGAAAAATAATCAATTTTTAGTTGCTGATTAAACTATGTTCCTCTCCCAAGGAAAAAAAAATGCACAAAACTGAGGTAGCTAAACAAAGCTTAGATCCATCTTGTGACAGAAACCAGGAGGGCATGAAGAGACTTACAGGACTCAGGATGGCATGAAGAGACTTGCAGGACTTCATAATAGATCACTTTATCATCGTGTCTACCTCAAAGAAAAATCAGCATTCCTGAAAAGCTCTAAACCCTGACCTTCCCGCTATAAAAACTCTCCAATTAGTCCTCTAGGTTTAGACAGAATTTGAGAGCAAATTAACCCTCCTCCTGTCTCTTGAATACCGGTATTCAATAAAGCCCTCTTGCTGCTTACCTTCTCCTGTCTCAGTATTAGCTTTGCGACAGGCAGCGCAAATCCGCAATTTCTGGTAACAGGAGTAGTTATATAACAGAGGGAGGCAAGGAGACAGATAACCAGTTTTCCGGGAAAAAAAAACATGTAGAATAATTCAACTTTAAAAAAGAAAATTTGTGCATGTATAATTTTGTTTAAAAAAATAAATACAAAATGTTTAACAGGATAACATAACAGTTTAAAAACCTCCTAACCTGGACTACCCCAAAAAGCCATGGGTCTTGTTTTAAAACAAGAATCAGTTGGTATTTTCTCCTCACTTAAAACATCAAATGGCTTCCCATTACACCAAGACCAGTGCCATGTCTCTCAGTCCTCCAGGGTCTGCCTAGCTCTCACTTTATCTCATGACCCTTTCCTCACTGATCACTGTTCTTCAGCCTTATCAGCTCTTTCCGTTTCTCAGATGAGCCACCCAACCCATTTTCACCTCAGGCGGTTTGAACTTGCAGTTTGCTAACACTAGGATATTATTCAGTTTCACTCTTTCATTCTCAGAAATTTGGTTTCAGGCCAAATGTCATCTCTTCTCGAGGCTTCCATTAGAGTTCTATGCCGAGTAGCCCTGAATTTCACATACAAACAACAAAGTCACCTTCTATCACGCTACGATGCTTTGTGTTGCCTGAGGATACCACTGTGTGTTGCACCTGGAAAGCCCTTCATGTATATTTGTTCATTAAACAAAAACAGGGAAAAAGGAAAAAGCATCTTATTATCTCCCAAAATTTAAGATTTTGGCAAGTGTAATTATTCTTCTCTGATTTTTCAAAAAAGGCATCGCCTTTGCATGTAATATCGCTTTAAACAGATTTACTTCATATATGCAACCTCAAAGTGATTGTGGATTCTTCTTGAACATTTGGCTGTTTACCTTTCCAGAGAGAAACTCAACATTGATTCTCCTCAAGCTTTAAACACATGACAAGTAAATAGGAAATACAGGTTTGGAGGAATAGCCTTGATATAAAGGAAAAAGAAACAAGTACGTTGACTTAGCACGGAGTTACTAAGAGTCCAAAATCCACTAGATGGCATGCAGCGACATCAACTATACCAACAAGGTTAGTTAATGATGGATTATGTCTATGTTATTTAAACAATGTACATTTATAAAAAATGGACATGAAAGCAATATGCTATTAATCTGTTTCCTGATGTGATTCACAAAGACTTCATGGAAAAGCTTTACTTAGGATTTAAGAGCGGGTTTTATTTAGATGGTTGGAGTAACTGCCTGAAAAGCCTGCAGAACTGTGTAAGACAATTAATGGTCCATATGTAATGCAGATTATAGCTAGATAGTATTTAAGAAATTATTAAATCAGACATCAGGCTGTGTTGGGTTACTATGTTAAGGACTGAGAATAGTGTCTCATCAATTTCTTCCACTCATTTTTCCCTGCCTGTGTATCCTCCTTTCTCATCACAATAACGATCCCTGGTGGCATGGTGGTTAAGAGCTCGACTGCTAACCAAAAGGTCAGCAGTTCAAATCCATCATCATCAGTTCTACTCTGTCCTATAGGGTTGCTATGAGTCAGAATTGGCTCTATGGCAATGGGTTTGAGGGTTTTTTTTTGTCCATCACAATAAAGCCTAATTTACAAAGGTAGGAAAACAACCTTTATGTACTGTACTGGTTTTCTACTTTTACATAAAACATAACCACAAATTTGTGATTTAAAATAACTCAAATCTATTATCTCACAGTTCTATGGGTCAGAAGTCTGACCTGGGTCTCATTTGGCTAAAATCAAGACGTTGGCAGAGCTGCTTTCCGTTCTGGTAACTCTTAAGGGAGAATCCGTTTCCTTAGCTTTTAGTTTTCTAGAGGCTGCTAGCATGCCTTTTCTCATGGAGCCTTTTCCGCATCTTTAAAGCCAGCAAGATTGCCATTCTTGGTACCTCCCTTCTATAGTCACAGCCTTATGATTACATTGGGCCCACCCAAATAATCCAGAATAATCTCCCCACCTCAAGGTATATAATTTAATCACACCTGCAATGTCCCTGCTGTCATAGAATATAACATATTCACAGATTCTAAGGATAAGAATATGGACATCTTTCTTGTTGTTGTTGTTGTTGTTAGGGGCTGTCCAGTTGGTTCCAATTTATAGCTACCCTATGTACTGCCAAACAAGCCACTGCCTGGTCCTGCACCATTCTCAAAATCACTGTTATGCTTGAGCCCACTGTTGCAGCCATTGTGTCAATTCATCTCATTGAGGGTCTTCTTCTTTTCCACTGACTCTGTAGTTTACCAAGCACATGTCCTTCTCCAGGGACTGATCCCTCCTGACAACATGTCCAAAATATGTAAGACGCAGCTTCATCATCTTCGCTTTAAGGAGTATTCTGTTTGTGCTTCTTCCAAGACAGATTTTTTTGTTCTTTTGGCAGTCCATGGTATATTCAAAATTCTTCTCCAACACCACAATTCAAAGGTATCAATTCTTCTTCAGTGTTCCTTACTCATTGCCCAGCTTTCACATGCATATGAGGCGACTGAAAATACCATGGCTTGGGTCAGGCACACCGTAGTCTTCAAGGTGACATCCTTGCTTTTCAACACTTTAAAGAAGTTCTTTGCAGTAAATTTGCCCAATGCAATGCGTCTTTTGATTTCTTGACTGCTGCTTCCATGGCTGTTGTTTGTGGATCCAAGTAAAATGAAATCCTTGACAACTTCAATCTTTTCTCCTTTTATAATGATGTGGCTTATAGGTCCAGTTGTGAGGACTTTTGTTTTCTTTATGTTGAGGTGTAATCCATACTGAAGGCTGTGGTCTTTAATTTTCATTAGTAAGTGCTTTAAGTCCTCTTCACTTTCAGCTAGCAAGGTTGTGTCCTCTGCATAACACTGGTTGTTAATGAGACTTCCTCCAATCCTAATGCCATGTTCTTCACATAGTCCAGCTTCTTGAATTTTGCTCAGCATACAGATTGAGTAGGTATGGTGAAATGATACAACCCTGATGCATACCTCTCCTGACCTTAAACCACATAGTATCCCCTTGTTCTTTTCGAACAGTCTCTTGATCTATGTACAGGTTCCTCATGAACACAGTTAAGTGCTCTGGAATTCCCATTCTTCACAATGTTATCCATAATTTGTTATGATTCACACAGTCAAATGCCTTTAAAAATAGGCAAGAAAACACAGGTAAACTTCCTTCTGGTAGTCCCTGCTTTCCTCCAGGATCCATCTGACATCAGTGATGATATCCCTGGTTCCACGTCCTCTTCCGAACCTGACCTGAATTTCTGGCAGTTCCCTGTCGATATACTGCTGCAGCCGCTTTTGAATGACTTTCAGCAAAGACATCTTTGCAAAGCCGTTATTCAGACTATCCCGTATACCTTATTGTCTTTTCATTTGAGAAATGGAATTGACTAGTATATATGTGAAACATATTTCATTCATTTACATATTGGTGAAATCAAAGTAAAATGATTATTATAGGCAGCGACTCACATTATATAAGAAGATACACTGGAGAAAGAAGTGTAGTACAAAGAAAAGAAAGAGATAATCCTGTCTGAAGTCCTTTCCCAGAATCTTAAAGGTAGTGATCACTTTTAAAAACTTAACTTTTAGAATTGAGAGTCATGATCATTTTTAGCAGGAGCTGAGAGGTGCTATCCCTTTCTTTCTTGATTATTTTATTACATATTAAGTTGATTGGACTTCCCGTAGACATAGCTTTCGTTTTTAGAAACAAATTATTCTGTTTATCAGCCTAAGTAATCTTTCTTCAAAGGACTTGTTCTCAACTGTGATTATACATTAAATTCAACTAGGATACTGATCCAGTGCCTGAGGCTCTGATCTATTTGGCAAAAGTGGCATTTTAACAAAGTTCTCTAAATATATAGCTATAGCTGAAAATATCATTCCATTTTGTTTTATCATCAGTCTGATCATGCCATTTCATTACTCAGAACTGCTTGATGGTTTCACACTTAGGATATAACCAAAATCCTTCCATAGCCTACAAACCTTACGTGATCTTGTCCCTGGTTAACTCTTTCGAGTTATTGCCTCTCTCTTGTTCTCTTTATCACTCTATTCCAGTCACAACAGCTTTCTTTTTGTTACTGGAATTCACCAGGGATGTGCTCCCTGCATGGACATTTGCATACACTCACCCAAGGACTGGTATGCCCTTTCCCCAGAAGAGTCATTCAGGTCTCTAAGGTAGCTCCAACATAATCTCTTTCTTATCATACTTATAAGACTAATTACTTACAGTCAACATAATCTTATGTTGTTGTTTATTGTCTCCCACACTGAAATGGGTGGTCTATGAAGGTAGAGGCTTTGTACCTTTTCATCCTTTAACTCTTTTTCCTTGAGATATGCCAGGCATTTGGATGAACAAACAAATAGCATTTGAATAAATGAATAAAGGTAGAGATAATACTTGTCTGCTTCATTCAGAAAACTTGCATTAACTCATAATGCAATAAAACAAGATTGTGTTACCTTTGACCTGAAATAAATATTTTAAAGCCATATTCGGAGGTAGCTTGTAATATGGATAAGCATGAAAGCTGCACCATTGAGGATTTTGATTCTTTTAAGGTATTTACTATGGCTATAGTGTTTTCTTACAGGTAAAAAAACAAATTATATTTTAGATGGATCATAAAATATTACAATGCCATGTAATTTATTTCAGTAGAAGACTATGGGGAAACAGACAAATGCTGAGAATTTCTTGATTCTTCACATTTGCATTCTAATTTTACTTAGGAAATTATTCCATGATTCACATTGATGTTGATAAACTATGTAGGGAAAAATTCTATAGGGAGTTTGTTTTCATATTAGGAGATGGTGCTGTGCAGTTTAAAGAATCATATGACAGGGACATCTGCTGAAAGTCATTTATTGACTATCACTGTAAAGTGATACATTTCCAAATTGTAGACAACTCACAAGAGAAGACAGCAACTAATGATCATAATTTAAAATAAATCCCATGTATTCAAATTGTTTGCTGTTATTTGGTTCTTTTCCCTAAATTGTGTTTAACTGCTGGCAGAATTATTTGAAGTTTGCAGTTGGGTGGTCCTTTGTGGTAGAGGTTATTATACATGTTATCAGAGTACTAGATTAAAAAATAATTATATTATGAATAATTTATATAAGTAAGAATAAAGGGATAGTAAAGAGCAAATTTATTATACCTTTAAAGGAATTTAAACATAGAACACATCAATTTTACATCATAATTTCCTGGCTTTGAAGGTCTGTCACCCTAAATTGGGCTACATTCTTTGAATGCAACTGAATGCCCATCAGCTGTCATTCATGAACCTGCAACATAGCCATTTTGCAAATACTGAGTCCAAATTTCAAATGAAGCTGTGATATTTTCTTCCTAGGATGATTTAATATCAAATTTTTCAAAAAATAGTAAAAAATGCTATCACTGAGTTTTATAATATAATCTCAGATTTATAAAATCATCCAGTGAAGCATGTAGTAATTGCAATATAGATTAAGTTTTATTCTATTTAAAATATGTAAATGTATTCTTTGATTTTTTAGAAAATCTCTAAGGAAGAGGGAAAGCCATGAAATATCAGTCCTTACAAATAGCTGCAAATGCTCAAAAAAAGAAAGTCAAGAACAAAAATTGGGTCCAACAGACCTTAATAGTATACCAAGGGTTTGGGTTAATATTTCTGCATTAGAAAATCATTTAAAATAAAAGCATCATTTTAACACCTACCAATGCTCTTAATGGAGCCCTGGTGGTGCAGTGGTTAAGAGCCCAGGCTGCTAACCAAAAGGTCAGCAGTTTGAATCCACCAACAGCTCCTTGGAAATCCTATGGGGCAGTTCTACTCTGTACTATACAGTTGCTATGAGTCAGAATCAACTCGACGGCAATGTGTTTGGTTTGGTTTTATGCTCTTAACGTAGCTGGGAAAGGATGGCTTTTGGGCTGTATTTTTAGTACACAAACAGGTGCTAGAGAGAACTGCCAGGCCTTACGTAGAACACTTTGTATTCTGATAGCACTACCGTTGTCATCATGAGAAGCGATTAGCTCAATTCTCATTTTATACGTGGAGCATATGTACATTTAATATGCAAGAAATAATTTTCATTCCTAAGATTGTAAAACGTATACTTTCAACAACTATTTGTGGGTAAACCTGAATTATCTTTGATTTCATAACTAATATTTGTAAATCATATATATACATATATATGTACACGAGGAACCCTGATAGCACACAGGATAAGAGACCAGCTACTAACAAAAGGGTTGACAGTTCAAACCCACCAGCCTTTCCTTGGAAACCCTATGGGGCAGTTCTACTCTGTTCTATAGGGTCACTGTGAGTTGGAATCAACCCTATAGCAATGGGCTTGTTTTTTCTTTTTTTTGATGTACACACATATCTATATGCACATATTTGTGCATAAATATGTTATTTGACATTTTATGTACTTTTGCACTGATCTTACGTTTCCAGACTCAAATAAAATATGGTTTGAAAAGAGACAAGAATTAATAGTTTCAGGTAAATTAATGTGGTTCAGCAATGCCTGAGGTTTGATTAGCCTTAATGGATTTCTGCTCTAAACATTTATCTACAAAACAAGACACAGGTATCCCTAAACTTAAAGGGCAGGCACTAACCTAGAGGTAAATACTTTCAAAACCATTGCATTAATTATTTAGGTAAAGCCACTCTTTGGGAATTATTCAATTTAATTGCTTTTGAAATTTAGCAGCGAGAGTAGAAGGCTAATTTTCCACCCTGGGAGGTAGAAAATTAGTTTTCACCTGATTTTTGTGAATTTGTATATATGGTTAGTTGCTTCAGGAATTCCTCAGAAAAAATAGAAAGATACTGATATTGCCCTTATATTTTCATAGTATCAGATGAATATATTATTCTATAGATAGGCTACAAAGATCACTTCTGTTCGTTCCATACAAAAATGAGTACTTATGTCTGCAAAACATATAAACTGACTTTACTGAGATTATGTTCCAATTATTTTGATTCTCTGACCTCAAGTCCAGTCAATGTAGATGAGAGCACAAGTTGGCTGGGTATAGTGCTCTAGTTCTCCTTCCTTCACTTGCCTCAGTGGAATAATTTTTTATTTTCAATATGAAAACCTTTATCAAAGCCCCCTTCCAAATATTCCCAGGCAGTTTCATTAAAAATTGCCATTGCTAGCATATTTCCCAACTCCCCGTCTCACCTCTAGTACTCCTGGAATAGCTCAAAATACAGGCAGGCAGTTTTTAAAGTTAAAAAAAAAAAAACAATGCAATTCAGAAAGTGAATATTAGAAATTATGCTCCTGGAGACATTAAAAATAGAACCCTGTCCCATAACTCATGCGCATGGCTGAAGGGCCAGTACAATTTCTAAGGTGCTCTTCCCAAGACCACAGTGGTAACAAAAAAACACCATCTTTATTCTTTCTACACTTCATGAACGTCTCAGTTATTTATGATATCGTCTCCTTTGTCCCCTGAAAATAAGGTTCAGAAAAACAAGGCCCTATCATACTCTTTTAAATCTAGAGCAGATCCATCTGTTAAATCAGACTCTATTTTAGATCAAATTGAAATTCTGATATCAATGAGAAGTAATGCAAAAAAGTCCAAATGAATAAAGGTGGTATTAAAGTCAAGGTCACAAAACCAAGCATTTTTTTAACTAAACCCATTGCCTTCAAGTTGATTCTGGCTCATAATGATCCTATAGGACTAAGTAGAGCTGTCCCACAGGGATTCCAAGGAGCAGCTGGTGGATTTGAATGGCCGAACTTTTGGCCAGCAGCCAAGCTCTTAACCACTGTGCAACGAGGGCTCAGTTTTTGCTTATGAGAATACAAGGTGGCAAATTAGGTAGTAAGGTGCAGGGGTGGAACATCCTTGAAAAATTATTTCAGTCTCAGTAAGATTTTTAGCTAAACTTCTATGGTTAATTACTGTGCCAGTATGATAGCTTGACACAAAAAGTAGAATGCAGCATAGGGCCCAGGAGAGTTAGAAGTAGCATGGAATCAAGGAAGATAGGATGAATTTGTATTTTCAGGGCAACTGATGATAGGAGGCAGTGAGTTTGGCCACCCTGGGAATTTTTGACCAGCCCTATCTAGCAATTAAACTTTCTATTTCATTAGAAGCTACTGGTACGAATGTATCAAATGGAAAGCCAGGTGACATTTGGGGATCATGACTGTGTCTGATAATTCAATTTATATCAGCATATAATAAGTAACTCTCTTGGCACATCGTAGAGTATCTTATGGATTTTCTTATGTTCATCTCTCAATCAATATCACCTGGGTACTAATTGAACACGGATGTTTTGTGGTAATATACCTGCAGGAAAGTAGCAGGGTAGAATGTGTATTTGTCATGAAGTGGTGTTTTAAAGGTAGAGTATAGTAGAGAATAACTTGAGCATTGTCCTCTTTTGAGATCTATTTATATGGGATCCAACTGACAACATCAGTTCAAAATTAGAACGCTTAGGGGGCAGTGAGTTTATGTTAATTGGAGAAAAACAACTCAGAATGGAGCATGAGATTGGTTGCGCACTTTGAAAATGTAATCAATGTCACTGAATTATACATGTAGAAATTGTTGAATTGGTATATGTTCTGCTGCGTATATTCTCAACAACAACAAAAAATCATTAAAAATTGGAAAAAAGGAAGAGTATATGCAGCAAATTGAGATAGAAAATAGTGTGTGGGGTTGGTGGTTTGCAATTTTTATTCTGTAAGAGAGAGCAAATGGACTCTGAGTAGTGGTTAGTGGACAGGCTGCTATAGATAGGGAGAGTTTTGAACAATATTTTTCAATATTATGACACAACTGTGAATGATTGTTGATGATAAAGTAGTTTCTGAGACAGAAAACTTATTTGATAATATGAATATTCTGTGAGGAGACAGACAGATGATGGGCATGTTACTAAATGGGCTATGTCTTAAGGGAACTTATGAGTGATGTTAGAATGATTATAAAGTTCATGGTGATAATGTCAAGGGGCTCTCAGTATGTGAGTGGGTGTATTGACTTTTAAATCTGTCTATATATGAGGTGTATGTATGAAGGAATTCGGACATATTATTCTATGCAGAATCTTAAAAGACCTAGGGATGCATATTTATCATTTTTAATTTATTTATTATGATAAACTCAGAAGTGGAAGAAGTACACCTCTTACGAGTAGGTTGGTGAGGTGCATGTAATGATGGACTATTGAATAGGTCCATTCTGGGTGTTACACAGGGGCTGGCATGTGTAGCTATTACATATGATGCTCTTTCATTGACATTCTACTTGGATTAAAAGATACCTGCTCAATGCTCCTCACTCTGAGGTCCATACTGGAGAGAGAACACGAGATATTTTAAAAAATCATTCACTTCATAAGCCTGGCATTTCTCCTTTGCCTATGATGTTTCTAGTTTCTGGGTTCAGGTGTTAAAGAAATCAAGTGCTAGGCTCTCATGAAGTAAAATAACCGCATTTTAAATAAATCATTGACTGCCATGGGTTTTATTGCCCAACCATGTAACTAGCCTCAGCTGTGAAGAGCATGGTCAAGTTGTCACAGGGTCATTGATCGTCATATCTTCTAGAGCCATCCTGTGGCAGATGATGGTCTTTGTGTCGGGGCAGGTGTGGTGGGGGAATTAATTGGGTTATAACAGATTGTAATCATGGTAAAGATAAACAGGCCATCAATTTATGAAATCCTGTGGTTGAGGCTAATGGAAAGCATCACAGATGGAGAATCATTCTTCTTGATTTATGGCTTCACTAGAGGAAGGTTTATTGACTGATATTTTGTTGTCTTATCACTGAATTAAAGCATCTCTTATTAAATTAACACATGCAAGTAGTAAATTAATCACAAATTACTATGGGACAAACATTGAGAAACATATTACATACTATCATCTCAGTGAGGATTCAAAATTTAATCTAGAGCGTAAGATTTTTGCTGTTGTTGTCATTTTATTTATTTATTTTGGTAGGGGCACTAGATTGGATTAAAAATAAAGACCCAATTGTTGTTGTCATTTTCAGGGGCTGTAGAGTTGATTTTGACTCACAGCAGCCAAATATGACAAAGTAGAACTGCCCCAACAGGCTTTCTAGGCTGTAATCTTTAAAAGAGCAGATGGCTAGGTCTTTTCCCTCACAGAGCTGCTGGATAGGTTCACTACAAACGTTTTGGTTAGCAGCTGAGAGCTTAACCATTGTCCTAACAGAGCTCTTTAAGACACAGTTAACTCCTCCATTAGTGAAAGACTTTGGAGTTTTTGATAATGGGCCCTGATGCTGTTCAAACTGAATTCTAATGATTGAAACTTCAGTAGTCCAAAGGAGTAGGTAGTCACTATGTTGTGGGATAATAAACAAAAATCAGTTGATGGGCCTTCCCTCCTATAAGAGGGCCTGAGTAGTAGTCTTTACTACATCAGTATAGCCAGAACTTTTTTTATCATAACTGAATAGCTTCCAGAAATCCATTTATACATTCTATAAAAAACTTTCTCAGTGTCTACTCTCTTTCAGAAACTTTTCTGTATGCTGAAGAGACTGCAGTGAACATAACAGAAAAAAAAAATCCTGCACCCATGGAATTTAATTCAAGTGAAGTGGTGGGTGGGGGAATAAAGTTTATATAACATTATATAGGCTATCAGGTGTTGATATGTGCTATGGGGGAAAAAGTAAAGCAAGCAAGGGAGAAAAGGTGCCAAGTAATCCATCATAATCTCTCCCGATGAGCCATGTTATTTTCTGAGTAATGCTTTTAAGCTTGCTAGTAGCCAGGACAAACAAAATCCTAGAAATATTGCATTCTGAGGTTTCTGTACAAAATTTTAGCCAGCATAGTCCATAAATAGTTTACAGCACCTGGAAGACATCCAGCATTTTATGGGGTAATCTTTGAATTTGTCTAGAGAGTGACTGCAGCTAGAGATGAAAAAAGCAAAAGCCCCGCTTAAACCTCAACTGTTATTAGCTTATATAAGTGGACACCAGCATTCGAGAGTTGAATTTTCATTTATATGTTACATGAGTAGGTGTGGATTTCATCTTGTCAGGTGGGATCAAAAGAATGGATTTACCACCAGTTATCCAAATCTGACTCATAGCGACCCTGTAGGACAGGGTAGAACTGCACCATAGGGTTTCCAAGAAGTGCCTGGTGGATTTGAACTACTGACCTTTTGATTAGCTGCTGTAGCTCTTAAACGCTATGCCACCAGGGTTTCCAATGAGTCAGGATCGACTCCACAACAGCGTTTTGTTGTTTTTTTTTTAATCCAATCCACTCCTCAGGTGGTGGTTTGAAGCTGATTCGGAAGGGATATGGGTTGAATGTAAAGTGACAGGATTCAGGCTCCACAAGGCTAAGCTGAGGATAAAGGTTTCTTCTCGATATAGAAACTTGTATATTGCAGACATGCAGTATTAGCAAGAATACACGAAAAGATGATGAATCTCTTATGAGAAGGCTAATCTATCAGGAGAAGGTGAAGTTCAACAATAAGAAGATTAATATAAACAAGAAATGCAAAGAACAAGAATTCTACAGTGACAGTGGAATCAAATACAGAGCAAGTAAGGAATCTGTAGGATTAGAAGCTTCTGAGTGTATTTTATATTGATTTTAAAGTCAATGTGGCTATGATGTCTGGATGACAACTTGTCTTAAAGAATAGAGTAAAAGTGGCCATAATCAACTATTTCTATGTAATATTCTTAATGGAAATGAGAGGGAAGCGTTTCCCATTTATTTTCTCCAAGAAAACACTCTGCATCTTTTTTATGATACCATTTTTAAAAATCTTTTTATCTTTTCATTTTCCTGGCCAAAATACTTTGTCTAGTTTCCCTCTTTTCACATAGTATTCTAACCTGCCTGTTTCTAATTCATTATTGTAATATCAAGCCGTACTATCAACTGAACAGCTGAACGGCTTAATTATAAATGTGTCTTCTTAATGGTGATTTAGATATGTGAAGTAATTAATAATTTCCTTATGTAAATAGGAAATTAGAATTAAATTACTAGTAACTTTTTAAAGATGAGCCCTGGTGGTACAGTGATTAAGAGATCAGCTGCTAATCAAAAGGTCAGCAGTTCAAATCCCCCAGCTGCTCCTTGGTAACCCTATGAGGCAGTTCTACTTGGGAAATTTTGGTAGTGTAGTGGTTAAGAGATATGGTTGCTAACCAAAGTTTGGGCAGTTCAAATCCACGAGGAGCTCCTTGGAAATTCTACAGAGGGAGAAGCTCTACTCTGTCCTATAGGGTCACTATGATTTGGAATTGACTTGACAGCAACAGGTTTTGTTTCTTTTTTTTTTAACTTTTTAAAATACAGAAAGAAGCAGTAGTGAAAACTTTATCATTTAATTTAAAACTAAAAAAAAATACACAATTACCAGTCATGGAAAATTAACCAAGGGAGAGGGTCTTTGTATCATTACCTATGAAACAAAGCAACAGTTGCTCTAAAAAGTAAGGCATAAATTCAGGCACCTCAAAAAAAAAAAAGAAAAAAAGCACTAAATCTGTTGTCATCAAGTCAATTCTGACTCATGCTGACCCCATGTGTTACAGAGAATTTCTTCATAGAGATTTCTTGGCTGTAATCTCCACAGAAGCAGATTGCCAAGCCTTTCTTCCATGCACTACTCCCATAAACCAGGTGGGTTCAAATAGCCAACATTTTGGTTAGTAGTTGAGCATAAACTGCTTGCCCAGGGGCATATATGCTGTTCATGGAAAGATTATAAGCATTATGACCCTTAGTACAATATACCATCTGGCCAGACTCCCCTACTCTGAAGGAAGCTTAATGCTTAGGAGAGTCATACACCTAGAAAACATTATTCTCCCTAGGAAATACCTACTCATATCACACACATATCAATTGAATAAAGTGGAATCAAATGGCCTCTACACATAAGACACTCTGACCCCATCAGATTGTGTTTTAAAAACTTAACTAAAGAGCTTTTGCCAGGTTTCTTATTAAACTCACTGGGGTCATATGATGACAACAGAAAGTAATCTGAAAGTCTCAAATGGCTTTAATAATTTTTTAAAATTTTATTTCATGCTAAATAGTTCTGATAATTTCAACATTGAATAGTAATTTTCAAAAACTTTATTGGCTGAACATAGTTGTTTTTTTTTTTTTTCAAATCAGACTTTCTTCAAAGAAAAACAAAGTTACACTGGTTGAAGTAAGACTGAGAGCCAACAACCCTGACTGATCAGCTTTGCCCGTCATTCTCTGTGGTGACTCATTAGCTTACTTCTGTGAAGCATAGAGTTGAGTGGGATCCAATTTGGAATCCAGGCACTTGGAGGATCTCAAGAGGAGAATTAATAAGTCATAATGATAATGGGTCCTTTGGAAACTGACAGCTTACAGATCAGTATTATCAACTAGTCATATAAATTCCTGGGAACAATAGGTTATAGCATAGCATTTAAAGCTTGTAGTTCATAATCAACCCGCACATTGTCACAGATATATTACAACATTAATAAACGAGTGTAGTATATTTTAAAATCGACATTCTTCTTAAAATGGAAAATCCTGAGATTCTGGGCCTGCAATACTGCAAGGGAACAATGAACTGACTTTAAACATTAGCTGTCCCATTTGGAGTGGGCATGTACTCTCAATTTGTCGTCGTCTTCACCTTTCTATTCCCATGTACTCTGTATGATTCACTGATTTACTGGTATCTGAATAAACCTTAGGTATATGAGCATACAATCTCTGTACCTTAGACAGGCTCATTTCATTCCCGATTCTTAACACTAACAAGTATGTTGGGGGAGTTTTGTAATCTCTGTGAGTCTTAATCTGTGCAATAGGTATGATAGAAATTATTATTATTTTTTTTCTTTACGGCTTGTGTGAGAATTAAGCAAGTTAATATATTTTAAACAAATTGTATTTAGAATGTAAAAATGGAGAGTATCATTTAATAACAAACAAAAATGATGAAATCTGCAGATTTACTAATGTAAATTAAGCATTAAAAAATCATTATAATATATTCTAATTCCCCACATCTCCTTCCTCTTTTCCTAGTCACGGCACCTTTGAAAGTGTTAACATAGAAATCATAAGTATGTACATGTGTTGTACTCTCCACGTTGGAAAGCTGCGCTGGATTCTCAGGCAACTACAGCAATATGGGTAATCTCACTGAGGTACTGACTAGTGAAGCATTGCGGTGCCAAGAAACATGTTCTTGATTTGAGGTTATGCTAATCTTGTAACCTTGACCAAAGAAATTTAAAATTGAAAATCAGATAACTTCTAAGATGGAATTAACTACTTTCAGTACTCAACAGCCAATTAACTTGGTGACCTAATAGGCATGTCATGGGGAGATTATGAAAAAGAATCCAGAGAGAAGAAAATATTGAGCTAGCAACCTTTAGGATTAAAGGAAATTCTAATGATGAGCATAATGAAGAGAATTTCATTAGCATGTAATTCATGCATTTGATATATACCAATTAATTGACTGGAATAATTACTCAGCTCTGCCTTTTTCCTTTTAACTTTATTCTTTCCTTTTGCATGGCTCTTAAAAGCATACTTATTGCTAAGAGCCTCTGAACTTTAGTTCGTATTATTTATATGGATTGAATTACAGATTTCAGGAATACATAAAAGGTACAACCTAAGGACTCCTTATTATATATTAAATTGTTTTTAGCCTTATAACTCAAAACAATAATCACATTTGTTAAATCTGAGTTTATTATTATGTCAATCAATAATATCAAATAACACCTACAGTAGATCAGATACTGTTCAAAGTGCTGGGGTACGATAAACAAAACATTAGGATTACTGTCACCATGAAGAAAACATGCTGGTAGGGGAGAGAGTTGATAAACAAATAATAAAATATGTAGTATTTTCGATGAGTACCAGGGAGTACAAATAAGGTAGAAAGGAATGGAGAAAGCTAATGCGTTAGTGAAGGCAGGATTAAATTTCAAATAGATTATTAAAGAAGTTTTCACAGATAAGATGACCTGAATGCAATGATTTGAATGTGGTCAGGTAGGGAGTTGTATGTATATCTGATAGGGAAAGCAATCAAGGTAGATAGAAAAGTACTTCAGATGTTTCAGAGACATCAAAAGATTGAATGACAAGGGAGGAATGATGGAAAATGATCTTAATGGGGGAATGAAAGCTAAGAAAGAATGAGGGAGGCTATCACTAAAATGTCAAAAGGACATTTTAGACCACTATAGAAACTCTGGAAACCCTGGTGGCATAGTGGTTAAGAACTATGGCTGCTAACCAAAAGGTCAGCAGTTTGAATCCACCAGTGCTCCTTGGAAACCCTATGGGGCAGTCCTACTCTGTTCTACAGGGTTGCTATGAGTCGAAATTAACTCAACAACAATGGGTTTTTTTAAATGGAAACTCTGGTTTTGACTCTGAGGGAGATGAGAAGCCATTGATGTTGAGTGGAAGATTGGTGGTTCAGTGGTAAAATTCTCCCCTTTCATGTGGGTTAGATTCCCAGTCGATGCACTTCAACATACCACCTATCTGTCAATGGAGGCTTGAGTGTTGCTGTGATTCTGGACAGGTTTCAGGAGAACTTCCAGACTAAGACAAACTAGGAAGAAAAGCTCGATGATTTACTTCTGAAAATCAGCCTGTGAAAATCCTATGGATCATAATGGTACAATCCATAAACAATCATGTACATGGCTCAGGATTGGACAGCATTTCATTCAGGTATGCACGGGGTCCCTGTGAGTCAGGGCCTAAATCAAAGGCAGCTAACACTAAAGTGAACATGTTTTAAAAGTATTACCCTGTCATGTAGAAAATAATCTGTGAATGGAAAGGGTGGAATCAGGGATAGAGCTTGGAGTCTATATAATGGTAGATAGTGCCAGGGCGATAGATGTGAAGAGAAGTAATTGTAGATAAGTTTTGTATGTAAAATGAACGGGACTTGAGTGAATGCTGGGACTGAGAAAAAAACATAAGGATTAAAGGTGGTTCCAAGTTTTTCAACCTGAGCAACTAAATTAGGTAATGGAACTATCAATGACTGTTTAAACGGTCAGATGGTTTTAAAATACAGTTGAAAACTTAACTTGCAGCTTCATCTAATTGCTGAAATATATGATTGACAAATCAAAGAATGATAAGCTATGCCTTATGTGAAGATCAACTTGGAAATTAGTGAAGAGTCGGAGAATAGATTTAAATGCTTATTATATTAAGTTTTAGCTATCTTAAATAAATTCCCTATTAATTTTAGCAAATCTTTATTTTTATGTCTTATTAATATAATATTTTGACTTTGTGAGCTACATAAATAATTTTTCCCCTTCCATCTCATACTCAGCTGGATTGCAGGAAATTAGCTTGTATTTTGGAGCTAAACTCAAGTCACCAGTCCTCCCACCTACCCACTTTCATTAATTTAAAAACAATCTGATTTAAGGGCATTGAGGAATAATTAAGCAATTCCTCTGTATTCTGGCATATTTACCTTTGAAGCTATGACCAAGTAATTTCCATATTTTTTTGCTAAATTTAAAATTATCTTAGAGATTTAAAGGTTGTTCATAAAGAAGAAAAAGTGAAATACTTATGTGATTTAACAATGGAAAAATCACAAAGGAATTTCAGAGATTTTTATTAGTTTGCAAAAACTTGAAATGATATGGGATCAAATCTACAATCTATAACACTTTCCTTCTTATTTCATTCTGACATTTTGAGAATGAACATTCATTCCAAAAAGCTTGTTTTAATTTCTAAATCCTAATATAATGCATGAGGTGGAAAACAGTAACATGTTTTATGGTTACAGATGATCTTATAAATTTAAATTTCAGGAAATAATACCTATTATTTTGAATCATTTCAATAAAACATTAATTCACACAACCAAGGTACATTTTGTTTAAAGATGCAACATATATTATTAGTATATTAATGAGGACTTTTTCAGTGGGAACTGACTGAAAACATAACTCATTCTAGCCTACAGTATAATGGGAAATTATTGGCTCGTATAATTATAATTAGGTAGGCTTGGGTAACAGAGGTATATTAGGTCTACTTCTTGGGCAATTCATTTTGGCTCATGGGAGTGAATCCACCTGGACATCAAAATGGAAGCGCCATCTCTAAAGAAAACTCAGAGACAAAAAGAAAACTATTTTAACATGTTTACATTTGTAAGAGAGTGCTTTGTTTAGTAGAATCAAGGTCCACAAATAAAAGACACAGCAGATATTAGAGCGCACACACACACACACACACACACAGTTATCAACATTAGAAATAGTCTCTTTATAATGGAAAAAAGCTTCCCCCCCCTTATTGTCATGTCTGCAAGAATCGTCTCAAATATATGGGCATCAATATTTTGAAAGCAGAGATTGTCATATTTCTTAGGGATTTAGAAACTTAAAGGGCAGGGATCAAGGTCTTACCATTTGGTGGTTCATTGCCCGACAAACTGTGCTTGATTTTTTCACTTGTATTTCTTTGTAGTCAATTCACTACCCTCATCCCCACACCTTGAAAAACACAGATATGTGTTCTGCCTGTATTAAAATTTATCCTTTCCAGAATGTCCAATAAACAGAAATATAATATGCAATGCTTTGTGCTTGGCTTCTTTCACTTACAATACTTTTTAATTTCATCCATGTTCTTACCACTATCAATAGTTTGTTACTTTGCATTTATGAGTAGCATTCTACTGTATGGTTGTGACATGATATTTTTATTAATTCAACCATTGATGCACACATGGGATATTTCCAATTTTCGGTAATTGTAACAAAAAAAACTGTAATGAAACTTAATAAATAGACATATCCTTTCATTTCTTCAAATATCCCAGAGTGGGATTGCTGAAATATATAAGTACTGCTTAACTTTATAAGAAACTGCAAAATTTTTTTCCAAAGAGGCTGTTCTATTTTACATTGCTAGCAACAGTGAAAGAATGTCGCAGTTGCCTATTTGCACTCGATATTGTCAGTGTTATGACTTTGTCCATTCTAATAGGTGTGAAGTGGTATCTTTTTTATGGTTTTAAATTGCATTTCACTAATGACAAATGCAGTAAACTAGAAGGTCAGTGAAAAAGAGGAAGGCCCTCACTGAGATGGATTGACACAGTGGCTGCAACAATGAACTCAAGCATATCCATGATTGTGAGGATGACACAGAACTGGGCAATGTTTCCTTCTGTTATACATAAGATCACCACGAGTCAGAGCCAATCGGAAGGCAATTAACAACAATGACTAATGAGGTTAGCATCTTTCATGCATTTGTTAGTCATTGGTACATCTTACTTGGTGAAGAGACTATTCAAATCTTTTACCCATTTGATTACTGGATTGTTTTCTTATCAGACGTGTTTCCCCAGATCTGTGGCTTGTTATTTCATATATTGAATAGACTCTTTTGAAGAACAGGAAAATTTTAGTTTTGATGACATCTAATTTATCAATTTGCTCTTTAATATTTTACACTTTCTGTGTCCTGTCAAATAGTACTACCCCTAATTTTTTTCTACTTTTTCTCTAGAAATGTTATTGTTTTATTTTTACTTTTAGGCGTATAATCCATTTCAATTTGAATTTTTTATATTGTATGAGAGTTGGCTTTTTGTTTCTTTTTTGTGTTTACTTATTCTTACACAAATATCACACTACATCGATTATTGTATTTTTGCAGTGAGTCTTGGCATTCAGTAGTACAGTTATTATTACTTTATTTTTCTGTTTCAAAATTTTTTGGATGTTCTAGGACTCCTGTTTTCCCATATACTTTAAACACTGTATTTTGGGATAACTCTAGGTTCACATGCAGTTGTAAGAAAAAATTCATATACCCTTTCCCCAACATCCTCCAATGGTAGCATCTTTCACAGTTCTAGTACAATATCCCAACCGAGATGTTGATATTGATGCAAGCAACTGATCTTATTCCAGTTTTTGAGTCACATTTACAGGCACTAATATATGTGCATATTCAGTTCTAATTTTATCACATATGTAGATTTAGGAAACCCTGGTGGCATAGTGATTAAGTGCTCTAGCTGCCAACCAAAGCGTTGGCAGTTTGAATCTGCCAGGTGCTCCTTGGAAACTCTATGGGGCAGTTCTACCCTGTCCTGTAGGGTTGCTATGAGTTGGAATCAACTCGACAGCGCTGGGTTTGATTTTTTTTGGTTTATGTAGATTTAAGTAATTATCACGTCAAATACAAAACCCCAAGTATTCTTTCTGTGGCTTTTTAAAAAAATGTTATTTTTTTTAAAATAACTGTTCTATATTTAAAGAAAAATTGGATAGAAAATCTCCCACTATATACTATATACCTTCCTCCCAGTTTTCCTTTTTTTTTTATTTTTATTGTGCTTTAAGTGAAAGTTTACAAACCAAGTCAGTCTTTCATACAAAACTTACGTATGCTTTGCTATATACTCCTAGTTGCTCTCCCTCTAATGAGACAGCATACTCCCTCCCTCCACTCTCTATTTTCCTGTCCATTTGGCCAGCTTCTGGCCCCCTCCGCCCTCTCATCTCCTCTCCAGACAGGAGCTGCCCACTTAGTCTCATGTGCCCACTTGAGCCAAGAAGCTTACTCCTCACCACTATCATTTTCTGTCTTACAGTCCAGTCCAATCCCTGTCTGAAGAGATGGTTTTGGGAATGGTTCCTGTCTTGGGCTAACAGAAGGTCTGGGGGTCATCACCTCTGGGGTCCTTCTAGTCTCAGTCAGACCATTAAGTCTGGTCTTTTTATGAGAATTTGAGGTCTGCATCCCACTGCTCTCCTATCCTCTCAGGGGTTCTCTGTTGTGTTCCCTGTCAGGGCAGTCATCGGTTGTAGCTGGGCACCATCCAGTTCTTCTGGTCTCAGGCTGATGTAGTCTCTGGTACAGGTGGCCCTTTCTGTCTTTTGGGCTCATAATTACCTTGTGTCTTTGATGTTCTTCATTCTCCTTTGGTCCAGGTGGGTTGAGACCAATTGATACATCTTACATGGCCCCTTGCTAGCATTTAAGACCCCAGATGCCACTCTCCAAAGTGGGATGCAGAATGTTTTCTTAATAGATTTTATTATGCCAATCGACTTAGATGTCCCCTGAAACTATGGTCCCCAAACCACTGCCCCTGCTACACTGGCCTCCCTTTGGAATGGACAGAAATACAGACCTCTTCCCATTGGTTTGTCAGGTAGCTATCTTCCAAATATCTTTGCATGGAGGAGTGAGCACCTTCAGTGATGCATTCATTTGTTGAAACATCTCAGTTGGTATTCTGTCAATTCCTGGAGACTTCTTCCTTCAGTACCATTGGTTCTTGATCATATGCTATCTCCTGAAATATTTGAACTTAGACCAGTTCTTTTTGGAATAGTGACTGTGTATTCCTTCTATTTTCTTTTGATGTTTCTTGTGGCATTCAATATTTTACCCGTAGAATCCTTCAAAATTGTAACTAGAGGTTTGAATTTTTTCTTCAGTTCTTTCAGCTTGAGAAACGCCAACCATGTTCTTCCCTTTTGAGTTTTAGTTTGTCATACTGTGATGGCTTACATGTTGCTGTGACTGTGGAAGCTCTGCCACCGGTATTTCAAATGCCAGCAGGGTCACTTATGGTCGACAGGATTAAGGAGAGATTCCAGACTAAGATGGACTAGGAAGGATGACCTGCTGGTCTACTTATGAAAAAAAAAAAAAATGGCCACTGAAAACTTTGTGATTAGCAGTGGAACTTTGTCTGATATAGTACTGGAAGATGAGCCCCTCAGGGTAGAAGGCACTTAAAATTCAACTGGGGAATAGCTGTCTCCTCAAAATAGAGTCTACCTTAAAGGTATGAAAACCCTGGTAGAGTAGTTGTTAAGTGCTACGGCTGCTAACCAAAAGATCAACAGTTCGAATCCACCAGGAGCTCCTTGGAAACTCTATGGGGCATTTCTACTCTGTCCTATAGGGCTGCTATGAGTCAGAATCAACTCAATGGCACTGGGTTTGGTTTTGGTATAGTTTGACTTAAACATCTCACTGGCACTTTATATTCAAGATTTTATGCTTGATTCACATTAATTCCCCTAACACTGATCTGATTCTTTTTGTTTCTCACTTAATAAAGGACATCACCAAATACCGAAGTGCTCAAGGCAGAAATCTGTTGGTCAGTCCTTGAAATCTCATAGTCAAACTACAGAAAAGGCAATTATATATATAACCCAAAAGAGAAATCTGGGCTCATAATTTAAATTTCTGAGTTATAATCATATGGCTAGTATTTAAAATCATCACAATGGATAAAATGCCCTTACCAGTAATTTTTATTAAACAGAAAAGTGATTTCAGAAGAGATAAATAAGTCCATACTTAAAGATCTGTAACAAGCATTAAAACATAAAACAAATAAAACAACAGCAACACAATTGACCAACTTGGAAAGGAAAATGATTTCAGAGATTTAGGAGAAAATGAGTTTATGAATAATGAAATCAAGGAGAGAAATTATTTAATGTACGTAATCCTACTCTTAAAGTAAAGCAAGGTTGAAAGTGTCCCTTCCCCAAATAGGCTTACGATTCACTCATTCTGATAGTCTGTCACTGAAACCCTCTCTAAAAACACCATTATTGTTCTCTATCTCATTACCTTGCTTTAATTTACTTCTTTGCACTTATGACTACCTGATATCATATCATATATTTATTTGGTAATTGACTTTCTTCCACAAGATGTAAAGTTCAAGACTACAGATACTATGCTGGTTTTTGTTTTATTTTTCACAGCTAAATCTCTGGTGCCTGGAGCCTTAGATGGCAAATAATGGGTTCAGAATAAACAGTGAGTGAATGAATGGGGATTGTTGATGATACTAGCAAGCATATTTATTTCAAAGTGCCTCTCAAAATATAATTTGAAGAATGCTGATAAATAATGGCACTTATAATAAAGGTCATTAAATGTTGACATATCCAAGAATTTTGACTCTGAAAGGAAGAGGAGAGATAACAAGGTGACTACAGGAAGATGTGATATTGAAGTTTTTTTTGTTTTTTTTTTTAACTCAAGATTCTAATTTCTTGAGAAGCGAATGTGAAGGTATAGACCTTTCATAAAAAGAATAAATTTTCATGCATTACCACAGAAGAGTTGGAAGAGTGGATGGATTCAGATACAAAGAGATGTGTGATTTGGTGTCAGAAAATTATGGATGTTCCCCAGAAATACCTTTTAAAACTTTGAGAATAAGGAATAGAGACCTATTTTGAGTAATGGGAAGAATCCATGTTGAACCTTGAGGAGTGTGGAAGCAGTTTAATTCAACCCATTGCTGTTGAATCGACTCTGACTCATAGCGACCCGATGAAATAAGACAGAGCAAAACTTCCCTGTAGCGTTTGCAAGTCTGTAATCTTTACAGAAGCAGACTGCCCCACCTTTCTCCCACAGAGTGGTTGGTGGGTTTGAAGTGCTGACCTTTCAGTTAGCAGCCGAGCTCTTAACCACTGCACCCCCAGTGCTCCTAGTAACTGTTTAGAATCACCGTAAAGAAATATAGTAAGATCAGTCTTCATGTTTGACCCTTGTTTAAGTGATTAACCATGAGTTTATAAAATAAACAATATTTCATGTGTGAAATATGATACAGTCATGTTCACTGGTATCCCAGCTCAGTGCTTTTCAGTTCAGAAGGTAGATGTTTGAGTTGACTCAGAGTTTTCCTTTTGCAAGGGAGATGCAATTAACAAGACAGAGAATCAGAGGAATATATAGCATTAGTTGTGTTTGAAATTTTACAATGGCCCTCAAGATGCCCACCCTCTGGTGTAACATTCCCATCATTAGATTATGTTATATGGCAAGGATTAAGGAGTTTTCCAGGTATGGTTAAGATCTTATTCAGTTTGAATTTGAGTTAAAAGGGCTGGGTGGTAAGCCTGACCTAATATGGTGAGCCATTTAAAAGAGGGCTTTAGCCTTTCTTGAGTTCAGATATATTTTTTCTGCTGACTTTGAAGAATCTAGTCCCTATTAGTTGCAAGAAAGTGAACTGAGCTTGGAAGAGGGTCTCAAGCCTCAGATGAGATCGCAGACCTGGCTGACACTTTGATTCCAGCCTTGTGTGACCCTGAGCAGAGGATCTGGCTAAGCCATGCTGGAACTCATAACCCATAGAAACAATGAGATAATTAAATGTGTTCTGTTTTAAGGCTCTAGATTTGTGTTAATTTGTTATACAGCAACAGGTGGAAAAAAAAAAAAAAAAGACAGTATTTATAGCTGAAGTGAAATGATTAACTTGAACCTGAGCTAAATAAGAAGGAAAGTGACGGTAGAAGCAGGATGACAGTATGTAATTGGACAGGCTGATTCACTGCTAATCCTAATTAGGTTGAAGAATTGTCACTTGGGCACACAAACTGAGGACAATGTGGTCAAGAAAAGTGATTTTTTATGTAATGAATTTCTGCAGTTAACGCTGACCTGAATGAGAGTGTTAGAGTAATTAGCTAAGGTAGGTTGAAGGGGAAAACCATTAGACACAAAGAGCTGAAAAAAAAAAAGATGGCGTAGGGTTGTTGGATGGGTCATTCACATGGATGGTAAAAGTATCAGGATCGAAGTAAGGAATTGTGGGAAGGAAGAGTTGGAACCTGGTGTCAAAGGTCTTCTAAGGCCTAAACATGAGATACTAGGAGGTAGCTAGAAGATAGTAATGAAAATGAGGAAAAGTTGTGTAAACCTCAAAGGAGCAGGAGTTTTTCTAAGAAGCTAATAGAATAGTATCCTAAAAGTTGCCTTATGGGGAAAAAATATGACTTATTTTATGTCCTAAATATGAGCCTTTTGGGTTGTGAGAAAATAACACCTACCTTATGGGAGTGTTTTTAGAACATATGTCATCAAAAGGCAAACAGATTTTAATAAAGGCAAATGGCAAAGAAGCGAAGCATGTAGGGAGTTTCCAGATAACGGAGGAAGAGTATCAAAGAGCACAGTGATAGTGTTTGAAAGAGTGTAAAGAATGATGGAATGGTGGTTCCCGAGTTGATATGCAATGGAGGAGGCTTCATTTTGGACAGTGAAAGCAGAAAGTAGAAATACAAAGAATGGCAATAAACAAGAAAATCACTTGGTTGAAAATAAGCACTGAAGATTTTCAGGATTCAACTGTTTAATGTGATTTTCATAAAGAGGCATCAATGATCTAAGTATCAAACCAATGTAAATATAACTTAGATTAGAGAAGACATTCTAAGTACAAAAACAAAAAATCATACTATCAAACCATAAACATTAAACTAAAATATGCGTATAAATGTCTCCATAAACAATTTTAAAAGAAAAAATTTAAAATAGGCTGGGAAAAAATATTTACTACTTACATGACGAGCATGGAGATCTTTGTTAAAACAATCTAAAAGAAAAAAGCCAGTAAATGATAAAATGCAAAGCTACAGTGTACTACAAAATATATATATACAATGTCTGATAAATACTCAAAAAATGTTAACATCATACTATTTCAAAAAATGAAAATAAAAATATACTCTGCGTATTTAACAGTAATTTAAAAATCATGATTCTCAGTAACTATATTAGTTTTCTCTTGCTGCGTAATAAATCACCACAAACATAACAGCGTTAGGCAACACAAATTTGTTATCTCACAGTTTCTGAGACTCAGAATCCTGGACACTGGTTATCTGCATTCTGTGCTCAAAGCCTCAAAAAACCGAAACCCAGGAATCAGCTGGGCTGTGTTTCTTTCTAGAGCCCAGGAACCATTTTCAAGACCTTGTGGTTGTTGGCAGAGTTTAGTTCTTTGCAGATGCTAGCTGCTGGCAGGGGGACCACTTTCAGCTTCCAAAAACTGCCCTCAGTTTTTGTCACTTGGCCCCATAGACAGTTCACAGCATGGCTATTTGCATTCTTTTATGCCAGCAGGATCCTTTATGATTGGTTCATCGTCTTCCCCTGTCTGGTGCATGTCCTTACTATTTTTTTCCACTTATGTATGTCTTTATTATTATTTTTTAAAATTTTTATTTGTGCTTTAAGTGAAAGTTTACAAATCAAAACAGTCACTCATCCAAAAATTTATGTACACCTTGCTAATATACTCCTAATTGCTCTCCCCCTAAAGAGACAGCTGCTCCTTCCCTCCACTCTATTTTCGTGCCCATTCCACCAGCTTTTAACCACCTCTGCCCTCTCATCTCCCCTCCAGATAGGAGCTGCCAACATAGTTTCAAGTGTCTACTTGATCCAACAAGCTCATTCTTCACCAGCATCTTTTTCTGTCCCATTGTCCAGTCCAATCCCTGTCTAAAGAGTTGGCTTTGGGAATGGTCCCTGTCCTTAGCTAACAGAAGGTCTGGGGGCCATGACCACCCAGGTCCTTCTAGTCTCAGTCAGACCATTAAGTCTGGTCTTTTTATGAGGACTTGGGGTCTGCATCCCACTGCTCTCCTGCTCCCTCAGGGGTTCTTGTTGTGTTCCCTGTCAGGGCAGTCATCAGTTGTAGCTGGGCACCATCTAGTTCTGCTGGTCTCAGACTGATGTAGTCTCTGGTTTATGTGGCCCTTTCTGTCTCTTGGGCTCGTAATGCCTGTGTCCTTGGTGTTCTTCATTCTCCTTTGGTCCAGGTGGGTTGAGACTAATTGATGCATCTTACATGGCCCCTTGCTAGTGTTTAAGACCCCAGATGCCACTCTCCAAAGTGGGATGCAGAATGTTTTGTTAATAGTTTTTATTATGCCAATTGACTTAGATGTCCCCTGAAACCATAGTTCTCAAACCCCGGCCCTTCTACGCTGGCCTTCAAAGCATTCAGTGTATTGAGGAAACTTCTTTGCTTTTGGTTTAGTTCAATTATGCTGACCTTGCCTATATTTTGTGTTGTCTTTCCCTTCACCTAAAGTAGTTCTTATCTACTATCTAATTAGTGAATATCCCTGTCCCACCTTTCTTCCCTCCCCTTCTCGTAACCATCAAACAATGTTTTCTTCTCTGTTTAAACTATTTCTCAAGTTCATATAATAGTGATCTTATACAATATTTGTCTTTTTGCAACTGACTAATTTCATCCAGCATAATGTCTTCCAGATTCCTCTATGTTATGAAATATTTCACAGATTCCTCACTGTTCTTTAGCGATGTGTAGTATTCCATGGTGTGAATATACCATAATTTATTTATCCATTCATCCATTGATGGGCACCTTGGTTGCTTCCATCTTTTTGCTATTGTAAACAGTGCTGCAATGAACATGGGTGTGCATACATCTGTTTGTGTAAAAGCTCTTATTTCTCTAGGATATATTCCAAGGAGTGGGATTGCTGGATCATATGGTAGTTCTATTTCTAGCTTTTTAAGGACGTGCCATATTGATTTCCAAGGTGATTGTACCATTTTACATTTCCACCAGTGGTGTATAAGTGTTCTAGTCTCTCCACAACCTCTCCAACATTGATTATTTTGTGTTTTTTGGATTAATGTTTTTTTTTTGTTGTTGTTGGAGTGAGATGAAATCTCATTATAGTTTTGACTTGCATTTCTCTAATGACTAATGACTGTGAGCATTTCCGTATGTATCTGTTAGCTACCTGAAAGTTTTCTTTAGTGTAGTGCCTTTTCATATCTTTTGCCCATTTTTTAATTGGGTTATTTGTGTTCTTATAGTTGAGTTTTTGCAGTATCATGTAGATTTTAGAGATCAGGCGCTGATCAGAAATGTCATAGATAAAAAATTTTTCCCCGTCTATAGGTAATCTTTTTACTCTTTTGGTGAAGTCTTTGGATGAGCATAGGTGTTTGATTTTTAGGAGCTCCCAGTTATCTAGTTTTCTTCTGCATTGTTAGTAATGTTTTGTGTGCTGTTTATGCCATGTATTAGGGCTCCTAACATCATCCCTATTTTTTCTTCCATGATGTTTATTGTTTCAAATTTTATATTTAGGTCTTTGATCCATTTTGAGTTAGTTTTTGTGCATGGTGTGAAGTGTGGGTCTTGTTTCATATTTTTGCAGATGGATATCCAGTTATGCCAGGACCATTTGTTAAAAAGACTCTCTTTTCCCCCTTTAACTGATTTGGAGCCTTTGTCAAATATCCAGTGCTCGTATGTAGATGGATTTATGTCTGGATTCTCAATTCTGTTCCATTGGTCTATGTATCTGTTGTTGTACCACACCAGACTGTTTTGACTACTGTGGTGGTATAACAGGTTCTAAAATCAGGTAGAGTAAGACCTCCTCTTTGTTCTTCTTTTTCAGTAATGCTTTACTTATCTGGGGCCTCTTTCCCTTCCATATGAAGTTGATGATTTGTTTCTCCATCTCATTAAAAAATGTCATTGGAATTTGAAACGGAATAGCATTAAATGTATAGATCGCTTTGGCAGGGTAGGTATTTTTACAATGTTAAGTCTTCCTATCCATGAGCAAGGTATGTTTTTCCACTTATGTAGGTCTCTTTTCGTTTGTTGCAGAAGCGTTTTGTAGTTTTCTTTGTATGTCTTTTACATCTCTGGTAAGATTCATTCTTAAGTATTTTATCTTCTTGGGGGCTACTGTAAATGGTATTGATTTAGTGATTTCCTCTTTCATGTTCTTTTTGTTGGTGTAGAGAAATCCAACTGACTTTTGTATGTTTCTTTAGTATCTTGATACTCTGCTGAACTGTTCTGTTAGTTTCAGTAGTTTTCTTGAGAATTCCTTAGGGTTTTCTGTGTAAAAGATCATGTCATCAGCAAATAGAGATACTTTTACTTCTTCCTTGCCAATCCGGATGCCCTTTATTTCTTTATCTAGCCTAATTGCTCTGGCTAGGACCTCCAGCACAATGTTGAATAAGAATGGTTATAAAGGGCATCCTTGTCTGGTTCCAATCTCAAGGGGAATGCTTTCAGGCTCTCTCTATTTAGTATGATGTTGGCTATTGGCTTTGTATAAATGCCCTTTATTATGTTGAGGAACTTTCCTCCTATTCCTATTTTGTGAGAGTTTTTATCTCATTACTATTTCTTGAGTAGGGGTTATAACTACAACAGAGTCTTCCGTAATGCAATGTCATCATAAGAATGGATTCTCCATCACCATTTGTCATATAACAACCTATTCAGGGGAGCCACTATCTCATCATAGTCACAGATTCAGGTGGCGCTCATGTAGAGCTGCTTATACAAGAGGTAATAACCAGGGAGTGGTATTGTTCAGGGGCATTTTAGAACACTGCCTACTGCAGTAAGAAGAGGGCTAGGAAAACAGGAATACTCAAGTACTTTTTATCAGTGTATAAATTGATAAGACTATTTCTAGAAATAAAATTTATGTTAAAAACCTTGTTTTTTTGTATCATTTGTACAAGTAATTCCACATATTAAAATTTATTCTAAAAAAAAAACGCAGTGGTGCTCAAGGAAGTATTTTGTACAGAAAAAAATAAAGATTGAATAAAAAACTGCTCAAGGACATGTGATTGGACCCATAAGTTTTGGCATAACAGCAATTAAAATCACATTTTAAATATTCGATTTTTTTTAATGCAAAAAAGGAGTATAATGTCATTATGGACATTAAATATGCAAAGGAAAATTAGAAAGTAAAGACATCATATTGGCAAACTTTTTTTTTCCTACGTGGTTGTGTTAATAGTCATATTTTTCCTTTTCGTTGTTTTCTAAATTAATTTTTTTAAATGTTTTAAAGTATTTGTGTAATCTGTTTTAATAAGTTAGTTTGGATAATAATGTAAGTAATTGCACAAAAATAATATACTATTGCCTAAAAACTGCTTTTGGTTAAAAAACACTAGAATCTTAGCCTTTCACATTTGTGTACTGCCCACATTCTATGAAAATATAAATTTTACAAACATTACTTTTTAAGTTGGCAGGTGAATTAAGAGCAACAAAAATCACCATCAATGTCTTACTAACAGTTTGGAAAAGCTCTCAGTATCTCATTTCAAGAATTCCTCCCTTGCCCTTCAGGATATAAGCATTGCTTTTATCAAATAGAAGATTTTTGGCATGTAATAGACTCATTCATTTTAATTATCTTAGTACTCAATTCCTGCATTAGAGGAATACCCTACTGACTTATCCTCCAAGCATGAAAATTATTTTGAAATTTAAAAAATCATTATTTTTTCCTCGATAATAAGAGATTAATTCACTCTAAATCTATGTTGTTGTCATTGTTAGATACCACCGAGTCAGTTGGAAATATTGCCTGGTTCCGTGGCATCCTCATAATTGTTGCTTTGTTTGAATCTATTGTTACATTCATGGTGGCAATCCATCTAGTTGAGGGCCTTCCTATTTTTCACCAATGCTTTACTTTACGAAGCATGATATCCTTCTCCAGGGATTGGTCCCTCCTAATAACGTGTCCAAAGTACAGGAGATGAAGTCTCATAATCCTTGCTTCAAAGAAACATTCTAGCTGTACTTTTTTCCAAGACCAATTTGCTCATGCTTCTGGCATTCCATGGTATATTCAATATTCTTCACTAACAGCATAATTCAAAGACATCAATTCTTCTTCAGTTTTCCTTGCTCATTGTCCAGCTTTCTCACGCCTATGAGGTGATTGAAAATACCATGGCTTGGGTCAGTGCACCTTAGTCCTCAAAGTGACATCTTTGCTCTTTGATACTTTAAGGAGGCCTTTTGCACCAGGTTCTCCCAACGCAATATATCGTTTGGTTTCTTGACTACTGCTCCCATGGGCGTTGATTGTGGATCCAACTAAAATGAAATCCTTGGCAACTTCAATATTTTCTCCCTTTATCATGATGTTGCTATTTGGTCCAGTTGCGAGGATTTTTGCTTTCTTTATGTTGAGGTGTGATCCATACTGAGGACTAAAGTCTTTGATCTTCATCAGTGAGTGCTGTCTCAAGCCCTCTTCAGTTTCAGTAAGCAAGGTTATGTAACTTCATGCCTCAGATTGTTAATGAGTCTTCCTCCAGTCCTGATGCCATGTTCTTCATGTAGTCAAGCTTCTTAGATTATTTGCTTGGTGAAAGGATACAACCCTGACACACACCTTTCCTGACTTAAAATCATGCAGTATTCCCCTGTTCTCTTTGATTGACTGTCTTACCATCTATGTATAGTTCCACATGAGCACATTTAAGTGTTCTGGAATTCCTATTTTTTGCAATGTTATTTATAATTTGTTATGTTCCACAAAGTCAAAACATTTCCACAGTCAATAAAACACAGGTAAACATGTTTCTGGAGTTCTCTGCTTTCAGTCAAGATCCATCTGATATCAGCAACGATATTCCTAATTCCACATCCTCTTCTGAATTCACTTCGAGTTTCTGTACTGTTGCAACTACTTTTGAATTATCTTCAGCAAAATTTTACTTGTGCATAATATTAATGATACTGTTCAATAATCTCTGCAATCTCTTAGATCACCTTTATTTGGAATGGGCACAAATATGGATGGCATCCAATCAGTTGGCCAGGTAGCTGTCTTTCAAATTTCTTGACCTAGATGAGTGAGCGCTTCCAGCATTACATCCATTTGTTGAAACATCTCAGTTGGTATTCCCTCAATTCCTGAAGACTTGTTTTTCATCAGTGCTTTCAGTGCAGCTTAGACTGTCTAAATATATATTTTAAAAGCATTTAAGTAGGATAAAGCAGCAACTTTATATGGATTTTGGTCTTCGTGGATTTCTGTGATATTATTATAGTTTAATACCAAAAACTAAAATTATTATCATCTAGTCGATTTGGACTCAGAGCAACACTTTAGGACAGAGTAGAACTGCCCCATAGGGTTTCCAAGGCTGTAATCTTTACAGAAGGAAACTACCACATCTTCTCTCATGGAGGGGCTGGTAAGTTTGAACAACTGACCTTTTGGTTAGCAGTCGAGCACTTTAACCATGAAAAACCAGGGTTCCTTAGAGTATTATGCAGACTTACATTTGAATTTTGTCTGTAGTTTATTAGGTATATTTTGAGTTTGTATTGACCAGGTGGATTATAATATTCATTAAACTGCTGGACAAAACAATGGAAGTATGCCTTGATGATAATGCTTTTTTTGTCATGCCCAACATCTGCATTCCTAATTTGTCTTAATTATGTACATATACAATTTGGTCAATGTTTTGCATTTCAAAAATCCTTTCTAATTTCAAATGTATCTGATAGTTCATATGAACAATTACATATTTAAATGAGACAATCATTGTCTAACTGGCAAATTTCAATTTCCAGTAAGATGTGCCAATTAAGTAGAATCCACTGTAGACCACAATATCTCCAGCACAGAATTTATTGACTATCAACTAAACACAGCAGTTTTAAAGCAGCATATCTAAAGTTGATTTCCCAAAACAACTTTCTCAAGGAGAGATTGTGCTCAAATGCATAAGTTGCACTTAAAACAAATATCATCTTTGGAAATTCTCTGTTTAGTACTAGGCTCTATGTCCTTTTATAGAATCAAATGTAATGGAGTAAGGATGTTAGATTGGTATTCACTTCACTGCATTTTTATTTAATGTTTTAGAAACACTTTTTTTTAGAAACACTATTAGTAACTTCTGAGGAGCTCTGGGGCCCTGTGGTTAAAAGCTCAGTTGATAACCAAAAGGCTGGTGGTTTGAACACACCAGCTGCTCCATGGGCAAAAGATATGGCAATCTGCTTCCATAAAGATTTACAGCTGTGGAAACCCTATGGAAAACCTATTCTGTCCTATAAGTCAGAGTCGATTCTATGGCAATGAGTTTGGATATACTAACTTTTGGTGGTTCCTGAGAAGCAATGCAACCTCTTGCCTTCACATTTTATAAAAGTCCATTCCAGTAATGGGTTTTTTTTTTTAGAATCTAGGTCTCTTTCTCTCTCTAATTTGTTCTGTATGACAGCTTATACTTAATGATGAAAATTATTTATGCAGGTTATTAGCACAATTGAATTTCAGGTAAGTTTTGCCCTTTATTATTTCTCCTGAAAGAAGTTCATTGGGATGTCCATATAAACCTGTACAAAAGATCAAATTTACATAGGTAAAATCAAAAACATTGTTTATATTTTAATATTAATGTAAAAGTTTACACAATTGTCCCAAATGCCAGAAAAGTATAATCCATATTGCATAGTATGCAATTGTCTTTGCTTTTATAGATTCATAAGACATGCCCATTGTCAGTTTTCGTTGTTAGATTTTAGAATTTCTTAGACTTTGTTTTTCTTTCCCACTTGAGTTTCACCTTTTTTTCCCCATTTCTTAATGAATAATGTAACCACATATTTTTTTCTTTTTTTTTTTTTTAAGGTAACGTGACTAAATATTCATTATTTAAAGTTTATGGTTGATTTAAAAAATTTATTTGAAAAGTTGGTCAAAGCATCACTGAAAAAATGAACAAACAAATCTTTTATCTTATTGGGGACTATCCCATTCTTTGATTTTATTGCAATTTCTCCTTTTTAATTTTTAACACACTGAGGAATTTTACTGAAAATAGCTGGCAAAATAGTGATTTTCATAAATGACACCCTCTTGTATAGAAACAGTGCTTAATTACAATTTAGTATTTTTTTCTGTTTGAACCTTATATTTTAGATTATAATTCTGCAACTTTGATAAGTCCAATCATCACTACTTGAGACAGTTTATGTCAACCACTGTAATCTTTACCTAGGCCACTTCATCCAGTCTAAAGGTCTTTATGATGTATTTTCCCCATATTTATACTTTTCTACAAGGCATATTCTGCTTTTACCGCATAGGAAAGAAGATACCAAACAGTGGTACCTTAGCTACCCAGTGTCTTAGTTTCCTAGTGTCGTTGTAGCAGCAGTACCAAAAGTGGGTGGCTTTAAAGAGAGAAATTTATTGTCTTATAGCTCTTGAGGCTAGCATTCTAAATTCTGGGCTCTAGATGGAGGTCTTCCCTTACCAATTTCAGGTTCCATTTGCTACCAGCCATACTTGACACTTCTGGGTTTGTAGATAAATCTGCTGTTTCTGTCTCTCTTCATCTCTCTTCGTATGTTGTCTCCCCACCCACCCACCCAAACTCCGTGTGTATCTCTGTGTATATTCTGATTTTGTTTTAATTCAGAAGTTGCTAGGTTTAGGACCTCTGGCAATGATGTCAATAACGTAACAAAAGAAACTACTTTTTCAAAACATGGTCATAATTATAAGTTTTATGATTTCAGTGCATATTTGTTGGTACCATAAAGGATTGCCAGCAGCTATAAGCTGAAATAGACAAAAAAGGGCCTCTCCCTAGAAACATGCCCTGAATTCAGACTTCTAGCTTCCTGAAGTAAGAGAAAATAAATTTCTGTCATATGCCTGTTAGGGCAGCACTAGTGAACTAAGATCTAGGGTTTTTTTTAATGTCAATGAGTCTATAATGTAGCAGGGTAGGTCCCAAACCTAATACCTTCTCAATGTTGTCTTATAAAATGAGCAGAATAAACACAGTGACGCACACACAGCGGGAAGAAAGACTTCATTGGAAAATTCCTCCACAAGGCAAGGAATTTCAAGGAACACCCAGGGCTATTGACAAGAAAGGGCCCTCCCCTAAAGCTGACACCCAGTTTTGGACTTCTAGCCCCCCAAACTGTGAGGAAATAAATTCCCGTTCTTTAAAGCCGTTCACTGAGTACTATTTTTTTACGACAACACTAGGAAGCTAAGAGAGAGTTTTAAAGATGCTATGCTACGGGTTTTGTAGATGGAGGAAGGGGCCCTGAGCCAAGGAATCCAGGCAGCCTCTAGAAGCTGGAAAAGATTACTCCCCAGAGCCTTCAGAAGAAACCTTCCCTCTTGACAACTTGACTTTAGCCCATTGAGACTAGTTTTTGACTTCTGACTTCCGAAATTGTAAGACAATAAATTTGTGTTCTTTAAAAGCACCCAGTTGGTGATAATTTGTAATAGCAGCTAAAGGAAACTAATGCAGTTATCAAAGATCTAAAATATGAGTCAGACTTAACTTGGCAAAGAGATGAAGAAAAAACAGTCTATGCAGAGGGAGAAGATCCTTTGGCAAGAAGCATTGTCCATTTAAAATGAACTGGAAGAAAGTTGCTGTCTTATGGTGGAAGGAAAGAGAGAGATCAGGAAAATTCTGATGTATGTTGAAAAGGAAAATTGTGATTCTGTAAACCATGTTCAGGGTTCTGGGAGGGCGTGGATACATTTTAATAGGAGACTATGTGTGTGGTACCTAATCAGACTTGTGATTTGAAAATACTTCACTCTGTAGAATGATTTGTGGGGTCGGGGGGATGCTTCAGGTCTGGAGGATGATTTGTGTGTGTGTGTGAGTGTGTGTTGTGGGGGAGGGGAGACTTCATATTGACCACTTAGGAATCCCTGCTGAAATTCAGGAAAGAAATGGTAGCAGCGAGCCTGTGTGGAAATGCTGAAAATACACAGAGGCTGACAAATCTAGGAAGTGTTTGGAAGATAAAATTTATAGGGCATGTGGGGACTGTGGAAGTATGGAGTATAGCCTCCTCAGAAATTTTATATGGTACACATCAAAGCTGAGATAAAGGCCCAAAAAGGATCCTATGGATGTGGTAAAAGTTTGATAGCTTTCAGGAAGAATAAAATGGCTCCAAATAGAAACGAGGAAAGAGCAAGGGAGATACTGAAATAAAGACAGAGATAAGTCATTTTGGACCCTAAATCCAGCGGTCATTGAAAAAATTCTACCTATGCGCTTTCCATATTTTAGGTAGATTAACCAAATCATATCTCTTTGTTTTTACTTACATCTTTTATTTAGGTCAATGATTAGCTCTTGACAAACCCTAGTGAAATATAGACTAAAAATAAAATTCCAAATATAAGTGTCTTTATAGTTAACAATCTCAATAGACAAAAATTATCGGTATTGGCTACTAAGCTCTATGCTTGGATTCCTGGCTAAACTGTAATATTATAAAGGGACAGTTTTGACTCACTTAGCAGTTGTATGTGTGAAATTAAGGGGAATACAATACTAACTCTCTGAAGGGGTGAGGCTAGTGTACCTCCACATTCAACTGAAGTGCTGAGATAGCACCTTGGCTGGTTTCTGCTTGGGTAATGTTGAGTATACTATTTTTTTACTTCCCTTCATTCACATAGCAATATAGCCTAAATAAATTTCTATTCCAAGTAAATATATGTTAACAGCATCATTTTTTGTGGCTAATAGTTCATCTTCAATTGTGTCATAATTTATACAGATTTATGTTATTTAATATTTAAATTTCTTTAAATATTTTTTGATATTATAAACAGTTTTATAGTGAGCATTCTGGCAACTCTGTGCTTAAATTGATATAAGTGTACATTCTGAATCAAACTGTATGAAAAATACTAATTTTGGCTTTAATCTTGAATTTTATGTTGAAAAACAATAATAGTCTCTTCTCTCCTGGGATCCTATTTAAAGGTTTGTTTAAAGGATTTTGTAGAACTTTACTTAATTGGTTTTTTTCTAATTATAATACCCAAAGGACTCTTAAAAGTTATGTCTTCATCTGAAGCTGATATTACTGTCAACCTTGAAAGCAACATTGGAACAGCATTAAACTCCAGGGAGTGTCATTTAAATGACTATATATATATAAAACCAAAGCAAACCCAGTGCTGTCGAGTCAATTCTGACTCATAGCGGCCCTATAGGACAGAGTATAACTGCCCCATAGAGCTTCCAAGGAGCGCCTGGAGGATTCGAACTGCTGACCCTTTGGTTAGCAGCAGTAGCACTTAACTACTATGCCACCAGGGTTTCCATATATCTATATAAATATAGATATATAGAGATAGAGATAGAGATAGATAGAGATAGAGATAGAGATAGAGATAGAGATAGAGATAGAGATAGAGATAGAGATAGAGATAGAGATAGAGATAGAGATAGAGATAGAGATAGAGATATAGAGAGAGAGAGAGAGAGAGAGAGATAGAGATAGAGATAGACAGAGATAGAGATAGATATGTATATATTTTAAAACATTTGGTTTAAAGTGATTTATGGAAGTTTTTTTTACCTCTAATGTTACTTTTGCCCCAAATATATGCATACAAATAAATATCTAATAGAATCAACTGAAGCACTAATCCTCTAATAAAATAACTTTAACAACAAAACAATGCCTATTTTCAACTTTGTTTTAGAATACACACGCACAAGCATATATGGAAAAAAAATACATTTTTTACATGTCTCCTGTCACAGTATCATACTAAAATATATATAGATACATTTACCCACGTCACCGGTAATGACAATTTTGTCATAGAATGTAAATGTCCCCCAATAACTGTAATTCACTCTTTCACAGTGTTTTAGTCAGGCTTCTCTAGATCAAAGGTCCCTGGTTGGTGTAAAAAGTTTGCATTGACTACTAACTAAAAGGTTAGTGGTTCAAACCCACCCAGCAGTACCTTAGAAGAAAGGCTTGGTGATCTGCTTGCATAAATTTTAGAGCCAAGAAAACTTCATGGAGCTCAGTTCTACTCTTTATCACATGGTTTTTTTTTTTGTTTTTTTTTTTTTGGTTTTCTCTATAGGAACAGAAAGAATGATTTATACACATAGGATTGCCATAAGCCAGAATCCACTTGACAGCAACTAACCCTATATATATATGTATATATATACACACACACATATGTTTGTGTGTTTATATGTATATACACATATATATTTATATATATGTAGGATTGCTGTGAGTCAGAGTCAACTAGACGGCAATGGGCTTTATATTTGTAGACTGAGAGAGAGAGAGATTTATTTTAAGGAATTAGCTTACGGTGATTACGACTGACAAGTCCAAAATCCAGATTAGGTGACAGGGTGGAAATTCGTGCAGGTTTGTATTCCCAACATCTTTAGTTCAGGTGCTGGGAAGAGTAAAGAGTGAGAGAGTTCTGGTAAAATGTCTATCTATAGTCTGGAGATAGAACACGCCCTAAGGAAACTTGCTTTTTTGCTCTTAAGGCCTTAACTGATTAGTTGAGGCCCGCCCAAATTACGCGGGGTATTCTGTTTTACTTAAAGCCAACTGATTTAATCACATAAAACCACTTCACAACAATAAATAAACTAGTGTTTGACCAAACAACTGGGCACCACAGCCTAGCCAAGCTGACACAGAAGATTAGTCATCACACATAGTAATAGCATATTTATCAGGACGTGTGATCACTCAGAACAAGGACAGTATTTTTTCTGCCTCTTTTTCAGCATATGATCACAAATTTAAGTTGTGACAAGAGCAATGTGAGTGGAAGCAGTGAATGCAAACTCTAGGAAGTGACCTTAAAAGCAACAAACAATATATCTTTTTTCTCTCTGTTTTGTCTTCTTGCCAACGTAAGGAGGCATTTTAGTAACTGGAGCTGGAGGCCATTTCTAATCACTTGGGAATTTTTTTTTTTTTTGGGAATGGAAGCTACACACAGGGAAAAATGACATAGAAGGAACTTGAGTCCCTGATACTATCCAGCAACAAACTAGCTCTGGAGTACCTACCCAGACCTTTACATAGAAGAGAAGTAAACTTCTAGCCTTGGATTTTCTGTCCTGCAGAGCTTAAACTCAACCTAACTACAAAAAGAAGAAATATAAAACATTTATTTAAATACCTAAGTTGTCCATAACTTTCTCTCATTTTGAAAGAGATAAATGCACACACATACAAATATGATATGCTTTTTTATTAATTGAAATAAAAAATTATAAGAGCCAAGCAAAAAAAAAAAAACTTTGCCGTCGAGTTGAATTCAACTCATAGCAACCCTACAGGACAGAGTAGTACTATCCCTCAGGATTTCTGAGAAGTGGCTGGTGAATTCAAACTGTCAACCTTTTGTTTAGCAGCCACGCTCCTAACCACTGTGCATCCAGGGCTCCTATAAGAAGAAATAACTCTAAAATTCCTAAATAATGTATGTTCTAAAAACAAGATATAAAGGCATGACATAAATTGAGATATAATAAGAAAACTGTAGAAAGGTATGATACTTTTAAGGAAAGATATTTTTAATCTATATTGTTGGCCTTAGTATTTTTTAACGTGTTGCATAATGTGATTACTGACCATGAATGACATTGTTTTCTGTAGGCATTTGGCTTTGCTTTTATTTTCAACAATAAAAATATTCTGGTGCCGTAATTTTCTTTATGCAGGGTTAATATTCTAAAGATAAAGTTAAAAAAATATATATCCAGATGTAAAACTTCCAAACTTTAAAATTCTCCTTGAGTTTCTAAAGGGACTTTTAAGAACCAACCTGGGAGATGCTGTAGAAACCTTTTGAAACATAAACACTCAATTTTGTTCTATTTTCTGAAGCAAGAATCTTGCTATAAAAGAATTTCAAATTTACCCCAGTGGACATGTTAGTAACTGTGGAATAAAGCCTTTTCTTACCTGTCACTGTTTACTTTGTTATTGCCTATTAAAAATCATTCACTGCTATAATTCCCCGGGAATGAGACACCATTTCTGTGTTACTAAAAACGTCTTTCAAGGGCAACTCAGAATAGTTAAAAGGAAGCTTTGCTAAGAGTTTAGCTTTCCGTAAGTTAAACATTCTAACCGACTCATTCAGTTGAAAAAGAATAATAATGAGCCTGGATAGAAAAATTAGGATTATATACATGAGCATGAGAAATGTTCTCCCCATGTTTATTAAAATCATTGCTTATTTCTAAAGGAGTGTGTTTCTGCAACAAAGCCATTCTTCCCTGAATTTTGAAAGTGGCTGAGAACATCTATTGTTATGATTTGCCAGACTCCATTCCCTAGTGCCCTCAACTTCAATAAGATGAATGTGCACGTCAAAATTTGCACCTTCATACTTAGAGATGAAACAGGCTCAGAGGAAAGTAAGCTCAGGGTCAAACTTTAAAAATGCCACTTTGATTGTTATTCTGACCTCTGGATGCCAGAATTCTACCTTGAGTTTTAAGACCTCAGCTTCTTAGTCCTCTATTCTTAGTCTTTTTCTACCTTTGCTTGTTTTCCTCAAATAAGCCCTTGCTTGTTTGTACCTGTGCTTCTTGAACATCCTGTTTTCCTTAGCTGACTTCTTTGATCTTTCATTCTGACTTGCATGAATTACACTTCCTTTGTCCTTTCTGTCAAGTCAAATTCCTAGTTTTTAACTCTCCAGACTAGACCATTACTATTCTTTTCCTGAGAAGGGACTCAAGGAAACTTATGGCTTTTTTTTTTTCTTTTTAAGTTTGAAATATTAATTGTCTCATAGTTCTACACACTCTCCAATATTCTTTAGAAAATATTTTAGCATATTCTTAAAAGACTGGAAGATGGCCTCTAATCTTAAACTACAAAAATGGATTAATCTGCATGAATAGAGCTACCTTTGCGTCTGAGGAGAGACAAAAATGTACAGATAATTCCAATAAAAACGCTAGTGCTTGCATAACAACAGATCACTACACAGACGACAGAATGGTTAACATTAAATAAGATTGATAATACCACAAGTCATTAGAATGCGGAGCAATGAGAACTTTCCTACAATTCTGATGAGAGTGTCTCTTGGCACCGATGTTTTGAAGAATTTTTAGGTATTAAATACTAAAATGAAACCTATATATAGCCTGTGTCCCAGAAAATACACGCCCAGCTATCTAGATACACAACAGGTATGTGTACGTATGTTCATCAAAATATATGTTCAATAATGTTCATAGCAGCAATATTGGTAGTTCCCTAAAACTAAAATTAAAAAAGCCACAAATATTGACAGTAGCACAATTCCAAATACTTTGTAGTACATTTATTCAAGCAAATAATGTACACCATGAAAATGAATGAGTTACAGTTACAGCACAACGATGTAATGAATCTCGCCAACGTAATAGTGAGAGAAATACATTAGAGACAAAAACTTTGAATTTATAGGAAGTTCAAAAAGAGGCAAAACTCATACAGGCATTTTAAAATCAGGGTAACATCTCTCTGAGAAGGAAGAAATAGAGACAATGATTGGGAAAAGGCAGCTTAACAATAGAATGTTGGTAATATTTGATTCCGGATCTGATGATGGTTCATGGGTGTGCTCATTTGGTGGTAATGTACCAACCTGTAAACTCATGGTTTATTATTTTTTTCTATATTATGTTATACAACAAAAAATGCTATTAAAGAAAAAAGGTAGAACATTCTAATGTATAGATTTAAACCCTCTGCCATTAACTATCATTAACCATTAAATAAGGCATGGTATCATTCCAGAAACATTTTTCTTGAAGTACTATCATATTTGCCTAACCAGAAAAATTGGACTATTTACGTCAGTGTGATAACGTGACTATACAAACTCTCTTGAATTACAGAGTTAAATTCATAGCCTCTATGAAGGAGCCCAATTTCTCTATTTATACTCCAAAAAAAAACAAACCAAACCCAGTGCCATCGAGTCAATTCCAGGGACTATTAACTAGGAGAGTCAATACATTAGTCCTGAAGTACAATTCAGCAGGTATTTATCGAGTACCAAGGATATCCAAGTCACTGTGCTCATCATCTCATCTCAGTGAATACACAAAAGATAGCACAAGGACTCATAAGGAATGCAGAGAACACTGGGGGTGGGGGTGGGGATGGGAGAATAACTTCATTTAATAAATGCAGTGTGCAAAATAATTGCCTCCCTACTTCTCAGTAGATTTATAACACCAATGAAAGAGAGAGTACATTTATATAATAAGAATAAAACAAGACATGACAATCAGGAAACATTCAAATTCTGATGATGTATATTTTTTGTTAACAAATTACGATTGAAATTAATGAACAATTTATAGTATGAGACTTTTAAAATAAATAATTCTACTTTAAAATAAATAATAATACTTATGCATCCTTATCAGAGCCCTGGTTGCACAATGTTTAAACACTTGGCTACTAACTGAAAGGTTAGTGGTTCAAACCAGCAGTCACTCTGTGGGAGAGGAAGACCTGGTGATTTATTCCCATAAAGATTACAGACTAGGAAGCCCTGTGGGGAGTTTCTACTCTGTTCTTATAGGGTCACTATGAGTCAGAATCAACAACAACAACATGCATCCATATGAGTGTGGTCTTCTTCCCAATATTTCATGTTTCATACATTATCAAAACACAAAGGCTCCTCATTTCCCCAGAATAAAATCCAAGGTCTTAAAAATGACTTATAAGGCCCTAGTTTGTTTCCTACTCCTCCCCACCCCATTGCCTGTTTGACATTACCCTTCTTTTAGTTGTCCCCTCACTATCTCTACCTGCAATCACCTCTGTTCTGTTCTTCCAACTCATGCTCCCAGTCAAGGACCTTGACTCTAGATATTTCTTCTTTCTTGAAAGCTGTTCCTTCAGTCATCCGTTAAGCTAATTCCCTCATTTCCTTTATGTCTTTGATCTAATCTCACTTTCTTAATAACTCTAGGTAAAACCAACCTCTGCTAACATTCCTTTATCTAGTTTTACTTTGTTCTATTTTCCATGTTCTTTGAACTGAATTACTTCCTTATGTGGCCTTAGTTTTTCAACCCATTGTACTCTCATTTTGATCCCCATGTCCCCTTGAAATTGTACTTCCTAGGGTCACTTTTAAAATGACATTTTTCATATCTCAACTTAAATGTTGTATACACAGAGAGGCCTACCCTTTCAAATAAAAATTAAGGAACTTGTTGATATTCTGTCACCCCAGTCTTCTTTTTTGTACATAGCATTCATCATGATTTTGGAAAATAACTAATCTTTTGAATGTGTGCTTTTCCCCCCACTACATTGGAATCTCCCTGAGGAAAAAAATTTTGTCTGTATTTTCACTACCATTGACAGTGCCTAGTACAGTGCCTAATGTATAGTAGACCTTCAGTATATATATGCCAAAGGAGTGAATTTCAAATTTCAAGAATTTTTACACCTTAATTTACTGCTTCATTGGGACCTTTTCTAACTCCTTCTTTCTTGAGATCCTTTACTTCCTTTGCTTAAAACATGTTATAAAGTTTACTCTAACCAACATTACTCTGTCTGCTCCATGATTTACATTATTGCCCATCTTTTTATTTTTGTTTATATAATTCTATCCATAGCTGTTTTAGACTGGGTTCTCTAGAGAAGCAAAACCAGTGAAGTATATATAAATATAGGTAGATATTTAACTCAAGGAAATGGCTCACAAAGTTGTAGAGACTGGCAAGTCCCAAGTCCATGGGTCAGGCAACAGGCTGGAGGCTTCTCTTGACTCACATGTCCGTGGGGGCTGATAGACTCCAGATTGGCAGGTCAGATGGTAAGCTGCTGGCTTAAAGGCTGTGGAGGCCAATGAATCCCAAGATTGGCAGGCAATACAAAAGACACTGGCTTAAATCCTAAGAACCAGAGGTCAGATAATGATGAACTGGATGCAGGATCCAGAGCAAGCCAGTGAGCTTTGCCAGAATGTCCATATATATATTGGGTAAAGGCCACATCCTTGAGGAAAGTCCCCTTACAATTGATTGCCTAATCACATCTGATCACATCATGGAGGATGACTATATCATTACATAACAACTAAATTGCATCATCACGTAACTTCCAAACTACATCATTCATAACTGCCAAACCACTGAAAATCATGGCCCAGCCAAGTTGACATACTACCTTAATCATTGCAATGGACAAATGATTTTTCATCCTACTATCTCCCTAGGTGATCTCAACCAAACCCATGGCATAATCTAATAACTATATACTAATATTTCTCAAACCTGTATATTTATCCTAGATTACTTTTTGGAAATTCTTGGAAAATCTTAACTCATTTCTTTCCAATAAAATTTCTTCCTTGTTTCATGTCCTATCTAATTTGTCAGCACTCCCATCCAGTCAGTATCACATCTAATAAACATTTTACTGCTATCTGTCCTTTAAACTTCACATCTGTTTTACACACCTTTGTACTTTCGTATAACAAATATTACTCATTTTCTTCATTATTTGTGATGAATGACCTAGTTCAGAACATCATCTCCTCTCACCTGAACTACTTCAACAATCTCCCGGTCGGTAACCCTGCCCACATTCTCATCTGGCATGAAGGATGATGTAAGAGTTTCTGCTCTTATATAGTGGATAAATCTCCACTTGGTAATGTTTAACTATCAGAAATGGATATTTGACTGAATGTTTCTGAGCCTTGGTGTTTTTAGCTATAAATTGGGTACAATTTTAAATGCTTCATGGATTATTGGTTGTTATTACATGAGAAAAATTATATAAAGTACCTTTCATATAGTAGATAATCAATTATTATTTATTAAGTGAATAATGGCAAGATTGCCAACCCCTGAAGTCTTTCTGGAGGAACAGGAAACTTAATGTACAGAGAAAAAATCTTTTTGCAAAATCCAGATATGTCCAATGCAAGTCCAATTATTAATTAGAGCTGTGGTAACAACACTAAATTAGTTGTCAGAAAACCTAGCTTCCAGCCTAAGATCAGTCATTTACTGTTTTACAAGTTAGAAAGTTGGGTAAGTACTTATCATCACTTAACCTTGGTACAATCACCTCTATAAGGAGAAAGTAATACTTTGGTGACTAGGAGAATAAATGAAGAAACTGTATTGATACAATTTTATACTTATATTCTCATTGTTTTTCTTCTGGAAGAGGGAAATACTGATTAGTGGTAACAAACCAAGATTCCAAGTTTAATAGATGAGACTATAATTTTTACTGTCTGACCATTCTTGAATTAAATCTTAACTTTTCTTTTTCCTAGCTCTGTGATTTTAATTCATAGCAAGACCTTTCTAAAATTCAATTTCTCTTATCTATTTAAGTGAAGATTATTGTAAAATTTAAGTGAGAAAAACAATGTAATCTGTATTTAGAATAGTACAGTGTCAAAAATAAATTGTTATTAATTTTTTTCAGCAACCTCGGTTTTAAAATCTAGATTGAAGTCATAAATTATAGCTGAATAATATAGTTGGTTTAAATGAAGAAGGTTTTAAAAGACAGAACTGAATATCAAAATATTATCAATTCACTCGTCAGATAAATATTATCAATTCACTCTTCAGATAAAATAAATGTTAGAGTTTAGTCCTATAAAGAATTAACGAAATCATCTAAATCCATTGCCATCAAGTCTATTCTGACTCATAGCAATTCTATAGGACAGGGTAGAACTGTCCAATAGCATTTCCAAGAAGCACCTGATGGATTCAAACGGCCGGGGCCTTTTGGTTAGCAGCCAAGCTCTTAACCGCTATGCCACCAGAGCTCCTGAAATCACCTAGAACTGGCAAATTATAACCTGACATACTCAGTGAAGTTATGCAATGAATTGCATGAATCAAATACAGTTTGAACGCGGATTGAGGATAACAATTAGAAGAATGCTTCAAACAAATAAGGCCTCCAAACTGAGGAGAGAGATTAATTAAATGATTGCTAGAAAGTCAAAAACAAAGAAGCAGTTAGAGAGTGATCTAGGACAATTATCTATCTAAACGCATTTATTTCCTGGATGGCTTCTACATTTTCTCACATACAATTTTTATTTTTGCCTCAGCCATTTTACCTGACTTATTTTTCCCCACACACTTATCATTTGCTTCAGGAAAAAAATAGTATTTCTTGAAAACGCTTTTGATTTTATAAAAAAGATTCATGTATTATCACTTGCCCAACCACCGCACAGAAATAAAAATTGTAAAATTCAAGCTTATTTTCAGGATATTAAGATTTTTCATGTTTTAATACATTCTCAGAAATTTATTTATATTGCTTTGGACTTCCCATGATTGCAACAATCAAATCTCTAAGGTCATTTCCTGTATTTTTTTTTCGTAGATATTCTAACATTTATTTTATAGAGCTCAATGCTTGTACCTAAACCTAATATCCAAATGTCATATAAAGAGTGATTTCTTCTAATTTATATTTTTCATTTTATTCTCTGTGGTTCTTCATTCAATTTTTCTTTGTGTATTTCTCTAGACAATTTTCAGAGTAAGTTATTACTGTTTTGAGAAGCCAGTAAGAATAGCTATCTGTTTTAATTCTGAGGAATGTTTTTGTAAATATAATGATTTAAATGATTTTACAGCTATTTTTTATTGATATTAAGTATGATTCTGTATTACAGATTACCTTACAATTTGATACTACAAAAGGAATAGAATGTGTTCTTCAAGAATATTGGAATGAGAAACAAAAGAACTAGGTTCCAGTCTTAGCTCTGAAAATTGGTAGAACCATGAATAACTTTAAAATTCCAAGACATGCATTTATTTTTCAATTAAATGATAAAATATATTTGCTTAAATTCTTTTTTAAATACGAAATTTTTCTATACTCATGAATCTTCCATAACCTTAGAATTGTGTCAGCACGGTATTCAAATAATAATTTGCTTCAGAATTCTGAATGGCAAATGCATTTTTTTTAGGTGCTCATTAGATATTATTCTATATTAAACTAAGGATTTTAATTCCCTAGTTAAAATTAGATGAAACCCTTAAAAGATAAAGAAAGAAAAGTAAGTCTCTTTGGAATAAATTACATGAATCTTCCAAATGATTCAGAAAAGTTAAGTTTGGCTCATATAACTTTCTACAACCATAGGATGCAGTCTTCTTCTGAATGTGAACATATGTTTAAAGGAATCCATTTACAACTATAGGTTTAAACATTTTAAGACCTTAAATAATGATTCCCTCAACTGCTTGTCAGTTTGTCACACTGTGTTGCTATGATTCAGGAAGCTACACCATTAGTCTTTCAAATCCAGTAGGGCTACCCACAATGGACAGGTTTCAGAAGCTTCTAGATTAAGACAGATTAGGAGTAAGGGCCTGGAACTCTATTACCAAAAATTAGACAATGAAACCTTATGGATAGCAACAGAACATTGTTTGATACAGTGCTGGAAGATGAGTCTCAGTTTGGAAGATACTCAAAATATGACTGGGGAAGAGCTGCCTCCTCAAAGTAGAGTCGGATATGGAGGAAAATTTTTGGGATCTTCATTTGCTGATGTGGCATGACTCAAAGTGAGAAGTAATAGCTGCAAATATTCATTAGTAATTGAACTGTGGAATGTACAAAATGCAAATCAAAGAAAATTCGAAGTCATCAAAATTTCAAAGGAATGCTTGAAGAACAATATCATAGCGTTAGTGAGCTTGAATGAACTGGTGTTGGTCATTTTGAATCTGATAATCATGTTGTCTACTATGCCCGGAATGATAAATTAAAAGGCAATGGCATATCATTCCTCATCAAAAAGAACATTCAAAGATCCAGCCTGAAGTACAATGCTGCCAGTGATAGGCTAATATCTATACACCTAAAAAAAAAAAAAAAAATTTTTTATGAGGAAGACCAGTTAATACAACAATTACGTAAACTTTTGCATTAAGCACAGATGCGAAAGATGAAGAAATTGAAGATCTTTAAGAACTTGTTGCAGTCTGAAATTGAGCAATGTATAAACTAGATGCATTGATAATTACAAGTGATTGGAATGTGAAAGTGGGAAACAAAGATGAAGGAACAGTAGCTTTGCTGATAGGAACAATGCCAAAGATCACGTGTTAGAATCCTGCAGGATCAATGACTTATTAACTGGAAACATTTTTCAACAACACAAAGGATGACCATGTATGTGAACCTCACTGAATGGATTACGTAGAAGTGAAATCACGACATTTGTGGAAAGAGAGGACTAAAAAGCTCAGTATTATTAGCCACAAAAAGCCAGGGGCCAACTTCAGAACAGACCACCAATTACTCATATTCAAGTTCAAGCTGAAGCTGAAGAAAATCGAAACAAGGAACAAGAGCCAAAGCATGACGTTCAAGACATCCTAGCTGAATTTAGAGCATTTGAATTGTGGTGCTGATAAAAAAATATTGAATTTATTGAGGACTGCCAGAGAATAAATAAATCAGTTTTGGAGGAAGCACAGACAGAATATTCATTAGAAACAAAGATGATGAGCTTTTGTCTTACTCATCATCAGGAAAAACCAATCGCTAGAAAAGGACATCATGTTTGGTAAAGTAGAGAGTCACCAAAAACAAGGGAAACCTTCCATAATTGCGAGGATGGTGGAAGACCAGGCAGTGTTTCGTCCTGTTACACATAAGGTTACCATGAGTGGGAGATGACTAGACGGTAACTAACAACGATAACAAAATCAAGTATTGGCTTTTTTTTTTTTGAGTGTGTGTGTGTGTGTGTGTGTGGAGGTGATAAATGGCATCAACCTGAAATTTTACCCCCATTTGTTCCATTTATCAACTTTTTTTTTATAAAATAAAGACCAGGGAGGAAGATAATCGGGACAAATATGTAATATGCCGCCATGAGTCCTAGTGGGAAAATTTGATTTTAATAGTGTGATACTTATGCTTTGTATGTGTAGCTATTACTTTTTGATTTGTCCCTTCTGTCTTTCTCCACATACACACAAATACAACACCTATCTGAAATATGTGTGGGAATGGCTCTTTCTCACTATCTCTGAGGTTGTAAATGAGGTAGCTTGTTACAAAGCAGCCGTGTCCCTTTAAGATGTGACAGATTTAGGAATGGGTTCCCTGCTCAACTGGGATCACCTGGTAGTAATCCAAATCTTAATTATTGATTGACTTGTGCCAGGAAGAACATCTAAAGTAAATTAAACAGTGGCTTGCTTTGCTGTGATCTTTGCAGTTGGAAGTCAGAGCCTCTTTTTGGTGTCTGACTGGAAAAGGAAATGTTTGGAAGCTGCCTGCTGTCAAGTCTCCTACTAGACAAGCCAGAAAAGCAAAGGAATCTGGGAGAATGATGTGATACATAATAGTTTTAGCACAAGATCAGGGTCAGGCATAAATCAAGCACACTAGAGTTTATAAATATTGTTTATTGCTTTTGTTATTATTATCTGTTTAATTCTCCTAAATCTCTTCATCTCCCTTCTGTGTCCAGAAAATTCAGAATGCACATTCTGTCAAGTAGTATTTGTGCAACTTTACTGCAGACTTCCTCGAAAATAAGCAAAAAATAAAGGCTGCAAACTTTTTACAACCCATCTTATTTAACTGATTGATTACTCTCAAACAATCTAGGGATATGGACATCTTTATAGTGTGGCAAAATAGGAGCAATTCAAACTAATTGAGGTGAGAGCTTATCTCAAATCAATGAACAAGCAAGATTTATAAACATTTTTAAAAGCAATTAAAATGCCGTTTGTTCAAATCCTTAAAATGTTCTGCCAAAAACACTTGCACTGATCCTTAGAAAGCAAGTCTTTGAATGCAGTGATGCAAAAATATGGCCAGAGGATACAGAGTGATTTGGCCCAGATGCAGCAAGATTGCCACAATTGTCTGAAGTTCAGCTTTCATCCCGTAGTTGAGAAACGAAGTGTGCTGGAACTAAATGGTTCAGTCAAGTTGTAGGCTTATGTTAATTTCACTTTTTAAGTATTTGATTGTGTGCTATAAATCGGCTACAAGTTTTAAAATTTGGTGAAAAATAGCACACAGGAAAAATAATTGACATCGACAATGTGAAACTCTACTGGAGACCTGTACTCTTGGAAAATAGGGAAAGTCGAGAAACCCTGCCCCTCTTCTTTTGTGTTCCAGGAAATGACTTACTGCAAAGAACAGCCGTTTCTCTGTATGATTTAGATAAGACTCAAGATACCCTCTAGTTTACCTATGACAAAGCCAGATGGAGATTTTCCAAATATCCGTTCTTTGCCCTATAAAAGATTAGTTGAACTGATCAGTCAGGGAAAAAAATGCTGGTTACTGACTTGACCAAACTTGAATTAAGCATCTCTCCTTCCAGGCCCCTGAGCTTTGGCCAACCCTCAGCATGCAACCCCTCCAAAATGGCCCCTTCTGAGAATCCGCTGGCCACAAGGAAAGACATTCCTTGATCAAGGATTTGATTCACTTCCCCAGATCTTGTTCTTTATAGCCCTGTTAAAAGAACATTCCTTTTGGCCTAACCTCTAAGAAGCTTGCAGATCTCTCTCCTGCAATAGTTTCCTCTACCTATTGCAATAGTCTTTCTACCTTATTGCATTAATGTCTTTCTGAGCCCTGGTGGCATAGTGGTTAAAGCACTCGGCTGTTAACCAAAAGGTTGGTGGTTCTTTATTCTATTGACAACTTCTAATAATTAATAGAGGTGTTCTATAAGTTTGTTCCCCATAACCTATCTTGTAACACATGAATGCATTTACTTTCAAAATAATGTAGTAAACAATCATAACGTCTTTTGCATTTTTATGATGCCCTATCTCTTCATGTCAGCTTTCATAAAGATTTACAACTTTGGAAACCCTACTGGGCAGTTCTACTCTGTCCTATAGGGTCACTGTGAGTCAGAATCAACTTGACAGCAGTGGGTTTGGATTTATTATACCTAAGTCTAGCTTTGGTTTATTTGACAACATCTAAATCGTTATTGCTGAATTATATAAATTAATGCATTTCACTGAGAGAAGGGATTTTCTCTGCATCTATCACATAAGGGACAGAATTATTTGAAGTCTAACAAGGAACTCTGCTGTTTAAACACAAATCTATGCAGTTCCAGTTACTTCCTCTTCTTAAATTTGCCTTTAAAATATTTCCTTTGTTAAACTTTGACAAAAATCATACAAATGAATTTTAGTTTCCTAAAGACCAATTAAGAACTAAGCAATGAGTTATTCTGTAAGGCAAAATTTCCTTAGCATGAACAGAATTATTAATTATGCCATAAAATTATATTACATGAATGAGTACCTAATCTGGAAGGACAAATGCCCTAGAGAATATTTTATTATTCCACTCTCAATAATCTTTTTCTTTCAAATCAAGTTTAAATTTGTTTTTTCCTTCAAGGTCATTTTATTATTCCACAGGAAGTTACATTTTCTGAAAGTTCCTCCTGTTCTCTTTCTCCTAACTTGACACCATTAATTTCTACATACTACTTAACTAGCTGCTTGGCAGAGCAGAAAGGGCATTCGTTATAGAGTCATGTAAGCTTGGGTTCAACTACAGGTTCTCCCATTCATTTTCAGATTGTACTTTGGCAAATAATATTGCCTGTCTATTTATGAAATGGGGATAAAAAAATTTACCTTGAAAGATCAGTGAGAAGATTAACTGAGATAAAGATGCAGGACTTGGCAAAAAGTGGTTGGTGCTTAACAAACAATGACCCCTGTCTCTTCTCCAGAATGACCTGCCAACAACTTTACAGAATCACGAGGGAAGTACTTGGTTCATGAAGTTTGGATAGAAAGTCATAGATAGTGTTAGAATATACAGTAGACAATAAAATCTTTATTGTTCTCTGTATGAGAGAATTTAGCTCATTCTCCATTTTCCTCTTGGAGAAGACATATATAGAATTATTAACATAAATATGAAAAAATCCATTTCACTTTCTATGTAATCATTCTTATCACATTTATTTATTCCTTCTGTCTCCCTTAAAAATATGGGTTCTAAGCTGTTCATTTTCCACAGTCTATGTCATGTTAGCCATATTGTTTATTGAAATCAATCAAATTCATATACCGGAATTGAATCCAATTAGATAACATGCTTCTTAAGAATTACACATTATCTGCATAAACCTCCCATTTTATTTAAGGTTCTTTTTGTTTCGTTTCTGTTTGTTATGTGTCTATAAGAATAAAATGCATAGCCATTAAATATTATGGAATGGTAATAATATTATGGAATGGTAATAATAGATGTCATATATTAGACACTTAAACTGTGGAATGTGAAATGATTTACAGTCATTTATTCATTCATTTATTCAACATCTGTCTTTTAGACCTGATTCCACTTTAGTAAAATGTCAATTACTTCCAAACTGTTGGTACCAGTATACGCCCACTGTCTTAGTCATCTAGTGCTGCTCTAACAGAAATACCACAAGTGGATGGCTTCAGCAAACAGAAGTTTATTCTCTCACAGTCTAGGAGGCTAAAAGTCCAAATTCAGGGCATCCACTTCAGGGGAAGTCTCTCTCTCTCTGTCAGTTCCAAAGTAAGTTCTTTGTCATCAGTCTTCCCCTAGACTAGGAGCTTCATGCAGGATCCCTGAGTCTAAAGGATGAGATCTGCTTCCAGTGCTGTTTCTTGGTGGCTTGAGGTCCCCATGTCTCTCTGCTCCCTTCTCTCTTTTATATCTCAAAAGAGATTGGCTTAAGATACAAACTAATCTTGTAGATCTCATCAATATAATTGCTGCTAATTTAATCCATCTCATTAACGTCATAGTGATAGGATTTACAACACATAGGGAAATCACATCAAATGAAAAATGATGGATAATCACACAATACTGGGAATCATGGTCTAGCCAAACTGATACATATATTTTGGGGGCTATAATTCAAACCGTGACACCCACCAACAGTATCAATCTTTTAATTATTTCACAAACTCATCAAGACTAGGAATTGGCAGTCATTCTGTTGGGTGAGTAGTGATAACATTTCATGTTTTTAATATGGATTATAGCTTTAATATGAACTATAAAAATATTGAGTACCTTTGCATATACTTATTGGCTTTTTGGATGTCCTCTTTAGTTAAGTGCCTGTTCAAATCCTTTATATAGTTTTCTATTGGTATGTCTACCTGAATTAAAAATGGTGATTCATTGGACTCCTTCATATATTCTGGATATGAGGTTTTCAGTTACAGGCATACTTCATTTTATTGTGCTTCCCTTTGTTGTGCTTCAAAGATACTGTGTCTTTTACAAGTTGAAGGTCTGCTGCAACCTATGGGCACCATTTTTCCAACAACATGTGTTCACTTCATATCTCTGTGTCACATTTTGGTAATTCTTGCAATATGTCAAACTTTTTCATTATTATTGTGTCTGTTACAGTGATCTGTGATCAGTGATCTTTTATGATACTGTTATAATTGTTTTGGGGTCGCATGAATCTTGCTCATGTAAGACAGCAAACTTAATTGATAAATGATGTGTATTCTGACTGCTCCACCGATGGGTTGTTTGTGTCTCTCTCCCTCTCTTGAGTCATCCCTATTCTCTGAGACATGATAATATTAACATTAGGATAATTAATAACCCTACGATGGCCTCTAAGTGTTCAAGTGAAAGGAAGGATCGCATGTTTCTCAATTTCAATCAAAAGGCTAACAATGATTAAGCTTAGTGAGGAAGCCATGTCAAAAGCCAAGATAGGCCAAAAGCTAGGCCTGCACCAAGCAGTTAGCCAAGTTGTGACAGAAAAGGAAAAGTTCTTGAAGAAAATTAAAAGTGCTACTCTAGTGAACCTATGGATGATAAGAAAGTAGAACAGCTTTACTGCTGATATGGAGAAAGTTTTAGTGGTCTGGATAGAGGATCAAACCAGCCATGATATTCTGTTAAGCCAAAGCCCAACCCAGAGCAAGTTCCTAACTCTCGTCAACTCTATGAAAGCTTAGAGAGGTGAGGAAGCTGCAGAAGAAAAGTTTGAAGCTAGCAGAGGTTTGTTCATGAATTTTAAGGAAAGAAGCCATCTCCATAACATGAAATGCAACGCGAAGCAGTGAGTGCTGATGTAGAATCTGCAGCAAGTTATCCAGAAGATCTAGCTAAGGTAATTGATGAAGGTGGCTACACTAAACAACAGATTTCTTTCAATGTAGATGAAACTGCCTTGTATTGGAAGAAGTTACCATCTAAGATTTCATAACTAGAGAGAAGTCAATGCCTGGCTTCCAAGCTTCCAAAGACAAGTGACTCTCTTGTTAGGGGTTAATGCAGCTGGTGACTTTAAGTTAAAGCCAGTTCTCATTTACCATTGTGAAAATCCTAGGACCCTTAAGAATTGTGCTAAATCTATTCTGCCTATTCTCTATAAATGGAAAAACAAAGTCTGCATGACGTCACATCTGTTTACAACACTGTTTATTGAATATTTTAAGCTCACTAGTGACACCCTTTGCTCAGAAAAAAGAGATTCCTTTCCAAAAATTACAGCTCATTGACAATGCCCCTGGTCACCCAAAAGCTCTGATGGAGATGTACAAGGAGATTAATGTTGTTTTCATGCCTGCTAACACAACATCCATTATGAAGCCCATGGATCAGGAGTAATTCTGTCTTTCAAGTCTTAGTATTTAAGAAATACATTTTGTAAGCTATAGCTTCCATAGATCATGATTCCTCTGATTGACAAAGTAAATTGAAAACCTTCTGGAAAGAAATCACCAATCTAGATGCCATTAAAAACATTTGTGATTCATGGGAGGAGGTCAAAGTATCAACATTAACAGGAATTTGGAAGAAGTTGATTCCAAACCTCATGGATGACTTTGAGGGATTCAAGACTTCAGTGGAGGAAGTAACTGCAGATATGGTGGGAATAACAAGAGGACTAGAAGTGGAGCCTGCAGATGTGACTGAACTACTGCAATCTCATGATAAAATTTTAAGAAATGAAGAGCTGCTTTTTGTGGAAGAGCAACGAGAGTGGTTTCTTAAGATGGAATCTACTCCTGTAGATGCTGTGAACGCTGTTGAAATGACAATAATGGATTTAGAATATTACATAAACTTGGTTGATAAAGCAGTGGCAGGGTTTAAGTGGATTGACTCCAATTTGGGAAGAAGTTCTACTGTGGGTAAAATGAAATCAAACAGCATCATAGGCTTTCATGAAAGGAAGAGTCAGTCGATGCAGCAAACTTCAGTGTCTTATTTTAAGAAATTGCCACAGCTGTCACAGCCTGATCAGTCAGCAGCCATCAATATTGAGGCAACACCTTCCACCAGCAAAAAGATTACTGCTCACTGAAGGCTCAGATGATGGTTAGCATTTTTTAGCAATATTTTTTAATCAAGGTATGCACATTGTGTTTTTAGACATAATATTACTTAATAGACTACAGTATAGTGTAAACATAACTTTTATATGCACCAGGAAGCCAAAAAAATTTGTGTGACAACCTTTATTGTGATATTCTGTTTATTGGGTTGGTCTGGAACTGAACCCTCAATATCTCCTAGGTATGTCTGTGTATGTGTTGCAATTATTCTCTTTTATAGCTTGCTTTTGACAAAAAGAAATTCTTTATTTTAATGTAGGCTACTTTATCAGCCTATTCTTTCACAAATATGTGTTTATGTATGTATTTATGTGTGTAACAGTCATTGAAATTTATTAGAAACCAAACTTTGATCAATACACTAAAACCAAAAATTGAACCTGTCGCTGTCAAGTTGATTCTGACTCACAGTGCTATCTGTCAAAAATCAATTGAACGTATATATATATATATATATATATATATATATATATGTGTGTGTATATTTCTGAATACTGTATTCTTTGCTACTGACAGATATTTCTATCCTAGTACTGGTACCACAATCTCTTAATTAGTGTGGCTATATAATATTATATTTAAGAGAGCAAAAATTCTGCCCTCCCTTGTTGTCTTAAAGACAATCTTGGTTATTCTTTGTTGTTTGAATTCCCATACACATATTAGATGAGCTTGTAAATTTCCAAGTGAAGAAAAATGAAAAGTACCATATGGATTTTGTTTGAGATTGCATTGACTCCTTTAATTTCGGGGAGAATAATGTTGTTGTTATAATTTTGAGTCTATCAACTCATAAACATGGTGTATCATTACATTTATTTAGGTCTTCTTTAATACCTCTTAAGCTTAAGCTTACTATCTCTTAATTTATGTTTATTTTTTAGTAGTTTCATGGACTGAATTGTGCCTGACCCCCGTAAAAAAATGTGAAGGGGTCCTGACTCCTATACCTGTGGATATAATTCTCTTTGGAAATAGGGTTTTCTTTGTTATGCTAATGAGGTTGTATCAATGTAGAGTATGTCTTAAACTTAATTATCTCTGAGTTATAAAAATAGATTAGACAGAGGAGCAAGCATATATGGTAGAAGACAGCCTCTACTTGATGGCCATTGAGGCAGGAAAATCTACAAGCTGGGGACTTCAAGGATTACCCTGGGTGGTGTAAATAGTTAAGCACTTAACTACTAGCTAAAAGGTTGGTGGTTCAAACCCACCCAGAAAAGCCTCCCAAGACAGGCTTGGCAATCTGTTTCTGAAAGGACACAGCTTTGAAAACCCTATGGAGCAGTTCTGGTCTGCACGCATTGGGGTGCCATGAGTCAGATTCGACTGGATTGCAACTAACAACAACAACAGAAGCTGAAATAGACAAAGGACCTCCCCCGGATCCACACTCTGAATTCAAATTTCTTTTCTCCTGAACTGTGAGGAAATAAATTTCTGTTTTTAAAGCCATCCACTTGTGGTATTTTTGTTTCAGAAGCACTAAGAAATTAAGACAAGTAGATTCATTTCTATGAATGTGATACTCTTTGATGTTATTTTAAATGTTTTTTTCTACATCATTTTCTAATTATTTGTTTATGGTACATAAAATGCAAATTTTTATACATTGATCTTGTACCCAGTGACCCTGCTATTCACTATCTTACTAAAAATTCTAATTTTTAGTTGTAGATTCTTCTACATTGCCTGTTGTCACAACCATATCATTTGAAAATATAGTTTTATTTCTTCCTTCAAATTTTTATACTTTATTTTTCCTTTACCTTAGTGACTAGGACTTCTAGTAAACTTTTGGATATAAATGGTGAAAAATAAGCATTCTTATCTAATTTCCAATCTCAAAGAGAAATTTTTGACACATCATTGAAAAATCCTGTACTTTTTTCTTCTTTTTGTAGGTATTCTTTATCAAACCAAGAAAATTTCTCCCTATTCCTAACTTTGTAAGGTTTTCTTTTTTTTTAAAATCAGGAACAAGGTTAAATTTTATCATTGCTTCATACTATTGGCTTTGCTGTCTGTGTCATTTCACTTTTAGAAAGTGATTAGTCACGTACTATCAAGTATTAAAATGTAATTATTTAACAGTGCCTCTTTAGAATTCTACTTTAATGCTGGCAAATGCCTATGTCCATAATCTAGGACAATTTTCAAATTTCATGAATGTAATTGTCAATTTTTTTCTTATTAATAATTATTATGAGTCTTTGAATTATCTCATTTCATTTACTCAGCAACAATATAATAGCTTATATGGTGAGCATTATTTGAATAGTTTTTGTAAGCTTGCTTGTTTATTTTACTATCTAGTAAAAACGCAGTGCATTTAGTTGCCATCAGGAGTCATCCAGTTAGACTTTTGATTTATAATACAATGCATAGAATTGGTACTAAATAACAATATTGTATATTTGAAAGTTTCACACTATTAGTTCAATTTTAGTATTTTAATAGCACATTCTTCAAGAAAACTTTTAGTACTGTGGTGAAAAAAATGGCTATGTAACTCCACTGAATACCACAATTATCAAAATTGCATAAAATATTTTAACGGTCCTACTTCCTAGATACAACACGCAGCCATTTTGTTTTCACATCTGACCGTGTCCTTAACAAGCTGGCTTTCCTTCCAGATTTCTCTGCTTAATTTTTCTCCTTAACAATGATCACTCTGTAACATGCTATATATTTTTTTAGACCCTCAACAAGATGGATTGACACAGTGGTTGCAACAATGGGCTCAAGCATAGCAACAATTATGGGGATGGCACAGGACTGGGCAGTGTTTTGTTCTGTTGTACATAGGGTCACTATGAGTTGGAACTGACTCGATGGCACCTAAAAACAACATATTTTTCTTAATTATTTATTTTTGTATGTTTCCCTCATTATAATCTAAACTGCATGACAGCATATATTTTTGTCTATTCAGTCACCAATGTACACTAGCACTCATGTTTAGAGTAGTGAAAAGGAGAATTCAGTTACGTCACGGTTTTGTCTTAGTTTCCTAGATCTACGATAACAAAATACCACCAAGTGGGTGGTTTTTAAGAACAAGACTTTACTGTCTCACAGTTTTGCAGACCAGAAGTCCAAGTCAGGGCATTGGCTCTAGGGAAGAATACTTTCTTGTCGGTAACCCTGGATATTCCTCGACATTACTTTGCTGGTAGAGGGATTTTCACTTTTCTGTTTTTTGCCTGTGTGTGTCTATTTTGCTCTCTTTATAAGACACCACTCAGGATACATTAGGTTTAGGACTTACCCTACTCTAGTATGACATCATTAACACAAAAAAGAAAACCCCTATTTCTAAAGAGGGTCATACTTACAGGTATAAGTTTTAGGACTTAGAAGTACATTTTTGGGGACACAATTTAATCCATGTACTCCACCACTTGCTCCCACCCAAATTTATTTCCTTCCCATGTGCAAAATATGTTCACCCCATCCCAGCATCCCCAAAAGTCTTAATTCATTCTAGCATCTACTCTATGTTCAAAATCTCATCTTCTGGATCATCTAAATTAGATATGCATGACTCTTGGTATTATCCGATTTAGGAAAAATTCTCTGTCTATAAACCTGCAAAACTAGGATACAAGTTATCTACGTCCAAAGTACAATGGTGATACAGGCATAAGGTAGACATTCCCAATCCAAAGGGAGAAATTGGAGAGAATGAAGGGTCATGGGTATCAAGCAAGTTCAGAACACATCAGGGAAAATCTCATTAGATATCAAGGCTTGAAAATAATCCTTTCTTTTCTGGAACCATCTGGGCATTGGCTTCACCCCTTGGATTGTATGGTAATTTCTGTGGCCATAGGCAGTGGTTCTGCTTTTCAGGCCTCTGGTTTTGGGTGTCCCCATTCTCCTGGTCCTCTGAAGCAGTGACCCCCACCCCTCAGCCATGGACTACTTTGTTCTCCTGGCCTACCAGGTCTCTGGCCCTACCCCCTCAACAATGGGTGACAGCTTCATTCTCCCAGTCCACCCAAATTGTAGCTTCACCCTCTAGAAGCAGCTGCCCGGCCTCCTGTGTTTCTTCTGACAAACTTGCTGGTTTCTGGATTGCTCCTGGGATCATCCTTTCTTTTTCTTGTTGGTCAACGCATGTTTTCAACAAAGTAGTTCCATTGGCTTGTTACCTGCCTGTAGAATTCCAGGAACTGAGCAGCTTTCCTTTATCCTAATTCATCCCATCTTTGTTGCCTTAAACTGACAGCATTTCTGCTGAGATGTTTGAATAGATCCATCAGTCACAGGCCTAATTTCTTTAGTAAATCTTTGTGTATCACAACCTTGATGCTCTTTCCATGGCATGCACTCTTCATTTTTATGATAAAATTTTCAAAGTCTTCAATTTCTGGTTTCTTTTTGCATAATTTATTTCTCAATCTGTCTCTTTCCTTCTGCATCTTACTATAAGCAAAGAAAAAACAGTATGAACCTTCAAGATCTTCCTTAAAATCTACTCAGCCAAATATCCAAGCTCATCACTTACAAAGTTCAGTTTCCGCAAAACATTGGAATTAGAAACTAATTCAGACATGTACTTTGCTACTTTATAATAAGGAGCATTTTTCCTCCAGCATCTAATAATATGTTTATCACTCCTTTAAAGCCTCACCAGAAGCATATTTAACATCCACATTTCTGGTAACATTCTATTTGTGATGATAGAAGTTTTTTCTACAGAATTACTTGTTTATTTCTGAGCTCTCCTCAGAATCATCCTTAATGGCCATAATTCTACCAATAGTCTCTTCAAGGCAATCTAGGCTCTTACTATCCAGCACATTGAAACCTCTCCAGCCTCTATCTATTACCCAATTCTTAAATCACTTCCACATTTTAGGTATTTGTTAGAGTAGCATCCCACTGCCGGTACCAAATTCTTACTTAGTTTCCTAGGTCTGCCATAACAAAATACCACATAGTGGGTGGCTTTAAACACAGGAATTTATTGTCTCATGTCAGCTTTAGGGGAGAGTCCTACTGTGTTGGTTGCTCAGTACATTCTTTGCGTTATAGGGGAATTTCGATGTGGTGTCTGTCTTCCCCTTTTGTGTATCTCCGTCTATTCTGTTCTTTTTGTAAGACACCACTCAGAAGGGATTAGGTTTAGGATCTATCCTACTCCAGTATATTTCATTAACATAACAAAAGGAAAACCCTATTTCCAAACAAGGCCATATTTGTAGGTACAGGAGTTAGAACTTCAACATGTATTTGTGGGGTAGTAATTCAATCCATAACAGATGTCATAATTTCTAGCATGGGTAGTGTAATACTACTAGAGCCCTAATACTTTTGTTGGATGATATAGGGAAAAATGACTTCATTCTTTGTCAGTGATGACAATGGAGCAAACGGAGGAATTTAAGTTTTAGATTAAAATTCTCGTATTTTTTAGACTGACACAATTATTGTAGTTTTTATAATAATCTTTTTTGAGTCTTTTGTATTTATTAACATATTTAGCTATACAATTATTCTGTTAGGCAAAGTAACTGTTACTTTGTAATCTACTCTGCCACTACTCAGATAGCATTATTAATAATATTTTACTAAGAAGACACTAAAGTTTAAACAAATTAAGTAACATTCTCAAGTTACATATTAGATGAATAAGGATTGAAATAAAAATTATTATAATTCAAATAACATGGGTTTCATAATATTTTATACCATTTTAGTTTGTGAAGATGTCTGGCCCCTTAGACTCACTGATGGGTCTTTAAAAAAAAAAATGTAGTCTCCAAGAATCTATATCAGGTGGTTATGATTTTAAGGGACTGGAATATGTTTCAAATATCTATATTTTCAGAAAGTTTCCTAGAATGGTTCTGATGAATAGACTAATTTAGAAATAAGAGATAAGCTTGATGATGTTTCTTTTGAAAATTAGGTTCAGGCTAACTAGAAAGGACAATTTTACTAGTGCAACTGGGTTAAGACAATAGAAGAGAAGAGAGAAGATTGTCATGAGAAAATAAAAATCTGTAAATGATAGAACTTTATAGAATAAAATGTTTACTTGAATTAGAGAGTTCAATTATGGCAACATGAATCATTGTGGGTGTTATGGAATAAGGGATTATACTTTACCCAGCTATAGAAGAGTTAGGAAAGTCAATATCTGAAAAGGTCAGAGAAAGGTCACTAACTAGCCCTGGTATAGGTGGAAGAGTTGGAATTTTCAAGAAAATCTGAAAACTAGGGACATCCAGCTGCTGAGTAGGACCATAAGGGGGACATGGTATCAAAGTCCATGGCAGGGTATTGACTCTTTGTGACTACTGTCTTTCTGATTTTATAATAAAATATCTGGTTTTGAGCCAAGAGTGACTGTTAGGTCACCAGGGTCAGCAGTGTGAAACGAAACTTTGCCAAAAAGAGCAAGAACAAACTGGACCCCACAAGCACATCTACATCAGTTTGTCACTTCCTCTAACCAATAGCAGTCTTCAAAGCATAATGCCTCTACCTCCTAAATCTTCCATCTTTTCACTTTTGGCTAGCTCCCTTATTGAATGGAATTTGGGAAGCAGAACCCAATAACCTATCTGATGCTAAAATAATCAAGCACAGTAGGAGAAAAAAAAGTCAGGGTGGGATAATGACACATAGTGTAACTGGACAGAATTATAAAGCTAAGAACACTGAATTAGGCAAAATACGTTGAAATTGGAGTATGGGTTCATAGAAAATTTAATGCATTATTCCTTCTGATTTTCCACTTCAAATATTATATCATGATTAATATTACCTAAGAGATCTGGAGTCTGGGAAGAGATCTAGTATAAATGGAAACTATTGCAAAGCTAGAAGGTAATAAAAACATTTCAGCTCTCTGTTATCTATTTTGCCTTTCATTGAGCTGAAATGACAAACTTTTCTTACATGACCTGTTGGTGTCATATAACCAAAAAAAAATGTTTTACTGTTATTTCTGCGTCTTTCACGTACTACTTCTTCTCTCCTGGTATACAACTGAACACAATTGAATTGACCTTTACCATGAGACGTGACCTAATTTCTACTTTTTGTGACATTCCCATTTATTTTTCTTTTCTCTCTGTTGCTGAGAATTCAGCCAACTTTATATCCCCCTAGTGTATCTAGGCTTTTCATACAGCTATAAGACAGTATTTTCTAATATTAAGTGATTTTTAATTTGAAGAATATAGATAATTTTTCAGATGTCTTTTAAATTTCCTTGTCATTGAGCTAAGCTTTTGGATGTGTTTTATTCATATATGAATTTTAATTATATCATTAATTTTATTTTTCAAAAATTTCCTGTTCTTACACTATTACAATATTATTTCCAAATAGGTTTTCATGCACCCTTACTAATCGAAATATTTGTTATTTGCCACACTTTATTTTTGTTTTAACAATTTCTAAGATTAAAACCAATACAGTTGCAGAGGCAGAGCCAGCATGGTACTATAGACAGAAGCACCACACCATCCCACCACAAAAGGCCCCCAAAACTAAGTAAAACAGATACAATCGTCAATCCTGGAACCCTAAGTGTCAAATGAAGAGATACAGAACTCATCCAAGCACTGAATAGAATAAGAAACTGATGGAAAACAGAAAGCAAAGAGAGATATGGAATGGAGATACCCTCTCAGCTAATGCAGCACAGATTTGCCATCTTGGCTTCCTCAGCCACCAAGAACAGGGGACAGGGAGGATGGGAAGACAGCTTCGACGAGCTCCCAGCAGAAGACAGAATACTTGGTAACCAGCAAAATGCACTTTCTCACCCCCACCCTTCTTTGTCTTGCTTGGCCTCTGCTGCTTTCTGGGGGGCTGAGGTCACTCAGCTGGGATGGTGACAACTCTGTGCCACTCAGATTCACCCTGCCCATATGGACTAGCTCCTTCACTACCATTTTTTTTGTTGCTGTAGTTACTTTTTTTAAGCTTCTTTTGGTTTCTCCTCTCTCTCTCTCACCTCCCTCCCTTCCTTTCTCTTGAACACCTGGCTCCATGTGCCATCTCCGCTCCTTTTTGACAGGCTGTGCAGTGCCATGTGACTTGGGAGCCACTTCCCCGGTCTGCGCCGCCAAGCCAGTGGGTTCGCTTAGGGACTTTTTTTTTCTTTTCTCGAATTCTTGTCTCTCTATACCATCCTTCCTGTTTTAGACATCTAGTGCTGCCAGAACAGAGATACCACAAGTGGGTGGCTTTAACAAAGAGAAATTTATTTTCTCACAGTCTACTAGGTAACAAGTCCAAATTCATGGTGTTAGCTCCAGGTAAAGGCTTTCTCTATTGGCTCTGGAGGAAGTTCCTTGTCCTCAATCTTCCCATGGTCGAGAGGTTTCTCAGGTGCTGGGACCCTGGGTCAAAAGAATGCACTCTGCTCCTAGTGCTGCTTTCTCAGTGGTATGAGGTCCCCAGCTTTATATTAGCTTCCTTTTCCTTTTATCTCTTGAGAGATAAAAGGTGGTGCAGGCCACACCCAGGGAAACTCCCTTTACATTGGATCAGGGAGGTGACCTGGGTAAGGGTGGTGTTACAATCCCACCCTAATTTTTTAACCACAGGCAAAGATTATGATTTATAACACTTAGGAAAATTACAAAATGGAGGACAACCACACATGGCCTAACCAAGCTGATAAACTTTTAGGAAGACATAATTCAATCCATGACACTTCCCTTCTTTTGTCCTGAATACCTGCTCCTTCTACGTGGGCTGTGCAATGTCTTGTCACGGGAAGCCACTTCCCCAGTTTGTGCCACCACACCAGTGAACTCCCTTGGGGATTTTTTTTTTCTTCGCTTAATATCTCGTCTCTCTCTATCATCCTTCCTGTCTTTTTTTCTGAACACCTGACATAATGTGCCATCTCTGCTTCTAGACAAGCTGTGCAGTGCTGCCACTTCCTCCATCTGTACCAGCACACCAGTGGTCTCCCTCATGGCATTATTTTTTTCTCATCTTTTTTTTTTCTCAATTTTTTCTCTCCTTCTACCTTCTTTTCTTACCCTTCTCCTGAAGACTTAGTGTCATGTGCCATCTTCACTCCTTCTTGATAGACTGTATAGTGTCTTTTGTCTGGGGACTTATTTCTGCTAGGCTCCCTCGGGGCATTTTTTTTCTGTCTTTCTTCTTTACTCTCTTTCTTCTTTTTCATGGTTTCTTGTCTCTCTCTACATTTCTTCCTTACACTTCTCCTGAACACCTGATGCTGTGTGCCACCTCTGCTCTCTCTTGACAGGCCGTGTACTGCTGCTCACCTGGGGACCAGCTACTGGTGGGCTCCCTTAGGGCACTTTTCTTTTCTTTCTTTCTTTTTTTTTCCCTCAGTTTCTTGTTTCTTTCTACCCTCCTTCCTTACCTTCTGCTGAACACCTGGCATCATGTGCCACCTCTGCTTCTTCTCGATGGGCTGTGTAGTGCTGCTCACCTGGGGACCTGTTTCTAGTGGACACCTTGGGGCATTTTTTTTCATTCTTCTTCCCCCCCCCCCCTTGGTTTCTAGTCTCTCTCTACTTCCCTTAATTTTCTTCCTCACAACCACCTGGCTTTTTTTTTTTTTTTTTGCTTTTCTTAGTTTCTTCTCAGTCTCTACATTCCTTCCTTTCCTTTCTCCTTATCACCTAGCTGTGTGTACCTTTCTCCCACCTTCTTTTTTTTATCCAGTTTCTTACCTCTCTCTCTCTCTTCCTTCCATTCCTTTCTCCTGCCTACCTATCTGCATGTGCCATATCTGTCCCTTCTTGATGGCTAGAAAGCCACCAGCACACAGCTTCCCTGGGTCTGTGCCACTTCAATGGCAGCCTCTGTCAGCACTTATGTATTTTTGGCTCCTGTTTCTCTCTTTTCTTTCTCTTCCTTACTATACTTACTTAGGTCCATACACCATAATCACCCCCCCCCCCGCCACGTATCTACAGTGTGCATTGATCATCACAACCCTGAGCAGCACAGGCATGATCTACCAGAATCTGCCCTGCACTGACACCTGACCCCACCCTGTTGGCCCCAGGATGTGCCACAACCAATCCCAACCCCTCCCTTTCCGCTGGACTTGTCCTGCAATACCATAGCTAAGGGACTAGCCCTGCCCATTGGACAAGGTGGTGAGAAGTATCAGGCCCACAGACAAAAAAAGGACAAGAATCACCCAGACTGCCTACTCAAATATAAACAAATAAAACAAAAAAGCAGGACAAAACAAACCTACAATCAATAAACAAAGAAAATAACTACTGAATGTGCCAAAACTGCAGACAATATCAAAACTGATTAAAAAACAGAATAGGTTGGTGCCAATAGGCATCCAAAATGAAACATCACATGACCTTCCAGTAGAAGAAAATGTACTGGAACTACCTGATAGGGAATTCAAATTTCTATTATTAAGAGCTACCTGAGAGTTGAGGGAAAGCTCAGTCCAAAATGAGGAAAAAATAGACAAAATTATGGAAAAGACAAACAAATTAATGCAAGAATTCAGGAAAATAATATATTAACAAAATGTCAAATTAAATTCACAACTAGAAATCACACAAAAACAACAATTAGAAATCTCAGCTAAACAACAAGATTTCAGAAATGAACATGCCATAGAAGGTTTGAGGAGGAAGTCTGAAACAATGGAAGACAGGATCAGTGAAACTGAAGACAAATATGTGGATACTACTTTGTTTGAGGACAAACCAGTGAAAAGAATGAAGAAAAAAGAAGAAACCCTGACAATGATGTGGGATACAACCAAAAGTAAAAACCTGCAAGTGATCAGAGTTCTGGAACGGGGGAGAAACTGAAAACACAGAGAGGATCATTGAAGAATTGCTCACAGAAAACTTCCTTAATATCATGAAAGATGAAAAGCTGACCATTCAGGAACTCAAAAAAATTCACATAGGATAAACCCCCCAAAAAATCATCAAGGCTTATCATAATCACACTCCCTAAAACAAAAGACAAAGAAAGAATCCAGATAGCAGATTGATTAAAAAAAAAAGTCACATACAGAGGGGAAACAATAAGATTAAGCTCTGATTACTCAGCAGAAACCATGCAGGCAAGAAGGCAGTGGGAAAGTATATATAAAACCTTGAAAGAAAAAAAATTGCCAACCAAGAATAATATATCCTACGAAACTCTTGTTCAAATATGATGGTGAAATTAGGACATTTTCAGATAAACGGAAATTAAGAAAATATGTAAAAACCAAACCAAATTTACAAGAATTATTAAGAGAGACTTTCAGTTAGAAATAAAAATGGATCTCAGCCTGAACCTAGGACGCAAGACCCCATCAGCCAGATACCAGCCTAGGTAATGAACTCTCAAGGATTAATCAAAATTAAAGTATTTACAACAGGGAAACAGAGAGATTAGTCTGTAAATGACAACATTGTCAGAACAGTTAAAGAGGAAATAAACTGTGTAGACATAGAACTTTCAAACAGAGAAGAAACCAAGGCAATATCAAGCAATAAAAAGACTGGTTTGATCTTAGGAAGAAAAGGGTAAATTTCAAGGTAACCACAAAGAAAGTTAAAAAAAAAAAAATACTCATCAAAATAAAGAGGAAAAACATAACATCTCCGTAAAAATCTACAAAAACGAAACAAAGGAGAAAAAATCCACAAACAAAAGGAAGTCAGCTCAGGAGAATAAAAGGAACAAAGAGAAGGGCAGTACCACAAAAAAAAAAAAAAAAAAAAAAAAAACACTACAAAATGACAGCAATAAACTCACATCTATCAATAAATACATGGAATGTGAATGGCCTAAACGTACCATAAAGAGACAGAAAGTGATGGAATGGGTAAACAAAAAAGAAAAAGAAAAAAAGGATCTGTCAATATACTGTCCACAAGAGACAGACCTTAGAAACAAAGATATAATTTTTTTTAAAAAACCAAAGGATGGAAAAATATATATCAATCAAATGTAAAATCAATCAAATAACTACCAAAAAAGAGTAGGAGTGGCAATAGTATTTTCAGATAAAATAGACTTTAAAACAAAATCTACCATAAAAGACAAAGAAGGGCACTATACAATGATTAAAGGGAAGATCCATCATGAAGACATAACCGTAATAAGTATCTGTTCACACAATGACAGGGCTCCAAAAAAACATAAAAGAAACTCTTACAGCACTGAAAAGAGAAATTGGCAGTTCCACAATAATAGTAGGAGACTTGAACACACGACTTTCGGTAAATGACAGAACATCTAGAAAGAAATGCAACAAAGATGCAGAAGATCTAATGGCCACAATCAGCCATCTTGACCTAGAACATTCTAACCAACAGCCAAAAGTGCACTTTCTTTTCCAATGAACATGGAACGTTCTCCAGAATACACCACATCTTAAGCCACAAAACAACCCTCAAAAAAATCCAAGGCATGAAGATAATACAAGTATCTTCTCTTATCACAACACTATCAAAGTAGAAATTAACAACAGAAAGAGCAAGGAAAAAAAAATCAATTACATAGAAACTGAATAACACCCTGCTTAAAAACCCTGGGTAATAGAATAAATCAAAGATGGAATAAAAAAAATTCCTAGAATCAAATGAGAATTAAAACATATCATATCAAAACCTTTGGGATAAGGCAAAGGCAGTGCTCAGAGCTCAATTTATAGCAATAGATGCACACATCAAAAAAGAAGAAAGGGACAAAATCAAAACATTAGCTTCAGAACTCAAACAAGTATAGTACAGCAAAAGAAGCCAGAAGAACAGAAATAATAAAGATCAGAGCAGAAATAAATGAAATAGAGAAGAATAGAAAAACAATAGGAAGAATTTTTTTTTTAAAGTTTGTTCTTTGAAAAGATCAACAAAATTGACAAATCACTGGCCAAAATGACTATATAGAAACAGAAGAGGATGTAAATAACTCAAATAAGAAATGAAATGGGGGACATTACAAAAGACCCAACTGAAATAGAAAAGGATCATAACAGAGTATTATGAAAAACTATACTCCAACAAATTAAAAAACCTAGAGGAAATGGACAAATTTCTAAAAACATGCTACTTACCCAAGCTAACACAAAATGATGTTGAAAATCTGAACAGACACATAACAAGAGAAGAGATTGAAAAGGTAATTAAAAAAAAAAAAATTCCCAACCAAAAAAAGCACTAGAGGTGGGGCCAAGGTGGCACAGTAGTCAGAAGCTTCTTGTCGTACCTCTTACAAAAAGACCCCAAAAAATAACTTAACCGATTATATATGAAAACATAGGAGCCCTAAATATCAAACGCAAAGTTGAGGGATCAGACTGAGTGGCAGGGGGAGGGAGAGATGGTTCAGAAGCAGCGAGGTGTTGCCAGACCTGACCTGACCAGCACTGACACCCTGTAGGGTGGATTGGCTGACATGTGCATTGAGGCAAGCAGTGGTATTTGGGATGTATTTTCTACACTGGGAGCTACCAAGCAGTGGAGCATCCACTCAAGCCTCCAGAACCAGTGAGAAGCGGCGCTCAATTGGCAAAAGATAAGTACATGCGTCCAACCTACTCCACAAATTAAAAAAAAAACATTTAGGAAGAACCACTTTCCCCTTACCTGACCCCTCTCCACTCTACACCTTAGTCGGGTCCTGGTCCAGCTTCAACGATTGCCGTGCACCCTGGGCAGGAAGTAGGACCTGTCACACAGCTCCCCTAAGCCAAGAACCCAAGGCAGGCACAGCCCATTTGCTTAGGCACAGGCATAAAGGGTCCATGGACTTTGAATGGCTTTTACCCCTGCACAGACCTGTGTAAGGCCCATTTCAACAACACAGGCCTTCATTAGCACTGTACAACAGGGTATATACCCAAAGCTTATTTTCAACTGTATCAGCTATAAGAGGGAATAGCAGATTCCTAAAATTTGACACCTTCCTGCTTATTCCACAGGGTCCTCACCAGAAGTCTGAGGACTGGTGGCTCCACTTATGCTACCCAGCCACCCAAATACTGAGTCAACAGCAATGAAAAGAAAATACATTAAGAAAAATGACTCAGTACAAAAAATTAAGTGGAACAAAGAAACTGACAGCAAAACACAAAAAATGACAGCACTAAACTCATATATATCAATAATTATGCTGAATGTAAATGGACTAAATGCACCAATAAAGAGACAGACAGTGGTGAAAAAAAATTTTTTTTTTTTTTTATACAGTGGTAGAATGGATAAAACAAAACTGTCCATCTATATGCTGCCTAAAGTGGACATCTTAGACTGAAAGATTGAAACAAACTAAAACTCAAAGGATGGAAAAATATATATATTAAGCAAATGACAATGAAAAAAAGAGCAGGAGTGGCAACATTAATCTCTGACAAAATAGTCTTTAAAGAAAAATCCACCACGAAGGGTAAGAAAGGACACTATATAATGATTAAAGGGTCAATACACCAGGAGGATATAGCCATAATAAATATTTATGCACCCAATGGCAGGGCTCCAAAATACATAAAATAAACTCTAACAGCATTGAAAAGAGCTATAGCCAACTCCAAAATAATAGTAAGAGACTTCTACACACCACTTTCTGTGAAGGACAGAACATCCAGAAAGAAGCTCAATAAAGACATGGAAGATCTAAATGCCACAATCAACCAACTTGACCTCATACACATACACAGAACACACCACCCAACAGCAACCAAGTATACTTTCTTTTCCAAAGCACTGGGAACATTCTCCAGAATAGATCACATATTAGGCCACAAAGCAAGCCTTAACAGAATCCAAAACATTGAAATATTACAAAGCATCTTTTCTAACCATAAAGCCATAAAAGTAGACATCACTAACAGAAAAAAACAAGGAAAAAAAATCGAGTACATGGAAACTGAACAACACCTTGCTCAAAAGCTACTGGGTCATAGAAGGAAACAAGGACAGAATAAAGAAATTTATGGAATCAAATGAGAATAGCAAACCTCACCAGGACCTTTGGTAAAGAGCAAAAGCAGTGCTCAGAGGGCAATCTATAGAAATAAATGCTCATATACAAAAAAAAAAAAAAGAAAAGTCCAAAATCAAAACATTAACCCTACAACTCAAACAAATAGAAAGAAAGAAGAGCAAATGAAGCCCTCAGTCATCAGAAGAAAACGAAGAATAAAAATTAGAACAGATTTAAATGAAATAGAGAATAGAAAAACAATTAAAAGAGTTAAGACCAAAACCTGGTTATCTGAAAAGATCAACAAAATTGATAAACAGTAGAACAAACTGACAAAATAAAAAGACAAGAGGAAGCAAATAACCCAAATAAGAAATGAGATGGGTGATATCACAATATATCTAACTGGAATTAAAAGAATCATAACAGAATACTGTGAAAAATTACACTCCAATAAATCTGAAAACCTAGAAGAAATGGACAAATTTCTAGAAACACATGACCTTCCTAAACTAACACAAACAGAAGTAGAACAACTAGATAAACCTATAACAAAAGAAGAGATTGAAAAGGTAATTGAACCCCCCCCCCAAAAAAAAGTCCTGGCCCTGACACCTTCACTGGAGAATTCTATCAAACTTTCAGGGAAAAGTTAACACCACTACTATTAAAGGTATTTGAGAGCATAGAAAAGGATGGAATACTCCCAAACTCATTCTATGAAGCCAGCATGACCCTGATACCAAAACCAGGTAAAGACACCACAAGAAAAAAGAAAATTACAGACCAGTATCCCTCATGAACTTAGATGCAAAAATCCTCAATAAAATTCTAGCCAATACAATTCAACAACATATCAAAAAAATAATTCACCATGACCAAGTGGTAGTCATATCAGGTATGCAGGGATGGTTCAACATTAGAAAAACAATTAATGTAATCCATCATATAAATAAAACAAAATACAAAAACCTCATGATCTTATCAATTGATGCAGAAAAGGCATTTGACAAAGTCCAACACCCATTAATGATAAAACCTCTCAGCAAAATAGGAATAGAAGGGAAATTCTTCAACATAATAAAGGGCATTTACACAAAGCCAACAACCAACATCATCCTAAAAGGAGAGAGTCTGAAAGCATCCCTCCTGAGAACAGGAACCAGACAAGGATGTCCTTTATCACCACTCTTATTCAACATTGTGCTGGAGGTCCTGGCCAGAGCAATTAGGCTAGAAAAAGGAATAAAGTGCATCCAAGCTGGTAAAGAAGAAGTAGAAGTATTCCTGTTTGCAGGTGATATGATCTTATACACAGAAAACTCCAAAGAATCCACAAGACAAGTACTGGAACTAATAGAAGATTTTAGCAAAATATCAGGATACAAGCCAAACAAACAAAAATCAGTCGGATTTCTCTACACCAACAAAGAGAATTTCCAAGAGGAAATCACCAAATCAGTACCATTGACAATAGCCCCCAAGAAGATAAAATACTTAAGAATAAGCCTAAAATGAGACATAAAAGTCCTCTACAAAGAAAACCACAAGACACTACTGCAAGAAACCAACAGAGACCTACATAAGTGAGAAAACATACCTTGCTCATGGATAGGAAGACTCAACATTGTGAAAATGTCTATTCCACTCAAAGCAATCTACAGATCCCAATCCAAATTCCAATGGCATTTTTTAACGAGATAGAGAAAGAAATCACCAGCTTTGTATGGAATGGGAAGAGGCCCCTGATAAGTAAAGCACTGCTGAAGAAGAAGAACAAAGTGGGAGGCCTCGCACTACCTGATTTCAGAACCTATTATACCCTCAGGTAGTCAAAACAGCCTGGTATTGGTAAAACAGCAGATACATAGACTGACATAACAGAATTGAGAATCCAGACATAAATTCATCCACCTATGAGCAGATGATATTTGATAAATGCCCCAAGTCTGTAATTGGGGAAAAGACAGTCTTTTTAACAAATGGTGCTGGCATAACTGGATATCTATCTGCAAAACACTGAAACAAGACCCACAGGGTACACAGTGCAAACAAATTAACTCAAATGGATGAAAGACTTATATATAAAATCTAAAATGATAAAGATCATGGAAGAAAAAATAGGAACAACACTAGCAGCCCTTATGCATGGTGTAAACAGAATACAAAATATTACCAATGATGCACAAACACCGTAAGAAAAACTAGATAACTGAGAGCTCCTAAAAACCAAACTCTGATGCTTATCCAAAGACTTTGCCAAAAGAATAAAAAGACAAAGTATAGACTGGGAAAAAAATTTGGGCTATGACATATCTGATCAGGGTCTAATCTCTAAAGCCTACAAGATACTGCAAAACCTCAACAACAAAAAGACAAATAACCCAATTAAAACATGGGCAAAGGAAATGGACAGGTACTTCTTCAAGAAGACATTTGAGTGGCTAACAGATACATGATGAAATGCTCACAACCATTAGCCATTAGAGAAATGCAAATCAAATCTATAATGTGATGCCGTCTCACCACAACAAGGTTAGCATTAATCCAAAAACCACAAAATAATAAGTGTTGGAGAGGTTGTGGAGAGACTGGTACACTTATACACTTCTGGTAGGGATGTAAAACGGTGCAACCACTTTGGATATCAATTTGGCGCTTCCTTAAAAGGCTAGAAATAGAAGTACTATATGATCCAGCAATCCCACTCCTTGGAATATATCTTAGAGAAGAGTCGTCACATGAATAGATATATGCACACTTGTGTACATTGCAAGACTGTTTGCAAGAGTAAAAATATGGAAACTACCTAGGTGTCCATCAATGAATGAATGGATAAACAAATTATGGTATATTCACACAATGGAACACTATGCAATGATAAAAAAAAATATGTGTCTGTGTAATATAACATGGAGGAATCTGGAAGGCATCATGCTGATTGAAATTAGTCAGTCGCAAAAGGACAAATATTGTATAAGACCACTATTATAAGAACTCAAGAAAAGGCTTAAATACAGAAGAAAATATTCTTTGATGGTTATGAGGGTGGGGAGGGAGAGAGGGGAATTCACCAACTAGGAAGTAGACGAGAATTATCTTAGGTGAAGGGAAGGAAATCACACGATACTGGGGAAGTCAGTACAACTGGACTAAAACAAAAGCTAAGACATTTCCTGAATACAACCAAACACTTTGAGGGACAAAGTAGCAGGGGTGGGGGACTGGGGACCGTGGTTTCAGGGAACATCCAGCTCTATTGGCATAACAAAGTTTATTAAGAAACTGTTCTTCATTCCACTTTGGTGAGTGGCATATGGGGTCTTAAAAGCTAGCAAGTGGTCATCTAAGATTCATCAATAGGTCCCAACACACCTGGAGCAAAGGGGAATGAAAAATACCAAAGATACAAGGAAAATAATAGCCAAAGGGACACATAAACCAGAAACTTCATCAGCCTAGGACAAAGAACTAGATGGTGCCCGGGTACAAGCAATGGCCACCTGACAGGGAACACAACAGAGAGTCCCGGACAAAGCAGGAGAAAAGCAGGATGCGGAACTCAAATTCATGTAAAAAAAACCAGAATTAATTATTTGACTGAGGCTGGGGGAACTCCGGAAGACATGACCCTTGGACTTCCTGTTAAGCCAGGAGTAAAACCAATACTGAAGCCAATTCTTCAGACAAACATTAGAGTGGACTGTAAGATATAAAAAGTTACTGGAGAGGGGCCGAAAACATTCCCCTGGAGACCAGAAACAAGACAAGGATGCCCTTATTACCACTCCTATTTAACATTGTGCTGGAAGTCCTAGCTAGAGCAATAAGGCAAGAAACAGAAATAAAGGGCATCCAAATTGGTAAGGAAGAAGAAAACCTGTCCCTATTTGTGGATGATATGATACTATACATAGAAAACCCAAAAGACTCCACAAGAAAATTACCACAAAGACTGAACAGAGTAGCAGGATGAAAGATTAACATACAAAAATCAGTTGGATTCCTGTATACCAATAAAGAGAACAATAAGAAGGAAATCAGGAAAACAATACCATTTTTAATAGACCCTAAAAAAATAAAATACGTAGGAATAAATCTAAGCAGGGATGTAAAAGACCTATACAAAGAAAATTACAAAACACCACTGCAAGAAACCAAAAGAGATCTACAGATATGGAAAAACATACCACATTCATGGATAGGTAGACTCAACATTGTGAAAATGTCAATCGTACCCAAAGCAATCTACAAATACAATGCAATCTCGATCTAAACACAATAGCATTCTTTAAAGAGATAGAAAAACTTATCATTAATTTTACCTGCAAAGGGAAGAGGCTCCGGGTAAGTAAAGCACTATTGAAGAAGAAGAAGAAAGTAGGAAGACTCCCAATACCTCACCTCAGAGCCTACTGTACAGCTACAGTACTCAAAACAGCCTGGTGCTGAAATAACGACAGATATATTGACCAATGGAACAGGATTGAGAACCCAGAAGTAAATCCATCCACCTACGGTCACCTGATTTTTCACAAGGGCCCAAAACCCATCAGATGGGGAAAAGACAGTCTTTTTAACAAATGTTACTGGTAAAATTGGATGTCCATCTGGAAAAAAAAACTGAAACAAGACCCATACCTCACACCATACTCAAAAACTAATTTAAAATGGATCAAAGACCTAAATATAAAACCAAAAACTATAAAGATTGTAGAAGAAAAAATAAGGTCAATGCTACAGACCCTAATACATGGCATTAACAGGCTACAAACCATAAGTAATAACAAACTCCAGAAGATAAGCTAGATAACTGAGATCTTCTAAAAATTAAACATTTATGTTCATCAGAAGACTTCACCAAAAGACTAAAAAGAGAGCCTACAGATTGGGAAAAAAAATGTTGGCTATGAAAATCTGATGAAGCTCTAATCTTCAAAATCTACAGAAAAATTCAATACCTCTACAACAAAAAGACAAATAACCCACTTAAAAAAATGGGCAGAAGAAATGAACAGACACCTCATCAAAGAAGACATTCAAGCAGCTAACAGACACATGAGGAAACGCTATCCCTAGCCATTAGAGAAATGCAAATCAAAACCACAATGAGATACCATCTCACCTGGGCATTACCAGCATGAATCAAAAAAAAAAAAAAAAAGTAACAAGTGCTGGAGAGACTGCAGGGAGATTGGAACTCTTATGCACTGCTGGTGGGAATGCAAAATAGTACAACCATTTTGGAAAATGATATGGCTCTTCCTTAGAGAGCTAGAAATAGAAATATCATATGATTCAGCATCCCACTCCTTGGAATATATCCTAGAGAAATAGGAGCCATGACACATATAGATATATACACACCCATGTCCTCTGCAGCAGTGTTTACAATAACCAAAAAACAGAAACAACATAGATGCCCATCAACAGATGAATGGATAAACAAACTATGGTACATACACACAATGGAGTATCATGCAAAGAGAGAATAATGATGAACCTGCCAAGCATCTCACAACAAGGATAGATCTGGAGGGCATTATGATGAGTGAAATAAGTCAGTCACAAAAGGACAAATATTGTATGAGGCCATTGCTATAAAAACTCAAGAAAAGGTTTACACACAAAAATAAACAATCTTTGATGGTTAGGAAGGGTGGGGATGGAAAAACGCTGAATAGACAATAGATAAGTGGTAACTTTGGTGAAGGCTAAAACAATACACAATACTGGGGAAGCCAGTACAACTTGTCCAAAGCAAGGTCAAGGAAGCTCCACAGACACATCCAAACTCCCTGAGGGATTGAATTACTGGGCTGAGGGCTATGGGAACCAGGGTCTCAGGGAACATGTAGCTCAATTGGCATAACATAGTTTATAAAGAAAATGTTCTACATTCTACTTTGGTGATTAGGGCCTGGGGTATTAAAAGCTTGTGAGCATCCATCTAAGATACTCCACTGGCCTCACCCTTTCTGGAGCAAGGGAGAATGAAGAAAAACAAAGACACAAGGGAAAGATTTGACCAAAGGACTAATGGACCACGACTACCACAGCCTCCACCAGACTGAGTCCAGCACAACTAGATGGTGCCAGGCTACCATCACTAACTGTTCTGACAGGAATCGCAATAGTGGATCCCAGGCAGAGCTGGAGAAAAAATGTAGAACAAAATTCTAACTCACAAAAAAAGACCCGACTTACTGGCCCAACAGAGCCTGGAGAAACCCTTACAGTATGGCACCCGGACACCCTTTTAGCTCAGTAATGAAGTCACTGCTCAGGTTCATCCTTCAGCCAAAGATTGGACAGGCCCATTAAACAAAATTAGACTAAAGAGGCACACCAGCCCAGGCGCAGGTACCAGAAGGCAGGAGGGGACAGGAAAGCTGGTAATAGGGACCCCAAGGTCAATAAAGGGAGAGTGTTGACATGTTGTGTAGTTGGTAACCAATGTCACAAAACAATACGTATACTAATTGTTTAATGAGAAGCTAGTTTGTTCTCTAAACCTTTATCTAAAGTACAATAATAAAAGTAATAGTAAAAAAGAAAATAAACAATCCGGTTGTCACTGAGCTGCCTCAGACTCAAGGTGACCCATATGTGTCGGAGAACAACTGTTTCCTAATTTTTTGGAAGTAGGTCACCAGGCCTTTCTGAAGAGGAACCTGTGGGTGGACTCCAACTGCCAACATTCTGTTAGCAGTCAAGTGTGTCAACCGTTTACACCACCCAGGGACTCATCTACTAAGATTACATAATCTAAAAAGGTCAGATATTTCCAAAGTAGGACCAGAAATAGAAATAAATCAATCAAAATTGGAGCTAATAACAGATATAAGCTCAAAAAGAGGTACTGGAAATCAGATATTAGGCCAAAATTAGGAATTCAAATCAATCCATATTTCTTGAGTACGCTGAACACATACAGGCAATTGGAAATGGGATAAAACTGGTCAGAAAGGCTGGGATTTAATTCATTTTATTCTTCAATTATATAAACTGCTATGTAATAAGCAGAATTCATAAGTAGGTTCAGGCTTCCAAATAACTATGGATTTCCAAAAATCCGCATACTGTCCTCAAAATAAGATGAGAGTGTAAGGGCAAGAAACCAGGTCAAACCACTAAAGAAACCAAAGTAGATATATACAAACAAAACAAAAACACTTCTAAGTTTGCAATGCCTATCAGGTAGGATTGTGGTAATTATTTCTTTAGTTTTATGGCGCATTCAAGGTCCTCCATATTTTTTTCTTCAACAGTAAACTAAGTCATTTAGTTGAAATCACTCCAATCTAATTCAAAAATTTTTGAGCCTCCGTTATGAGCCAGGCAGTGTTAACAGACAGAGCTACTTCACCCTGTACCGACAAGGGACTTGAAATTTAAACAAGATTAAAAGAATTATCAAGTGTTCAGCACTTACCCTTATACTTTGATTTTGTGTCCTGTGTATTGAATGTGTTTGCCTTTCTCATTAGAACAAAAGCTCTTTCACATGGAAAGCTTATGTTTTTGCATCATCGCAACTGTCCCTTCTGCCAAGAAGCTATCATAGGGATTTGAAACAGTCGTTTAATAATTCACTTGTAAATACACAGATAAATAATTACATATAACGTTAGCTATAATACTGAAAAAAAAAATAACAAAGCAAAGCTTAGTACTGTACCCAGAGGTAAAAAATGAAGAATAGAATCTATAATTCTGTCTTTAGTAATCTGAAGTGTTACTAATAATTAAAAGTTCCTATCAGGCTTTTCAATGTTCTCATTCACTTCTTTGGTTTTACAGCAAATATGTCTATTTTTTCCTCATGACTTGTGCTTCCACACAAGGTTTGGAAACCCTGGTGACATAGTGGTTGAGAACCACGGCTCCTGACCAAAAGGTCGGCAGTTCAAATCCACCAGGTGCTCATTGGAAACTCTATGGGGCAGTTCTACTCTGTTCTACAGGGTCCTTACGGGTCAGAATTGACTCGAGGGCAATGGGTTTCCGTGCTTCTGAATGAAGATGAAAAATCAATTACTTCTGAATTGAGAATATGGAATGCAGCTGAAATGAGGATACTTATGTAAGTTTGCAACTCTAAGTACAGTTCTAAGGGATGATCAAATTTAAAATAAATGGGCTTTATGGATAGTTAAGATGAGTCTTGTTAATACCGAGCTGTTGATATATTTTGTCTTTAGCGAATTCAATAGGAATTTCTTACCATAACTTACTAATATTTATTTATATAAGAAGTAAAACCTGCTGGTATTCTTTAAAATAACTATATACTCTAACACTATTAAAGATTAATATGGGTGACAGTGGCTAAAAGTGTTTGAGTTCAGAGAAGAAAGAGATAAGGGTCATTTGGACAAGGAATAAAACTGGAGCTAGGCATGAGAACCCTTGCATGCAAACCTATTACTGCAGTGTCTTAATTGTTGCTAATAGTCTTCTTTTGCTCATTTACATTTTGCCATACATACTATGATTTTTAAAAATATTCCCACTGGAAAAAAATAAAACTTAAAATTTTAAAATAGAATTCATAAAGGATATTTCTAAATATATATATTTTATATCCCTGTAATATTGTTAAATATATTCTTTTTTATATGTAATATAACTAGTCTAGAGATAAAAGTGAAATTATTTAAGAATATATACCTGTAACCTTTAAAACTCCTCATTCATTCATTTATCTATTCAGTCTTTCAACTACTGGCTTTGGACCCCCTATTGTATGCCAGGCACAGTTCTAGATAGGTAACATCCCAGATAAATTTTTTTCCATAGAGATTACCCATTATGAAATGATAGAACATAAACATAATTGTTGTTGTTAGTTGCCATCGAGTTGATTCCAACTCATGGTGACCCTGAGAGTGCAGAGTAGAGCTGCTTGACTGAGTTTTCAAGGCTGTGGTCTTTCCGAAGCTGATTACCAGGCCTACCCTCAGGGGTGCCTCTGGGTGGGCTCAAATGTCAACCTTCCAGCTAGTAGTTGAGTCCTTTACCATTTGTGCCACCTGGAGACTCCTATGTATAATGTTGTTCTTGTTAGGTGCCGTCAAGCCTGTTCCAACTCATAGCTACCACATGGACAACAGAACAAAACCCTGCCTGGTCCTGTGCCATACTCATAGTCACTGTTATGCTTAAGACCATTGCTGTAGCCCCTGTGTCAACCCATCTTGTTGAGGGTCTTCCTCTTTTTTTGCTAATCTTCTATTTTACCAAGCATGATGTACTTCTCCAGGGACTATGATTTTTAAAGATATTCCCACTGGGGAAAAAAAAAATTAAATTAAATTAATAAAGGATAATATGTCCTGATATTTAGAGACTATTCTTGAAATGGTCTCTAATTTATAAAGGATAATATCTCCTGATAATACGTACAAAATATGTGAGACTTAGTCTCACCATCCTTGCTTCTAAGGAGTATTCTGGTTTACTTCTTCCGAGACAGATTTATTCATTCTCTTGGCAGTCCATGGCATATTCAATATTCTTTGCCAACACCGCAATTCAAAGGAGTCAGTTCTTCTTCGGTCTTCCTTATTCATTGTCTAGTTTCACATACATATGAGGCAGTTGAAAATACCATGTCTTGGGTCTTCAAGGTAACATCTTTGCTTCTCAACACTTTAAAGCGGTCTTTTGCAGTAGATTTATACAATGCAATGCGTCTTTTGATTTCTCGGCTGCTGCTTCCATGGATGTTGATTGTGGATCCCAGTAAAATGAAATCTTTGACAATTTCATTCTTCTCTCCTTTTATCATGATGGTGCTTATTGGTCCAGTTGTGAGAATTTTTGTTTTCTTTATGTTGAGGTATAATCCATGCTGAAGGCTGTGGTCTTTGATGTATATCACTAAGTATTTCAAGTCATTTTCAGCAAGCAAGGTTGTATCATCTGCATAAGGCAGGTTGTTAATGAGTCTTCCTCCAATCCTGATGCCCCGTTCTTCTTCATATAGTCCAGCTTCTGGGATTATTTGCCCAGCATACAGATTGAATAGGTATGGTGAAAGATACAACACTGACACACACTTTTTCTGACTTTAAACCACACAGTATCCCCTTGTTCTGTCCGAACAACTGCTTCTTGATCTACGTACAGGTTCCACGTGAGCACAATTAAGTGCTGTGGGATTCCCATTCTCCACAATGTTATCCATAATTTGTTATGATCCACACAGTCAAATAGCTTTGCATAGTCAATAAAACACAGGTGAACATCTTTCTGATATTCTCTGCTTTCAGCCAGGATCCATCTGACATCAGCAATAATATCCCTGGTTTCAGGTCCTCTTCTGAATCCAGCGTGAACTTCTGGCAGTTCTCTGTCGAGAATGCCTATGAATGATCTTCAGTAACATTTTACTTGTGTGTGATATTAATGATACTGTTTTGTAATTTGTGTATTCAGTTGGATCACCTTTCTTGGGAATAGGCATAAATGTGGATTTCTTCCAGTCATTTGTCCAGGTAGTTGTCATCCATATTTCTTGGCATAGACCAGTGAGCACCTCCAGCACCGCATCCTTTCGTTGAAACACGTCAACTGGTATTCCATCAATTCCTGGAGCATTGTTTTTCACCAATGTCTTCAGTGCAGCTTGGGCATTTTCCTTCAGTACCATTGGTTCTTGATCATATGCTAACTCCTTAAAGGGTTGAATGTCAACCAATTCTTTTTGGTACAGTGACTCTGTGTATTCTTTCCAACTTCTTTTGATGCTTCTTGAGTTATTTAATATTTTCTCCATAATATCCTTCGCTATTGCAACTCGAGGTTTGAACTTTTTCTTCATTTCTTTCAGCTTGAGAAATGTGGAGCATGTTCTTCTCTTTTGGTTTTCTATCTACAGCTCTTTGCACATGTCATTATAATACTTTACTTCGTCTTCTGAAACCGCCTTTTGAAATCTCCTGTCCAACTCTTTTACTTTATCATTTCTTTCTTTGACATTCAAGAGTGAGTTTCAGAGTCTCTTCTGACATCCATTTCTTTCTTTCCTGTGTTTTTAATGACCCCTTGGTTTCTTCATGTATGATGTCCTTGATGTCATAACACAACTAGTCTGGTCTTAGGTTATTAGTGTTCAATGTGTCAAATCTATTCTTGAAATGGTCTCCAAATACAGGTGGGATAAACTCAAGGTCATACTTTGGCTCTCATGGACTTTTTGTAATTTTCTTCAGCTTCAGCTTCAATTTGCATGTAAGCAATTGATGGTCTGGTCTGCAGGCAGCTCCTGGCCTTGTCCTGACTGGTGATACTGAGCTTTTCTATCATCTCTTTCCACGGTTGTAGTCGATTTGATTTCTGTGTATTCCATCTGGTGAGGTCCATGTGTATAGTCACCATTTATGCTGGTGAAAAGTTATTTGCAATGAAGAAGTTGTTGGTCTTGCAAAATTCTATCATGCAATTTCCAGCATCATTTCTATCACCAAGGCCATATTTTCCAACTACTGATTCTTCTTCTTTGTTTCCAACTTTCACATTCCAGTCACCAGTAATTATTTATGCATCCTGATTGCACGGTCTACCAATTTCAGACTGCAGAAATTGGTAAAAATCTTCAATTTCTTCACCTTTCACCTTAGTGTTTGATGCATAAATTTGGGTAATAATCATATTAACTGGACTTCCTTGTAGGCAATGGATATTATCATATCATTGACATTGTTGTACCTCAGGGTAGATCTTTGAATATTCTTTTTGTAATGCCATTCCTCTTCAAGTTGTCATTCCTGGCATAATAGGCCACATCATTCTCCAATTCAAAATGGTCAATACCAGCTGTTTCAGCTCACTAATGCCTAGGATATTGATGTTTATGTGTTACATTTCATTTTGATAACTTTCGATTTTCCTAGATTCACACTTCACACATCCAAAATTCTGATTATCAATGGATGTTTGCAGCTTTTTCTCCTCATTTTGAGTTAGGCCACATCAGCAAATGAAGGTCCTAAAAGTTTGACTCGACGTCATTAAGATTCACTCTACTTTGAAGAGGCAGTGCTTTCCCAGTCGTGTTTTGAGTGCCTTCCAACCTGACAGGCTCATCTTCCGGCAGTATATGAGACAATGTTCCTGTGCTATTCATAAGGTTTTCACTGGCTAAATCTTTTCAGAAGTATACCACCAGGTCGTTCTTTCTAGTCTGTCTTAATCTGGAAGCCAGCTGAAACCTGTCCAACATAGGTGACCCTGCTGGTATTTGAATACCAGTGGCATAGCTTCCGGCATCACAGCAACATGCAAGCCCCCACTGTATGGCAAAATGACAGAAGTGTGGGGACCTATACATAATAAATAATTAAAATTATAGACCATAGTTTCTGCTGTTATTGATATATTTGGTCAGATTCTTTACTGTAAGGGCCTATACAGTTCCCTCTAGGATTTTTAGCAGCATTCCTGGCTCTACCCACTAGGTGCAACTATCTTCTTCCCCAATCATGCAAAACAAAAATGTCTCTGGATATTGCCAAATGTTCCCTGGAGTAAAAAAATTGCTCCCTGTTGAAAACTATAAACGTAGACTATATTAGAATGTTGTAAATGATTTGGAGAACAAAGACTCAGGGCAAATGGCTTTCCTAGACATGATGATTCAGAGCCACAGTCATCTTCCATCTGTGGTTCCACTCAGAACTTACCTTCCACTGCAGAACCTAGAAGCAAGAATGCTGGTAAACATAATCTTTCACTGAGCAGTTATTTCCTAAGAATAAATCCATACTATGGAAGGGAGAGGAGGGTAAATTGTTCATGGAAAGGTAGCTGTCCCTGCCTTAGTACTGTATTCATTTCTAAGGACTACACTTAATAAATTTCTATAAATTGGTGGCTTAAAGTAAAAATTTTTTCTCTCTCACAGTACTGGAGGCCATAATTCCAAAATCAAGATGCTGGCAGGGCTGTACTCCTTCTGAAGGCTCTAATGAACAATTCATTATTTGCTTTTTACAGCTTCTGGAATACAAAATATCTAATGCAATGTTTATTCGTAAGTGTTATGATACCAGGAATCGGAATGGTCAAGTTCTCAAATAAGGAAAGGGAAGTGTCTTAGTCATCTAGTGCTGCTATAACAGAAATACGACAAGTGGATGGCTTTGACAAAGAGAAGCTTATTCTCTCACAGTCCAGTAGGCTAGAAGTTTGAATTCAGGGGGCCAGCTCCAGGGAAAGACTTTCTCTGTCTGTAGTCTTCAGACGAAGGTCCTTGTCATCAGTCTTCCCTTGGTCTGGGAGCATCTCAGCGCAGGAACCTCAGGTCCAAAGGATATGCTCTGCTTCCAGTACTGCTTTTGGTCCTCATGTCTCCTTGTTCACTTCTCTCTTTTATATCTCAAAAGACACTATCTAATCTTGTAGACCTTGTCAATAGCACTGCCAATAATCCATCTTATTACATCATAGTGATAGGATTTACAACATATAGAGAAATCACATCAGAAGATAAAAAATGGTAAATAATCATACAATCACACATGGAAATCACGACCTAGCCAAGTTCGGGGGACACAATTCAATCCCTAACAGGAATTAATAAATTAATTTTTTCTAATAGATGGTCCTTATTCTGCTTTTCACAATATGTAAAACGTGTATGTTTTACTCTGTAGCATTAAGGTATTTGAGTCCATATTTAAAAAGCAATAAAGAACAGTTTCCATATAGGCACAATAGCCAAAATGACCCCTTCTCAAAATTTAATAAATGTATGAGTAAAGTCCGCTCAGTTCTCTAATTTGTCACTTTGGTCCTCATAATTCACACTATCATGTTATATCTTACATATAGCTATACTGAGTCTGAAATCTTTCTGAACCACTGATACATATAAGTAAAATAAATAGTCTGGACTATGTTCTGTAAACACAATATGTAAATATGTATTAATAAATATCCCTTTTCCATAGCCATCAAGAGGATTCCAGTGCATAATGACCCCATACAACAGGGTAGAACTGCCCTACAGGGTTCCCAAGGCTGTAAATCTTCATGGAAGCAGATTGCAACTTCTTTCTCCCATGGAGCATTTGGTGGGTTTGAACTACCAACCTTTCAGTTAGCAGACAAGTGCTCTACCACTGTATTACCAGGGCTCCTTTCATGAATATATATAGGTAAGGTAATATTTTTGTCCTACATATAACGTTCAATTCAATGTTTCCATTGTTTTAAAAATACATTTTGTTTTTCTTTAAACTGCTAGCATAAATAAAGGGTTATTGACTAAAACAACTGCACCAAAAGAAAAAAAAAAATTACCCTATAAACTCCACAGCATCATATGGCATTCACAAATATTTTGCTAAGGCTCAAAATTTTCATAGCCACAATCCAGTTCAAACTCTTTCTGACTTTAGTACAGAGTATGTTTTAATTCTCACTTTACTGTGCCACCTGCCCCCTGCACATTGCTGTCTGAAAATGTTTTTTTATATTTCTATAAAAACAAAATATATTCAATCAGAAAATCTTGAATATATAGATGAAAGAATAAAATGAGTCTCTTAACACTCATTTTTTTTGCATGCATGTATCAACCTTTCCCCACCAACCTTCTGCCAGTTGTCATACTGTACTTGTTTCTAAGAGACTGGAAGCTATGCCCCCTGTATTTCAAATACTAGCAGGGTAACCATTGGTGGACAGTTTTCAGCACAGCCTCCTGACTAAGACTTGGAAGAAAGACCTGGCAACCTACTTCTGAAAATTAACCAATGAATACTTTATCATAACAACACAATATTGGCAGATATAGTGCTGGAAGAGGTGCCCCTCAGGTTGGAAGGCACTCAAAATACAACTGAGGAAGATCTGCTTCCTCAGAGTTGAGTTGACTTCGATAACGAAAATGGAATAAAGCTTTCAAGACATTCATTTGCTGGTGTACAATGACTCAAAATGAGAATTAACAGCTGCAGACATTCATTAACAATTAGACCACAAAATATATGAAGTATGAATGAAGAAAAATTGGAAGTTGTCAAAACTAAAGTGGAATGCATGAAGATCCATATCCTAGGTATCAGGAAGCTGAAATGGACAGGTATTGGCCCTTTTGAAACCAACCATCATATGATCTACTATGCTGCGATTGACAAATTAAAGAGGAATGGCACTGAATTCATTCTATGTAAGAACATTTCAAGATCTATCCTCAAGCTCAATTTTGTCAGTGGTAGGTATCCATGCACGTACAAGGAAGACCAGATAATATAATTGTCATTCAAACTTACACACCAACCAAGAATGTCAAAGGTAAAGATATTGAAGGGTTTTATAAACTACTGCTGTCTAAAATTGATAAAGCATGCAATCAAGGTGCATTCATAATTATAGGTGATTTGTTAATTGTAATGAGAAAGTTGGAAACAAAGGAGAAGGATAATTTGTTGGGAAATATGACTTTGACAATAGACTTGAAACTGCAGATTACATGACAGAATTCTGCAAGACTAACCACTATTCACTGTAAATACCATTTTTCAAAAACACAATAGATGATTATACACATGGACCTCAAGGAATGGGTTATACAAGAATCAAATGGAGTACATCAGTGAAAATAAAATACAGAGACTCAATACTGTCAGTCAAGAAAATGTCAGGGGCTAAGTGGCTTCAACTGATAATATGCAAGTTCAAGTTGCAGGTGAAGAAAATTAAAGCAAGTCCACGTGAGCCAAAGTACCATCTTGAATATATCCTGCCTGAAACAACACATTTGACACAGGGCCATTAATAACCAAATACAGAGGAAATCGTCATATATGAAGAAGGAGATCATTAAAAAGATAAGAAATAAAAGACCAAAATGGATGTCAGAAGACACTCTGAAACTTGCTCTTGAACATAGAGTAGCTAAAGCAAAAAAAAAGAAATAATGAAATAAAAGCTAAACAGAAGGTTTCCAAGGGCAGCTCAAAAACACAAGGTAAAGTATCATAATGAAATGTGCAAAGACCTGGTATTTGAAAATCAGTAGAGAAGAACATGCTCAGCATTTCTCAGGCTGAACAAACTGAAGAGAAAACTCAAGCCTTGAGTTGCAATGCTGAAGGATTCTATAGGCAAAAAATTGAATGGTGCAGGAAGCATCAAATAAAATGAAAGAAATATACAGAGTCACTGTACCAAAAAGAATTGGTCAATGTTCAGTCATTTCAGGAGGCAGCATATGAAATATGGATAACAAGACTCCAGAAATTGATGGAATACCAATTGAGATGCTTCAACAAACAGATGCAATGGTGGAAGTGCTTACTCATCTACATCATGAAATTTGGAAGACAGCTACCTGGTCATGTGAGGAGTAAAACAGAATTTGCAAGTCCAAACATGGCTGCCCTCACATTTTCTGTTAGTTCATTGCTGTTTCTGTTAAGCTCACTGATGTTTTCCAAGCCCCTGTTATGTGAGCTTGCTAAGGTGGTTTTATGTAACTCTCTGGCCTGTAGCCACTTTGTCCTTGACCACAATGAATCCTCCACCCTCCCCTACTTCTGGGTGTGGGGATCTGCTTTGGTCCTTCAGCCACCAGGGACCACTGCCTAATTTGTAAGTCTCCCTAATATACTCATTTGATGCCACAGTGTAGTTGCCTGCCTCCTTCATTGGTCTCTCGGCACCCTCCATTTTTGGAGGCAAATTGCAAGTTTCTTATCCATGCCTGTACAATTGGTGAGCCTGCCAGGAGCCCAAGGAAATGGTGAGTGGGAGTGAGGCATCTGAAGGGGGAAGTCCCAGGCTGGCCAGAGACCTTCATGTTAGGAGGTATGGCCTGTATGCTTTTCTGTGGGGAAAATCATGGGTGGGCAAGACACATCCATGTTGGGAGGTCTGGCCCATATGCCTTTCTGCTAATCCTGGGTTGGCGAGTCACCTCCATTGTGTGGAAATCAATCCTGCACACTTTTCTGCAGGGGAAATCCCAGTTAACCAACAACTTCCATGTAGGGAGGTCTGGCCAGTATATTTTTTTGCAGGAAAAATCCTGAGCTTTTACCAAAATGCAGCTAGCTGCAGAAGTATATATAACAGCTCTGCAAAAAGAGTTACGATTGGAAAGGGTTGTGTGGCAGTCATGTGAGTGCATGACTGAAATACTGAGCAGCCATGTCCGTGAACAGGATGAGCAGCTAGATACCCTCACTTGCAGGCTTATAAAGATGGAAGTTTCAGGGGCTAGGGGAACAATTCCCTACCCATTGCTTGAAGCCTGCCAACAATGGGACCAGAGATAGTTGGAGGGGCTAAGCAGACCCCTGGCACTGAGAACACCCTGTAACACCTGGTGCAAAGCATGAGTTAAAACAGCAGGAAATAGTCCAGGCATGGACAAGTAACTTGAAATTTGTCTCCAAAAATGGAGGGTACCAAGAGATCAAAGAAAGAGGCAGGCAACTCCAGTGTGGCAAGGAAGGAATTTTTCTAGGGAGACTTAAACTGGAGGCCAAGTCCAAGCTCTGGGTGGCTGTAGGACCAAAGAAGATCTCTACACCCTACAGTGGGAGGGCAGAGGTTTTATAATGGTGGTGGACAATAGTGGTTCCATGCTAGGGGCTTACATAAGAATGCAAACTGTAGTGAATTAGCAGACCACACTGGGATGTCTACGTTCAGCATCACAAAGCCTGTTTCTCCTTAGTCCACCCCACTTAGGCTGGCTTTTACAATCTGGCACATTTTCTCTCTTGTGCCATAGTATGAGAGACCCCGTTCCCTCCCCACCAGGAACTGATATAGAAGTGGGGTTGGCCAGGTGCCATATGGTGCCTGTGCATGTGCAAGAGACAGAGAAAGTTACTGTGTGCTCAGAACAGGGTGGGGGGAGCTTCTCTAATAAGGATAAGGAACTGGTAGAAAGTGAAACAATTTCCAGTCTTCTTATCAGAGAATGTTCCGGATCCAAGGCCATTACTTAGGTAGCCTGAATAGGAGGCATAGAGGCAGACCATTCCCCCAACAGTGCACCTCTAAACTCCCATCAGGGTGCCAGAAAAAGAAACAAAAGAGTACCAAGTCCTGCTATGCCACCACTGTGGACGCTGTTGGCTGCTGTGCAAGCCTTCACTGATACCGTTTGGTTTGGAACTGGCTCAGGGCAAAGCAGTAAATGGCTGCTTGGATAGTCATCACCCACACACTGGCCCTTAACCCTGTGTACAGACAGTGAGTGTTGGCCTGTGGTGTGGATAGGCCAATGGCATAAGGAGTAGTGAACAATAATCGGTAAAGTCCTTCGGGGGAAAACTTTGTGGTGGCACATCTAAGATTACTTCCAAATCCCAGATGCTGACCTGACTGATTTTCATGTAGCAGCCTATTCACCACTTTTCTGGCAGGAAACCAAGAAGCAGACTCTATAGTACAATTAGAATGGTGCATCCCAAAGGGCAAAGCTGCCCATTGGATTCACTAGAAAAGCAGACACTTAGTGCAGGCATAGCAGTATAGTGATCTGGCAGGTGCTGTACAAAACCGCCCTGTGTGCTCACTCTAACACCTAAGGTGTCTACCATACAGTCCTGGGCAGACACATAAGGGAGCATAGCCAGTGACAGATTGGCAGGTAAACTTTGTAGGGCCCCTACCCACCCAGTGAAATAGCAAAACATGCTCTTATTTGTGTGGGCACTGTCACTGGCTTGACATAGGTGTTCCTGTGAAAATGAGCAAACCAGGCTGCTACAATAAACAGGTTACAAAAATGTAATGTTATGCAGAGGATACCCTGAAGGGTTGATAGTGACCAGGGGATACAATTTACAGGTCACAATGTGCATGAATGGGCAGCTGAGAATGACGTACGATGGTATTACCACCTTCCCTACAACCCCCAGGTTGCGGGCCTGGTGGAAAGGAAGAATGGTGTCCTGAAACAACAAATATGAGCCCTTACAGGCAAGGTTTCCCTGGCAGGGTGGATCAAGGTGCTGCCTGTGGCTTTGACGTTGATAAATTTGGCTCCCATTGGGGCTTTAGCCCCATATGCCAGGCTAGGAACACCGAATGATCCTCCAGCAATGATCCGAATGATGCCACATACTCTGGAAGTGTATTCACAAGGTTGTTGCTGGAATAGAACAGCATGATCCTCGGACATCCCAGGATCTGGTGCCAGGAAATGGAACCATCTGTTAGCACCTGTCGTGGATCATCCCATCAGGGTGGATTGGTTACTTCGTGTCTCTGGAGAACAAGGAACTGACTGGCCTAACATGAGAGCCCGCCATCTTACTGCACAGAGGTCCTCAGCAGTCACACTTCACATGGAAGGGAATATCATGAGGCACAGAAGTGGGCCTCCTTTTCTGACATACAACTAAATGGATGACTTTATTCACAACCCATGTGGTAACCTCCCCAGGACAGCATGTATAGTACACTCGCCCAGGGAAACTGCCTAAAGCAGCCAATGTTCTCACTACCTAAGAGGAAGACACTAGTGTGAACCTAATAAAAGGGAAGATTTACTCCTCTTGCTAACTACTAAACACCTGTCTTTCTGACCATAGGTATGGCCTACTCTGCTTTCTTCCCTTTGGACCTACCAATCTCTTCCTAGAGCGGTCTCACAGCTTCACCATAGTCCACAAGAAAAGGAGCTACTGGGTCTGTGGACAGCTCCCCTTCCCAAGTGCCAAAGGCACTTGATCAGAACCAATTGGGCAGCTGTGAGAGATATGGGGGTGGGGCATGGAAGACTTTTAAACTCATAACAGGAGAGGGGGGACCAGCATCACCTTATCCTGGACTCAGACTCTTGCAGATAGTTACATCTTGGTATTAGGCCGCAAAACCTCTTGGCTGCAGCCGCTGGGTGTTTACCACCTCTAGGATGGTTTAGGATGGTTGGTACCTGAACAGAGTGCACTAGGGAACCTGCTTCTGTTTCAAACTAAGGGAAATCCCCTAAATTTCCCTGTCTCACCCTCTAAATTCTCCCAGTCTCCCACCAAGTTCTCTGCCTGTATGATGGGCTGTATTCATGTGTCCCACTGCCAATGGGTAATGGATAATAGTACCTGATGTCACTGACTGGATGCAGCATAAACATCCCAACTGGAAGACAGTAGCTTATCCTGCTCCTAACAGCTCCCAGTAGTTGTGTGGTCCCTACATGTGGCCCTGGTTACCATATAATTGCATGGGGTACTGCGCTTTGGGGTTACCCTATGACTCAGGGAACATCGAGAAAAATATCCCGAAATGACTGAATTACCCCATAGTGAAGCCAGGTAGGCCAAGCATAGTCTTTTCCACTGATATTATTACCTTTTAACTGTTGTTGTTCTCCTACCTTCCCTGTAGGCTCATTAGAAGTAACGCAACAAATTGAAGCTTTAAGTAATTTAACTAAACATTCCCTGAATGACAACAGAGAAAGCGTGTGGCTATTAACTGCAAAAAGCACCTAAATGAGGAAGGTAGTCCTTCAGAACCGAACAGTTCTGGACATTCTAACAGCCACTCAAGGGAGGACATATGCCATAGTAAAGGCTAATGTTGTACCTAAATACCAGACCACCATCAGAACATAACGATCTGATAGGCCACGTGAAGAAACAAATAGAAGCCCTGGACACACCTGATGACTGGTCTGCTGTGGCCACCTGGTCTTCTTCTTTTCCCTCTAGTAAGCATGGTATTTTGATGATCCTTGGTCTTTTCCTGGGTATAGGGACTGTCTGCTCTGTGTGTCTGTACTGTTAGTGTGGTCTGTGCCTCCAACTATAATAAAGCTGTCTGTCCCTACAGTGATAACTCCTCTCTGGGCCCTCAGGAGCTTTATGGAAGAGAAGGAACAGTCAGATTGTAAGAGTTGGCCTCAGGGGGTGAACTGAAGGTGAAAACAGGCTTTGCAAGGCAGAACATAGCTGCCCTCACACTTTCCGTTAGTTCATTGCTGTTTCTGTTAAGTTCGCTGCTGTTTTCCAAGCCCCTATTAAGTGACCTTGCTGAGGTGGTTTTATGTAACTCCCTGGCCTGTAGCCACCTTTGTCCTTGACTGTTATAAAACCTCTGTACCTCCGCTCCTACTGCTGGGTGTGGCAATCTGCTTCAGTCCTTCAGCTGCCAGGGACCACTGCCTCATTTGTAAGTCTCCACAATATACTCCTTTGATGCCACACTGTAGTTGCCTGTCTTTGGTCTTTCGGCACCCTCTTTTTGGATGCAAATATCAGGTTACTGGCACTGGGGTGGGTGGTCCATACCTGAACATCATCTGACTGGAAGAAATTCATTTTTGTGCCCATTCCAAAAAAGATAATCAAATGAGATGTGAAAATAATCAAACTATATTATTAATATCACATGATAGCAAGATTTTGCTGAAAATATTTCAAAATTGACTGTATATCAACAGGGAACTGTAAGAAGCTCAAACAGCATTCAGGAGAGGATGTAGAACAAGGAATCTCATTGTTGATGTTAGATAGATCTTGGCCAAAAGCAAAGAATACTGAAAGATGTTTCCCTGTGTTTTATCAACTATGCAAAAACATTCAGTTATGTGGATCATAGCAAATTATGAAGGGTATTATGAAGAATAGAAATTCTTGAGCACTTAGTTATGTTCTTTTGGAACCTGTACACAGATCAAGAGGAAGTTTGAACAGAACAAGGGATACTGCCTTGTTTAAAATTGGAAAAAGTGTGCAGGAGAGTTGTATCCTTTCTACTTTCTTATTCAATCCATATGCTAAGCAAATAATTCAAAAAGCTGAACTATATGAAGAATAATATGGCATCAGGTTTGGAAGAAAACTTATTAACAGTCTGCAATAGGTAGATGACACAATCGTGCCCAAAATGAAGACCACTTGAAGCACTTACTAATGATGATAAAAACATTGCAGTCTTCAGTGTGGATTATATGTGAACACACACACACAAATGAAAGTACAACTGAGCTGATAGCCAACATCATGATAAATGGAGAAGAAATTGAAGTTGTCAATGATTTCATTCTACTTGGCTCAACAATCAAAGTCTATGGAAGCAGCAGTCAAGAAATAAAAATAAAGCATTGCATTGGGGAATTCTGCTCCAAAAGACCTGTTTAATGTCTTAAATACAATGATTAAAGTTGTTGATGATTACAGTTCATCTGACCCTGAACAATGGAAAAGGAAGCCTGAAGAAGTGAAGCATTCAAATTGTCCCAGACTATAAAAAAAAAAAAAAATTTTTTTTTTTTTATATGGATAAGAACTATAGGAGGCTGGACTATATGAAGAACACAGCATCAGAACTAGAGGAAGACTCATTAACAACCTGCGATATGCAGATGACACAACCTTGCTTGCTGAAAGTGAAAAGGACTTGAAGCACTTACTGATGAAGATCAAAGACTACAGTCTTCAGTATGGATTACACCTCAACATAAAGAAAACAAAAATCTTCACAACTAGACCAATAAACAACATCATGATAAACGGAGAAAAGTTTGAAGTTGTCAAAGATTTCATTTTTACTACCTTACATGTAAAGTATTGAACCTCATTTTTATGAAGAGAAGGAAAGGTTTGATCTTTAATGCTTTTCACAATCTATTTAAAAATAAGCAGCACCAACTTGGCGGTAACCAGGATAAAAAAAAAAAAAACCTCATTTTTATGAAGAGAAGGAAAGGTTTGATCTTTAATGCTTTTCACAATCTATTTAAAAATAAGCAGCACCAACTTGGCGGTAACCATGATAGGGCGGGACTATATTTGCATGTTTATTTTTGACTCCATGATTTGTGATACGTATAGTAAGTTCTCAATAAATATTTGTTAACTAGATGAAGCATTGAAAGCTGTATTCCAGGAAGATAAGCCTTATTTTTATTTTGTATTCTGTTACGTCTGTTTCTTTGATATAAGAAGTAGAATCCATAAGAATCAGCGATGACCTAGTCTCAAAATTGTTTAACTGTTTAGATCAATATCTAGGTTTCAATTATGCCAGACTAAATTACACATTTTAAGATGACTCTTCAAAAATAATAATAATAATAATTGACTACAGTGAAAGTAAATTACGATAGGAAATTTCTCTTTAACACTAATAGAAACTAATGATATAAATCAAATAGCTTCAGAAACATCTTTAGCCCCAGCTGATCTTGTGGAGCTAAGATTTTAGTGAAACCTGTGAGCGCTGGAACTCTACGGGACTGCTTTGTTTTTCTGGTTCTCACAAGTTTTCAGCCCTTGAAAAAGTGCAGATCAGTACTTTTCTATCCTATTAGTGGTGAATATTTGAGTTTTCCTTCTCTGCCATGTTTCCTAACATAGATTCCAGCTTTTGCAGGTTTTACCGTATGAGAGAGGGCATCTGTATGCAACGTTTTCATTTGATGTAACTCATTGCAGAGTAGAATGAATATTTCGGCATGAAATATAAATAAATTAATTCAGAAGTATTGTGGGAATGGATTTATTTCCAAAAATGTTATAAAATGTGAAAATACATTCTAATTTGAATAGAGAATTGACTAAAATCTAGAGAAAAGAAGACATTAAAAATTTTAGGCTGATACATACTTTTATTATAGTCCCTGACAGAATAAAAACACATTTTATGTATTATTACTACAAACTTACCACATTTGTTTAAAGGTATTTTTGTAACTGTCTTTATACTCAGATAGTAGCTAAGAACATATATAATTTGCTGAAGCTTTGCAAGTATTATGTTTTAAAACCAGCCCCAACATGTCATTTGTCAAAGTATACAAATTATTAGAAGTAGTAATGTATTTGAAGAGAGGTAGATTTATGATGCAACATGAATATGTCACTGTATTTTACCATATCTGCCATCTACCATTATTATAAACAACTATTCTGTAAGCAAGTCTGTTTGTTCATTTATAGGAAAAACAAAGAGAGACAGGTACTGTATCAGCCAGTATCAAGAGATCCTTATATATAAAATAATAAGTATAGTTTCAGTTAGAGATAAAATTTGAGGCTATATTAAAATATATGAAATGCCTATGGTTGGTATCATTTAGTATAAAAATGTTATAAAATACCTGTGAATCCCACTTGAGAGGATTAGCTTAAATATCTGTAAAATGAATCATTGCTTGTTATTAAAAAGTCATGTCATATTTTTCAGCATATTATAAAGTACAGAAAAGCAAAAAATTGAAAATAGTTACTAATAACTCACCCAAAAGAAATTTGAATTTTATCATTTGGTTTTCTTTTCCCATGATGCAGATTTTATATATAAGGCATAGTTCGTAATTGTTTTAGGTTAAATTTATTATATGTCAAATATACAAAGATCATCTTTATTATTAAAATGTTAATATTTTCCTATATATTTTTCAAAAGGAATAAAAGGATTCACATTGAATTGGGGGCAGTGGTAGTTTGGTGGTAGAATCCTCACCTTTTTTACAGGAGACCAGGTTCAATTTCTGGCCAATGCACCTACAGCTACCACCTGTCAGTGGAGGCTTGTCTATAGCTATGAGGCTGAACAGATTTTAGTGAGCTTCCAGACTAAGAAGAACCAGAAAGAAAGGCCTGGAGATCTGCTTCTGAAACTAAGCCAATGAAAGCCCTATCAATCACAATGATCAGAGCCAATCATGGGGATGGGTCAGGACTAGCCATGGTTTTGTTCCATTGCGCATGAGGTCACCAAGAATTAGTTCACCAACCCAACAGCAGCTAAAACTACAACATTTACAGAATATTTCTTGTGAAATGCCTTTCTGATATTTATTTCCATCAAGACAATAAATAAATCCTGAGATTTTTCTTTGCCTTCTAATAAACAAAACTGAAAACAATCTGGTAGCATTATCCAAGTTATTCCTGTCCTACTGGTAGACAAATATCACGGTCACTTTATTAAAGATCTAAATAAAATTGTCTTAAAAATATGCAGGCATAGTATTTTAAAGAAAACATTGGAAAGACTTCAAAATATGCAAAAAGATTACCGTTTGTCATTTCTATGGGATATTGTGCATTGTCTAGTGACGCTTAAACCTGTTGCTGTAGCGTAGACTCTGTCTCATAGCCACCCTGTAGGACAGCGTAGAACTTCCCCATACAGTTCCCACTCACTCCCTGGAAACTCTGTGAGGCAGTTCTGGTCTGTCCTATAGGGCAACTGTGAGTCAGAATCAACTGGATGGCAACAGATTTTTTTTTTTTTGGCAGAAATAAAAGTTAGTTTGTGAAGCACTAATGGTGTGGCAGATGTTTTCTCTCTGAGGTCTCGTTCCTACCATAAACTACTTTCAGCATATGACTAGATCCTTCATTCATTAATGAGTTAAATAAAACTTTTAAGGTGTTTATTTTATATTTGTATGAGAATTATGATTTAACTTTTTTGTTATTATTATTTTATTTTAACATATGAGAATATTTTAAGATAAAATAAACTGTTTTACCTTGAAACTAATGTGACCCAGGATAAAATTAATTCACACTTCTGTCAGTCCACTTATCATGAAAAGAGCCCAGAATCTGGGACCATGACCCCAACTGTTAAATCTAAGTCGTAAACCTATATAGAGTTCAGTCCACATTTTAGTTCTAAATGCTGTGTCACTTAGAAGTTTTCCTTAGCTCCAGGTCTTTCTTTTCTGGCCTGAATATAGCCATTAAAAATGGACACTAGACAGTTTACTTATTATACTTGTGAAAACACAGATTGTTGAATTCTTCTCTTATTGGCATAAAACAAGTTGGAACAGGACAAAGAAACTCAAATGGATTTTAACAGGGTTTATTATTGCATTATTAGGGTTATTAGTTTTTTCACTATTCAGTAGATCTTAATTTTTTTTAAATAACTTAAAGGCACACACACACGTACACACATTACAACCTCTGGACAAAATAAAGAAGTTATTTAATAACTTTTAAATGTTCACCAATTATTAAAACTGAAAGCATGAGAAATGGAGAATAGGTACAGAAGTTTGGAAAGTTGCATAACTTTGGTTTTAGTGAAATGCATGATGGTATAAAGGGAGCTAACTCTTTACCCTTCAGACCCAAACCGCTTCTAATTACTTGAAACTATGCATATTTTTTTTATTTGTGGATTTATACATGCTAGATATGCTTCTTAATTCCCATTTTTTCAATGAAATTGTATTCTTTTTTGAATAAATTAAGAAAGCGCCCCCAGTAAAATATGACGGAAGGAATGGTCTTATATTTACCTATTACTATTTTTTGACAGTGGAAACCCTGGTGGTGTAGTGGTTAAGAGCTACGGCTGCTAACCAAAAGTTGGCAATTTGAATCCAACAGGCGCTCTTTGGAAACTGTATGGGCCAGGTCTACTCTGTCCTATAGGGTGGCTGTGAGTCAGAATTGACTCAATGGCAATTTTTTTTTTTTTTTGACACATTGCCTGGCACATAGTATTTGGGAGGTAGTCAGTAGATCCCGTAAATATCTCCCAAAGATTAATACTAGTAAGTATAGAGATTTGTTTTTGTTTCCTTGGACTTTTTATTGTTATTGCTGTTGTTGTTATGCTGGTGGTGGTGTTATCCTCTGTTTGTTTGAATACATTTGTTTTTCCTAGTAAAGAAAGCAGATTTTTTTTTTCCCATGATAATATTATTTGGATCTCCATGGAAGCAGAAGGAATTTGAAAATTATTTGGACCCCAAATCAAAAAGCAAGCTTTTAAATCTTCTAGAGTTCAAACGCCATTGGTTTGGTGAGCTTTTGGTGATGGGATTGGTCAGGAAAGAGATGAGGCAGCTGAGGGTATTCCCATGGTATCTGCAAAGATATCCATGGATAAGCAGAAATTTTAAAAGAGCAAGACTGCTGACAAGCCTGCAGCCAAAACCTTAATCAAATAAGCAACAGGAATTTGAGAAATATCAGCAGATCAGACAGACTTCTTTGCAAGCAAAAGTGAAGAAAAACTCGCTTTACCGAGTTGCTTCAGGGCTTGGATACCCAGCCAAGACCTTGAGGGAGGAAAAAGTCTGAAGTTAGAGGTCTAAAAAGAGCACTGACAGCCTTCAATGAGGCTTATAGAGTTTTAGAAACAATTTTATTTTTAATCTTGCTCTGTTTAACTCTTCCCTGGTCAGCCTGTCTGAGGCAGCTTGTAAGAGCTAATGAGAGTAGCTAAACCATTGAGGACCATCCAGGAATTAACGCTGTTTCTTTTAGGCAGATCTGACATTTGGTTTGTGAGAAGATGCCTCTACAACTTCAATGGACATTGACTATTCCGCGACATTGATAGGGCCTAATCCTGAAGGACAGCATGTTCCAATGAAGAAAGACAACAGTATTTGGCACAAGGCAAATTTCAGTCAAGATCCTGGCTCTGCTATTCATCATCTTTATAATACCAAGGAAAATAGGGTCAAATTCAGCTTTCTCATTGGTATAAGTGAAAAACATAATATGTTCTACCTTACAGGAGTGTTGTGACATTCAATGAGATAAGGTACGTAAAGTCCATACACATAGCAAGTATTTCAAAACTGGCAATTTCTCTATTTCTAACATTATCCAGCCTGTGTAATGTATCTGGTTTTGTGCTATACTTTATTATATGGATTTTGTTTCTAGTAGTAACAGGGATACTTGGCAATAATTGGCTCTAGTAGCTGGTTTTGCAGCAATGGCTTTTAATTTGACTCTGGCCTTCGTCATATGATTTGTTTTGGCCAATGGGGGAATAACAAATGTGATACAAGAAGAGGCTTCTAAAGTGCGTGCAGGTTGGAACTTGATTTCTCTTGCTGCTCTTTGACCCCTGAAGCAACCATGTTAGCTAGCCTGGACTAGCCTTCTCAATGTTGAGAGAGAGGTGGACCAATGATTTCCATTTTCCAAACTGACAGCCAGCCAGCTGCCAGATATGTGAGTGAGGCCACCTGGGACTAGGCAGCCTTCAGCCAACCATTCAATTGACTGCAAAAACATGAATCCATGAATGATCTCAGCTGAGTCTGACCCAAATGAAATGAATCATTCAGCTGAGCCCGGACAAGTGCCAATCTGCAAAACTGTGTGATTAAAAACAGAAAGAAAAGTAAAAGTTCTTTTATACCCCTAAGTTTTGTTGGTTTGTCACTGCATAGGAATAGATAAGTGATACTTCTTTCAATATATTTAAAAAATATATATATATTAATTGACTGGCTGAAGATAAAAAAAAAAAGGGTGGGGGAAACAGAAAGACTGCAGGAAAAAAACGAAAAGAGTGAGGGAGAAAGATGAGTGGGAAGAAAGGAAGATTTCTATCCTGAATCTTGCATTTTCCAAAGAATAAGCACAAGAACAATTCTTTGCCATCGTTTTCTTCTTGCTCATTGAATAAATTAGTATTCCAAGGTGGAAATGCCAGATACATTAATTTAGAGGAGAGGAGGTGATAGCTGGGGGAGAAAAAAAACTCCCTGAGAACATCGTGGAAAGGCTTTGTCTTAAATATACCAAGAGTGTGATTTAACATTTAATGGTATTTTACTATTATTAATTAGCACAGATCCATGTAGGAACTTATTGGCACAACTGAATGTCACTGTAATAATGGAAAAAGCAGTATGTTGGTTGGTGCACTATTAATCACGAAGCAAGCAAGGAAATTTGAATATGAAAGATAAATTGTAATGCAACACTAGTGTGCACATATTCCTGAATTACTATTAAGTACTCTTCAACATTCTCTATGCCAACATATTACCGAGGAATAAAAAAGGAAATTCCTATGAAATTTCTAGTGTTCTTTGTAACCCTTTGGTTACTTAATCCCAACACCAACAAAAACATATTTTTTGGCTTTAAAAAATAATCTTACACTTGACATAATGTGCCACTCTGGAAGAATGAAGAGTCAGAGTCAGGGAGATGATGGATTATTTCTTCTCCTGTCTATCTGCTTCATGGTGGCATCTCTGGCATCAGCTGTGTCTCCTCCATGTTCCCAGCTACCCAAGCCAAATAACTCCTGTCATAGCAGCTACAAGACTCTGAAAATGTCAACTTTTCTGTGGCTGGCCTCCCTCCTGAGGGTTGTCATGCCTTTCTGCTGGTGCTAAGCTCTGGATTGTCTCACCATTCCCCGTGTGTCCTTTCAGTTCTGTAAACAACTTCATAAATAATCCCTACATGAAATTCCTCACATTGAGTTCTCTAGTATGGGTTCTGTTTTTCTGATCAAACTCTGGCTGATACAGCAATATTAATTAAATAATATGATATTGGGACCAATAACTGTACAAAGAAATCATGCTTGGTAAAGTAAGGGGTCAACAAAGAACAGAGAGATCCTCAATGTAAGGGATTGACAGAGTGGTTTCCACAATGGGCTCAAACATAGCAATAATTGTGATTGAGAGCAGAGGAACAGGCAATATTTTGTTCTTTTATACATAAGAATGAGTCAGAGCTGACTCAAAAGTACCTAACAGGAACAGTAACAACAACAAAATACATAAATTGGCTGGAAAAACCACAGATACATAAAGATTTGTGATAATGTGTATTATAAATCAGTCAGGAAAACCATGAATGTTTAATAAATTCCTTTAGGAGCAATTAACTCATCAAATGCCAAAAGAAAAATATGAAATGAGTTCTTTGTCTCATATAGTACACCAAAATTTTCTAATATCTTAAAGACAGAAAAAGAAAAGTATAACTCTAGCATTTAAAAAAAATATAGAAAAATTCTCCATGTTTTGTATGTAGGAAATAATTGCTTCAATAAGACACTCAATTCAAAACCAAATAAAGGATAGAAAAATTTGTTAATATTAACATTTCATTGTGATAAAGTGCTCATAAAGTTAAAAACATTAAGTGCAAGAAAATATTTGGTAGAATTTATCATCAAGAATATATAAAGGATATCCAAAATTCATTCTTAAAAGACAAATCAGTTGAAAAAAATGAGAGGAAAGTACAGTTGATTCACCAAAAACATGATTCAAACGTCCAATAAAAATGTGAAACAATGTTAGACCCCCCAGTTACCTAGAGCTGACAAATTTTAAAAATGAAATACTGTTTAAAGTGGAACAAAAGTGTAAATTTTAACATTTTCATAGTGTATTTTTTTTTTTTTACTATGCTATAGGGATGAATGGGAGGAAGCGGGAACTGGGGAAATCACATTTCTGCTGTTAAATTGCTGCAACCGCTTTGGAAAGCTATTCATCAAAGGTTAAAAAAAAGTTAAGACCTGCAGAACTTAGGACATAGCAATTCTACTTAGGCCTGAAATCTAGGGGGAAAAAGAAAAAAACTTTTTACATTTGTAAAACAAAACATGCAAAATGTAGTGATGGTATAGTTGTAATAGAAATTTATTTACATCAGTAAAACGATAGAAATAGTGAGCATGTGTATGTGTGTGTGTGCATTCTATAATAACAATAAATGTAAATAAACCTATATAAATCTGGAAACATATTTGAAAAGATTGAAGAAGACAATGCACAAAAAGACATATTCAGTACACAGCATTAAGGTAAAATTTAAGTGGACAATATCTTTTTATAGATAGACATGTATAATAAATGTATAACAAACATATTAGCAAAGAGAATACATTAAATGAAGAATTTAAGAATCATTATGTTACCTGGGTTGCAAGGAGAGGAGATGGGATGTTGGTAGCTGCCATTGAGTCCACAACCCCGTGCACAACAAAATTGTACTGCTGTGATCCATAGAATCTTCAATGGCTGATTTCTTAGCAGTGGATCACCAGGCCTTCCCTCCTAGTCTGTCTTAGTCTGGAAGTTGCACTGAAGCCTGTTGAGCATCAGAGCAATACACAAGCCTCCACTGACAGATGGTGGTGGCTGTTCATGAAGTTCATTAACTGGGAATCAAACCACGGTCTCCTGCATGGAAGGTGAGAATTCTACCACGGAAACATCACTGCTATCAATATCAGCTGACTTGGCAAGTGATAAAGACCTTCATTGAATGAGGGCAGTGAAAATGCGGGAAGTTTCTTTCCACTCTATCTGGACATGGGTGATGAAGCAGTTGGATCCATGAAAAGATTAGGTTGTTACTAGATTTTTAATACATACAGTAAAATAGTCCATTGTGAGGACTGTAAGACTTCTAAACACAAAACTCTACTTTGTTATTTAAAATGTCCCTATTGCTTTTGTTCTCCACAACAATCATTCACTCTCTAGATATGTCCATAAAAACCAGTTTGACATTATATACATTGTTTTTGATAATGTATTAAAATGCAAAGGAGTATCTGATCCAAAACAGGCCAGAATACTTTGAAAAAAACCCTCAGTACTGGGTTTTTTTTTTTTAATTCTGCACTTTATTTTATAAACATTCATTAGAACAGACAACATTTTAGCAAAGCTAAAGGATTTTAAACTGGTTTTTGATTAATACAAATGGAAATAATTAAAGACAACATCTAACAGTTAATAAAAAAAAGTTAATAAAAAAACTGTAGAGCAATAAAATGAGATTTTAAAAAATGACTTTTTTTTCATTTAATATGAGCTACAAACTTTAACTCTTTTCAATTCACTAAGGTGAAAAAAATTAAACACTGCAGATATTTTTGGAAGAAAATTGTCAATTTCATGGGTAATTATAACACATGTAGGTAACGCTTTCTAATCTCAATGTAATTATATTTCATGCTTCAGAGAAAAACTTAATCATTGTAGATGTAAAATAAAGACTAACTTTTCACCCTCAGCAAGCACAATGCAGTACCTGAGGGATCATAGTAGATGTGTTTATCTTTGTGCAAGACCTTCAAAGTTCAAAAATGTCAAATCTGTGGTCAAAGAGATAGTTATTTAATATGTTTTTGTGAGAATAAAATATTGCCAGATTGAGTAGCTACTAAACAGCAACAAGAAAATGTTGCAGCCTATGAACAATTCTACCCACCCCTGAACACTCTCACCGACCCTTTTTTTAACCTTTTCTCCTGAATGTGGTTGGTTAAAGTTCTGCTTCATCTATTTACTCTCAAAGACCCCCAGTGGCACAGTGGTTGATAAATCTCGACTAGTAACCGAAATGTTGGTAGTTGGAACCCACCAGCAGCCCAACAGGAAAAGGATGTGACAGCCTGCTTCCATAAAGATTACAGCCTTGGAAACCCTACAGGGCAGTTCTTCTCTGTCCTAAAGGGTCACTCTGAGTCAGAGTCCACTCTGTGGCAATAGGTTTTGTTTTGTTGTTTTTATTTCCTCTCATGTGAGAATATTCCTTAGTCAACAGGAATGGCTGTGGAAAATGTGAGCAAAATTTTTCGTAACCGAATCATTTCTTTAAATTTCTATCATGTAATTTTCTTCTACCCTTCTTCATTATTTTTTCTCGTTTCCTTAAGCAGTAAGCAAACTAACTGTACGTGCTAGAGACCTGAAGGTATCTGCTTTAGCTGAGGAGGAATCTGTTAAATTTATTGGTGTTAATATGAAAATCGACAACAGCTATTGGTGATGATTTCAAAACATGATTGATATAATTGTTGTCACTGAACTATACACACATGTGAAAAATGTTGAAATGGCAAAAGTTATGTTACATATACATATACCTGCATATATATGTATATATATGCATATATTTACAACAATGAGGAATTTAAAAATGAACAAAAAGAATTAGAGTTAGGAAGGACACAAAGAAATAGAAGGTCTAAGTTTGGCAAACTAATAAGTAAAAGAGAATATTAAACATGTGACTATTGCCACATGCTGTCATTTGTTCAATAATAATTACAATTTTTGAGTAACAACTTAGTATCTGAAACATTATTCTAGGATTCTATTATTTATTGTCCTATTATCTGATTTTCTGAAGGTCACTGTTTATTAAATAACTATAATGCTGTCAGAAAGTGCTATTGGAACGCAAAGGTTGGAAACAAAGAGGAAGGGTCAAATATTTGGAAAACATGGCTTTGATGATAGAAATAATGCCAGAGATCACATGACAGATTTTTGCAAGAACAATGATTTATTCATTCAAATACCTTCTTTCAACAACATATGTGGATCTCGCCAGATGGAATACACAGGAATCATATCAACTACATCTGTGGAAAGAGATGATGGAAAAGCCCAATATCATCAGTTAAAACAAGACCAGAGACTGACTGCAGAACAGACCATCAATAGCTCATATGCTAGTTTAAGTTGAAGCTGAAGAAAATAAGAACAAGTCCACGAGAGCCAGAGTACAAACTTGAGTATATCTCACTTGAATTTAGAGTCCATCCTAAGAATAGATTTGACACAATGAATGCTAATGACCAAAGACCAGAAGAGTTGTGAAAGGACATCATATGTGAAGAAAGCAAGAGGTCATTAAAAAGACAAGAAAATAGAAAAGGCCAAAATGGATGTCAGAAGAGACTCTGAAAGTTGCTCTTGAAACTCAGATAGCTAAAACCAACAGAAGAAATGATGAAGTAAAAGAGCTGAATAAATTTCAAAGGGCTGCTGAAGAAGACAAAGTAAGGTACTATAATGATATGTGCAAAGACCTGGAGTTAGAAAACTGAAAGAGAAGAACATATTTGGCATTTCTCAAGCTGAAAGAATTCAAGAAAAAACTCAAGCCTTGGGTTGCAATATTGAAGGATTCTATGGGCAAAATACTGAATTATGCAGGAAGCATCAAAAGAAGATGGAAGGAATACACAGTGACAGTAGCAAAAAGAATTAGTTCATGTTCAGCCATTTCAGGAGACAGCAGATGATCAAGAACCTACAGTACTGAAGGAAGAAGTCCAAGCTGCAGTGCAGACATTGGCAAAAAGTCAGGCTCCAGGAATTGATGGAACATCAATTAAGATATTTCAACGAACAGATGCAGCACTGGAAGTGCTCATTCATCTATGTCAAGAAATTTGGAAGAGAGCTACCTGGCCAATAGACTAGAAGAGAACCATACTTGTGCCTATTCCAAGGAAAGGTGATCCAACCATTTAGAAATTATCTAACAATATCATTAATATCAGACACAAGCAAAATTTTCCTGAAGATCATTCAAAAGCAGTTGCAGCAATACAACAACAGGGAACTGCAAGAAATTCAAGTCAGATTCAGAAAAGTACATCAAAAGAGGGATATCGTTCCTGATGTCAGATGGATCCTGGCTGAAAGCAGAAAATATCAGAAAGATGTTTAATGACTATGGAAAGGCATTCAGCTGTGCAGATTGTAACAAATTATGGATATTCCAGAATACTTAGCTGTGCTCATGAGGAAAGTGTGCATAGATCAAGATGCAGTTGTTTTAACAGAACAAGAGGATACTGCATGCTTTAAAATCAGGAAAGGTGTGTCCAGTTTGTATCCCTCACCATACTTCTTCAATCTGTATATGCTGAGCAAATAATCCAAGAAGCTGGACTTGAGGAAGAATGTGGCATCAGGATTAGAGGAAAACTCATTAACAACCTGCGTTATACAGATAGCACAACCTTGCTTGCTGAAAGTGAAGAGGACTTGAAGCCCTTACCGATGAAGATCAAAGACCGCACCCTTTCAGTATGGATTACAACTCAACAAAATGAAAACAAAAGTCCTCACTACTGGACCAGTAAGCAACATCGTGATAAATGGAGAAAAGATTGAAGTTGTCAGGGATTTCATTTTACTTGGACCCACAATCAACATGGAAGCAGCATCAAGAAATCAAATGACATGTTGCAATGGGCAAGTCTGCTGCAAAAGAACTCTTTAAAGTGTTAAAAAGCAAAGATGTCACTTTAGGTACTAAGGTGCGCCTAACCCAAGTGATGATGTTTTCAAATGCCTCATATGCATGTGAAAACTGGACAATGAGTAAGGAAGAGGGAAGAAGAACTGATGCATTTGAATTATGATGCTGGCAAAGAATACTGAATATACCATGGGCTGCCAAAAGAACAAACAAATCTATCTTGGAAGATGTACAGCCAGAATGCTCCTTAGAAGCAAGAATGGAGAAACTATGTCTCACATATTTTGGACATGTTATCAGGAGAGACTATTCCCTGGAGAAGGACGTTATGCTTGGTAGAGGGTCAGCAAAAAAGGGGAAGACCCTCAACAAGATTAATTCACACAGTGGCTGCAACAATTGGCTCAAGCATAGCAATTTACTTGAGGATGGTGCAGGACCGGTCAGTGTTTCATTCTGTTATACACTGGATTGCTATGTGTTGGAAGTTATTTGACAGCACCTAATACAACAACAGGTTTGGCAAAGGAAAAGAGAAAGAGTTCCTCCTTTATGCTTCAAGCTTTTTTCTGTGAAGCTAACAGACAAAAGAGAATATGCTACTGTTACCACATGCAGTCATTTGTGTGATAATAATTACAACTTTTGAGGAAAAATATAATATTTGGAACATGCAACTAGGATCTTACTGTTATTGTCCCATTATCTGATTTTCTTAAGTTCACTGTTTATTAAATCAGTGTATAATGCTGTCAGTAAAGTCATATGATAACCTCCTCTGACAGTGTGTAAAATGTAGTGCTCAAGGACTTTGACGACAAGGCAAAGTATTTCTGCCTACACTTGGGACCCTACTTAGATAAGTCAGTTCTAAGCAATAAGGTTTTATTTTATTTTATTTTTTTATGTGAAACCGTGCTAATATTTCCATCAGGAGGTTGTGGGGAATTAAGTAGTTTATTAAAGCTTATAACTGAGTGTCTGAGATGTAATAAGGACACAATGTTGGCTTCTTATACATCAACTTCTGTCCCTGTTTTGATATAAGTATCTGACTTTTTTTAAATCTGTGTATTTAATTTTTATTCATTAATTTTTTTAATTGCAAAATGTACAAGGTATATTTAATACCAATAAGTCTGAGACCTTATCAGTATTCTCCTAATCATTAATCCTGAGACTTTGAATATTCACACATTTCTGAAACTAATTTGTCATTTCACTTCCTATTTCATTAAATAGCAATTACAGTAATAAAAAGACTTCAAATGCTGTATTGAGAAGACAAAGTAAAGTATTATAATGACATATGCAAAGATCTGGAGTTAGAAAACCAAAAGGGAAGAACATGCTTGGCATTTCTCAGACTGAAAAAAAAAAAAAAAAAATTCAAGCCTCAAGTTGTAATATTGAAGGGTTCTGTCTTAGTCGTATAGTGCTGCTATAACAGAAATACCACAAGTGGATGGCTTTAACAAAGAGAAATTCATTTAATCACAGTAAAGGAGGCTGAAAGTCAAAATTCAGGGCATGAGCTCCAGGAGAAGTCTTTCTCTCTTTGTTAGCCTTCTCATCAATCTTCCCCTGTACTAGGAGCTTCTCCACACAGGGACCCCAGGTCCAAAGGACGCCCTCTGGTCCCAACATTGTTTTCTTGGTGGTGTGAGGTCCCCTCTCTGCTCATTACCTTCTCTTTTTATCTCTTGACAGATAAAAGGTGTTGCAGGCCACTCCCCAGGGAAACTTCCTTTACACTGGCTCAGGGATGTGACCTGGGTACGAGTGTTACAATTCCACCCAAATCCTCTTCAACATAAAATTACAATCACAAAATGGAGAACAACCACACAATACTGGGAATCATGGCCTAACCAAGTTGACACATATTTATGGAGGACACAATTCAATGCATGACAGTTTCTATAGGGAAAATATTAAACAACACAGGAAGAATTAAAAAAAAAAAAATGCAAGGAATATGCAGAGTCACTGTACCACAAAGAATTGGATGATATTCATCCACTTCAGGAGGCAGCATATGATCAGGAAGCAATGGTACTGAAGGAAGAGGTCCAAGCTGCCCTGGAGGCACTGGTGAAAACCAAGGCTGCAGGAATCGACAGAACATCAATTGAGATATTTCAACAAATGGATGCAGTTGTAAAAGTGCTCACTCACCTATGCCAAGAAATTTGGACGACAGCCACCTGGCCAACCAACTGTAAGAGATCCATATTTGTGCCTATTCCTAAGAAAGGTGATCCAACCAAATACAGAAGTTATCAAACAATATCATTAATATCACACACAAGTAAAATATTGCTGAAGATTATTCAAAAGGAGCTGCAGCAGTACATCAACAGGGAACAGCCAGAAATTCAAGACAGATTCAGAACAGACATCATTGCTGATGTCAGATGCGTCCTGGCTGAAAGCAGAGAATGCCAGAAAGATGTTTACCTGTGTTTAATTGACTATGTGAAGGCATTTAACTGTATGGATCATAACAAATTATGGATAAAATTTTGACGAATGGAAATTCCAGAACACTTAATTGTGCTCGTGAGGAACCTGTACATAGATCAAGAGACAGTCCGTGGAATAGAACAAGGGGATACTGTGTGGTTTAAAGTCAGGAAAGGTTTGTGTTGGGGTTGTATCCTTTCACCATTCTTATTCAGTCTGTATGCAGAACAAATAATCTGAGAAGCCAGACTCTATGAAGAATGTGGTATCAGGATTGGAGGGAGACTCGTTAACAACCTGCATTATACAGATGACACAACCTTGCTCACTGAAAGTGAAGAGGAATGGAAGCACTTACTGATGAAGACTAAAGACCATATCCTTCACTATGAATTACACCTCAACATAAAGAAAACAAAAATCCCCATAACTGGACCAATAATCAACATCATGATAAACGGAGAAAAGATTAAAGTTATCAAGGATTTCATTTTACTTGGATCCACAATCAACAGCCATGTAAGCAGCAGTCAAGACGTCAAATGATGCATTGTATTGGGCAAATCTGCTGCAAAAGACATCCTTATTTAAAGTGTTAAAAACCAAAGATGTCACCTTGGAGACTAACGTGGCTTGACCCAAGCCATGGTATTTCCAATTGCCTAATATGCATGCCAAAGCTGGACATAGAATAAGGAAGATTGAAGAATTGATGCCTTTGAATTGTGGTGCTGGAGAAGAATATTGAATGTACCATGTACTGCCAAAAAATGAACAAATCTGTCTTGGAAAAAGTACACCAGAATGTTCTTTAGAAGCAAGGATGGAGAGACTATGTCTCACATATTTTGGACATATTATCAGGAGGAATCAGTCCCTGAAGAAGGATATCATGCTTAGTATATTAGAGGATTAGCAAAAAAAGAGGAAGACCCTCAAGGAGATGGATTGACACAGTGGCTCGAACAATGGACTCAAGCATAAAAAAATTGTGAGAATGTAGCAGGACTAGAAAGTATCTTGTTCTGTTGTACATAGGGTTGCTATGGGTTAGGACTGACTTGACAGCACCTGACAACAACAAGAGTAATAGTAATAACAATAAGCCATTGATGCTAAGTTGATTCTGACTCATAGTGACCCTATAGAACAATGTAGAATTGCCCTATAATAGGTGGTAAGTAAAATGGATATCAAGAAGAATTGTGCAGGGTATTGTTTATTACTTGCCTCCTAGAAAGGTACAAAGAAAATGATCAGCAGAATGCTACATCATCTATTTTATTTTATGTACATTTAACTACTGCAGCATCTCCAGAGAGTATTATATAAGGAGAGGTTTGTTAAAATAGCCTAGAAAGAGTGAACAAGATGATCTGACGAGTGTGATATTACCATTAGAAATAAATAATTTGGAATAATAAGGTAAAAAATGAAGTCTAACTGTTGGTACTTGTGTATTGGTCTTTGTTTAAAATATGGAAAGCTCTGAAGAGTTTCCCAGTAGTTCTTTTTTTTTAAAGAATTTAAATGATTATAAATTAGTTTAAATAGATAAAAGATAAAGACTTTTAGAGGTGAGAGGAGTTACAATATATTCCTTGTTTCCTGAAATGCTCTACAAATCGAGATGAAGAATAGAATTGGAAAAGAAAAAGCACATACCCTCGGTAGCAAAAATTAGTCTAGTGTCCCAGGTGGTGTACGTCTGAGTCCTGCAAAGGTCCTGTGTCAATGCATAAAAATTGAAAAAACAAACCCGTTGTCATTGATTCAATCCTGACTCATAGTGACCCCATAGGACAGAGTAGAAATTCACTGTGCAGTTTCTGAGGAATGGCTGGTGGGTTCAAACTGCTGACCTTTTGGTCAGCTGCCAAGCTCTTAACCACTGCACCACCAAGGCTCTGGGTCACTGTGTAGTTAACTCAAAATAGTGCTCCTCTGTTTTTTTTTTTTTTTTTGGATAGGTTTCTTGAAATAATAATGTATTTCTAATAACTCAATTGTACATCTACATACCTGCAAATTGTGTTCCGCAACTTCTAATTTATTACCGATTGATTCTTCATACTATTAATGAAAATGATTAAATATAAAAAAAAGTCATTAATAATTACGATTTTGTATTTCATCTCAAAATTTTTGTTAAGAATCAGTGAAAAGGGAGTGGAGCAAGATGGCGAAGTGAGTGAATGCTCCCATTTACGACCCCAGCAAATAATCCACTGAACAATTAATAAAAACAAGAACAAACTGAGGTCACAGAACTCTGGACAGCAGCTGAGGTGCCGGAGAGTCGAGGTGATTCCAGAAGTGGGAGAGAGGAGGAACAGAGAAGGCACAGAAGCAGGGAGAAACTATCTACTCTAATTGGGAGCACTAGCCCATTGCAGCTATTTTTGGATGTGGCTGGGCAACGCCTCAAACAAGAAACACAGAAAGGGAACTAATATGAGAAAGTTGTAGCTGAATTTTTTTAAGGCAATGCAAATTGGCCTTGGGAGTTTGCAGGCCACGCAGTTTGGAGGGGGTGAAAGGAAACCATGGTGCCACAGAAGAGTGATGTTGAATCTTGCTGAGGTCCAAGAATACAGGTGTTAGGACCAGAAAGAACTGCAAGAGCAACAGGGCAAGAGGAATATTTCAGACTGACAGGTGACACAAAGGGAAATAACTGTCTCCCTGCCCACAGTGGGACACCATGGGAGAGCTTGTGGAGGGGTGCCCGTGAGGGAAAGATATAGACAGCGCCCCCCTTCACCACAGGAAAGTAAAGCCCCACTACTATGTTAACATCTGAGAAGAACTGAATTCCCTCCTCTTTTGCACGTGTATTGAGTTCCAGAGATGCAGAACTCCTGAATCAGCACTGAAAAAAAACCTAAGGCTAAGAGTGCCCTCTAGTGCTTCTCAGGAGAAGATACCAAGCCTGCCACCACTGGGTTGATTCTGACTCATACTAACCCTGTGGCGTAGAGTGGAGCTGCCCTTTAGGGTTTCCAAGGCTGTGAGTCTTTGCAGAGGCAGGCTGCTGCATCTTCCTCCCATACAGCAGATGGTGAGTGGCAGACAGGCGCTTGGCTGCTGCACCACTAATGTGCCCAATCAGAAAGTTTTCCCACAAAAACCAGAATACAAAATTTAAAGAAAAAATAATAAAATAACAAAACAGCCCAAGTCCAACAACAACAACAAAAAAATAGCAAAAGACAAAATCCCAAGAGGACTAGTCAAAAGCAAAATATGAAGAGGAAATTTCTCCTACATAAATAAGCCAGCCTAATGCCAAGAATTGATAATTTTCAGACTATAGTGCTAAAAATGTTTAAAAAACCAAAAAGCACAAACTAGTAGAGATCAGGAAACAAACGGAGGAAAAAAACAAGAGACTAGACAAGGAAACTGAAAACATCAAAAAAGAAAATTACTGGAACTCAAGAATAAAGCAACTGAATTAGAAAAAGCAAGAGAAACACTCAACAATAATAATAAACAGACAGAAGATAGAATAAATGAACTAGAAGACAAAATACCTGAATTTATCAAGTCGAAAGGGAAACAAAAGACAAGAAGAAAGAAAAGTGAACAGGTCAGTGAGGAAATATGGAATTCAACTAAGAAATCTAACATTAGAATTATTGGAATCCAGAGAGCCATGACAACCATAAAGGCATAGAAGCAATTTTCCAAGAGAAAATCGGAGAGAAGTTCCCAAATTTGAACAGAGAACCAAGCCTGCAAATACATGAAGCTACATGAACTCTAATCAGAAGAGATACAAAAAGATCAACTCCACATACATCCTAATGAAATTCTTGAAAATCAAGGACAAAGAATTCTGAAAGCAGCCAGAGAAAAAAGCATTATAATATACCAAGGATCTTTCATAAAAATCAGTGCAGATTTTCCCCCAGAAACTATATAGGCCAGAAGACAATGGAGCAACATATATAAAACACTGAATGAAAATAATTGCCAACCAAGAATTCTTTACCCTGCAAAGTTGTTATTCAAAAACAAGGAGGAAAACAAAACATTCCAGAATAAACAGAAGCTTTATTGGAATTTTCCATGACCAGAACAGCTTTGCAGGTATTACTCAAGGGAGTCCTCCAAATGGAAAGGCAAGAGAATTATATAAATACTCATCTCTATACCCAAGGCAAAAAATAAATAAATAAGAGAGAAAGAGATCTTCAAAAGACTCAACAACATGGGCAATCATAAGGATCAAGAATATATTTTAAGGGAATAAACTGAATAATTAAATCCTGCAAATAATACAACTTTAAGATTGTAGGAAATAAGCACAAAGTAAACTTGTCAAATATATGCTGCATATTGATGTTAATGGAGACACAAAAACAGAAATGGGGGAGGAAGGATCATACCAGAAATAAATTTATTATGTTTAGGTTGTATGTTAACTGTTGTTCATATGTTAAACATTTTTTTCAATTGTAAGTTGCGTAATGTAATATATGTGGTAACCACTAAGAAATCACCAGGAAAAAAAAAATTTTTTTTCTGAAGAAAAAAAAGAAGAAAGCAAAAAGGCTCATCACAAGAAGGCAGCCAAATAAAAACAAAAACAGAAAAGTCAGAATAAAAAAAAATGCATAAAACACTCAAAAAACAAAAAGCAAAATGAGTGAGGTAGATACTTCGCTTTCTGTAAGAATGTTAAATGTAAATGGTATTAAAAACCCCATGGAAAAGTCAGAGAGTGGCAGGTTGGATTTATTAAAAAAAAAAAAAAAAAGATTCACCCTTTTGCTGTCTACATGAAACTCAACTTACAAACAGGGGTAAAAACAATCTGAAAATAAAAGGATGGAAAAAAATATCACATATAACCAGTAAGCAAAAAACAGGAGGAGTGGCCATACTGGTATCAGATAAATTAGATTTTTAATTAAAACCTATTACAAGATATAAAGAAGGATATTCCATAGTAACAAAAGGGTCAATTCAGCAAGAAGAAATAACAATGATAAATATATATGCACCTAATGGAAATGCACTAAAATATATGAAATAAAAAAAATTCATAAATACTGGTTAATATGAAAGCAGAGTCCTGGTGGAGGAGTAGTTATGAGCTTAGGCTGCTAACCAGAAGGCTGACAGTTCAAAGCCACCAGCTGCTCCTTGGAAACCATATGAGGCAGTTTTGCCCTGTAGGGTCACTATGAGTTGGAATTAACTTGACAGCAGCAGGTTTGAGGTTTTTGTTGTTGTTGTTAATTTGAAAGGAGAAATAGACAACAACAAAATAATATTAGGGGACTTCAACACATCATTTTTAATTTAGACTGGACATCTAAAGAGAAGATTACTGAGGACATTGAGAAATTAAATAAAACCATAAGCCAGCTGGACCTAATGGACACATATAGAACACTCCACCAAGCATCAGAACAATATACATTCTTCTGCAGCACACATGGATCATTTTCCATAATAGAATATATGCTAGGACACAAAATAAACCTTGACAAATTAAAACACTGAAATCATATAAACCATCTTCTCTGACCATAATGGTATGAATCTAGAAATTAAAAACAGGAAAAAATTGGAAAAATAAATAAATACACAGAAACCAAGTAATACTACTAAAAGATTGTTAGGTCATACAAGAAATCAAAAGTGATACAAAAAAATTCCTAGAATCAAACAAAAATGACAACACAACACATCAAACCTTTTTTTGTTGTCAGGTACCATCCAGTGGGGACCGACTCATAGAGACCCTATATACAACAGAATGGAACACTTCCAGTCCTGTGCCATTCTCACAATCATTGTTATTCTTGAGCCCATTGTTGCTGCTACTGTGTCAATACTTCTCTTTGAGAGTCTTCCTATTTTGCTGACCCTCTACTTTACAAGGATGATGTCCTTCTCCAGGGACTGACTGCTCCTCCTGATAACATGTCCAAAGTATATGAGACCAAGTGTCACCATCCTTGCTTCTGAGGAGCATTCTAGCTATACTTCTTCCAAGACAGATTTGTTCATTCTTTTGGCAATCCATCTTATATTCTGTATTCTTTGTCAACACTGCAACTCAAAGGCGTCAATTCTTTGGTCTTCCATATTCATTGCCCAGCTTTCACATACACATGAGGTGATTAAAAATGCCATGGCTTCGTTCAGGCACACTTTAGTCTTCAAGGTGACATCTTTACTTTTTAACGCTTTAAAGAGGTTTTTTGCCCAGTGCAATGTGTCCTTTGATTTCTGTTACTTCCATGGGTATTGATTGTGGATTCAAGTAAAATGAAATCCATGATGACTTCAGTCTTTTCTCCATTTATCATGTCGTTGCTTATTGATCGAGTTATGAGGATTTTTGTTTTCTTTATGTTGAGATATAATCGATACTGAAGGCTGTAGTTTTTGACCTTCATCAGTAAGTGCTTCAAGCCCTCTTCACTTTCAGCAAGCAAGGTTCTGTTGTCTACATAAGACAGGTTGTTAACGAGTCTTCCTCCAATCCTGATGCCCTGTTCTTCTTCATATAGATAGCCTAGCGTCTCAGATTATTTTCTCAGCATACAAATTGAATAAGTATAGTGAAAGGATACAACCGTGATGCACACCTTTCCTGAATTAAAACTTGCAGTATCCCACTGTTCTGTTCTAATGGCTGCTTCTTGATCTATGTACAGTTTCTTCATGAGTGCAATTAAGTGTTCTGGAATTTCCATTATTCACAAGGTTATCCACAAATTGTTATGACCCACACAATTGAATGCCTTTGCGTAGTCAGTAAAACACAAGTAAGCATCTGCCTGGTATTTTCTGCTTTCAGCCAGGATCCACATGACATCAGCAATGAAAACCCTGGTTCCACATCCTGTTCTGAATCCAGTTTCAATTTCTGGCAGTTCCCAGTCAATGAACTGCTGCTGCTGCTTTTGAATGATCTTCAGTAAATTTACTTGCATGTGATATTAATGATATTGTTTGATAATTTCCACATTGAGTTGGCTCTCCTTTCTTTGGAATAGGTGTAAATATGGATCTCTTCTTTTTGGTTGGTTAGGTGGCTGTCTTCCAAATTTCTTGGCAAGGGTGAGTGGGCACTTCTAGTGCTGTATCTGTTTGTTGAAACATCTCAGTTGATACTCTGTCAGTTCCCAGAGTCTTGTTTTTTTGCCAATGCATCAAGTGTGGCTTGGACCTCTTCCTTCAGTACCATTGGTTCCTGATCATATGCTATTTCCTGAAATGGATGAATGTCAACCAATTCTTTTTGGTACAGTGACTCTGTGTATTCCTTCCATCTTCTTTTGATGCTTTCTGTATCATTTGATATTTTTTTCCATAGAATCTTTCAATACTGCAACTTGAGGCTTGAATTTTCAGTTCTTTCAGCTTGAGAAATGCCAAACGTATTCTTCCCTTTTGGTTTTCTAATTCCAGATCTTTGCACATGTCATTCTATTACTTTATCTTTTCTTCTCAAGTCATCCTTTGAAATCTTCTGTTCAGCTCTTTTACTTCATCATTTCTTCCTTCTTCTTTGGCTCCTTGGCTTTCAAGAGCAAGTTTCAGAGCTTCTTCTGACATCCGTTTTGGTGTTTTCTTTCTTTCTTGTCTTTTTAATGACTTCTTGCTTTCTTCAGATATGATGTCCTTACACAACTAGTCTGGTCTTCAGTCATTACTGTTCAAAGAGCCAAATCTATTCTTGAGATGGTCTCTAAATTCAAATGGGATATACTCGAGGTCCTACTTTGGCTCTAAGGGACACAACAAAAGCAATACAGAGAGAGAAATTTGTAGCAAATATCCCTGCATTAAAAAAGAATAAATATCTAAATATACTAACTTCAACTGACAATTTGAACAAGTAGAAAAGGTAGAGAAAAAGAAGCCAAAAGCTACCAGAAAAAAAAAGGAAATATAAAGATCAGGAAAGAAATAAATGAAAGAGAAAAAAAAAATAGAAAGAATAAAAAAAAAACTAGAAGCTGATTTGTTCTTTGAAAGGATCAATTAAATAGATAAGCAGCTGACTAGACTGACAAATGAAAAAAAATATGAGAGCAGGCAATAACCAAATTAAGAAATGAAATTGTGACATTACAATAGGTCCAAAAGAAATAAAGAAGATCATAACTTATTACTATGAAAAAATTTTACTTCAACAACTTGAAAACCCAGTTGAAATGGACAAATTCCTAGAAACACACTACCTACCCAAACTAACACAAAGAGGTAAAAAATTTAAACACACCCATTACAAAAGAAGAGATTCAAGATGTCATCAAAAAACTGCAAACAACAACACCAACAAAAATAAAGTCCAGAAACAGATGGCTATAGTGGAGAATTCTACCAAACTTTCAGAGAAGAGTTGACACCAATCCTACTTAATCTTATCGAAAACATCGATGAGGGAGGAACACTACCAAACTCTTTCTATGAAGCCAGCATAACCCTGATACCTAAACCAGGGAAAGACAACATACAAGAAAAGAAAATACAGATCAATATCCCTTATGAACATAGATGTAGAAATTTTCAATAAAATTCTATTAACAGACTAAGCAACATATCAAAAAAATCAGGTACTGTGATTAAGTGGGATTGATACCAGGATTACAAGGATGGTTCAACGTTAGAAAATCAACCAAAGTAATCCACCCTATGAATAAAAGAAAGGAAAAGAACCACATGATCATATCAATTGATGCAGAAAAAGCATTCAACACAATTCAACACCTCTTCCTGATAAAAATTCTCAGCAAAATAGTAAGAGAAGAGAAATTTCTCAACATAAGCAGGACACACTTGCAAAAACAGCAGCTAACATTATATGCAACAGAGAAAGGCTCAGGGCCTTCCCCTTGAGAATGGGAATAAGGCAAAAATACCCATTATCTCTACTCTTATTCAACTTTATACTGGAAGTCCTAGCCAGAGTAATGAGACAAGAAAGAGAAATAAAAGATAACCCAAATCAGAAAGAAAGAAGTAAAACTATTTCTATTTGTAGATGACAAGATTCTATACACAGAAGCCCCTAAAGATTTCACAAGAAAAATATAACTAATAAAATAATTTAGCAACATTGCAGGATACAAGATCAACACACACATGAAAAAGTCAGTTTAGTCCCTTTATTTCTTTTTCAGAGTAGTCTTTGTTAGCGTAAAGAAAATAGTACCATTTATAATGCCCACCAAACCAACAAAATAACTAGGGATTAACCTAACCAGGAACATAAAAGACTTATACAATGAAAAGTATAAAGCACTACTACAAGAATCTAAAAGATACCTAAAAAAATGGAAAGACATTCTGTGCTCATGAACTAGAATTCTTAATTGCAGTAAAAATATCAATTATACCTAAAGACATCTACAGATACAATGCAATCCCAGTACAAGCACCAACAACATTCCTTACTGAAATGGAAAAAGTAATGACAACTATCTATGGAAAGGAAGGAAACCCTGAATACAGCAAAGCGATATTGAAGAAAAACAACACAGCAGGAGCCTCACACAAAGAGATATCAAAATATACTATACAGTCACTGTAATCAAAACAGCCACATATTGGTTCAGTGAGAGACACACAGACCAGTGAAACAGAATTGAGAACTCAGAAATAAACCTAGCCAGGGATGAAGCCAACATGGTGCTATAGACAGAAGCACCACACCAACCCTCCACAGCAAAGACCTGAAAAACTAAGTAAATCAGAGACAAACATCAATCCTTAAACCCTAAGAGTGAAATGAAGGGATAAAGAACCCAACCAAGTACCAAATGGAATAAGAAACTGACAGAGTACAGAGAACAAGGACAGATATGGAGTAGAGGTCCCCCATCAACTACCTAGGCTTGAATTAGCCACCTTGAACTCCTCAGCCACCAAGAACAGCAAACAGGGAGTACAGGAATGCAGATTCACGGAGCTCTCTGCATGAGACAGAACACCCAGTAACCAGCAATACACACTTTCCCACCCCTCACCCTTCTTCCCCTTGCATGACCACCACGGCTTTATGGTGGACTACGTGATCACTCCACCAGGGAGAGGCCGGTTCCTTGCCGCTCGGATTAGCCCCACCCCCACTGGCCAGCTCCTTCAGTGCCATTTTTTTCGTTGCTGTTTTTTGCTTTTTTTTCAGCTTCTTTTGGCTTTTTCTGTCTCTCTCACCTCTTTCCTTTGCTTTCTCTTGAACTCCTGGCTCCGTGTACAATCTTAGCTCCTTCTTGACAGATTGTGAAGTGCTGCTCATCTGGGGGACCACTTCCTGGGTCTGAGCCACCAGGCCAGTGGGTTCTCTGGCGGCATTTATTTGTTTCCTTTTTGTTTTTCTTTGTTTCTCAGTTTCTTAACTCTATCTACTTGCCTTCTTTTCCTGTCTCCTGAATATCTGGTGCTGTGTGCCATCACTGCTCCTTTCAGAAGTGCTGTGCAGCACCATTCAGCTTGGGAGCTACTTCCCCCAGTCCACACTGCCAAGCCAGTGGGCTTCCTGGAGGACTTTTTTTTTTCTTCTTTGGTTTCTTATATCTCTCTCTCATTCTTCCCTTCTTTTCTCCTGAACACCTGGCACTGTGTGCCATCTCTGCTACTCCTAGCAGGGCTGTGCAGTGCCACATGACTGGGGAGTCACTTCCTCTGTTTAATGCCAGCACACCAGTGGGCTCCCTCTGGACATTTTTTTTCTCTTCTTATCTCAGTTTCTTGTCTCCTCTACCTTCCTTCCTTACCCTTCTCCTGAACACCTGGCACTGTGTGCCATCTCTGCTTCTTCTTGATGGGCTGTGCAGTGCTGCTCACCTGGGGACCCACATGCAATTGGCTCCCTTGGGCATTTTTTTCCTTCTTTTTTTTTTTTTTTTCCTCAGTTGCTTGGTTTTTGCCTCTCTCTACCTCTCTTCCTTTCCTTCCTTCCATCCATCTGGCACTTCCCCCCCCCCTCAGTTTCTTTTCTCTCTCTATATTCCTTCCATTCCTTTCTCCCAACCACCTGGCCATGTGTGCCTTTCTCTCTCTCTGACTCTCCATCTGTTTTTTAAATCTAGTTTCTTATCTCTCTCTCTCATTTTTTCCTTTCTCCCACCCACCTAGTTGCATGTGCTGTGTCTTTTCCTTCTTGATGGGCTGTGCCTCACTGCCCATCTAAAAAAATCACTGGCACATAGCTTCTCCGGGACTATGCCACTTCAGTGGCTGTCTCCCTCAGTGCCTTTTTTTCTTTTGCTCCTCTTTCTCTTCTTTCCCACACCCATTTAGCTCACATATCACAACCTCCCCATCCCTCCTACCTATGTGCACTGTATGTTGAGCATCACACCTCTGACCAGCACAGGCATGGTCTACTGGAACCTGCCCTGCACTGACCCCAGGCACCACCCTTTTGGCCCCAGTAAATACCACAAATGACCAATTCCAGCCCCTCCCCCTCAGCTGTACTTACCCAGTTGCACCATAGCTGATTGACTCGCCCTGCCCATGGGACTAAGTGGTGAGAAGTATCATGCCCACAGAGGAGCAAACAACAAAGATTGCACAGCCTATCTGCTCAAAAAAACATTACCAAATAAAACAAAAAGAAGGACAAAACAAAACAAAAAATATATACTATCAGTAAATGAAGAAAATAATTCCTGAATGTCCTGAAGACAGCAGAAAATATCAAAACATAAAAAAAAAAAGGATGGTTCCAGTAGATACCCCAAATAAAACACCAGATAAACTTTCAGTAGAAGGAAATGCACTAGAACTACCTGACATGGAGTTCAAATCTCTAATATTTAGAGCTCTCCAGGAGCTGAAGCAAAAGTGAAAAAGAGGAAAAAATAGACAAAATCATGGAAAAGACAGACAAAACAATTTTAAAAATTCAGGAACATAATACAGGAACAAAATGTCAAAATAAATTCACAATTAGAAATCCAAAAGATGAACAATAAGATTTCAGAAATGGTCAGTGTCATAGAAGTTTTGAGGAGGAAGTTTGAAACAATGGAAGATGAGATCAGAGAAATTGAAGACAAATCCTTGGATACCATTTTGTTTGAGGAAAAATCAGAGAAAATAATGAAGAAAAATGAAGAAACCCTGAGAACTATGTGAGATACAATCAAATGCAAAGATTTGTGAGTAACTGGAGTTCCAGAACAGTGGGAGAAAACAGAAAACACAAGAGAATCACTGAAGAATTGCTGACAGAAAACTTTACTAATATCATGAAAGATGAAAAGTTGACCATCCAAGAAGCTGAACAAACATCATATAGGATAGACCCCAAGACATATCATAATCACACTCATTATAACTAAAGACAAAAGAATCCTGAGAGCAGCTTGAGAAAAACAAAAAGTCACATACAAAATGGAAACAATAAGACTAAGCTCTGATCACTCAGCAGAAACCATGCAGGCAAGAAGGCAATGGGATGATGTATATAAAACCATGAAGGAAAAAAAAAAAAAAAAAAATTGCCAAGCAATAATGATATATCCTGCAAAACTCTCACTCAAATATGTTGGTGAAATTAGAAGATTTCCAGATAAACAGAAATTAAGGGAATATGTAGAAACCAAACCTACAAGAAATACTAAAAGGGGTCCTTCAATTAGAGAACAAACAACATCAGATGACAGCCTAAATTTAGGATGCAAGTCTGCATCAGCTAGATACCAACCTAGTTAATGAACTCTCAAGGGTTAATCAAAACTAAAAGATTTGCAACAGGGAACCAGAGAGGTTAATCTGTAAATGACAACAACATCAGAACAATAAAAGAGAGAATAAACAGTGTAGGTAGAGAACTTTCAAATGGAGAGGAAGTCAAGGCAATACCAAGTAATAAAAGACTGGTTCAAACTTAGGAAGATAAGGGTAAATTTCAAGGTTGCCACAAAGAAAGTTAACAAACCTACTCATCAAAATAAAGAAGAAAAACATAGTCTCAGTAAACACAAAATCTACAAAAACAAAAGAAATGAATAAAAATCCACAAACAAAAGGAATTCAGCACAAGAGAGTAAAAGGAACAAAGAAAATGTCTGCACTACAAAATGACAGCAATAAACTCACATCTATCAATAATTACACTGAAGATAAATGGCCTAAACACACAAATAAAGAGACAAAGAGAGACAGAATGGATTAAAAAAAAAAAATCCATCAAATTGCTGTCTATAAGAGACACACCTTAGAAACAAAGACACAAATTTATTAAAAATCAAAGGACAGAAAAAAATATATCAAGCAAACAGCTACCAAAAAAAGAGCAGGAGTGGCAATACTAATCTCAGATAAAATAGACTTTAAAACAAAATCCACCATAAAAGGCAAAGAAAGGCATTATATAATGATTAAAGGGACAATTCGTCATGAAGAAATCACCATAATAAATATCTATGCACACAGTGACAGGTGTCCAAAGTACATAAAACAAGCTCTAAACAAAAATTGACAGTTTCACAATAATAGTAGGAGACTTGAACATACCACTCTCAGTAAAGGACAGAACACCTAGAAAGAAACTCAACAAAGATACAGATCTAAAGGACGCAATCAGTCAACTTGACCTCATAAACATGTATAGAACACTCCACCCAACAGCTGCAAAGTATACATTCTTTTCCTATGCACTTGGAAATTTCTCCAGAATAGACCACATCTTAGGCCACAAACGAACTCTCAACAAGATCCAAAATATTGAGATAATATAAAATATCTTCTTTGATCACAATGCCATCAAAGTAGAAATTAACAACAGGAAAAAAAAAAATCAAATACTTGGAAACTGAATAACACCCTGCATAAAAACCACTGGGTAATAGTAGAAATCAGACATGGAATAAAAAAAAATTCCTAGAATCAAACAAGAAAAAAACAAAACAAAACATATAATACCAGAACTCTTGAGAAACAGCAAAGGCAGTGCTCAGAGGTCATTTTATAGCAATAATTGCACATATAAAAAAGAAGAAAGGGACAAAAATCAAAATATACCTACACACTTGACAAATACAAAGAGAACAGCAAAAGAAGCCCACAGCCCACCAGCACTCCTTAAACAATTTCAGAATATAGAAAAAGAAGGAATCCTTCTGAATTAATTCTATGAAGCCAGAAGAACCCTGATATCAAAACCAGGAAAAGACACCTTTTCTTGATTTCTTATAATAGTGGTCTCATACAATATTTTTCTTTTTTGACTGACTAATTTCACTGAGCATAATGCCTTCCAGAGTCATCCATGTTGTGAGATGTTTCCTGGATTCATCATTGCTCTTTATCAATGCGTAGTATTCCATTGTCTGAATATACCGTAATTTGTTCATCCATTCTTCTATTGATGGGCGCCTAGGTTGTTTCCATCTTTTTGCTATTGTGGATAAGTGCCGCAGTGAATGTGGGTATGCATTTTTTCATGTGACAGCTCTTATTTCTCTAGGGCATATTCCAAAGAGTCGGATTGCTGGATCGTATCGTACTTACTATTTCTAGCTTCTTAAGGAAGCACCAAATTGATTTCCAAAGTGGTTGCACCATTTTACATTCCCACCAGCAGTGTATAAGTGTTCCAGTCTCTCTACAACCCCTCCAACATTTATTTTGTGTGTTTTGGATTAATGCCAGTCTTGTTGGGGTGAGATGGTTTCTCATTGTGGTTTTGATTTGAATTTCTCTAACAACTAATGATTGTGAGCATTTCCTCATTTATCTGTTGGCCACCCAAATGTCTTCTTTGGTGAAGTGCCTGTTCATATCCTGTGTCCACTTTTTATTTGGGTTATTTGTCTTTTTATTGTTGAGGTTTTGCAGTATCTTGTGCATTTTAGAGATTATACCCTGATTAGAGATGCCATAAGCAAAATTTTTTTCCCAGTCTATAGGTAGTCTCTTTACTCTTTTGGTGATGTCTTTTGATGAGCATAAGTGTTTGATTTTTTTTAGGAGCTCCCAGTTACCTACTTTCACCTCTGGTTTTTATGCACTGTTATGTTTTCTATTCTGTTTATGCCATGTATGAGGGCTCCTACCATTGTCTCTATTTTTCCTTCCATGATCTTTATTGTTCTAGATTTTATATTTAAGTCTTTGATCCATTTTGAGTTTTTTGTGCATGGTATGAGGCATGGGTCTTTTTTTTTTTTTTTTTTTTGCAGATGGATATCCAATTATGCCAGCACCATTTGTTAAACAGATTGTCTTTTCTCCATTTAAGAGACTTTGGACCTTTGTCAAATATCAGCTGCTTACAGGTGGGTGAATTTACATCTGGTTTCTCAATTCTGTTCCACTGGTCTATGTATCTGTTGTTTTACCAATACCAAGCTGTTTTGACTACTATGTGGGTACAATAGTTCTAAATCAGGTCATGTGTGGTCTCCAACTTTGTTCTTCGTCAGTAATGTTTTACTTATCTGGGGCCTCTTCCCTTTCCATATGAAGTTGGTGGTTTGTTTCTCCATCTCATTGAAAAAATGCCCTAGAAATTTGGATCAGGGTTGCATTGTATGTGTAGATTGCTTTGAGCAGGATAGACATTTTCACAATGTTGAGTCTTCTTATTCACGAGCAAGGTATGTTTTTCCACTTATGTAGGTCTCTTTTGGTTTCTTGCAATAGTGTCTTTAGTTTTCTTTGCAGAGGTCTTTTACATCTCTGGTTAGATTTATTCCTAAGTATTTTATCTTGTGTGGGCCATTGTAAATGGTATTGATTTGGTGATTTCTTCTTCAAGGCATTCTCTTTGCTGGTGTAGAGGAATCCAACTTCTTTTCGTATGTTCATCTTTTATCCTGATACTCTGCTGAAATCTTCTATTAGTTCTAGTAGTTTTCTTGTGGATTCTTTGGTGTTTTCTGTGTATAAGATCATATTATCTGCAAATAGGGACACTTTTACTTCTTCCTTACCAGTTTGGATGCTTTATTTATTTTTCAAGCCTTATGCTCTGGCTAGGACCTCCAGCATAATGTTGAATAAAAGGAGCATTCTTGTCTGATTCCCATTCTCAAGGGGAATGCTTTCAGACTGTCTCCATTTAGGATGATGTTGGCTGTTGGCTTTCTATAAATGCCCTTATTACGTTGAGGAATTTCCCTTCTATTCCTGTTTTGATGAGAGTTTTTAATCATGCATGAGCATTGGACTTTGTCAAATGCCTTTTCTGCATCAATCGGTAACATCATGTGTTTCTTTTATTTATGTGTTGGATTACATTGATTGTTTTTCTAATGTTGAACCATCTCTGCTTAACTGGTATGAATCTCACTTGTTCATGGTGAATGATTTTTTGATATGCTGTTGAATTCTATTGGCTACCATTTTGTTGAGAATTTTTGTATCTACGTTCATGAGGATATTGGTCTGTAATTGTCTTTTTGTGTGATGTCTTTACCTGGTTTTAGTGTCAGGGTTATGCTGGCTTCATATAATGAGCTTGGGAGTATTCCATCCTTTTCTATGCTCTGAAATACCCTTAGTTGTATTGGTGTTAATCCTTCTCTGAAAGCTTGGTAGAATTCTCCAGTGAAGCCCAACATCATTCTTAGTGGAGAGAGTATAAATACATTCCCCTTGAGAACAGGAACAAGACAAGGATGCCCTTTATCACCACTCCTATCAACATTGTGTTGAAAGTCCTAGCTGGAGCAATAAGACAAGGAAAATAAATAAAAGGCATCCAAGTTGGTAAGGAAGAAGTAAAATTGTCCCTATTTGGGAATGATACGTTACTATACATACAAAACCCAAAAGGTTCCGTGAGAAAACTACTGGAACTAATAGAAAGATTCAGCAGAGTAGGAGGTTAAAAGATAAACATAAAAAAATCAGTTGGGTTCTTATATACCAGTAAAGAGAACAACAAAAAGGAAATCAGGAAAACAATACCATTTATAATAACCCCTAAAAAATAAAATACTTGGGAATAAATCTAACCTGGAATGTAGAAGATGTATACAATGAAAATTGCAAAACACTACTGCTAGAATTCAAGAGAGATCTACATAAGTGGGAAAAACATACCATGCTTACGGATAGATATACTCAACAAGGTGAAAACGTCAATTTTACCCAAAGCAATCTACAAATACAATGCAATCTCAATCCAAATACAATAGCATTCTTTAAAGAGATGGAAAAACTAATCATTAACTTTAGATGGAAAAGAAAGAGTCCCCAGATAAGTAAAGCACTATTGAAGAAGAGTGAAACAGGAGGACTCACACTACATGACCTCAGAACCTACTATACAACTATGGTAGTCAAAACAGCCTTGTACTGGTACAATGGCAGATACATTGACTGATGGAACAGAATTGAGAACTGAGAGGTAAATCCATCCACCTATGGTCACCTGATTTTGATAATGGCCTAAAGCCCATCAAATGGGAAAAAGACAGTCTTTTCAACAAATGGTGCTAACAAAACTGGATGTCCACTTGCAAGAAAATGAAACAGGGCCCATACCTCACAGCACATGCAAAAACTAATTCAAAATGGATCAAAGACCTAAACATAAAACCAAAAACTATAACGATCATAGATGAAAATATAGGATCAACTCTAGAGGCCTTAATACATAGCAATAATAGGATACAAGCTATAACTAACAACATACAAACTCCAGAAGATAAGCTAGATAACTGGGATCTTCTAAAAATTAAATATTTATGCTCATCAGAAGACTTCACCAAGAGAGTGAAAAAAGAACCCTCAGACGGGAAAAATTTTTTCCCTATGGCAAATCTGACAAAGCTCTACTATCTAAAATGCACAGGAAAACCCAACACCTCTACAACAAAAAAGACAAACAACCCAATTAAAAATTTGGCAAAGGAAATGCACAGACACTTCACCAAAGAACATATTCAAGCTTCTGACAGACACATGAGGAAATGCTTGCAATCTCTAGCCATTAGAGAAATGCAAATCAAAACTACAAGGAGATACCATCTCACCCTGGCATTACTGGCACAAATCCAAAAAACAAAATAACAAATGTTGGAGAGGCTATGGGGAGATTGAAACTCTTTTGTGCTACTGGTGAGAATGCAACATGGTGCAACAAGTTTGGAAAATGATATGGTGTTTCCTTAGAAAGATAGAAATAGAAATACCATTAGATCCAGCAACCCCACTACTAGGTACCTAGCCTAGAGAAATAAGAGCCATCACATGAATAGACATATGCACAACCATGTTCATTGCAGCATTGTTCACAATAGCAAAAAGATGGAGATGCCCATGAATAGCTGAATGGATAAACAAACTATGGTACATACACAGGATGAAGTATTATGCAACAATAAAGAACAATGATGAATCTGTGAAGCATCGTACAACATGGATGAATTTGGAGGACATTATGCTGAGTGAAATAAGTCAATTACAAAAGTACTAATATCGTATAAGACCACTATTGTAAAAACTCATGAAAAGGTTTACACACAAGAAGAAACAATCTTTGATGGTTATGAGGGAGGGGAGGTGTGGAAATGGAAAAGCACTAAATAGACAATAAATAAGTGGTAACTTTGGCAAAGGGTAAGTCAGTGCACAATACTGGGGAAGCCAGCACAACTTGTCCAAGGCAAGATCAAGGATCAAGGAATCTCCACAGACACATGCAAACTCCCTGAGGGACCAAAATTGCTAGGCTGAGGGTCTCGAGGACAGTGGTCTTGGGGAACATCTAGCTCAATTGGTGTAACATAGTTTATAAAGAAGATGTTTTACATTCTACTTTGGTGAGCAGTGTCTGGGGTCTTAAATCTTGTCAGTAGCTATCTAAGATTCTCCACTGTTCTCACCCCGTCTGGAGCAGGGAGACTGAAGAAAAACAAAGAAACAAGGGAAAGATGAGCCCAAAGGACTAATGGACCACGAAGACTACCACAGTCTCCATCAGACTGAGTCCGGCACAACTAGATAACGGCCAGCTACCACTACTAACTGCCCTGACAGGGCTCACAATAGAAGGTTCCAGACAGAGCTAGAGAAAAATGTAGAATAAAATTCTAACTCACCAAAAAAGACCAGACTTACTGGCCTGACAGATACTGGAGAAGCCCTGACAGTATGGCCCCTGGACACTTTTAGCTAAGTAATTAAGTCACTCCTGAGGTTCACATTTCAGCCAAAGATTAGAGAGGCCCATAAGATAAAACGAGATACTAAAGGGGCACAACTGTTCCAGGGTAAGGACTAGAAGGCAGGAGAGCTGGTAATAGGAAACCCAGAAGGAGAGTGTTGACATGTTGTGAGATTGGTAACCAAAGTCAGAAAACAGTGTATGTACTAATTGTTTAATCAGAAGCTAGTTTGTTCTGCAAAACTTCATCTAAATTACAGTAAAAAAAATTCCCCCCCTAAAAAGAAAGAAGCCCAGCCATCTGTGGACAACTGATTTTTGACAAGGAGTTAAAGCCCATTATGTGGAGCAGAAACAGTTTTTTTAATAAGTGTATGCTGGCAAAACTGGATATCCACCTGCATAAAAATGAAGTAGGACCCATGGCTCACACCATACACAAAAACTAACTGAAAATGCATCAAAGACCTAAATGTTAAACTTAAAATAATAAAATTTCTGGAAGACAACGTGAGGAGAAAAATATGGGACCTAATCTTTTATAAAAATAGACCAAAAAATTACAACAAATGCAGGAATAGAAGACAAAATAGATAAAAGGGACCTCATTAAAATTAAAAACTTAAGCCCTTAATAAGACTTTCTTAAAGAGTAGATAGACAACCTACAGACTAGGAAAAAATATTCGGAAACAATTTATCTGATAAGGGTCTAATCTCTGAACTCTATATAAAACTACAACAAATTAACAACAAAAAGGCAGAAAACCCAACCACAAAATTGACAAAGGACGTGAAAAGAACCTTCACCTAAGAGGACATCCAAACAGCCAATAAACATATGGAAAGATGTTTATGACTATTAACAATTAAAGAGATGCAAATCAAAGCTGCAATGAGATACTTTCTTACCCCAGCTAAGATGGCACTTAAACATATGTATATTTATAACAACAAATGTTGGCAAGGATGTGCAGAGATTGAAACCCTTATTCATTCCTAGTAGGACTGTAAAATGGTATAACCACTATGGAAAACGATATGGCACTTTTTCGAAACAACTAGAAATGATGTTGTTGTTGTTAGGTGCTATGGATTATGTTCAGACTCATAACGACCATATGTACCCCAGAACAAAACCCTGGCAGGTCCTGCACCATCCTCACAATCTTTGTTATGCTTGAGCCTACTGTTGCAGCCACTGTGTTAAGCCATCCCTTTGAGAGTCTTCCTCTTTTTTGCTGTCTGTTTTAGCAAGCATTATATCCTTCTCCAGGCACTGGTCCCTTCTGATAATATATTCAATGTATGTGAGATAAAGTCTTGACATCCTCCCTTCTAAAGAGCATTCTGGCTGTATTTCTTGCAAGATAGATTTGTTGGTTCTTCAGGCAGTCCATGGTATATTCAATACTCTTTGCCAACACCATAATTCAAATGCATCAATCCTTCTTTGGTCTTTCTTATTTATTGTTCAGCTTTCACATGAGTATGAGGCAATTGAAAATATATCATGACTTGAATCAGAAAAACCTTAGTCCTCAAGGTGACATCTATGCTTTTTGGCATTTTAAAGAGTTCATTTGAAGCAGATTTGCACAATGCACTATGTCCTTTGATTCCTTAACTGCTGCTTCCGTAGGCTTTGACAGTGGGTACGAGTAAAATAAAATCCTTGGCAACTCCAATATTTTCTCCATTTATCATGATGATGGTTATTGGTCTAGTTGTGAGGATTTTCGAGTTTTTTTATGTTGAGGTGTAATCCACACTGAAGGCTGTAGTCTTTGATCTTCATCACTAAGTGCTTCAATAACTCTACTTTCAGCAAGCAGAGTCGTGTCATCTGCACGTCCAAGTTGTTAATGAGTCTTCTTCCAATCCTGATGCCTGTTCTTTTTCATATAGTCAAGCTTCTTGGATTATTTACTCAGCATACAGACTGAATAAGTATGATTAACGGAAACAACCCTGATATACACTTTTCCTGGTTTTAAAATTGTTCCAGATGAACAACTGACTCTTGGTCTATGTACAGGTTCTGCCTAAGCAAAATTAAATGCTTTCAAATTGTACTTGTTTATAATAATATCCACAATTTGTTATGATCCACACATTTGAATGCTTTTTCATAGTCAGTAAAAACAGATAAATGTCTTTCTGGTTTTCTCTGTTTTCAGCCAAGATCCATCTGACATTAGCAATGATATCCCTCCTTCCATGTCCTCTTTTAAATCCAGTTTAAATTTTTTGCAGTTTCCTGTCTGTGTACTTCTACAATCATTTTTTATTATCTTCAGCAAAATTTTATTTGTGTGATATTAATGATATTGTTTGATAATTTCCACATTTTTTTTTTAAATCACCTTCCCTTGGAATGGACACAAATATGGATTTCTTCCAGTCAGTTGGTTAGGTAGCAGTCCTATAAATTCCTTGGCATAGACTATTGAGTGCTTCCAGACTTGCATCTGTTTGTTGAAACATTTCAATTTGTATACTGTCAATAACTGGAGCCTTGTTTTTCACAATTCTCTTCAGTGCAACTTGGACTTCTTCCTTCCATACCATTGATTCTTGATTGAATGCTAACTTCTGAAGTGGTTGAACTTCAACCAATTCTTTGTGGTATGGTAAATCTGTGTAGTCCATCTTCGTCTGATGCTTCCTGTGTCATTCAATATTTTCCCCTTAGAATCCTTCAATACTTCAACTCAGGGTTTGAGTTTTTTGTTCAGTTTTTTCAGCTTGAGAAATGCTAAGCATGTACTTCCCTTTTGGCTTTCTAATTCAAGGCTTCGTGTATTTTTTTATAATATTTTAATTTGCTTTCCCAAGCTGCCCTTTTGAAATCTTCTGTTCAGCTCTTTTACTTCATTATTTCTTCCATTCATTGCATCTACTCTATGTTGGTCTTTTCTTCCTTTCCTGTCTTTTTAAAGATTTTTTTTTTCTTTTTTCTTCTTGCATGTAGTTCTTGCTGTCATCCCACAACTTGTTTGGTCTTTGGCCATTACTGTCCAATGTGTTAAATTTATTACCTAGATGGCCTTTAAATTCAGGTGGGATATGCTAAGGATTGTGCTTTGACTCTTGTGGATTTGTTTTAATTTTCTTCAGCAACAGTTGGAACTTGCAAAAGAGCAATTGATGGTCTGTTATGCAGCTGGCCCCTGGCCTTGTTCTAAGTTATGCTACTGGGTTTTTCCATTAGCTCTTTCCACATATATAATAGTTTTGATTCCTATGTATTCCATGTGGCCAGGTCCTAGTATATAGTCCTCATTTATGTTGTTGAAAAAAGGTATTTCCAATGAATCCAAAATTCTACCATGTGATCTTCAGAGTGATTTCTATTACTAAGGCCACATTTTCCAACTGCTGAATCTTCATTTGCAATTTTCACATTCCAGTCAGTAATTATCAGTGCATCCTGATTATATGTTTGATCAATTTCAGACTGTAGAAGTTGGTAAAATCTTTAATTTCCTCATCTTTGTCACTAGTTGTTGGTGCATATATTTGAATAATATTCATGTTAACTAGTCTTCTTTGTAAGCATATGGATATTATCCTATCACTGACAGTGTTGTTCTTCAGGCTAGATCTTGAAATGTTCTTTTTAACAATGAATGTAATGCCATTCCTCATCAATTTGTCATTCCTGGCATAGTAGACCATATGATTGTCTGGCTCAAAATAGCCAGTGTCAGTCCATTTCAGGTCACAAATGACCACGATAGCTATCTTCAAGTGTTCTGTTTCATTTTTGACAGTATCCAATGTTCATAGATTGATACTTTGTACATTCTTTTTCCAAGTATTAATGAATGTTTTCAGCAGATTATTTTCATTTTGAGTCATGCCATGTAAACAAATGAAGATCCCAAAAGCTTTATTCCATCCATGTCATGCAGGTAGACTTTACTTTGAGGAGGCCACTCTTCCCAGTTGTATTTTGAATACCTTCCAGTCTCAGGAGCTCATCTCCTGGTAGTATATCAGATTATGTTCTGCTGCTATTTGTATGCTTTTACTGGCCAGTTCTTTTAGAAGTAGATCACCCAGTACTTCCTAGTCTGTCTTTGTATGCAAAGTCCACTGAAACCTGTCCGCCATGATTGATCCTGCTGATATCTGAAATAGCGATGGCATTGCTTCCCGGGTCATGGCAATGTGCAAAACACCGCAGTATGACAAAATAACAGACATGTGGTAGAAACTAGAAATAGATATACCCTATGATCCAATAATCCCACTCCTAAGTTTTTTTTTTTTTTTAAGTATGTACTGTACCCATTGCCATTGAGTAGATTCTGATTCATAACTACCCCATAGGACAGAGTAGAGCTGCCCCATAGAGACTCTATGAAGCACCTGGTGGATTCAAACTGTTGACCTTTTGATTAGTTGCTGTAGCACTTAACCACTGCACCAACAGAATTTCCAATATATACCCTAAAAATAATGACAAGAACAGACATATGCACACTTATATTTATTGCTGCTTTATTTATGTCAGTAAATAAATGTAAACAACCCAAGTGCCCAATGACAGATGAAAGGATAAGCAAACTGTGGTACATATATACAATGGAATACCACACAACCATAAGGAATAAAGATGAGTTCACAAAGCATATTATAACATGGGTAGACATGGGGGGTATAATGCTAAGTGAAAAAAAGTCTTATATATAAGAACAAATATTGTATAACCACTCTTTCACGAGAAGACAAGAATAGGTATATAGACAGAGACAAATGTTCTTTGAAGTCTACCAAGGAGATGAGGGGGGACGGAAAAGTACCCTTTAGACACTTTTTTTTTTTGGTCATTGGGAAAGTAGCACTGAATGTGGACTTAGTGAGCACAGCACAAGCAAAGTAAAAATGAGTGTTTGAGCACAAATGGCTGAGCCTAAGCATATTGATACACAGGTAGGTACAGGTATATACATAGATGAGAGCAGATAGAAGTATCTATAAAAAAAAAAGAAAAGAAAAAATCTATAGGTACGTGTAAATACAAATTGTGCATGTTGGCACATGTATTCACTGAAGACATAAATAGATACTCCACAGGCATAACCAAATACTTTTGAAGATTGGTTTTATACAGGGTTTTGAACCAATTCATTCCAGCTTGAATCTGAATTTCCAGCTGAGAATTTGAATTTCTACCCCAGATACACTGAATCAAAATCTGCATTTTAACACATAAAAATGTTATGCATACTTATGAATCCCTTGGGGGTCTTGTTAAAATGTAGATCAATTTCATATTTTTTCATCACATCAAAGATTCTGCTTCTAGGTATGGCTAGTATTTGTCTCTCTCCAAAATCCACAGCTCCTTCCTACAGGATCAAAGCTTCTTTTCAGATTTATAATCCCTGATGGGGATGGAGTACCTAGTGAGCAGGTGAAAAACATGTGAAACTGTTCACTACAGATCAGTAAGCAAGTACAAGTAAGCCCATGTTTACCTCGCTTACTGGGTAATCTACCCCTGATATCTGGGTTGGAGATGAAAGTTCTCACAGGGGGTCAAACCAGAATGAACTAATTTGAAACTCTGTTTTTCTGGGTTTGAAAGCTTAGGGCCATAGTCTCATGGGACAACTCAGTCAATTGGCATAACATAGTTCATGAAAATCATGATCTGTAACTCTGGGGTCTTAAAAGTTTGTGAGCACCCATCTAAGACACAAGTATGGGTGTTTATTTGCTGGGGACAAAACAGTAAAAAGTAACCAAAAGCTCAGAAGAAGAAAGCATAAACAAGCCACAATGTTGTCTACACTGAGACCAGAAGAACTAGATGGTGCTTGGCTACCACCACTGACCTTTCTGCCCAGAATCACAATAGGTGGTCTCGTATAGATGGGGAGAAAAATATGGAGAAGAACTCAAATTCTTATTAAAAAGAAAAATTCAGAAAGACTGGAATAGTAGAGAACAGAGGACTCCCTCAGACTATCGCCCCAAGACACTCTTTAAACCTAGGACTGAGCCCATCCCCTGAGATAACCTTTTAGCAAAATAGAAGAGTGGCACATGCAATATAGGATATTACCTGTAAGACAGGTGCTCTATTTAAAAGTATGAGACCATAAGGTCAGCAATTACTCAAAAGCAAAGATGAGAAGATAAGGGGGCTGGGAAACTAAAGTACTAGAAATGGAACAAACAGAACACGAAGAGAATGTTGAGACGTTCTAATGTCACTGAATAATTTGTGTGGAAATTCTCAAACGGGAACCTAACTTGCTGTGTAAACCTTCACCAAAAACTCAATATTATTTAAAAGGAAAAAAGAAAAGAATCAGTAAAATTGGAGACACAGTATAAACCACTGGGAAATTACCAGAAGATACTCTTTAGCATTAATGATTTCTAAAATCTGAATGTTATTAACTGATGCGTCATAAATCTCCAGTGCCTAAAGCCCTGGAACTCTGCTTTACCCACTTATTTATTTTAGTACATGCACATAGTCAATGATCAATAAATGTGTGTTGAAAAATTTTATTTAAAGAAAAACCAGGAACAAAAGAGGAGAAATTTTGTAGTTGCCCAAAGGTTATCCCTTACCCAGTAAAATCCCTTAGAGTAATGCAAATATTGTGTTCCAGAGCTAAAATAACACCTTTAATGTTTTCATCCTTTAGGCATTGCACTAACAGGCAGCTGAGCAATAGTAAACTAATAATTTTAACTTAATATGAAAATGATTTGTACTGGGCATAATTAACAATAAAATTCTAGCTGTTCAGTGAGAATACATTTTAATAGATGAACTAAAAAATATATATTATTTTTAAATTGTGTCAAATGGTAAAATTAACTTTTGTTGACAGTGACGAACAGACCATTTCCAGGTTTTAAAGAGAGCGTAGGCATGGGACTATGTGGGCAACTCCTGTCTGGAGGCAAGATGAGAAGGCAGAAGGGGACAGGAGCTGGCTGAATGGACACAGGGAATACAGGGTAGAGAGGAGGAGTGTGCTGTCTCATTAGAGAGAGAGCAACTAGGAGTATATATATAAAAAAGGAGTATATAGCAAGGTGTATATAAGTTTTTGTGTGACAGACTGAATTGATCTGTAAACTTTCACTTAAAGTACAATAAAAAAAGACAGTGTAGAAATTATGCTCAGAAACATTTAATAGTTAAAACTATTTTCGTTTCCAACGGTTTCCTCCTCTACCTTGAAGTATGTTATGACTTCCCACAATAAATAGATTAATTAAAAAATATTTAATTGGAAAGTAGCTTTGTCTGTTCTCTTGTTGTGATCAAGGTTGAGATATATGAGCCAAAAGATCAAGAAAGCCTGGGTTGTTAGGTCATACAATGAAGAATAACTGTTCTGTCAGGTCATGTGGAGCTGCAGTGGTTTAGGGATCTTTGAATGAACACACACACACACACATACACACACACATACACACACTGAGAAATGTTATGGTATTGTTAGGGGCCATTGAGTTGGTTCTGACTCATAGCTACCCTATGTACAATACACCGAAACATGGCCTGGTCTTATACCATCCTCACAGTCATTGTTGTGTTTGAGCCCATTGTTTTAGCCACTGTGTCAACCCATCTCGTCAAGGGTCTTCCTCTTTTTTGCTGACACTCTACTATACCAAGCATGATATCCTTCTCCAGGGACTAGTCCGTCCTGATAACCTGTTGAAAGAACATGAGACGAAGTCTTGCCATCGTTGTTTCCAAGGCTCACTCTGGCAGTATTTCTCCCAAGACATACTTATTTTTTCTTCTGGCAGTCCAGGGTATATTCAGTATTCTTCTCCAACACCATAGCTCAAAGACATCAATCCTTCTTCAATCTTCCTTTTTCACTGTCCAGCTTTCTCATGGATATGAGACAATTGAAAATATCATGGCTTGGGTCAGGTGCACTTTAGTCATCAAAGTGGCATCACTGAGAGTAGGGACTCTTTATTAGTGAGGCATAATCAAGCTTACCCTGAGTAATACTCATACAAAGAAATGTTTCTTTTAGGACTGATTCTCTTTCCAAATGATTCATGTATATATATATATAATATTATGACTAAAAATAGCATTCTTTTTTTTTTTCCTGTTTTTTAGATCCTGCTATCATCCCATAGAAAACCCTGGTGGTAGAGTGGTTAAGTGCTACAGCTGCTAACCAAAAAGGTCAGCAGTTCGTATCTACCAGGTGCTCCTTGGAAACTCTGTGGGGCGGTTCTAGTTCTATTCTGTCCTATAGGGTTGCTATGAGTGGGAATCAACTTGACAGCAGCTGGTTTGGTTTGGTTTGGTTATCATCCCATAAGTGCCAAATATGTGAATTTTGGAAAAGAAAACATACGAATGGCTTCCATCAAGTCTACATATACGCATTTAGTGAGTAACTTCCTAGCACATTGAGTCACATTGGCATGCTTTTCTCAAGTGCACCTGGATATCTAACATATTTCCATGACCTGGCTTTTTTTCAGGGACTGGTGTGCAGTCATAAGGCTGGTGTTTACTCTTTCTCTTCATTAACAAGGCTGCATTGCCAGAATAATATCACTCACTATTTTAGACAATAATTGTATTGGCCCTCAGAGCTTATATTTCTGCATTTTGAAGTTTTGACCTTTTCATAAATTCTATTTAATTTTTTCTATCTTTAATTTGTCACTAATCTATATACACACACACAAATACACATGTGTTTATGCATGTTTATGTGTATCTGTGTTTGTCAAAAAATTTGGATTGTGTAAAAAAGTCAGATACAAAACATCACGAGTCAAAGCCAAAGTTATTGTTTAAAACTTTTCGTTACTACATTTGTTCTCCGAAATTTTTTTTTTTTTTTTGGATGCCATGTGTTTTCAGCATTGGAATGCATGCTCACTAATTGAGTATGTTTAAATTTTTGGTTGGTACATGGATTTTGAAAAAATATGATCTGTTAATATAAACCACCAATGATGCAAGTGGCACTCTGGTGCCACAGGTCTGTGGTATGACAATATACCAAACAAGGGCTAGATAAATAATTTATAGCAGACATCTTTCCATTAGGTTACATGAGGAACCCCTGGTTTTCCTAATATGATACAGAGAAACCAAAACAAACTCATTGGGGCTCCCTAACTATCACACAGGAAAGCTGTAATTATGCTTGCAAGCCTTAAGTCACAGAAATAAAGTGAAAAAAAGCAAAAGTTTACAAAACTAACACTCCAGGAAGCACCATCTACACCACAGTGAGACTCCACTCTGGTCTGCTGAGCTTCATGCATTTCAGAAGAGACCCACCCTGATGCTAAATGCATTAGAACAGGAACAAGGCTTTGCCTGTGAGGTCCAGAGGCATTAAAAAAAAAAAAAAAAAAAAAAGCCAGCATACCATTTATGCCAGTGGTAATAAAAGACTTAAATTTTTGCCCTAATTTAATGCCTTTGGTATGTATAGAAGCAATTCAGAAAAAAAAAAAGAAAACAAAACTTTGAATATCTCTAGATAATTACGAAAGGAAGAGTTTTTAAGGGCAGATGGAAATGCTTGAAAGGAAAAAAAAAATTTTTTTTTTTTCTTCTTTCTTTTAGCGATTGGAAAATACAAGCATCTTGTATTACATCTGCAAGCCATGTGGAAACTTCTAAATCAAGGATACTATAAAAAATATTTTTTTAAACAGCAAATTGTTTGTTGTGTATATGCTCAATTATCAGGAAAAAAAAATACCTAGAGAATTCTGGGAAATATATGGTTAATAATATCAATATTTTAGAATGTAGTAAAAAAAACTTTACATAAAAAGTTTATATATTTTAAATTATTGTACTTTGAAATTCTGTAAGAGTGTTCCTAAAAAAAATAAAAATAAACAATCACAAAAATAGATACTTTCTAATTGTAGGTTATTAGTTACTAATAGTTTCTAATTGTGTCTCATTTCCCTTTGGGAAGAGTAAAACCAGTTATTGAACAACAGAATTTTCCTTTGGATGTATTCCCATGCATTGCTAAAAATAGTCTTAGTTATTTAGGAAAAAAGTCTTTTTGATGAACCAGAAAGTAAATGAATAAACACAAAACAGAAAATCACCATTTTTTCAATTTAGTCAAAGTTTAGGTTGAAATGGGTACTATCAGGGACTAAGCCAATAAATAATATAGGGCAAACCCTGGTGGCGTAGTGGTTAAGTGTTACAGCTGCTAACCAAAGGGTCTGCAGTTCGAATCCACCAGGCACTTCTTGGAAACTCTATGGGGCAGTTCTACTCTGACTATAGGGTCACTAAGAGTTGGAATGGACTTGACGGCACTGGGTTTGGTTTGGTTTTGGTTTATAGCCAGAAAACTCAATGTAAATGAAAAGCATCCACCAGTTAAAGCTGGACTGTCAGAATTGATTCCTCTGTATCACCCCAAATTATGGGTTCCCAAAAAGATTCCAAGTTAGAGGAAATGAACAGAGGTTAACTCAGTAGATATACCACTTGTTGCTTGTCCATGCCCCCCCACCTTTGGTGGGGTTCCATATTAATGTCTACTCCTGTTGCTTCCTTATTTAATATAGATCTGGCATCCACTCTGCAAATGCTGTGGAGCAAGCAGTCTTTCTTTCATTAAGTGTCCTCTTTGCACTGATTTTCATACTCACAAAGATTCACAAAAAACAGTTTTTTTTTTTTTCTCACTTATGAATTTTTATAGAGTAAATCAAGAGTAGCACTTTCTCAGAAGGATATGATGACCATATATGTGCCGACTTATTACAGTTGTGGGCAAAAGGAAAACTATACCCCTGAACCGTTCCAATACTGAATATCCTTGTTGCCTTCATCTTTCTTTCCTCTCACTGAGTGTTTTTTTTATTGTTACTTTGTGAGGATCCAAGGTCTTGATCCTTGAGTTTCAAACCTGGAGAAAACATTCCCTTTCCTCTTTTTCTGTGAAGGGCTAGTGGGACCAAAATTGTCAGTATACTACCTGCCTTCTTTCTTCTTATGGATATAATATCTTGTGAACTTCAACTTCAGTATCACCCATGTTTTTCCTAACTTGTTAGATGACATGATCACATGATTCCTTATTTGAGGATTTCCCTGTGTTAACATAAGGCCTGCTTACCTAATACTGGCTAATTATGATGTTAACTTGATAATTGTTCAATTGTTATTATTGTTAGGTGCCATCAGGTCAGTTCTGACTCATAGTCACCCTACATACAACAGAGCACAACAATGCCGGGTCCAGCCCCATATTCAGAGTCGTTGTTATCCTTGAGCCCATTGTTGCAGCTACTGTGTCAATCCATCTTGTCGAGGGTCTTCCTCTTTTTCACTGACCCTCTACTTTATCAAGTATGATGTACTTCTCCAGGGACTGGTCCCTCCTGATAGCTTGTCCAAAGTACATGAAACCAAGACTCGCCATCCTTGCTTCTAAGCGGCATTCTGGCTGTACCTCCCCCAAAGGTGATTTATTCATTTTTCTGGCAGACCATGGTATATTCAATACTCTTTGCCAACACTATAATTCAGGACGCTAATTCTTCTTTGATCTTCCTTTTTCATGAATAAGTATTGTTAATTAGGTATAGGCAAAAACCAAAATGAAAAATTCAGAGATGAAGGATGAATAATCCTGTCGTTACTATTGGTGTACTTGTATGCCAGCCACTCTTTATGGCCCTGGAGCTCATAGATAGTATGTTATTCCAGCTCTCATACATTTAATGTCCACGTGGGTCTCTTTTGAAATGTGTGAAGCTCAGCAAACCAGAGTTGGAGCCTCATTGTCGTGTAAGTTGAGCATTCTATTAGGTGATGCTTTCTGGCGGTGCTAGTTTTGTAAACCTTTGCCTTCTTTTCCTTTATTTTTGTAAGATAAGGCTTGCAAACATAATTATGGCTCTCCTGTGTGATAGTTAGGGAGGCCTGTTGGGTTCGTTTTGATTTTTCTGTGGCATATTTGGAAAACCAGAGGTTCCCGATGAAACCTAATGGAAAAGTGTTCACAATAAATTACTTATCCAGCTTTCACTGGCATATTGTCATACCACAGATCTGTGGTGTCACAGTGCCTCTTGCTTTATTGGTGGCTTGTATTACCGGATCATATCTCAAAATCCGTAACTCATATCAAAAATTCTGAATTGTTCTTTGAATCAAAGTGTAATAATTTGTGAAAACACCTATCATCCAAAAATGTGTTAAAAAATAAAAGTTTAATAATGAAAGTATATGACAACTTCAAATATATATGCCAGACCTAATTCAGTTAGTAACAGTATGTGGAATATAGAAAATATTTGAACCTTGGCTTTATTCATTAATTCATTCTGTACCTTGACCCAGAACACTTAGACGAGTCTCTGGCCTCATGATCTAATTCTGAAATTTTAATGAGGAATAGAATGATGTCTTAAGACAATACAGTTAGAACCCAAGTCTTCCCCCTGCCAAAAAAAAAAAAAAAAAAAAAAAAAACCTTAAAAATAATAAAGCAAAGGAAAGGTGAATGAATTTATTGCTGTATTTATTTATTGTTATTGTTAAGGATTAGTAAAGCATAACGCCTGTTATGCACACTGACAACATCAGTTAAACCTAGAGGTCAGACTTACAAGGGAATTAAGTGCATTGACAAAGGTACTTGGGAAGTAAACCTCTGACTATAGTGAAGCGGTTTAGCTTTCAAAGCACATTCCACAAGCAGAAAAATCTACGATTGCTTTATAGAGTAGTTCAAACTGCTGAGGCAGCATTGTGAATTCAGTATAAAACTGAACAATATTTTATGAAACCAGACAGTACTGAATTGGTTGTTAACACAACTGGCCTCAGAAACAAAATACTAAAAACAAAAAAATTACTAAAAGCCTAAGAACTATGTCTGGGTTTTAAGAACTATGATGACTATAAGAAACCATAGCAAAAATAACTTTCAAAATGTATTCATTTTCATATACATAGTAAACCAAAAAAAAAAAAAAAAACCTAGTGCCATCGAGTCGATTCTGACTCATAGCGACCCTACATACATATATATATATTTACAATTTGGAAAACATAGTTATGTATATTTATCTGCCCATATGGTTCTCATTGGCTAATTTTCAGAAGTAGATCACCAGGCCTTTCTTCCTAGTCTATCTTCATCTCAAAACTCCCTTGAAATCTGTCCACCATGGACAACCCAACAGAGCATTGTCCAACTAGCTTCTTTGAACATGTCATCAGGAGGGATCAATCGCGGATGAGACTGTAGTTGAGATGGACAGGCACAATAGCCTCAACAATGGACTCAAACATACCGGGGATCATAAGGATGATGCAGGACCAGACAACATTTTATTCTGTTGTGTGTAGGCCTCCATGAGTTTGAGCGGACTCAAAGACAGCTATCTATCTATCGATCTATTCATCTATCTAGCTATTACTTTTTTCTGTATACCATAATTCTAATTTATTGGTCCTCACTTTGTGATGTGTATAAAAATCAACTCTAGATCGTGTTAAAATTTAGATTACGGATCTCACCATTAGAAATATTGATTAGTAGACCTGGGTGGAACCAAAGCTATTCATGTTTACTGATGCAAATCTGAAGCAGCTGGCCCTTACATCTAACTTTGAAAACTTCTACTAACCATTACAGGATGTGTCAAGGCAAGAGAAAGCAAAATTAAAAATGGATAAATCCATTATATATCTCTAAAATGCATTTTTTATAGGGCTTATATTAGGGGAAAAATTGACTCATTACAGAAATGTTCTAAGAAGCATGAATGAGAAAGATCGTAAGGTCAGTCCTCAGGTCAGTTGTGCATTACCTACACAAATCAGTATAAAGAATATTGATGTTAGAATATAAGAGATAATTTAAAACCTGAATTTCATTGATCAACAACACAAATCACAAGATAATTTAATACAGATAGAAGGGAAATGACATGCTGTGTTACCTATGTATTGTAATATGAGGCACACTTTATTTTATTACGGGAATTACTTTGCCTAGTTTTATTTTAATATATTTAGTTTCTGAAAGATTCTCAGTATTTAGCCAAGTCTAAGTAAGAAGAATGTTATATTTTTCAAAGTTGTCTTGAGGAAAAAAAAAACAGAAGTGCATTTGATATTTTGGCCATTCATATTGTACTTTGCCAAGGCTCAGACTGTGCTTTCAGTTTCCCCAATGTCCATTTTGAAATTACAGTGATGAAGGCATAAAGCAAATATTTTTCTTCTCATATGTGACACAGGAATGTGGATGATTATGTTTTGAACCCCCACTTCTCTCCATTCTCAATTCAAATAATAATGACAATAATAATTCAAAAGCATGGCTAAGAATTTACTCTGGGGGCAATTACTGTGCAACATGAATCATTTTATCTAACCCTTATGGCAGCCTTCTAAAATAGATACACTCATCATGATCATAACACAGATAAGAAAGCCGAGGCTTAGGTTGAATAAGCAACTTTCCCAAAGTCGAAGAGCTAGTTAGCCAGGTAGAAGGATCAGTGAGTGAAAAGGGAAGTGGAAAATACATCAAACACGAAGTCCTGACTTCTTTTCCTAACTACATTTGGTTCAAGCAAGAAATGCTTATTTTTAGAGCCTAGCATTTTAAGGCAGTATGCTTTACGGGGAGCCCTGGTGGTGCAGTGATTCAGAGCACAGCTGCTCCTCAAAAATCCAATGGGGGAGGCCTTATCTTCCTGTAGGGTCACTGTGACTTGATTGACTTACTTGCAACAGGATTTTATTGTTTTTGGTTTTATTCTTTATGGGGATGGGTTGGAGGGGATAGAAAGATGAAGAAGACACACGCTATTCCTTTAATGAACTCACCCTATAGTAGAAGAGAAAGACAAATAAACACACAATTCTGAATTCTAAATATACGTAAAATTAACATGACGTGTGGGTTCTATAATGGGTTTCTCGCATGCTACCTTTGACGGGACAGAAAACATTTTGCATATTTCTATCATTTGATCTGATTTGTGAAAAATGGAAAAATTGTTAAAGATAATCGGAAGAGCATTTCAGGGCTGAGGGAACAAAAAAGGCAAGTCTAAAATGACAGGGGCCTTTCACTAAACACTTAGGAAGTCCTAAGAGCAATGCTAAGAGTCATGAACTATCTCATTTAATTCTGAGGCCAGTATCATTCCCTAGCCAATTGAAACTTAGGATATTGAAATATAAAGAGGTTAAGTCATTTACCAAATGTCACCATGGAATAAATGATAGAATAGGAAATTGAAATTATGGATGTCTGACTTCTGCCATCAGGCTCTTAACAACAGTGTGACAATTATTCCCACCTGAAAACTTGGTTGATGTTTAGGGACCAGCAGGAGGGTATAATTAGATCACAGTGATTTTGAGGGACATAATGTGAAATGAGGCTGAAGAGTGAGATTAGGAAGAGATTGTGGATGGCCTAGGATGTCTTATTTCAGAGTTTGGAATCCATTCTCTAAGCAATCCTCAGTGACTGTTAAATATGAGGAGAGGAAGTGTAATGATCAGGTACATGTTTAAGAAGATAACTGTAGAGGCAGTATGGCATCAGCGGAAAATATTTTAGGCAGCCTGAGAGCTATGGAATACATAAAAATACTTTACATGTGAGTTGAGAGTATTGAATTACGATAGTAGAAAAATATTTCAAGAAACAAGAGCTGATTTAAAAGGCCTCATACGGTAGAATTGATAGGATTTGTAAAGCCCTTTGATACATAGAAAAAGATCGGACGGTAGCTGATTACATTACCAAAAGCTTATATGGGTTTCCTCTGTTATCTGAAAGTAGAGCTTTCCTCTGAAACCTTTCATTAACTGAAATGATGTAAAGCAAAAAAGCAATTACCATTAATTTCTATAGAAATAATTTTTGAGCATTCCCAGATCCAAAAAAAGAACCTACTAAATCATACCAAATAACACATAAAACCTAAAATAACATTAACATATAGTAAAAGAAGGAATTATGTGATAAATACATAGCCTGTATAAAGTAGAGATAATGTACGTACAATACAGTTCCTGGGGAAAGAGCCTGGTGAGGCCACTCACCCTGCTTGGGATGCCTGCTGCCTCTTTAACTGCTTGCTAAGCTGAACCCCTTATACAGATGAAGAAATTGAGGCAAAGAACAGAAAAACACAAAGTCTCCCAGCGAGTAAAAAGTAGAGTAAGATTTGAACGCAGCCAATGTGTACCTGGGTTTTCTTAGGAAGATTGTGACACATTCAACTGATGTTTGCAAGTCAGAGCAAACACTACATGGTTATGCACTGGAGAATACAATTCAAATGAAACATTCTACAACATTATCATGAGAGACACATTACCAACAGAGGCTGGCAAGAGGTCCTCAACAGGTAACTGTAATTTCTGTGAATTTACCAAGTGCAGTTTTAACCCTTAGTCTTCCAGGTAGGGAAACCCTGGTGGCATAGTGTTTAAGAGCTACAGCTGCTAACCAAGAGGTCAGAAGTCCAAATCCACAAGGCACTCCTTGGAAACTCTATAGGGCAGTTCTACTCTGTCCTATAGGGTTGCTATGAGTCAGAACTGACTCAACGGCAACGGGTTTGGTTTGGTTTCTTCCAGGCAGAGAAACTTGGTATTATCTATCTCCCCAAAGTAACAGGGTTTAAGAATTCTAATTCGTAATAACAAAGTTAACGAAACACCAAAACAAAAACCAAACCCGTTGCCATCAAGTTGATTCTCATTCATAGAGACCTTACAGGACAGAGTAGAACTGCTCCATAGAGTTTCCAAGGAGTGGCTGGTGAACTTGAATTGCTGACCTTTTGGTTAGCAGCCAAAAGCTTATCCACTGTGCTACCAGGGCTCAAAGCATACATCATACCACAATGACAATGTATTGGTGTGTAATAAGAAATATAACTTTGACAGAATCTGATCAGCCTCATCAGCATTCTCTCATTATACACAGACTTCATGGCAGACCAAATTATAATTGGTGAGCACGGAAATAGTGGAAAGTGATTTAACTGTATGGCTCATGAATTTAAAACCACTAGTTTCTGATAATGTAATTGGGAAATCTCCATTATAGGGATTTACCTACCAGAAAAATCTGATATTCAAATCTAGCCTGAGAAACATTATTTCCCCCTGAGAGTCTTTGACAGATTCCTGGGTGATGTAAAAGATCTAGTTTTGAATACTAACTTAGAAGTTGGCAGTTTGAACCCATCGAATGGTGCTGCAGAAGAAAGCTTTCGCAATCTGCTTCCATAAAGATTAGAGCCAAAGATAGTAGGTAAGTATTATCTTAGGCGACGGGAAGGGCAACACACAATACAGGGGAAGTCAGCACAACTGGACTAAACCAGAAGCTAAGAAGTTTCCTGGATATGGCCAAATACTTCGAGGGACAGAGTAGCAGGGGCAGGGGTCTGGGGACCATGGTTTCAGGGGACATCTAGGTCAGTGGGCATAATAAAGTTTATTAAGAAAACGTTCTGCATCCCACTTTGGTGAGTGGCATCTGGGGTCTTAAAATCTAAGATATATCAATTGGTCCCAACCCACCAGGAGCAAAGGAGAATGAAGAACACCAAAGACACAAGGAAAATATTAGCCCAAGAAACAGAAAGGGCCACATAAACCAGACTCCATAAGCCCGAGACTAGACGAACTAGATGATGCCCGGCTACCACCAATGACCGCCCTGACAGGGAACACAACAGAGAGTCCCTGATGAAGCAGGTGAAAGATGGGGTGCAGAACTTAAATTCTGGTAAAAAGACCAGACTTAATGGTCTGACTGAGACTGGAGAGACCCTGAAAAACATGGTTTCTGGACCCTCTGTTATCCCAGAACTGAAACCATTCCTGAAGCCAACTTTTCAGACGAAGGTTAGACTGGACTATAAGACATTAAATGATACTCCTGAAGAGAGTGCATCTTAGCTCAAGTAGAAACGTGAGACTAAATGAGCAGTTCCTGTCTGGAGGCAAAATGAGAAGGCAAAAAGGGTCAGGAGCTGGTTGAATGGACATGGGAAATTCGGGGTGGAGAAGAGGAGTGTGCTGTCACCTTACAGGAAGAGCAGCTAAGGTCATGTAACAATGTGTGCACAAATTTTTGTATGAGAAGCTAACTTGAACCATAAACATTCACTTAAAGCACAATAAATAAATAAATAAATAAATAAAAAGATTAGAGCCAAGAATGCTCTACGTAACAACTCTGCTCTGTAACATACAGTGTTGCCAAGAGTCGAAATCAACAGGTTTGGTTTTGGAGAATGTTTGGATGAGCAGTGAAAATGAGTGTACAGATGTAATGAGTTCAAGCGATTTCACAGTTGATCGTAAAAAAGGATATGACCACAAGATTGCAGCATTGAAAAAAAACTATTTATTGTGTGGTGGCACAGGTTAAGAGCATGGCTGTTAACCAAAAGGTTGACAGTTCAAATTTACCAGGTGCTCCTTGGAAACTCTATAGGGCAGTTCTACTGTGTCCTATAGGGTTGTTACGAGTGGAAAATTGACTAGAAACAAAAGGTTTGTTTGTTTGTTTGCTTTTGGTACACTAGCATTGAAGCCCAAGTTGCATAGTGGTTAAGAGCTTGTTGGCTAACCAAAAGTCAGCAGTTCAAATCCACCAGCTGCTCCTTGTAAATTATTTGGGATAGTTCTACTCTGTCCTATAGGGTCTCTATGAGTCAGAATCGATTCAATGGCAGAGTTTTTTACATACACATTGACACTACCATTGTTTTGTCAGTTTATCTTACATTGGTGGCACACTTATGGCTATAATGCTGGAAGCTATGCCACCTGTATTGCAAATACCAGCAGGGTTGCCCATGGCAAACAGGTTTCAGCAAAGCTTCCAGACTAAGACTAGGAAGAAGGACCCGGCAATGTAGAACTAGAAAAAAAAAAAAAAAAAATCCAGTAAAAACCTTGTGAATAACAGTGGAACATTGCCTGATATAGTGCCAGAAGGTGAACTCCTGAAGTTGGAAGGCATTCAAAATATGACTGGTAGAGAGCTGCCTCCTGAAAGTACAGTCAGCTTTAATGATGAGGATGGGGTAAAGCTTTTTGGACCTTTGTTTGCTGATGTGCACAACTTAAATGAGAGAAAATGGCTGCAAACATCCATTAACAATTGGAATATCCTTGTACCAAAAAAGGAAAATTGGAAAGTGAAAAAATGAATCTTACAAAGTTATATATCTTAGTGAGCAGGCATTGATGAAAAACAAAGCTACAGTAATGGGCGGAATAACAATTGAGATGTTTCAACAAACAAATGCAGCACTTGAGGTGCTAACTTGTATACTCTAAGAAATTTGGAAGAGAGCTACCGGGCCAACTGACTAGAAGATATCCATATTTATGCCCATTCCAAAGAAAGGTGATCCAACAGAATGCAGAAATTATCAAACAATATCGTTAATATCACACACAAGTAAAATTTTGCTGAAGATCATTCAAAAGGGATTGCAGCAATACATGGACAAAGAACTGCAAGAAATTCAAGCCAAATTCAGAAGAAGACATGGAAGGAGGGATATCATTGCTGATGTCAGATGGATCCCGGCTGAAAACAGAGAATACCAGAAAGATGCTTACCTATCTTTTACTGACTATGCAAAGGCATTCATAACATATTATGGATAACATTGTGAGGAATGGGAATTCCTGAACACTTTATTGTGCTTGTGAGGAACCCGTGCAGAGACCAAGAAGCAGTGGTTTGAACAGACGGATACTGCAGGGTTTAAAGTCAGGAAAGCTGTGTGTCGGGTTGTATCCTTTCCTTTCACCATACTTATTCAATCTGTACACTAAGTAAATAATCTGAGAAGCTGGACTATATGAAGAAGAACAAGGCATCAGGACTGGAGGAAGACTCATGAACAACCTGCGATATACAGATGACACAACCTTGCTTGCTGAAAGTGAAGAGGACTTGAAGCACTTACTGATGAAAATCAAGTCTATAGCCTTCAGTCTGGATTACAACTTAACATAAAGAAAACAAAAATTCTCACAATTAGACCAATAAGCAACATCATAGTAAATAGAGAAAATATTGAAATTGTCAAGGATTTCATTTTACTTGGACATACAATCAACACCCATGGAAGCACCAGTCAAGAAATCAAAGAGGCATTGCATTGGGCAAATCTGCTGTAAAAGGCCTCTTTAAATTATTAAAAAGCAAATATGTCACTTTGAGGACTAAGGTGTGCCTGACCCAAGCCAGGGTATATTCGATTGCCTCAAACGTACAGGAGAGTTGAACAACAAATAAGAAAGCTCAAAGAATTGATGCCTTCAAATTATGGTGTTGGAGAAGAATATTGAATATACAGTGGACTTCCAGAAGAACCAACAAGTCTGTCTTGGAATAAGTACAGCCAGAATGCTGCTTAGAAGTGAAGATGGTGAGGCTTCATCTCAAAAACTTTGGACATGTTATCAAGAGGAACCAATTCCTGGAGAAGGACATTGTGCTTGGTAAAGTAGAGGGTCAGTGAAAAAGAGAAAGAACCTCAATAAGATGGATTGACACAGTGGCTGCAACAGTAGGCTCAAGCGTAACAAGCATTTTAAGGATGGCACAGAACTGGGTAGTGTTTTGTTCTGTTGTACATAAGGTTGCTATGAGTAGGAATAGGCTCAATGGCACCTAGCAACGATGGTGAACTGAAATGGACTGATATTGGCCATTTTGAATCCAACAACAATATGCTATATTATGCTGGGAATGGGTTGGGTTATGCTGGGAATGACAAATTGAAGAGAAGTGGAGTCACATTCATTGTTAAAAAGAACATTTCTCAAGATAAATCCTGAAGTACATCGGCTACCAGTGATAGGATAATATTCATATGCCTACAAGGAAGACAAGTTAATGTATTACTCAAATTTATGCACCAACCTCTAATGCCAAAGATGAAGAAATTAAAGATTTTTACAAAGTTCTGCAATCTGAAATTGATCAATCCTACAGTCAAACAGGCATTGGTAATTACTTGTGATTGAAATTTTGAAAGTTGGGAAACAAAGAAGAAGGATCTGTAATTGGAAAATATGGCCTTGGTGATAGAGAAAAGGCTCCAGAGGCCACATGATGGAATTTTGCAAGACCAATGACTGCTTAATGGCAAATGAGTTTTTCAACTGCATAAAAGGCAATTATATATGTAGACCTCACCGGATGGAATACACAGGAATCGAATCAACTACATCTGTGGAGAGAAGATGGAGAAGCTCAATAGCATCAGTCAGAACAAGGCCAGGGGTCAACTGCAGATCAGAGCATCAATTGGTCTTATGCAAGTTCAAGTTGAAGCTGAAGAAAACTAAAACAAGGCCATGAGAGCCAAAACATGACCTTGAGTATATCACACCTGAATTTAGAGACCATCTCAAGAATAGATATGAAACATTGTATACTAATGATCAAAGACTAGATGAGTTGTAGAATGACATCAAATATACCATACATGAAGAAAGCAAAAGGTCATTAAAAATACAGGAAAGAAAGAAAAGACCAAAATGGATGTCAGAAGAGACTCTGAAACTTGTTCTTGAACATAGAGTAGCTAAAGCAAAAGTAAGAAATGAAGAATAAAGAGCTGAACAGAAGATTTTAAAGGGCAGATCTAAAAGGCAAAGTAAAACATTATAATAAAATGTGCAAAGTCCTTGAGAAGAACTCTTTTGGCATTTCTCAAGCTGAAAAAATTCAAGCCTTGAGTTGCAATATTGAAGGTTTTTATGGGTAAGATAGTGAACAACACAGGAAGCATCAAAAGAAGATGGAAAGAATACACAGTCACCGTACCCAAAAAAATTGGTCGGCATTGAACCATTTCAGGCGGTAGCATATGATCAAGAAACAATGGTATTGAAGGAAGAAGTCCAAGCTTCACTGAAGGCATTGGCAAAAAACAAGGATCCAGGAATTGACGAAAACAGATTGAGATGTTTCAACAAACAGACGCATTGCTGGATGTGCTCACTAATCTATGCCAAGAAATATGGAAGACAGCTACCTGGCCAACCGATTGGAAGAGATCCATATTTGTGCCCATTCCATAGACTGGTGATCCAACAGAATGTGGAAATTATTGAGCAATATCATTAATATCACACAAGTAAAATTTTGCTGAAAATCATTCAAAAATGGTTGCAGCAGTACATCGACTGGGGACTGCCAGGAATTTAGCCAGGATTCAAAAAAGGATGTGGAATGATGTCAGGTGAATCTTGGCTAAAATCAGAGAATACCAGAAAGATCTTTACCTGTGCTTTATTGACTATGCAATGGCATTCTACTGTGTAGACCATAACAAATCATGGATAATATTGAGAAGAATGGGAATTCCCGATTGCTTAAAAAAAAAAAAAGTACATAGAGCAAGAGGTAATGGTTTGAACATAGGTATACTAGCCAAAAACCAAACCCAGTGCCATCGAGTCGATTCTGACTCAGTATCCTGCATGGTTTAAAGTCAAGAAAGGTGTGTGTCAGGGCTGTATCCTCTCACCATACTTATTCAATCTGCATGAAATTCTTCATATGCTGGACTATATGAAGAACAGTGTGTCAGAAGTGGAAGAAGACTCATTAGCAATCTGCATTATGCAGATGACACAACCTTGCTTGCCGGAAGTGAAGAGAACTTGAAGCACTTGCTGATGAAGAACAAAGACTACAGCCTCCAATACGGATTACAACTTAACATAAAAAAAACAAAAATCCTCACAACTGGCCCAATAAACAACATCATGATAACCAGAAAAAATATTGACGTTGTCAAGAATTTCATTTTGCTTGGATCCACAGCCAACACCCATGGAAACAGCAGTCAAGAACTCAAACATGTATTGCATTTGGCAAATCAGTTGCAAAAGACCTCTTTAAAATGTTAAAAAGTAAAAATGTCACTTTAAGGGCTAAAGTGTGCCTGACCCACGGCATGGTATTTTCAATAACCTCATAATGCATGTGAGAACAGCACAGTGAATAAAGAAGACCAAAGAAGAATTGATGAATTTGAATTATGGTGTTAGAGAAGAAAATTAAATGTACAGTGGACTGTCAGAAGAACCAACAAGTCTGTCTTGGACGAAGTACAGTCAGAACGCTCCTTAGAACCCAGGATTGCAAGACTTCATCTCTGGTAGTTTGGGCATGCATGTTATCAGGAGAGATCAATCCCTGGAGAAGGACATCACGCTTGGTAAAGTAGGAACCAAAACCAAACCAAACCCGTTGCTGTCAATTCCAACTCATAGTGATCCTATAATACAGACTAAAACTGACCCAAAGGGTTTCCAAGGAGTGGCTGGTGAACTCGAAGTGCTGTCCTTTTGGTTAGCAGCTGGACTCTTAACCGCTATGCCACCAGGGTTTCCTGGTAAAGTAGAGGATCAGTAAAAAAGAGGAAGACCCTCAATGAGACAGATTGACACAGTAGGTGTAGCAATGAGCTCAAAAATAGCAGTAATTGTGAGAATGACTCAGAACCAGGCATTGTTTCGTTCTGTTATACATAGGGTCACTACGATTCTGCAGGGAATCATTGGCACCTAACAACAACACACATTGACAGGTTTTGCATACAGGGGCAGTCCCTCATAGCATGAGACCTTCCAAAGGCAAATTGCAGTGGAGCCTAGACTATAAGGCAAGGGAAACAAAGGAACTCCTGCTGGTGGGAGGAAGTGGACAGGGGTCTTTGTGTTACAATGAGGTCCCTTGTGTGATTTTGTGCCCTTGGTTTTTGCCTTCGGGAATACTACCCCTTAGGAGTTGTTACTTTTGCCCTTGGTTTTTAGAAATTGACCTCAAAGGATTCCCCAAGATGTTCTTCATCTCCGGTGGTTTGTTACTTTCACAGGGTTTGGCTAAGGAGGCCTGCTGAGTAGTTCAAGAGGAGTCCACCTGGAAACTGCCAAAGAGCACATAATCTGACTTATACATAAAGGAGTCAAACACAGAGCTTTTTGGGGGGACTTCTTTCCTGAAAGCTGAGATGAATGGCATGTCCGATGGAATCCTGATGTCAGAAATCCTCCCAGACCTGGTAAAAGAGCTATATAACACACCCAGACCTGTGTTTTGATAGTGTCCTAGAAGTTACAGAGATGACTAGCAGGCCCAGACGGTGGCAGCAGAGTGTAAAGGTCGAATCCTAGCCAAGAGTTGTGATACTCAGAGGGCTGTGGACACTAGAGCTGGTGGACGGAGTATGGACTTGTAAGGCGGCAGTGACTACAGTGGTTGCAGCCGCTGTAATAGCGCTAGTGGCAGGTGGAGCTGAGCCAGCCTGTAGCAGAAGCATAGTGTGCTGGAGGGCAGAGAAATAGCTCACATGGGGCTGCATGGACAGGGAGCCACCCAGAGCTTGGGTGCTCCAAGCAAGTAGCCACAGAGTTGGTTGGGGGGAGGCAGATCCCAGAGCCAGGGCAGGGGTTCGCCCTGAACAGGGAGTGCTGGAGATCAATCCAGCTTCCAAGGACTGTCTTGACGCTGACCTAGAGCTGGGGACAGTATAGAGCAACTAGGGTTGCCCCAAAGCTGGGGCCATCTGAGAATTGGCTTGGAGCCTTTTCTGGCTGAAGAATTTCCTGGCTGACAAAGGGAGAGACATGCTCTCTGCTTCAGGGGCTTTTCAGACTGTACTCTCTTCCTGAATTATAACCTGAGTTGTATCCTGATGATCCTGACATTATACCTGAGTTGCATCCCAAATAGTATCCTGTTACTTCTGTGTTGTTACCCTAATAACCACATAATCAAGATTATACTCTTGGTTCTGTGTAACCATTGGAATCAATTATCAAACCCAGCAGAGAAACAGAGAGTGCTGTGCGGAGTAAGGCTGATGTCAGAAATAAAGAAGTGACTTGCATTTCATAGGAACCAACTTTCTGCTGATTCTTATTAGCGAAGTTATGAGACAAGTGGTAGTGGTTATCCCAAAGATTATTGTTACAGTCTCGCAGGCCTTATATGTCTAGATAATGCCACTCAGAAGTAAGATGGGGAGACTCTGGGTCAGAGAGCTCTGAAAGGCAGAAGCGACTTGGGATATCTTATCAATTGCCAGCAAAAGTTGAGCACAGTTTTGCAGAGTATGCAAAGCAGTCAAATTCTAAATGGATAGAAATTTGCTTATTGGGTTATTTTTAAAACAATTGGATATGTAAAAATTTGAATTTGGTGACCTCAGGCTTTTTTGCTAATGGATCGTATTTTGCTAGGAAGAAATAAACAACCTGGGGCCAATACACAGTGGCTATCTTTGACTCATTTATATAACAACAGGTGACTCTCCTATCTTTACTGAGCAACACAATCCATAATGACTCATGTGTGTTTATAGTTGTATACTTATGCTTACTCCTTTGCCATTGAGTCAATTCCGACTCACAGCGACCCTATAGGACAGAGTAGGACTGCCCCATAGGATTTCCAAGGAGCAGCTGGTAGATTTGAACTGCTGACCTTTTGGTAAGCAGCTGTAGCTTTTAACCACTGCACCACCAGGGTTTCCGTTGTATACTTACATACTTAAATGTAATTATATGTAGTGTATGTACTACATGTATACATACTATAATACATACTCACATAGTCATTTACATTACAAATGGTCCTCTTCTTTTGTGTGTGCGTGTGTGTGTGTGTGTGTGTGTGTGACCGTGACCTAAGTCTCTATTCTTTTCCAGTATGTGTGATTTAAGGCTTAGAATTAAGTTCTCTATCTAGTTCCCTCATTTCCACCGACTTGTTGGATGAAGTCACCTTTCATTCCTCCTAAGAGGCACTGATTATGCTTAGGTCCACCTTAAAAGACTCATGGCAACAGGGTAACCTTAGAGATGTTGATACTCAAGTGTTGAGGGAATTTCCATCTAGAGGAGTCAACCAGAGGTTTTGGAATTTAAAAATGGAGCTCAAGCACAATGAGGATGTTATTAAGAATATTCAAAATAGTTGGGAGGAAATTATAAGGATAACAGCTCTCATAACTCCCACATCAAATACGCCTTATAGATGACTTTTTAATATTGCTAACAATTTTATGTGGCTGGAAACAAGGCTTTAATTTTTACATACTAGAAGTCTGTAATTACTGAGCTAAATCCAAACCCCAAGTCTTTTAGCTCCACAGCATGCACTCCATCCAGCTAAAGCATCAGACACAGGGAAAGGAGCTCTTTCTTTTCTCTTTGAGTCACCAGGATTCCTGAGTCGTTAATTCTTTCCTGATATAGTACAGCGGCACGAATGAGAAAGAGCACCTGTTCTCACGACCTCGTTCTTCACAATTATGCTTAAAAGCATACAGCAATACATTTACCTATTTTATGAATCAGGAAAACTTGAATTAGGGAAAAAAACTCAACACCCTCATGTCTAAATGAACCTGAGTTTCAACAGTCACAAATGGACAATTTCTTCCCTTTGCCTAAAGGTTTTCATTCTAACATTTTTTAAAAATATAAGAGAAAAACAAACAGAAAAAAACACATCTCTGGAAAATCTTGCCTTACTGAGAGGGGGGTGCAACGAGAGCCAGTTAATGTGTTACAACAGCAGCTCCAGGGAGCTATGGCCATATGTGATGCTTATCATTGTCCTTTTCTTTAGGACAATGCCTATAAAGAGAGGAATGTCATGCCTAATATTCAAGATACTTTATATGTTAACAACATTATTAAATAAAAGAAAGGTGTATGATGAAATTAAAACTTTACTATATGTTTTGAAAGATCCAGCACTCTGGCTAATTCCTGATGGAGCACATTAGCATTTAACGCATTCTAACTTCGGTGATTTGCTCAGTGGCTGTTATTTAGTGGGACAAATGTATTTTATGCCTCGTAATGGAAATCAATTACATAATTACGTGTGGTCTGGGATTAATCATTCCACTATACACCTGGGTAGGCACAGTGTTTAGGCTGTTAGGAGGCAAATTACAGCCAAGGCAAAATAATCACAGATAAACATTTCTCTTTCAACAAATGTTAGTTTTATTATTCTACATAATCAACTTACTGTTTCCTCATTTATGATTCATAACTTTGTTGGAGTTGAGAAAAGAACAAACCACTAACATTTGCAATTTTTAAAAAGTGTAATGCATACTTTTATTGCCAAACTTCTTACCCAGAGGTTATTTAAAAAGATGAAAAACTGGTGTTTGAAGGTTGGAATAAATTGATTTTCTGAAACTACTTTCATAGAGATTATTACTATTTATTTTCTACTTTCTAATCAATTATTAATTTGTTAAGTGATAAGCTCAATTCAGACTAAATATCCAGTCTTTAGACAACATTATGTATTTCTGTTGAGTGGATCCAATGGTACATTATTCAATAAGCTACCATTAGTATTATATCACCTACTTGAATGAGGTGAACAAATGCTAACTCTATTTCAACGCATACTCGAAAATTTATACTCTGAGTTGTGCATGTTAGTGAATGGTTCAAGATATACTTGCATTCCAAAAGCATTTGCGATTATCTTAATAGGTCCTATTGCTTTAAATCTATAAGGAATGCAAATAACTGATAATTCTGCACTCATTAAGGAAATCTCCAGTGACTTACTTCAGTTAAATGTTCCAACAGGCAGGTTTAGGACTTCTTTTGGGATTGATAAAGTTTCAAAAGTCTGTAAATTAACGTTCTGCAGAGTGATATCAAATATGCATAATGAAACCCTAGATGTAAATTAAAAAGATTTATATGGCTGCATTCTGCTTACGTTATTCAATAGCAATGCCTCACAGGTTTTTATGAAGCAAATAAAATGTCCTTTTTCTTGAATTTTATTTTAAATGGTCACTGTGGATTCATTCTTACATTACTTGGTTCACCCATTATAGAATGAACTGTCGGTTTAAATCTATAATTCATTCTAGGGGTTTATCGCATGATACAGTCAAATTATATGGTACTCCATGCATATTACTGCAAAGAAGTGGTCTAAAGATATATGAATGGCTCAAGCAGATTCAGAGATAAATGTACACCATTTATATTAATGGCTTTTCAAAATATTATCTATGAACTATGAAATGATACTCCAACAATTTCCCTGGTTTCTTAGACTTTTTGATGCTGTTCCTTGCTATATTAACTCTACAATTTGAAGATGGTTATTACCACATTATAAGTTTGATGAGAAACATTAACATCTATTAAATATATTAATTCAGTATACATACAGAACATTCATCCCAACATATAATTCTGTTGATACATTAGGGCTCATATTGAATATATGAGCCTAGCTTCTTAAAGATATACATTATTTTATAAAACAGTCAAGCAACAAAATAGTATCTGAATCTTTGGATCATACTCTGCAGTTAGACTAAAAACATTTGAAAAGGAGAACAAAGCCAAATGGAATTTGGCTTCTATTTAAAGAAACTATTCTTAGAGCCTGTGATTAAAATGTGCTATAGAATTTGGAAACCCTGGTGGCATAGTGGTTAAGAGCTACGGCTGCTAATCTAAAGCTTGGCAGTTCGAATCCAGCAGGTGCTCCTTGGAAACCCTATTGGGCAATTTTGCTCTGTCCTATAAGGTCACTATGGGTCAAAATCTACTCCAGGGCAGTGGGTTTGGTTTTTGGTTTATAGAATTTGAAAAAAACAAAACAAAAAAAATGGGCAGTAGGTTAGGAGAGTGGTCCAGGAGAATTAAGGCTAATGTTAAAGACTAAAACAAAAGATTTTTAATGAGTTTAAAAGCTATGCTTGTGTCTGCACGCATCAGAAGACAAATGCTATGCTCAACCTAAGGAGATTAAATCACTTCTAACCAAAAATTAACTCTTATCGCACAAATTAGAAACCAGCTTTGTCTTAATGTCGATTTCATTCCAAAATTATCTGGGCATAGGTATCATGTCACAGATAATTTCATACTGAATATTTTAATCAAAGAGAAGTTTAATGAAGACTGAAAATTCATAAAAGTGAATTAATAGCAAATTGTTCACATGCTTCATTTATACTCCTCTAAAGATTGACATGTTTTCCATTTAAATTTTTGTCCTTATATGGAAAATATTGTTCCTTCAATACATTGTAAATATTATGTGTTTGCTCGTATTTTGAAGGAAGATTTTCATTAGTGTGGCAAAAAGGGATGACTAGGGAAGACTGGAAACCCTGGTGGCATAGTGGGTAAGTGCTATGGGTACTAACCAAAATGTCAGCAGTTCGAATTCCCCAGACGCTCCTTGGAAACTCTATGGGGCAGTTCTACTCTGTCCTATAGGGTCGCTATGAATCAAAATTGACTGAAGGCAGTGGATTAGGTTAGGTTGGGTTGGGGGAGATTAGTCCCCAATGTCATATTTGAAGCACCCCTCCCTCAAAACTCTTCCATATAAATGCCAAAATCTCAGAAAGATCAGTGGCAGAGACAAGTTCCTCAGCTTATTCAAATAGCATAAGGTCATTACTGATGTCATGATTTCTTGTTTAAAACTTTAGTTTAATTTTTTTAATAAAGGTATTCTTTCTTAATATTTTATCCAAAGAGTTTAGTTTAAATTGAAAGTTACATGATTAGTATAATAGGAGAAATATAGCTTAAGCTTTTTGTTTTATATCTCCCCTTGGAAACCCTGGTGGCATAGTGGTTAAGTGCTAGGCTGCTAACCACAAGGCTGGCAGTTTGAATGCACCAGGTGCGCCTTGGAAACTCTAAGGGGCAGTTCTACTCTGTCCTATAAGATTGCTATGAGTTGGAGGTTTTTTTTTTTTCTTGTTCTAGCAGGAGATATCAATGTTTATCTTTAAAAACTACTCTAAGACCAAGGTCACAGGGACGTTGTACCCTCATAGTCATACAGCTATTTTTTACTGAGGTTCAAATAATTCAGTCCAATGAATCTCTGGATACTTTCTAGAGCAATGAGAAGATAGTTTCACCTGTTTTCTTATGATTCTTCAACTTGTGAGGACTTTAGAGTGGGAAATTCTGTAGCCATATTGAAAGACAAAGACAGGGAGATCAAAGAAAATAAGATCATTATATGTTTTTAATCCATTTGTGACTGAAACTACTGTTACTCCTAATCTTTTCAGTTACTTGAAGCCACTAAATCTCCCTTTTTGCTAAAAGAATTTGGCTTGGTTTGTCTCTCACATACAACTCAAGTAATCCAGATAGAGTATATATACTTTGAAAGAACAGAGTGAGGAGAAAAGGGAAAAGTCCTTAACTGTTAGGACTTAACTGTAATATTTTGAAGAAAATTAATTTTACTCTGAGTCTCAACTACTTCCTCTACAAAATGAATATAATTATACAGAATTATTTTAAGATGTAAATAAAGTGTGTGTAAACTATAAAATTCCATAAAATATGCAATATTACTGCTATATATAATAATACGTAATACTGCAAGAAACAGTTTGAGATTTTGTTTACTTTTTATTCAAAAAAAAGAATTTTAAATCATGCATTTAATTCTTGCTTGTAATTTCCATACTTTAAACAGTAATTCAATAAAAAATTACTTAGAAGTATACCAAAGAATCTGTAAAGGAAAATAAATGGATGGATGAGTAAGATTCATAAACCCTTGTAGTATATGACTAAATTGTCAATTAAAAATGTAATGATGAAAAATCTAAGTGAAGTGGACTACAAACTTTATTTTAGTAAATAACATAATGGAATTTTTCCTAAATTGTGTTCCAATATTAAACATGCTTCTCCAGATATTTTCTATAGATAAAATTGCATGTATCTATAAAGCATCTCGAAAACCCTGGTGGTGTAGCGGTTAAGTGCTATGGCTGCTAACAAAAATGTTGGCAGTTCAAATCTACCAAGTGCTCCTTGGAAACTCTATGAGGCAGTTCTACTCTGTCCTATATGGTTGCTATGAGTTGGAATCGATTTGATGGCAATGGGTTTGTTTTTTTTGGTTTATAAAGCATCTCACTGTTTTGTGATATGGTTTTTAAGAAAGGTCCTCCAGTTTAAAAAATCTGCTCAAGTGTGTTAAAACTAGTATTTTTCCAAATGTATGTGATCATGAATATTGTTATACACTTAATATATTGTATCATCCTTTAAACCTATAGAACTATGTTAAGTGGAACACAGTTGCAATCCATAGCAGATATATTTTTAACTATTTCATCTGAAGTATTTTGTAAACCCTTGTAAATAAAGTTGCTGTTACTTTAGTTTCGGTCCTTACTTTGACTCTTGTGTGGGTTCTCACATACAATTATTTAAGCTTCCTGACAGTCAGCTGCCTCATTTGTAAAAAGTAAGAATAGAAACTAACTTAAATAGTGGCTGAGTTATCTGGAGATCATGTAATCTAACGTAATTGACTAGTAGCTCCTGGATTATCTAGGACATAGTAGTTACATCACAACTCTTTTTTTTTTTTTCAAAGAATGTTCGGCTACATATCCACCTAGATAGTGTTGCCATATAAACGACAATTAATTTTTAAAGGATATGGAAACCCTGGTGATGTAGCGGTTAAGTGCTACAGTTGCTAACCAAAGGGTTGGCAGTTAGAATCCACTAGGTGCTTCTTGGGAACTGTATGGGGCAGTTCTACTTTGTCTTGTAGGGTCTTTATGAATTGGAATCGGGCTTGGGCTTGGGCTTGGGCATAGTGAATAGAGTACATAAGGTGGGAATACTGGTTCTGATACTAATCTGTAATGTGACCTCTATCACCTCTTTGACTTTGTGGCCTATTTCTATTGCTTTGCTGCCTCTGTTCCAGCCAAAACCGGCTTTCTTGGTGGAATGGAATGGGAACCCATCAAGAACACTTTTGCTTTAGGGATTTCAGCTGAACTTTTCCATTTGCTTAGACCAGGCATCAGCATACTTTTTCTGCTCTAGGTGAGGTAATTGTTTTTAGCTTTGTAAGCCATATAGTCTCTGTAGCAACTCTCTCACAAAAGCAGCCATAGTCAATATGTAACAATAGAGGTAACTGTGTTTCAATAAAGCTTTATTTACAAAACGGGTGTCAGGTGGCTGGGTTTGTTCCAGAGACCATGGCTTTTCAACCACTGGCTTAGACTGCTCCCCTTCCAAATGTCTGCTTCATTTACTCCCACACATCTTTTAAGTCTTTGTTGAAATGGCACCTTCTTACATTTGTCTAACCAGACCACCATATTTACAATTGCAAACGTCTCCATCTCTCACCAAGACTCTTTTTCTTATCTGTTTAAGTTTTTTCCGTAGCAATTATCACTTGGAATAGACTATATAATTTATTTATGTTGTGTCTCCCACCCACTAGAATTACCCACGAGGTTTAGAATTATTTTCTGTTTTATTGAATGATATTTATCTGCTGTCAAGTGCAGTATCTTGTACAAAGTAGGTGTTCAATGAATAGTCATCCAACTTTTCAGAGTCTGATATGAATCGAAATTAAGAAGCAATTAACACTATGTAGGTAATATATTGAGAAAGACAAAAGGGGGAGGGATGATTTAGAACAAATTAGTCTAGTATACCGTGCTTATCTAAAGCTTTTTGGGTGACAAAAATCAGAATTGGTATCTACTCTAGTCTTTGTTTTAGCAGTCAAACTCTGTGATGCATGCTACTTCTCCCTATCTGTTAAATAGTGATTCTCAGTGGAAATCTGTAATCATTCAGTCTTAAGAATCTTAAATATTCTAAATTCTCCTTTACTGATAGATCTGTCCTCAAGATGTTGTTTGACAGAGAGACCGATGTGCTAAGAATGAATGACTTTTCAATGCATGCCACAAGTTGTCAAGAACTAGTAAAGAAAGTACAAGAGGAGTCATTTTTAGAACACATTTCCGAAGTAAGAAAAAGTCACAGTGGCAAGATTTTTTGTTCTGATAATGATATCCCAGCCAAGGCTCAGTCTACTGGTATGGATCATTACAGCGTGCAACGAATCTGGATTTGGCAGTGTTTTGTTCTGCTGTACATAGAGTCACCACGAGTTGAAACCGACTTGAGGGCACCTAACAACAACATATAGATTTAGTGTTTTTCTCTTGTAAACAACAAAAAAAAAAGCTCATTGCCTTCAAGTCGATTCTGACTCATAGTGACCCTATAGAATGTCAGTTTTGAAAGTGTATTAGCAGCAACAATAACTTAATAATTTCATTACTATTAATTTAATGGTGTACTAGCCACTTTGTACTCCTCCGAACCTCGTAGGTAGTATGTTATTCCGGCTCTAACGCCATTTAGCGTCAAAATGGGTCCCTTTTGAAATGCATGAAGCTCAGCCAACCAGAGTTGGAGCCTCACTGTTGTGTAGGTGGAGCGTTCTATTAGGTGATGCTTGAGTCGGAATCGACCTGACAGCAGCGGGTTTGGTTTTTTTTTTTTTTGGTTTTCCTGAATATGTTAGTTTTTTAAACTTTTGCCTTTTCTTTATGTCTGTGAGATAAGGCTTGTTAGGCTAATTATGGCTTTCCTGTGTGATAATTAGGGAGCACTAGTGGGTTTGTTTTGGTTTTTCTGTGTCGTATTTGGAAAACCAGAAGTTCCCCATGTAACCTAATGGAAATGTGTCCTGAATAAATTACTTATCTAACTCTCATTGGTATATTGTCATACCACATATTTGTGTGAGGAACTTTTAAATTTTGAGGTGTCAGTAGGTCTAATTGGGGAGATTTCAGGGCTAAAATTAAGCCCTCCCTTCAAAAATTAAATTGAGGGTTTTACTTCTACGCTCCTGAAAACCATTCAGTTTGCGTTAAAGTTTGCTGTTTGAAAAACAAAGCTCAGCCATGCTTGTTCATTAAGAGCATTCCGACAACTGGACTTAGAAAAAGCTTCATTGAGTTGTTAAATTAGAGCCTATAGATAAACAGGTGGGTTTATCTACTTTAAAAAGTACCCTAGCAATTATCCCGGAAAGCCTGGTGGCATAGTGGTTAAGTGCTACGGCTGCTAACCAAGAGGTCAGCAGTTCAAATCCACCAGGTACTCCTTGGAAACTCTATGGGGCAGTTCTACTCTGTCTTATAGGGTTGCTATGAATAGAAATCGACCCGACGACCCTAGGTTTGGTTTTTGGTTTTGGGTAGCAAGCACCTAGGCATTAACTATTTTCTCTCAGCTAAATAAGCAGAGTTTATTTACACTTTCCTAAGGTTTTAAGGGTCAGTTCTGTACCCAAAGATTCTAATTGAATTGGCCCAGCTGCAAATATATCACTAGCTTCTGTATCACTAAACTTTCATGTCCAAATTGTTTATACTTTTCATTTTAGAAATACTGCCCTAGTTAAATTGTATCAAATATGAGAGATTTGTGTTAGACTAGAATATAATGTAAAGAAAGTTTAACAGTCACTTGCCACCCTTGTAAATCTCACCTCCTTTCCTGCCATTGCTTTGATGTGAAGTTATTATCTATACTCACCCTACTTGTTAAATATCTCTTTGTTTTGCGTAAGACAGCATACCATTACAGCCAAACTGAACTCATGCTCTCCTGCGGTTCATTCCTTCCTTCAATAATTTTATTTGTTTAAAAATCAAATTAGAGTGTCATTTCAGTGACTTCAAGAGGACAGATTGGTGGCACCACAGTGCCACTCACCTTATTGGTGGCTTGATTTACCAGATCCTATTTCTTAAACACTCTCATTTAGTAAACATGCATTCCAATACTGAGAACACATGCTGTTATGGATTGCATTGTCCTCCAAAAATATCTGTCAACTTGGCTAGGCCATGATTCCCAGTATTATGTGACTGTCTACCATTTTGTCACCTGATGTGATTCCCCTATGTGTTGTAAATCCTGTCTCTATGATATTAATGAGGCAGAATTAGAGGTAGTTATGTTAATGAGGCAGGACTCAATCTACAAGATTAGATTGTGCTTTAAGTCAATCTCTTTTAGATATAAAAGACAGAAGCAAGCAGAGAGAGAGGGGGACCTCATATGACCAAGAAAGCAGTGCGGGGAGCAGAGCACATCCTTTGAATCTGGGGTTCCTGTGCTGAGAAGCTTCTAGACCAAGGGAAGATTGGTGACAAGGCCCTTCCTCTGAGGCAACAGAGAGAGGGAGCCTTCACTTGAATATGGCACCCTGAATTCGGACTACTAAACTACTGGACTGTGAGAGAATAAACTTCTGTTTGTTAAAGCCATCCACTTGCGGTATTTCTGCTATAGCTGTACTGGATAATTAAGACAAATGCCATCAAAAAATGCTTTAAAAAATAAGAATTTCATAATGAAAGGGTTAACATCCATGAATTTCAGTCTGGCATCATGAAGCCCATAAAATTTCTGAAACTCTGTAACTGCTGAGCCAGCTTGAGTCCTCAAACTCTACTGCAATCTCAGGTGGAGTAAAAAAACTGTGACACCAGCCCATGAAAAATATGATTCATTTGAATACATTTTGAGTGAACTCTCACTTCCCTTTCTTAGCAAGTCACCTGACAAATATAGTTCTTTATCTAAGAGGAAAAAAATACATTAATTATGGCTAGAAACGTTCAAAGTGGATCACCACAGGTAATAAACTTTGTTTTATGAAGAAATAACAGTATTGTGTTAAGTAATTAAAAGGAACATTAGTGTTTGAGGCAAAATTCATGTCCAGTGTGATCTTTATTAAAATCCAAATATGTTATCAGATTTTAAAATAAAGTGTTGTATTAATAACAAACTAAAACTGAAATCCTCTAGTAAAAGAGGGAAATAATTAAAATGAGAAGAATTGCATATTTGGAGCATCTATTATTAGTTTTCATTATTTATGAAAAAAAAGTACTAAAAGTAAGTAGATTGAATTGACCACAAGAATCTTCTGTTCTCATATTTGAACAACTATGACTTTTCAAATTTTCAAGTAATTTTAAGTATTTATTTACTCAAAGTATTAATATTGACCGTTCCCATTTTTCCCACTTAATTCTATTTTAAATAATGTAGTAAAATTTGAAAAAAACATTTTTTCACCTACTGAACTCAGAACAAATTAATAATTCATATGTTCAAAAGTTAATGAGCTACATATGATGCAGAAAATGGAAACTGTGGAGTGAAAAGGGCAGACAGTAAACATAGTTTTGAATTGAAATCTGCTGGAAGACATACTGGCAGTGCCCATATAGTTCGACTCCACTGAACAGAATACAGGTAGTCCCTGACTTACTGCATATTTAGTTATGAGGAACCACATTTATGACCTTTTTTTTTAAACATCAGCAAATTACGAGCTGCAACATTGTACATAGTACAGATTACTAAAGATAAGATTCCCAACATTTAGGAAACAGGCTTGTTTTGGAAAAGGATGCCAGCACGGACGTATATTCACAAAGAATGGAGTCTGTCTTAGTCAACCAGCGCTGCCATAACAGAAATACCACAAGTATTCGGTCTGGCTTTAACGAAGAGAAGTTTCTTTTCTCACGGTCTAGTAGCTTACAAGTCCAAATTCATGACGTCAGCTCCAGGGGAAGGCTTTCTCTCTTTGTCGGCTCTGGAAGAAGGTCCTTATCCTCAAACTTCCCCTGGTCAAGGACATGCTCTACTCCCGGTGCTGCTTTCTTGGTGGTATGAGGTCTCCAACTCCCTGCTTGCTTCCCTTTCCTTGTATCTCTTGAGAGATAAAAGTTGGGTCAGGCCACACCCCAGGGAAACTCCCTTTACCTTGGATCAGGGACGTGACCTGAGTAAGGGTGGTGTTACAATTCATTCTCTTAACATAAAATTACAATTACAAAATGTAGGACTACCACACAATACTGGGAATCATGGCCTAACCAAGTTGACACATATTTTTGGGGGGACATAATTCAGACAGAGTCAATGCCTGGTTTCAAATCATTCAAAGACAGAATCATGCTACTGCTTGGAGGAAATGCTGCTGGATTTAAATTAAAACCTTTTTTTGTAAACCCCAGAACACTGAAAAACACAGACCAAAATAAGCTGCCAGTCTACTATGGGAGTAACTCCAAGGCCTGGATGATGATTATATTATCCAAAAACCAGCTTTTAAATTTTTCATTACAGAAGTTTGAAAAGAGTATTCCTTTCAAAATTCTACTTACCCAGGATGTCCTCCTCACATCAGCCAGTGCCATCGAGTCGATCCCAACTCATAGCGACCCTATAGGACTAAATCAAGATATGAAAGATGTGAACAGCTTTGATTCTACCTATGGACCAAAGTGCAATTGCCACCTTCAAGTCAAACTACCTACAGACTATGTTTGCTCAGGCAATAGCTGCAACCAATGGATGTACAGCAACATTACACAATTTCTGGAAGGATTATAATATTCTGCAGTGTGTCTGAAACATCGCATCTTCCTGGGAGGATGTTATAGGAAAATGCATGTGTTGGATACAGAAAAAAACTGGGGAATTATGTGAACATGCTCCAAGGATTTGATTGGTATAATATGATGGAAAAGATTAGTGGAAAAACCGTCCATATGGCAAGAACACTGAATTTAGAATGTAATATTGCCCATATGGAACAGTTCATAGATCATGAAGAAGGAGAATTGGCAGATTAGGATTTAATGAATTGTGAAGAGAAAAGAAATGCTGAAGAAGAAAGAATAATGAAGAAGAAGAAGGAGAGAAGTAGTCAAAAAAAATTTTACAGTGAAAGGATTAGTTGGAGTTTTTTCTAAACTAAATCAAGAACTTCATTTGCTTGACAACATGGACTTAAATGCTGATCACTTTACCAAAGTTGATAGGCTGATTTGGGAAGCAGTGAGATGTTACCATAAAATATACGAAGAAAAAAAGTGAAGGACCATGAAGACAACGCTCCCTAATTTTCTGACTAGGAATGCCATCCCCATTGCCATGGATAATTCAGATGATTCAGAACCCTCCACAAGTGGAGTTATTACCACAGCTGACAAAATGTCAACATCATCCAATTCTTCATAGATGGAGTAAATTTTTGATTAATGTATTTTTTATGCATGTGTGTATTGAAGTATATCCATAAGTTCATATGTAATATTTTCCACCCCCAAAGACAAATACAGATTGGATTTGTAAAGACACCAAATAAAAGGCAATTATAATGAAAACTAAAAAAAAAAAAATTGAGGCATTTGAGTAATGTCAGAACAAACTTACAACAGAGTCATTGGAATGAAACCCCATCCTAAGTATCTGTATCAGGATTCATCCAGATGTCTAAAGCCCAAGTATTTAGATAACAAATGGAAATTTTCTATTTTACTCATTTTTAACATTTAAATCAACCTTGCTATTCAATATATGTTCTACTAGAAAGATCATCTATGAAATATCATCCATGTGGACTCACTTACATAGAGAAACAAATAATGCAAAGACATTTCAATTTCCTCTTCTCTTAGATCTTGCGTTTGGCTGTTAACTACACATGATTATTTAAAATAATTAAATTAAAACTTATATGCCATAACTCTTTTAGTAACACACACACATACACTCACACATACTTGCCCAGGCATACCTGTGAAACTCTGAGTTATTTTGAAGAAATGTAAATGTGCCAACTTTTTCACTATAAGTTCTTTCAAAAAAAACCAAAAACCAAACCCAGCACCATCGAGTTGATTCCGACTCCTAGCAACCCTATAGGACAGAGTAGACCTGCCCCATAGAGTTTCCAAGGAGCACCTGGTGGATTCGAACTGCCTACCCTTTGGTTAGCAGCCGTAGCACTTAACCACTACACCACCAGGGTTTCCTAAATTCTTCCAGTGAAATTTCTTTATATATTCTGCACAATCAACTTCATATATTCCTAAGAGTTCACTTCTTTAACACCATAACATTAACAGCATGTTTTAAAACACTATTCAAGAGAATGCTACCATTCATATCGGTTCTTTTGAAGGACAGAATTGTAATTCTTGCTACACAGTGATAATAATCTAGCTTTTTTATGAAGACAGATCTTAACTGAATTAAATTTAAATTTAAATTGGAAAGAGATTTTTACATTATCGCATCAAGAATTCATTCAATTTAGGCTAGTGCCAGATGTGTAATTTTCCTCATTTATTTTGAGGATACACATTTTCTTAAGAATATTTCTAAGCTCTGTGATAATAGTAACATAATATTTTAATCTCATTGTCAGTGGCAAATACTGAGTTTAGCTAAATATAATTTTGATTCTGCAGTCATAGCACACATTTACCAAACGATAACAAACCAATTTCATTTATTGGAATTAAATTTCTGTCATGATTATGAATCTATATGGAGGAACAGAGAATAGTTTAAGTGGTTATGCAGAGAGTATTTTATGTGAAAAATGTATACATTTACTATGACTCATTGACCCTTTTCTAATACATTCAACTTAATTTTAAGCATTTTTTTGTGTGTGTGTTTGTGTGTCATGGAAAATTTGAAATGCAAAGAGCTATAACAAAGCATGTCTGGATACTTAATATGCAGTTTATCTGTCATGAACAAAGAATATTATACTATGGAGAAATCAAAATTACTTATATATTGGTTTTGTTTTTGGGAATTAAAAAAAATTATTGCACTTTAGATGAAGGTTTGCAGAACAAATTAGTTTCTCATTAAACAACAATGCATTGTTTTGTGGCATTGGTTGCCAATCCCATGACATGTCACCACTCTCCCCTTCTCGACCCTAGGTTCCCTATTACCAGCTTTCCTGCCCCCTCCTGCCTTCTCATCTCTGCCCCTGGGCTGATGTGCCCATTTAGTCTCATTTTGTTTTATGGACCCATCTAATCTTTGGCTGAAGGATGAACCTCAGGAATGACTTCAGTACTGAGTTAAAAGGGTGACAGGGGCCCATTCTCTCAGGGTGTCTCCAGTCTCTGTCAGACTAATAAGTCTGGTCTTTTTTTTGTGTGTGATGTGAATTAGAATTTTGTTATCCATTTTTCTCCAGCTCTGTCCAGGACACTCTATTGTGATCCCTGTCAGAGCAGTTGGTGGTGGTAGCTAGGTACCATTTAACTGTACTGGACTCAGCCTGGTGTAAACTCTAGTAGTTGTGGTCCATTAGCACTTTGGACTTATCTTTCCCTTGTGTCCTTGGTTTTCTTCATTCTCCTTCGTTCCAGAAGTGGTGGAACCAGTGGAGTATCTTAGATGACCACTCACGAGTTTTTCTAACATCCCAGACACCACTCACCAAAGTCAGATGTAGAACATTTTCTTTATAAAAAATGTTATGCCAATTGAGCTAGATATTTCCTGAGGCTGTAGTCCCCAGCCCTCAGGCAAGTAATACTTGGGAATATTTTTGTGAACACAAAGACAATCTTTCTTAGAATATATCCATTGGCCTTCTCCTGAGCACTTAAGTACTAAATGGGTGCCATGGATTTTGCAAATGTTAGTGTCTAAATGGATAATAAACATATGAAAAGATACTAAACATCATCGGTTACTGTATATGTGTGTATATATGCATATATTTGTATACATATATATTTGCATATATTATTTGTATGCATATATATTTGCATATACACACACATGAAGTATTTTTCTGATATGTGCAAAAAAAAAGCTTCCTTTATTATTTTGGTGCAATGGGATTTTTCATGTTCTGCTGACTTGCTTAGTGCCTGTTATCCCTTCTTTCCCTCCAATTTATCCCATTTGTAATAGAAATGTCTGGCTTGTGTTTATTTCACCATTGTACTTTGGAAACAGGTAACTTGTATTCTAGATTTCACAGATGAAGAGGAATTTTTGGATTTTTGAATTTGAGTTTCTTTAAGACTTTTGTTATGATATGATGGGGTGAATATGTTTTACATGTGTCAAGGACATGAATTTTTGAGTGCCAAATGGTGGAATATCATGGAGTGAATTGTGTCCCCCCAAAATATCTGTCAACTTGGCTAGGGCTTGATTCCCTGTATTGTGTGATTTACTACCATTTTGTCATCTGATGTGATTTCTCTATGTGTTGTAAATCCTATCACTATGATGCAATGAGATGGATTAGTGCCAGGTGTACTGACGAGATCTATAAGATTAGACAGTGTCATAAGCCAATCCCTTTTGAGATATAAAAGAGAGAAGCAAGCAGAGAGACATGGGGACCTCCTACCACCAAGAAAGCAGTGCCAGAAGCAGAATGCGTCCTTTGCATCTGAGGTTCCTGCACTGAGATGCTCCCAGACCAAAGGAAGACTGATGCAAGGACCCTTCCAGAGCCAACAGGGAGAGAAAAAGCCTTCCCCTGGAGCTGACGCCCTGAATTTGGACTTATAGCCTACTAGATTGTGAGAAAATAAATTTGTCTTTGTTAAAGCTATCCACTTGTGGTATTTCCGTTACAGCAGTACGAGGTGACTAAAATAGGGACTCAAGGTTGTTTAGGATTTAGAGTACAGCCCGTGTATATATACATAAACAAAGTTTATGCACACACTTCAATTATCATTTACTCTTGTCTCTATCTTATTCCCTCTCTTCCACATTTATACAAGATTAGACACTTCAGTGACGTGAGTTTCATTAAGCACAGGTATGTCTTTCATCTAGGGGATGCCTAGAGTATAAGACTTTTCAATAAGCCAATGATAATTGTTTAAGGCAACGGTTTATAGATTATCAAACCCAAACTATACCCTACCTAAAATGCACATGCCTGAGAACTTGCCCATAGGAGAGAGGTCCTGGCCTCTCTACTAGATGCACAATCTTCCTCTCCACTTCCCGTTTCACAACTGCACTACCCCACCATGTAGAAGAAAGATTTATATCTCTCAACTAAATGAATTTTATCATGATATGTTGTTCTAAGGTCCTAAAGAAATCATTTAAAAATACAATATTAATGTCAGTGAAGACTGCTTTATTAAAGGAACACAAAAATTCAGAAGGATTTTGCACCATTTGTATTTCTGTGAACTAAACTGCTTAACAACTTACATGCAAAATCTGGGCAATGAATAAGGAAGACCAAAGAAGAATTGATCCCTTTGAATTGTGGTGTTGGTGAAGAATATAGAATATACCATGGACTGCCAAAAGAACGAACAAATCTATCTTGGAAGAAGTACAACAAAAATGCTCCTTAGAAGCAAGGATAGTGAGACTGCATCTCACATACCTTGGGCATGTTATCAGCCGGGATCAGTTCCTGGAGAAGGACATCATGCTTGATAAGTTACAGGGCAAGCGAAAAAGAGGAAGACCCTCCATGAGATGGATTCACACAGTGGCTTCAACAATGGGCTTAGGAATAACAAAGATTGTGAGGATGGCACGGGACCTGGCTGTGTTTCATTCTGTTGTGTATCGGGTCTCTGTGAGTCAGAAATGACTCAATGGCACCTACCAACAACAACAACAATTTTCCAATGGAAAGTAAGGCAGATGTTTTACTTGCTTGGGAACAAAAAATGCCATTTACAACTGGGTTATACACCAAAAATTTTCAATAAGTTGAATGAGCTAAACTTCATCCACAATCTATTAATGAAAAATTATTAAAAATATGTAATTAGATAAATATATTCTATAAAAAGCACTATACTGAAAAAGAGTATAAAATAACAATATTTTTATTTCCATTGCATATTCAGTTAACACTATGCCTCTAATTTATAGGGTAATAAGTCGTCATTTGATATAATGTTTAGGTACATGTCTTTTTAAATATACTTTCAAAACATGAGGATGTAAATGGTTTGGTAATAAATTCTTTAGAAATTTAGAGAAATTACATTTATTTTTATTAAAAGAACTTGAACACTATTATTAAAATACTTTCTATTATGTTTTATATAATTTTGAGTAATTAAAATGTTTGAAAGGCTCGATTAACAAATACCATAGCAAGGCACCATCAGTCCCAGTCTACTTAATTGTGTTAACAAGATTCTCAATCTTCGTATCCCCAAACACCAAAATATAAACAGAATTGTTGATAAAACTTTCCCATTCTAACCATATATAATAGTCATTCACATGTATAAACTAAATAAATAAATGTGAATATACTACTTACATTTCTCTAATACCTGCCATTGTTGTTAGGTGTCATAGAGTCAGTTCTCCTTAGAGCAACCCTATGTACAACAGAACGAAGCACTGCCTGGTCCTGAGCCATCCTAACAATCCTTGCTGTGTTTGAGCCCATTGTTGCTACCACTGTATCGATCCAACTCATTGAGGGTCTTCCTCTTTTTCAGTGACCCTCTACTTTACCAAGCATAATGTCCTTCTCCAGAGACTGGAACCTCCTGATAACATGTTCAAAGTATGTGAGGAAAAGTCTCCCTATCCTTGTTTCCAAGGAGCGTTCTGGCTGTACTTCTTCCAAGATAGATTTGTTTGCTCTTCTGGCAGTCCATGGTATATTCAATACTCTTTGCCAACAACGTATGTTAAAGACATCAATTCTTCTTGAGTCTTCCTTATTCATTGTCCAGCTTTTGCATGCATATGAAGAGATTGAAAATACCACGAGTTGGGGCAGGTGCACTTTAGTCCTCAAGGTGACATCTTTGCTTTTTAACACTTTAAAGATGTCTTTTGTAGCAGATTTGCCCAGTGTAACATATATTGATTTCTTCACTGCTGCTCCCATAGGTGTTGATTATGAATCCAAGTAAAATGAAATCCTTTACAACTTCAATCTTTTCTCCATTTAACATGATGTTGCTGACTGGTCCAGTTGTGAGGATTTTTGTTTTCTTACATTGAGGTATAATCCATACTGAAGGCTGAGGTCTTTCATCTTCATCAGTAAGTGCTTCAAGTCTTCTTCATTTTCAGCAAGCAAGATTGTCTCATCTGCATAACACAGGTTGTTTGATGAGTCTTCCTCCTATCCTGATACCCTGTTCTTCTTCATGTAGTCCGTCTTCTTGGGTTATTTGCTCAGCATACTATAAGTATGGTGAAAGGATACAACCCTGACGAGCACGTTTCCAAATTTAAACCATACAGTATGTCCTCTTGTTCTGTTTAAACGACTGCCTCTTGATCTAATGTACAGGTTCCTGATGAGCATAATTAAGTGTTCTGAAATACCCATTCCTCTCAATGTTAACCATAATTTGTTATGATCCACATAGTCAAATGCCTTTGCACAGTCAATAAAACACAGGTAAACATCCTTCTAGTATTTTCTTCTTTAAGATGACAATAGACCAAAAAAAAAAAAAAGGCTTAAAGGAATGCTGAGGAATGGAAGGTTTATGAGAACTTTCAAAGCTCTGGCATCTTTCTGGGATTTTGAAATGTCTTACACATGCATCAAGCTGTGTGCATGCTAGGGAAGACCGGAGAAGGAGTTAAGCTCCCACTTTTGGAAAACCTTGAGACTTTGCATAACCAGGAAGTGAAGGCAAACACAGGTTTGTAAACTGCATAGCTCAATGTCAAAGGCATGCCGCAAAACACACACACAGAGTCCTTTTATCAAAGACTGGAAGATTTATTGATTTTAGACATTTAAGGAAATCACTGTATAATCATAAAAAACCTGACCTGTTGCCATAGAGTTGATCCTGACTCATAGCAACCCTATAGGAGCCTAATCATTAGTTGATCATAAAGCTGAGTAGAGACTTCAGTGACACACTTGAAAAACAATACAGATTTACAGAATTATTTAAGAAATGACAGTATACAACAACTACAACAAAAATAAATACTGGGGAGAGGGAGATTCTGATTTCCAGATTTCCCATATTATATTATATTATATTATATTATATTATATTATATTATATTATATTATATTATATTATATTATATTATATTATATTATATTATATTATATTATATTATATTATATTATATTATATTATATTATATTATATTATATTATATTATATTATATTATATTATATTATATTATATTATATTATATTATATTATATTATATTATATTATATTATATTATATTATATTATATTATATTATATTATATTATATTATATTATATTATATTATATTATATTATATTATAATTTTAAATATCCAGTTTTCACAAAAACTTACACGGCATGCAAGGAACAAAAAAGTATGGCTTATAGAGAGAGACTTGCAATCACTGGAGCCTGTCCCCAAGGAGGTCCAAAAATTGGTCTTCTAGCTAAAACATTAAATAAGCTATTTTTTTATGAGCTAAAGAAAGATATGAGAACAACATCTTCCCAGAGAATATCAATGGTGTCGAGTTGATTCCCACACATACAGACTTCATGTGACAGAAAAGAACTGCACCAAAGTTTTCTAGGTTGTAATAGTTAAGGGAGCAGATTGCTAGGTGTTTCTCCTGCAGAGCTGCTGGATAGGTTTGAGCTGCTACCCTTTTGGTTAGCAGCCAAATCCTTAACAGTTAAGCCACAAACAGGAAACCTGAAGAAATTCTGGATAGAAAAGTACAATAACTAACTGAAATGAAACATTTGCTTCAGGCATTCAAGTATAAATCTGAACAAGCAAAAGAAATACTCAGGGAACTTGAAAATAAGTAAATGGAGATTTATGCAATCTTAGAATCAGGAAAAAAAAAAAAAAAAAGGAATATCATCAAGCATGCCAATAAACACATAATAGGAGTCCCAGAAAAAGAGAAGAGAGAGAAAGAGGAAGAAATAATATTTTATGAAATAATGACTGAAGACTTCCAATACATGATAAAAGGCATTAATGTAGATATCCAAGAAGCTCAAGGATACCAACTATGAAAAAAAAAAAGATACACACCTTAACACACCATAGGCAAATTGTTGCAAGTCATAAACAAATGGAAACTCTTAGAAGCATAAAAAAAGCGTGAATCATTGTGTACAAGAAATCCTAGATAAGATTAATGGCTCATCAGAAACCATGGAAGTGAGAAATCAGTGGGATGACATATTCATTGTTCTGGGAAAAACAAGTAAACAAACAAAAAACTGTCAAAGAAGAATCCTATTACAACTAGCAAAACTACCCTTCAAAAATGGAGAATTTCTAAGACATGCCAAGATAAACAAATAATGACAGTTTGTCACTAGATCACCCAATCTGATTTAAAAGGCAACTTCATGAAGTAATAGTTAAAAATCTATGTCAGTGAATCTCTAGCCAAGGTCTGAGGTCACCAAGAATGACATTAATTTCACATAAACACTGGTTGGGGCAATTCTTTAGTCACATAGAGACAGAGCAAAGTTGCTTCAATAAACAGTAATTTTATTCCTGACAGGTACCACAGCAGCCAGTGGGGGAAAAGGATGGGCTTTTCAACAAAATTTTCAACAAATAACTTTTCCATTCATATGGAAAAAAATAAATCTTGACTCCTATCTCACACCATACACAAAAATTAGTTTTAGATGGGTCATAGGCCTAAACATAAAATCTTGAACTATAAAGTTGATAGAGAAATCATAGGAGAATATTTTTTATGACTTGGAGATTGCCTAAGGTTTCTTAGATCATTAAAAGCAAAACCGATGGGGTGGCAGGTGGCGGGGGGAGCTGGGAGTGGGTGGAGAATCAGACCTTATGAAGGTGAAAACAAACAAAAAATTGCTCCTCAAAATGAAGAGGCAAGAAATAGATTTGGATAAAATATTTTCAGAACATATTTATGACTGATATCCAAGACAAAAAATAATCTCAACAAATCAAATATAAAAAAGATCAACAACCCATTAAAACTAGGCAGATTACTTGAACTGGTTATATCACAAAAAAGACACACAAATGGCAACTAAGCACATAAAAAAAGTGTTCAACACCTTTAGTTATAAGAAAAAATGCAAATCAAAAGCCTAATAAGACACTGTTACAAACTACTATAAGGTCTAAAATTCAAATGTCTGACCACTTCAAATAATGGCCAACTTGAGGAACAACTGGAATTGCTGGTGGCAATGTGAAATGGCACAACCAGTTTGGATAAAGTTCTGTATGTTCTTCATTGTACCGTGCTGCCATAATTTCTCTTCTGGGTTTTACGGAGGAGAAATGAAATCAGCGTTCACAAAGTTACTTATATAAGAACGTTTACAGACATTCAACTTATGTTGTTGTTATTGTTATTTTTAGGTGAATTTATTTATAATAGACAAATATTTGATAACCAAGCTATCCTTCAAATAGCAAATGGCTCAATAAACTATGGTACGATTCAGTCATGAAAAGAATTGTTGATGTGCATAATGATAGAGATGAAAATAGAAACAGTGGCATCACTAGGGTTGGTGTCGCCCAGTGTGGTAACTCATGATGTCATCACACCCTCCACCCTGAGGACCTCCTTCTGCACTAGATCATACAGAATCCTCAGTGATGCTCATTATCAATTTTAATCATAGAATAATATGTGATAAATATAGTTGTAATTTGCTTAAATGTAATATTTCTTAGAATATCTGAATGCTAACAGCAGAATTGTTTTGTAAAATCTTTCTAAGTTGAATTACAATATTATTAGTTACAATATTAGTAACTGAAAGCAAGCCTTTTTTAATTTTCTCCTTTAAATTACTGCTTTATTCTCAAAAAAGGTATTGATACAAGTTGACAAATACTAATTACCAAAATACAATAGCTAAAACACCAGAAAATTTGACAAAATCAGCAACTATAAAACACTGGCAACTATGAAAATCACAGCACATACTTGTAACAAGCGCAGAGAAAACCATGTGATTCAAAGTCTCATTGTAATTGGGTAATAACAACAGCTCTGGCCAGAGCACATTAGAAGGTTCAAAAAGTAAATTAGTATAATTTTAGCCTTGTATTGATACATGTAAGCTGGGCTTAAAAAAACTGTTTCATTGTTACAACTAAGTACAGGGATATTTTTGTAAAAATAAATAAATTCTGCTGAAAAACTGCACAAATTTTTATGGACAGTCATTTTGGTGTCACCCTATCTAACAGTGTCACCCTGTGAGGTTAGTTAGCACCTCCACGTAAGGCCACTGGATGTGAGAGAATCCTTTCACTAAATAATGCGCATTGTATAATTATAAGATAGTGAAGAATAAGAAAAAGTAATAAAGCCAAAAATATTAGAACAGTGATCTCCTTTAGGGTTGGAGACACTAATTGCCTGAAAGTGGCATTAGATAGCTTTCTATGGTGACAGTAATATTATTTATATTGATAGGTGTTTGGATATTACAGGTGTTTAGATATTCATTTGTCAAAACCAACAGAACATGCATTTTACATTTGTGCATTTCATTGCATATAAATTTTACATTAAAAACTAAGAGCAAATATCCTCTGGATAATGAGAGGTATGCTTAAATTATTTAGCTGCAATTTTACTGATTTCTGCCAAATGCCCTGAAATGCACAAAGTATGCTGTGCATTAGAAGCTAGATCAAGATATGTGATAACACAATAATAGTAAAATATGAATGCTAGAGTCTGGTTGGAAGGCAGATGAGTGTTTGGGCTAAAGTCTTGTTAACTTTGGTGTGGTTGAAAAAATGTCAAAATAAAATAATGTAAAATGCCATTGTTTATAAAGTCAAAAAATACATTTGTTCCATATAGTTTATTTGTGATGAAAAAAAATTAAACAACAACCGTAAAATGTATTTTCTCAAAAATATATTAGGAAATATGTGAACAAAATGTTTGAATGCTAATAAACTAGAATATAATATGATTATGCTATTGAGGTATTTACTTCATGAATACACAATAATTTAAGGATAAGGTGGCTACACAAGGATAATAATTTATTAAACTGCCTTTTAAAAACTAACAGCAAAAGGAAAGTCCTATAGTAAATGTGTAATTTCAATTTATTAAAAATAATTTATAAGAAATACAAAACTGAAGATGTATCTGTATGAATAATTCAATTTATTGATAAAAATATTCTGGTTTTTTATAGATTTTTCCATTTCACTTCTTTACACAAGTTGTATTCTATTATCTAAACACTTTTATCACTTAAAAAATCTATGCATAACAAATATTTCATTGTAAAGAGAAATCTGATTTACTACAGAAACTTTACCATCTTTAATTTTTTTTTTTATTCATTTCCTTGGTTAATATAAAATGCATCTCATAAATTACAGCATGTAGATTAGTTGATCTCTTCATGTTGAGATATCCTCCAGAGATATTAAAATGTTAAAACACAAATGAACTTTGAGTTGAATTGGTAAGGCTTGATATATCATTACACGCCATGTATTTTGACAAAAAAATTTTACTACTGGGTACATGGCAGTCATTAAATGTTTCCTTTTATTTTTAATGTTTTCATGAAATAGCTGTTTGTATTCTATCATTCTTCTGGAGCTCGTTTATACCGCCAAAGAGCATTTTATTTCTCCATTCAGAAGCATTGACAGAATCTCCCAATAAATGAAGAAAGGTTACTTTGATTTCTAGCTCTTTCTCTCTTCATTTTGTCATATATCTAAATAAATTGTGAACTGAGAATCCAGTCATTTCTCATATAAGTGTTGAACCAATCACACTAATCAATTGATATTTGTTTAGAACATGTGTTTTTGTTAGGTGTTGTTTTAGACATCTAGTGCTTCTATAACAGAAATGCCACAAGGGATGGCTTTAACAAACAGACATTTATTCTTTCACAGTCTAGTAGGCTAGAAGTCCAAATTCAGGGCACCAGCTCCAGGGGAAGGCTTTCTCTCTGTTGGCTCTGGGGGAAGGTTCTTGTCATCAATCTTCCCCTGGACTAGGAGCTTCTCTAACCAAGAAACTTGGGTCCAAAGAACTTGCTCTGCTCCCAGCATTGCTTTCTTGGTAGTATGAGGTCCCCCAGTGTCTGCTCACTTCTCTTTCCTTTTATCTCTTGTAAGATAAAAGACGATGAAGGCCACACCCCAGGGAAACTCAATTTCTTGTACTTACTTTGCTTGGTTAGATGATGTCATCAATATTTGGCTACTAAGCAGCTTCATTTTGTCCTAAGCAGCCTCAACTATATCTATGGTGTCTCCATTTTGGATAAGATTTTGAAAACTTGTTGTCTTAGTTATCTAGTGCTACTATAACAGAAATACCACAAGTGGATGGCTTTAACAGAGGAATTTATTTTCTCACAGCCTAGTAGATTAGATGTCCAAAGTCAGGGTGTCAGTCCCAAGGGAAGGCTTTCTCCCTCTGTTGGTTCTAGCTGAAGGTCTTTCTCATCAATCTCCCTCTGGACTAGAAGTGCCACTGAGTAGGAACCCTGGGTCTAAAGGATGTGCTCTGCTCCTGGTGCTTCTTTCTTGGTGGTATGATGTTCACCACTCTCTGCTTGTTTCCCTTTCCTTTTATCTCTCAAGAGGTAAAAGGTGGTGCAGGCCACACCTCTGGGGAAACTCCCTTTACTTTGGATCGGGGATGTGACCTGAGTAAGTGTATTATCTCCCACCCTAATCCTCTTTGACATAACCCACTCTTGCCTCATTAACCGCAGGCATAGAATAGGTTTACAACACATAAGAAAATTATATCAATCACAAAAGGGAGGACAACAATATGATGCCGGAAATCATGGCTTAATCAAGTTGACACATATTTTTGAGAGACAAAATTCAATCCATAGCAGGTGCCATCCAGTCATTTCCAACTCATAGTGAACTTATGGACTACAGAACCAAACACTGCTGGGTCCTGTGCCATCATCACAATTTAGAATATGTAATAGACCTATTTTAGATAATGTATGTGTATCACCATGTGTCTGTGTTTGCAGGCACACGGATGTGTACTTTCTTTATATTAGCAAGCCCCACCCAAAGGGAAGATATATATTTTTATAGTATTATTAACTTTTTGAAAAAAATAGTAATTTTACCACCACCTTTATACTTCTCATTTATGCAAACTAAGAAATGGGAAATAAAAATGCATCGTTTTTCTTGTTTCAAATAAGCAAAGATTTGGTTTTCTAGATGATGGTAAAAATGTGCAAAAAAAGTATGCCCATACCTCCTTGATGGAAAGAAAAATTAGAAAACCACTTTCTAAGATAATAAAAAAAATGTAATAAAGTCATACAAATTTTCATGCCTTTTGATGAAGCAATTCCACTTCTAGCATCCTATAAAAGTATCTAGAATGGTGAAAGAAAATTACAGAGATATATACTTTTTAAATAATAATTCTAATGTACATTTTGCCTAAAGAGAAATCAGATAAGCAGTTGTCATATAACATAACAGAAATAAGAAACCCCTGACCAAAACGTTTAAATTATTGCTAAAACTGCACACAAAATAATTTAAATAATATATTATTTTATTAAATAAACTGAATGTACCCAAGAATTATTTTAATAACATCCCATTGTGTGCCTTTGAGTTAATACTGACTCATAGTGACTGTATGAGACAGAGTAGAACTGCCTCATAAGATTTTCTAGGGTTTTCTAGGTCTAGGTGATCTAAAAAGATCACCAGATTTTTTCTCCTGTGAAGCCACTGAGTGAGTTCAAACTGATAAACTTTTGGTTGGCAGCCAAGTGATTAATCTTTGCGTCACCAGGGCTTCTTTATTATATCCATAGATATTAACAATTGTGGTTTTAAATTCTAGAAATAACTGAAGATTATTTCCAAATCAAATTAAAAAGGATCTAATCTTAATCAGATACCAGCAGGGTCACCCATGGATGATAGGTTTCAGCTGAGTTCCCAGACTAAGACACACTAGGAAGAAGGACCCAGAAGTCTACTTCTGAAAAGCATCAGCCAGTGAAAACCTTATGAATAGCAGCAGAACACTGTCTGATATAGTGCTGGAAGATGAGCCCCACAGATTGGAAGGCACTCAAAAGATGACTGGGGAAGAGCTGCCTCCTCAAAGTAGAATCAGCCTTAATGACATGGTTGGAGTAAAGCTTTCGGGACCTTCATTTGCTGATGTGAAGGTCTCAAAATGAGAAGAAACAACTGCAAACATCCATTAATAATCGGAACCTGGAATGTATGAAGACTAAATCCAGGAAAACTGGAAATCATCAAAAATGAAATGGAATGCATAAACATTGATATCCTAGGCATTTGTGAGCTGAAATGGACTGATATTGGCCATTTTGAATTGCACAGTCATATAGTCTACTATGCTGGGAATGACAACTTGAAGAGGAATGGTGTTGCATTCATCATCAAAAAGAATGTTTCAAGACCTATCCTGAAGTACAACACTGTCAGTGATAGGATAATATCCATACGGCTACAACGTAGACCAGTTAATATGACTATTATTCAAATTTATGCACCAACCACTAGGTCCAAAGATGAAAAAATAGAAGATTTTTATCAACTGCTACAGTGTGAAATTGATCAAACATGCATTCTAGATGCATTGATAATTACTGGTGACTGGAATGTGAAAGTTGGAAACAAAGAAGAAGGACCAGTAGTTGGAAAATATGGCCTTGGTAATAGAAACAATGCCAGAGACTGAATGATAGAATTTTGCAAGACCAACGACTTCTTCATTGCAAATACTTTCTTTCACCAACATGAACAGTGGCTATACACATGGACCTTGCCAGATGGAACACACAGAAATCAAATTGACTACATCTGTGGAAAGAGATGATGGAAAACCTCAATATCATCAGTCAGAACAAGGCCAGGGGCCAACTGTGGAACAGACCATCAATTGCTCATATGCAAGTTCAAGCTGAAACTGAAGAAAATCAGAGCAAGTCCACAAGAGCCAAAATATGACCTTGAGTTATCCCACCTGAATTTAGAGACGATCTCAATAATAGATTTGACGCATTGAACACTAGTGACCGAAGACCAGACAAGTTGTGGAATGACATCAAGGACATCATCCATGAAGAAAGCAAGAGGTCACTGAAAAGACAGGAAAGAAAGAAAAGACCAAGATGGACGTCAGAGGAGACTATGAAACTTGATCTTGAGTATTGAGCAGCTAAAGCAAAAGGAAGAATTGATGAAGTAAAAGAACTGAACAGAAGATTTCAAAGGGCCTCTCGAGAAGACAAAGTAAAGTATTACAATGATATGTGCCAAGAGCTGGAGATGGAAAGCCAAAAGGGAAGAACACGCTTAGTGTTTCTCAAGCTGAAAGAACTGAAGAAAAAATTCAAGCTTCGAGTTGCAATAGTGAAGGATTCCATTGGGAAAATATTAAACGATGCAGGAAGCATCAAAAGAAGATGGAAGGAATACACAGAGTCATTATATCAAAAAGAATTAGTCAATATTCAACCATTTGAAGAGGTGGCATATGATCAGGAACTGATGGTACTGAAGGAAGAAGTCCAAGCTGCTCTGAAGCCATTGGCAAAAAAGCAAGGCTCCAGGAATTGATGGAATATCAATTGAGATATTTCAACAAACAGATGGAGCCATGGAGGTGCTTACTCGTCTATGCCAAGAAATATGGAAGACAGCTTCCTGGCCAACTGACTGGAAGAGATCCATATTTATGCCTATTCCCAAGAAAAGTGATCCAAACTAATATGGAAATTATAGAACAATATCATTAATATCATACGCAAGCAAAAGTTTGCTGAAGATCATTCAAAAATAGCTACAGCAGTATATCAACAGGGAACTGCCAGAAATTCAGGCCAGTTTCAGAAGAGGATGTGGAACCATCACTGCTGATGTCAGATGGATCCTGGCTGAAAGCAGATAATACCAGAAGGATGTTTACCTGTGTTTTATTGACTATGCAAAGGCATTCGACTATGTAGATCATAACAAACTATGGATAACATTGTGAAGAATGGGAATTCCAGAACACTTAATTGTGCTCATGAGGAACCTTTGCATAGATCAAGAGGCAGTTGTTCGGACAGAACAAGGGGATACTGATTGGTTTAAAGTCAGGAAAGGTGTGCATCAGGATTGTGTTCTTTCACCATACCTATTTAATCTCTATGCTGAACAAATAATCCGAGAAGCTGGACTATATGAAGAAGAATGGGGCATGAGGATTGGAGGAAGACTCATTAACAATCTGCATTAAGCATATGACACAACTTTGCTTGCTGAAAGTGAAGAGGACTTGAAGCACTTACTAATGAAGATCAAAGACCACAGCCTTCAGTATGGATTACACCTCAACATAAAGAAAACAAAAATCCTCACAACTAGACCAATGAGCAACATCATGATAAATGGAGAAAAGATTGAAGCTGTCAAGGATTTCATAATTTTACTTGGATCTGCAATCAACATTCACGGAAGCAGCAGTCAAGAAATCAAAAGACAGATTGCATTGGGTAAATCTGCTGTAAAGGACCTCTTCAAAATGTTGAAGAGCAAAGATGTCACCCTGAAGGCTAAGGTGCACTTGACCCAAGCCATGGTATTTTCAATCGTATCATATGCATGTGAAAGCTGGACAATGAATAAGGAAAGACCGAAGAAGAGTTGACACCTTTGAATTGTGGTATTGGCGAAGAATATTGAAAGTACCATGGACTGCCAAAAGAATGAACAAATCTATCTTGGAAGAAGTACAACCAGAATGCTCCTTAGAAGCAAGGATGGCGAGACTGTATCTTACATACTTTGGACATGTTATCAGGAGGGATCAGCCCCTGGAGAAGGACATCATGCTTGGCAGAGTACAGGGTCAGTGGGAAAGAAGACCCTCAATGAGCTGGATTGACACAGTGGCTGCAATGATGGGCTCAAGCATAACAACAATTGTAAGGATGGCGCAGGACCAGGCAGTGTTTCGTTCTGTTGTGCCTAGGGTCGCTATGAGTCAGAACTGACTTGACGACACCTAAGAACAACAACAACAATCTTAAACAAACATACGTGAATCATTTTTAAGTGTGAAAAGGTAAAGTCATTAATATAACTAAAACAAGAATCTCTATAAAAACTTATATTTTTGAAGCCTTATCTAAAATTATAAAGCATAAACATATTCAAATCCCTAGCAATTGTAAAGAAAAAAATTACTATTGACAAATACTAGTTTTGTATATGGTGACATATTTTGAACATAAAAAGGAATTTTGGAGGTAAAAAGGCATATGAAGATCAAGGGAAGAGTATTATACGTAGATAAAATAAGAATAACACATTTCATGAAACAAGAATTGACATGATGTGTTAGAAACAAAGAGACATCTGGCATGGTATGAGAGACTGTGGCTCTGAAACGAAAGCCAGAGAAGTGATCAGAGGCTTGGGCAAGAGGCAAGACTTTACCAACATGTTTATATCCTATTCAGAATGTAAAGGGAATCTAGGAAGTGTTTAAAACTTAGGTGAGCCACATATATTGTCAACACCATGACGATGCACACTGCATTGCATTTCGTTCCAGCTCCCAACACATCCAGCATTGAATTTTTAGAGTATGTTCCTGCTGAGCTGCTCTTCCTCTTTTGCCAAGTAAGAGTCCATTTATAGTAACACTTCTATATCTGGACTTAAATATATATATTAAAACCATTGCTGCCAAGCCAATTTTAACCCATAGAGACCCTGCAGGATAGAGTAAAACTGCCTCATAGGATTTCCAAGGCTTGGTCACTATGAGTCAAAATCGCCTCGAGGGCACTGGGTTGTTTTTGGGAAATCTTTACTGAGGCAGACTGCTACATCTTTCTGCTGCAGAGCAGCTAGTGGGTTAGAACCGCTGACCTTTCGGTTAGCAGCTGGGTACTTAACCATGGTTCTGCATAAGTACATATGAGATTTTTAGGAAATTTAAATTGATTTGATGAATTTTCTGTATATCTGTGTTTCTGTGACAATTTACATGGTGACGACTACAATGAAAGGGTTTACCATGAAAAAAGCCATCAACAGTAAGAGTACCTTACTCAGGAAAGTATTTACTTTTGGATCCCCTATTGCCTAAAGCTGAGCTTGGCCCTCAGTAGGATTTCAGCCAATATTTTTTGAAATACTTGTTGGACAAATAAATGGATGAATAAACTACTGCTGCCTTATGTGCTCTCTTGACTGATGACTTGATTTTAATAAATTGGTTGATTGTTTCCTCCAGCAACATTATTTCACTAGGAATTAACTGTTATGGAAATCCTTCCATTTTGCTTATTTTCAGTTTTACTGAATTTTTGGATATGCCCTTGGTGAGTTGGTATTCTTTATCTACTCTTGGACTCATTCACTCTAAGGGCTATTGGGATTCTTGACCTCTGGCACTCCAATGAATTGGAGAAGGACAGGAGGATTTGCATCTGCCCTTTGATTTTTTTGGAGAAGGAAAGTTTCAATCCCAGCTTTATCATTTGCTTGTGTTTTTTTTGTGTGTGTGTGTACAAAATAATCATCTACATCTGACAAGTGGTTGACAGCTATAATTTTTTGTATCCAGGACCTCAACATGTCGTCATTCTGACTGATGACTACAACTAAAACTATGTTCACAATCTTGTACTGAGTTTCAGCACTTGTGCCTTCTGGTGAAATCTTGCTTATTGGCCTCAGAGAAATAATTGACGCTGATTAAGTATCCTAGTTAAACTTGTGTCTTCCAAGCAAAGTAAAAGCTGCTCTGTTATACTGGCAAACTGGACACTCACCAAGAAGCATAAACAGTCTCAAGAGTACCTGGAAAAAATATATTCTTGAAAATATTAATTACATAATTTACTTCATGAATCCAGTTTACCACAAACCCAATTTGCCATCTCTAAATCCTATGCCAAAAGTCTATCTTCCTATTCTAGCATTTCACTACTCCATATGAGACAACATAAATAATCCCCATTTACTATTAAAAAGCTTATAGACAATATTTCCCCAAAAGCAAAGTAGAGAAGAGAGGAAGGGATAGAACACCAAGACAAAAGGCAATGGGGAACCCAGGGTAGAAATGGACAGTTGTTGTTAGGTGCCGTCCAATCGGTTCCGACTCATAGCGATCCTATGCACAACAGAATGAAACACTGCTCAGCCCTGTGCCATTCTCATTAGCATTGTTAAGCTTCAGTCAATTGTTGCAAACACTGTGTCAATACATCTCCTTGAGGGTTCTCCTCTTTTTCACTGACCCTCTATTTTACCAAGCATGATGCCCTTCTCCAGATACTGATCCCTCCTGATAACATGTCCGAAGTATGTGAGATGAAGTCTTGCCATTCTTGCTTCCAAGAAACATTCTGGCTATACATCTTCCAAGACAGATTTTTTCCTTCTTTTGGCAGTCCATGGTATATTCAATATTCTTCACCAACACCATAATTCAAAGGTGTCAAGTTCTTGGTCTGTCTTATTCATTGTCCAGCTTTCACATGCATATGAGGTGATTGAAGACACCATGGTTTGGGTCAGGTACATCTTAGTTTTCAAGGTGACATCCTTGCTTTTTAGCACTTTAAAGAGGTCTCCTAAGGCAGATTTGCCCAATGCAATGCATCATTTGATTTCTTGACTGCTGCTTCCACGGGTGCTGAATGTGGATCCAAGTAAACTGAAGCCTTTCACAACTTCTGTCTTTTCTCTGTTTATCGTGATGTTTTTTATTGGTCCAATTGTGAGTATTTTTGTTTTCTTTATGTTGAGGTGTGATCCATACTGAAGACTGTAGTCTTCAATCTTCATCAGTAAGCGCTTCAAGCCCTTTAACTTTCAAGAAGTAATTTGTGTCATCTGCATAACACAGGTTGTTAATGAGTCTTCCACCAATTCTAAAGCCACATTCTTCTTCGTATAGACCAGTGTCTCAAAATATTTGGTAAATCTACAGATTGAATAAGTATGGTGAAAAGATACAACCCTGACATATACCTTTCCTGAGTTTAAACCATGCAGTATCCCCTTGTTCTGTTCGAACGACTGCCTCTTGGTCTATGAACAGGTTCCTCATGAGCACAATTAAGCATTCTGAAATTCCCATTCTTTGTAATGTTATCCATAATTTGTTATGATCCACATAGTTGAATTCCTTTCGTAGTCAATAAAACACAGGCTAGCCCCTTTCTGGTATTCTCTGCTTTCAGATAGGGTCCCTCTGACATCAGTAATGATACCCCTCATTCCACATCCTCTTCTAAATCCAGCTTGAATTAGTGACAGTTCCTTGTTGATGGACTGCTGCAACCCCTTTTGAATTATCTGCAGCAAAATTTTACTTGTATCTGGGAGATGGAGCCAACCTGATACTCTAGGCAGAAACACCATGCTGTCCCTCCACAGCATACACTTGAAAAACTAAGCAAAACAGAGACAAACATCAATCCTGGAACCCTGAGCATAAAAAGAGGAGATTAAAAAAAACTCAGCTAAGCACCAAATGGAATAAAAAATTGGCCTAGGATAGAGATCAAGGAGAGATATGAGAAAAAGTCCTCAGTTGGCTAATGCAGCATGAATTCTCCATCTTGGACTCCTGTTGGGAATCGTTGGATAGGAAATAACAGGATAGCAGCTTCACAGAGCTCCCAACAGGAGACAGAGCACCCCGTAACCAGCGATACACACTTTCCCACCCCCACCCTTCTTACTCCTGCTTGACCTCCACCTCTTCTCAGTGGGCCAAGGGACTATGGCCCACGAGGCACTGGCTCTGAGCACCATGGACTTGCCTAGCCCGCACTGGCCAGCTCTTTCAGTGCCATTTCTTTGTTGCTACTGTTGCTTTTATCAGCTTCTTTTGGTTTCTTCCCTGACTCTCACCTCCTCCCCCTCCTTTCTCTCAAACTCCTGGCTCTGTTTGCCATCTTTGCTTCCTCTTGACAGGCTGTGAAACACTGCTGGGATGGGGAACTGCTTCCCTGGTTTGTGTTGCCATGCTGGAGCAGATCCGTGGAACTTTTTTTTTGTTTGTTTTTCTTCATTTCTTAGTTTCTTTTCTCTTTCTACTTACCTTCTTTACCTGTGTCCTGAATACCTGGTGCTGTGTGCCATATCCACCCCTTCTAGTGAGGCTGTACTATGAGATTTGGGTGCCACCTTCCTGATTGTCATAGTCACACAGTGGAATCCCTGGTGGCATTTGTTTATTTATTGATTTTTCTTTTTGCCTTTTTTCATTTCTCAGTTTGTTGTCTCTGTCTACTTACCTTATTTTCCTATCTCCTGAATACCTGGCACTGTGTGGCACCTTTGCCCCTTCTAGCCAGGCTGTACTTGTGTGACCTGGGAGTCACCTCCCTGGTCCATGAAACCATCATGATGAGATCCCTGAGGGCCTTTCTTATTTTTTTAAATTAATTAATGTATTTTTTATTTTGTTTTTTCTTTTTAATTTTTTGTTTCCTTCATTTCTCAGTTGCTCATCTTTCTCTACATTTCTTCTTTACGTGTCTCCTTAATACCTCGCGATATGTGCCATCTCCACCACTTGTATATGGAATGTACCCTGAGGCCTGGGAGCCACTTTCCCGGTTGCTGATGGGGTGCATGGGGGCATTTCTTTTTCTTTTCTTTCTTTCTTTGTTTATTTTTTCCCCCTTTTTCTTTTTTCCTTTTTGTTTTTCTTCCTTTCTTGGTTTCTTGTCTCTCTACTACAACAGCAGCATACCTCAGCAGTTTTTTTTTTTGGCTCCTATTTCTCTCTCCTCCCCCTCTTCTTTTCTATACCCACCTTAGCTCCATACATTAAAATTTCTCCCCTCACTCCTACCTAAATGCACCAAGAACTGAACATTGCACCTCTGAGCAGCACAGACATGGCCTACCAGAACCTGACCCACAGCCCACCCTGTGACCCCAGTATGTGCCACAAAACAACCCATCCCAGCCCCTCCCTTTCAGTTAACCAGCCCTGCTGCAACATAACTGAGCAACTGGTCCTGTCCATTGGACAAGGAGATGAATTTATTGCAACAGATGACCAAGAAATAAAGAATGCAGAGCCCGCCTGCTTGGACATAACCTAATAAAACAAAAAGCAGGATGAAACAAACAAATGTACAATCAAATGAAGAAAATTACTACTGAATTCCTAAAGACAGCAGACTATATCAAAATATTTTTTAAAAAAGGAAAGGATGGTTCCAGCAGGCATCCAAAATAAAATGCCAGATGACTTTCCAGTAGAAGAAAAGGCACTGAAACTACCTGATAGGGAATTCAAGTCTCTAATATTCAGAGCTATCCAAGAGTTGAAGAAAAAAGCAGACAAAAATAAGGAAAAAATAGACAAATTCATGTAAAATATAGACAAAACAATGAAAAATTCAGGAAAATAATTCAGGGCCAAAATATCAAAATAAACTCATAATTGGAAATAATATAAAAACAATAATTAGAAATTGAAAAGATAAACAAAATTTCAGAAATGGACAGTTTCATAGACAGTCTGAGGAGCAGGTTTGAAATGATAGAAGACAAGACCAGTGAAATTGAAGAAAAATACTTGGATACAACTTTGAGAAAAATCAGAAAAAAAGAATGAAGAAAAATGAGAATGATGTGGAATAAAATCAAAAGAAATATTTGTGAGTGATTGGAGTTCCAGAACAGGGGAGAAAAAGGAAAACGTAGAGAGGATCATTAAAGAATTGCTGACAGAAAACTTCCCTAACATCATGAAAGATGAAAAGCTGACCATCCAAGAAGTTCAATGAACCCCATATAATATAGACCGCAAAAGAAAATGACTAAGGCATATCATAATCACACTCGATAAAACCAAAGACAAAGAAAGAAACCTGAAAGTAGCTTGAGATAAATGAAAAGTCACATACAGAGGGGAAACAATAAAACTAAGCTCTGGTTACTTGCAGAAATCATGTAGGCAAGAATGCAATGGGATGACACATATAAAACCTTAAAAAAAAAAAAAAATGCCAACCAAGAAAATATATCCTGCAAAAATATCATTCAAATATGAAGGTGAAATTAGGATTTTCCAGATAAAAATAAATTAAGGGAATATGTAAAAACCAAACCAAATTTACAAGAATTATTAAAGGGAGTCCTTCAGCTTGAGGACAAACAAGAGTAGAGGACAGCCTGAATCTAGGATGCAAGATCACACCAGCCAAATACTGACCTAGGAAATGAACTCTCAAGGGCTATTCAAAACCAAAAGATTTACAACAGGGAACCAGAGAGGTTAATCTGTAAATGACAACAATGTCAGAACAATAAAAGAAGGAATAAACAGTGTAGGTATAGAATTTTCTGATGGAGAGGAAGGCAAGGCGATACCAAGTAAAAACAGACTGGTTCAAACCCAGCAAGATAAGGTTAAATATCAAGGTAACCACAAAGAAAGTTAACAAATCTACCCATCAAAATAAGTTAAACATAAAGTCTCAGTAAAAATAAAATCTACAAAATAAATAAATAAATAAAGGGAATTCAGCACAGGAGACTAAGAGGAACAAAGAAAATGTCAGCACCACAAAAAAAAAAAAAAAAACTATAAAATGACAGCAATAAACTCACACCTATCAATAATTAAACTGAACATAAATGGCCTAAATGCACCCATAAAGAGACAGAGAGTGAAATAATGGATAAAAAATATAGGATCCATCAATATTCTGTCTACAAGAGACATATTTTAGAAACAAAGAAACTAATTTATTGAAAATCAAAAGATGAAAAAAATATATCAAGCAAAAAACCAAAACCAAACCAAACCCACTGCCGTCAAGTCAATTCCAACTCATAGCAACCCTACAGGACAGAGTAGAACTGCCCCATAGAGTTTCCAAGAAGTGCCTGGCGGATTCAAACTGCCAACCCCTTGGTTAGCAACTGTAGCACTTAACCACTATACCACCAAGGTTTCCATTAAGCAAAAAGCCACCCAAAAAGAGGAATGGTAAAAATAATCTCAGCTAAAACAGATTTTAAAACAAAATCCACCATAAAAGACAAAGAAGGGCACTATATATAATTACAGGAACAATCCATCATGAAGACATTACCATAATAAACATCTATACACACAATGAAATGGCTCCTATATATATATATATAAACTCTAACAGAACTGAAAAGAGAAATTGACAGTTCCACAATAACAGTAGGAGACTTCAACACACCACTCTCGATAAAGGACAGAACATCTAGAAAGAAACTCAAAAAAGATAAAGAAGATTTAAAGACTACAATCAGCCAGCTTGACCTTATAGACGTATATGGAACACTTCATCCAACACCTGTAAAATGTACATTCTTTTCCAATGCACACAGAACGTTCTCCAGAATAGACCACATCTTAGACCACAAAGCAACATTCAAAAAAATCCAAAATATTGAGATAATACAAAGCGTCTTTCTGATTACAACACCATCAAAGTAGAAATTAACAACAGGAAGAATAAGGAAAAAAAAAAAAAGGAAATACATGGAAACTGAATAACATCTTGCTTAAAAATCACTGGGTAATAGAGGAAATCAAAGATGGAATCAAACAATTTCAACAATTAAATGAGAATGAAAACACATCATATGAAAACCTTTGGGACAAGGCAAAGATAGTGCTCAGGGGTCAATTTATAGCAATAGATGCACACATCAAAAAAGAAGAAAAGGACGAAATCAAAACATTAGCTATACAACTCAAACAAATAGAAAGAGAACAGCAAAAGTAGCCCACAGACACCAGAAGAAAGGAAATAATAAATATCAGAGCAGAAATAAATGAAATAGAGAATAGAAAAACAATAGAAAGAAGCAACAAAACCAAAAGTTGGTTCTTTTAAAGGATCAACAAATCAAAAAACTACTGACCAAATTGACAAAAGAAAAACAGGAGAGGATGCAAATAACCCAAATAAGAAATGAAATGGAGGACATTACAACAGACCCAACTTAAATAAAAAAGGATCATAACAGAGTATTATGAAAAACTATACTCCAACAAATTTGAATAGCTAGAGGAAATGGACAAATTTCTAAAAACACACTACCTACCCAAACTAACACAAAATGATGTTGATAATCTGAACAGACCCATAACAAGAGAAGAGATAGAAAAGGTAATGGAAAAAAAAAAAAATCCTAGCAAAAAAAAGCCCTGGTCAAGATGGCTTCACTAGAGAATTCTACACAACATTTAAAGAACAGCTTACACCAGTACTACTCAAACTATTTCAGAACATAGAAAAGGAAGTGATTCTTCCAAATTTATTCAATGAAGCCAGCATAAACCTGATACCAAAGCCAGGCAAAGGCACCACAAAAAAAAAAAAAAAAAATTACAGGCCGATATCTCTCATGGATACAGAAGCAGAAATTCTCAACAAAATTCTAGCCAATAGAATTCAGCATCATATCAAAAAATAATATACCATGACCCAGTAGGATTCATGCCAGATATGGAAGGATGGTCCAACATTAGAAAATTAATCAACATAACCCATCACATAAATGAAAAAAATCACATGATCATCTCAATTAACTGGCAAAAAGGCATTCTTTGATGTCCAACACCGATTCCTGATAAATACTCTCAATAAAATAGGCATAGAAGGGAAACTTCTCAACACGATAAAAGGCATCTATCTATACGAAAACAACAGCCAACATCATTCTTAATGGAGAGAGACTGAAAATATTCTCCTTGAGAACAGGAAAAAGATGCCACTCCCATTCAACATTGTGCTGGAAGTCCTAGCTAAAGCAATAAGGCAAGAAAAAGAAATAAAGGGCATCCAACTTGGTAAGAAAGAAGTAAAGCTGTTCGTATTTGCAGATGATATGTGACTATACATAGAAAACAAAAAAAGACTCCACGAGGAAACTACTGGAACTAATGCAAAGGTTCAGCAGAGTAGCAGGATACAATATAAACATACAAAAATCAGTTGGATTCCTATACACCGATAAAGAGAATATGAAAAGGAAATCAGGAAAATAATATAACAGCCCCTCCAAAAAATAAAATACTTAGGAATAAATATAACTAGAGATGTTAAAGACCTATACAAAGAAAACTGCAAAACACTACTGTAAAAACCAAAAGAGATCTACCTAAATGGAAAAACATACCATGTCCATGGATAGGTGGGCTCAACATTGTGAAAATGACAATTCTACCCAAAGCAGTTTACAAATGCAATGCAATCCTGATCCAATATGAACATTCTTTAAAAAGATGGAAAAACTCATCATTAATTTTATGTGGAAAGAGGAGAGGCCCCGGATAATTAAAGCACTCTTGAAGAAGAGGAATAAAGTAGGAGGACTCACACTACCTGACTTCGGAACCTTCTATACAGCTATGGTAGTCAGAACAGCCTGGTACTGGTATAATGACAGATACATGACCAATGGAACAGAATTGAGAAAGCAGATGTAATTCCATCCACCTATGGTCACCTGATCTTTCACAAGGGCCCAAAGTCCACCAAATGGGGAAAAGAGTCTTTTTTACAAATGGTCCTGGCAAAACCGGATGTCCATCTGCAAAATATGAAACAGACCCATACCTCACACCATACACAAAAACAAATCCAAAGTGGATCAAAGACCTAAACATAAAACTGGAAGCTATAAAGATCATAGAAGAAAAAATAGGGTCAATGCTAGAGGCCCTAATACATGGCATTAACAGGATACAATCTGTAACTAAAACACATAAACTCCAGAAGATAAGCTAGGTAACTGAGATTTTCTAAAAATTAAGCACTTATGCTCACCAAAAGATTTTCACAAAGAGAACCTATAGACTAGGGAGAAATTGGGGGCCCCTAAAAATCCAACAAAGTTCTAAGTTCTAAAATCTGCAGGAAAATCCAACATCTCTGCAACAAAAAGACATTCAAGTTGCTAACAGACACATGAGGAAATGCTAGTGATCACTAGCCATTGAGAAAAGCCACTAGCCATTAGAGAACTGCAAATTGAAACTACAACGAGATGCCATCTCACCCTGGCATTACTGGCACACACACACACAAAAAATACAGAACATAATAAATGTTGGAGAGGCTGCGGGGAGATTGGAATGCTTATGCGCTGCCGGTGGGAATGCAAAACGGTACAACCATTTTGGAAAATGATATGGTGCTTCCTTAGAAAGCTAGAAATAGAAACACCATATGATCCAGCAATCCCACCCCTAGAATACACCCTAGAGAAATAAGATCTGTCGCACAAATAGACGTATGCACGCCTATGTTCATTGCAGCATTGTTCACAATAGCAAAAAGATGGAAACAACCTAGATGCCCATCAACAGAAGAATGAATAAACAAACTATGGTACATACACAGGATGAAGTACTATGCAACAATAAAGAACAATAATGAATCTGTGAAGCATCTCACAACATGGATGCATTTGGATGCGATTATACTGAGGGAAATAAGTCAATCACAAAAGGACAAATATTGTATAAGAACACTACTATAAAAACTTGTGAAAAAGTGACACACAAAAAGAAACAGTCTTTGATGATTATGAGGGAAAGGAGGGGTGGGATGGAAAAACACTAAATAGGCAACAGAAAGTGGTAACTTTGGTGAAGGGCAAGACAGTACAAAATACTGGGGAAGCCAGCACAACCAAGGCAGGGTCATGGAATCTCCACAGACACAAACATCCTGAGGGACTGAATTACTGGGCTGAGGGCTGTGGGGATCATGGTCTCAGGGAACATCTAGCTCAATTAGCATAACGTAATTTATATAAAAAAAAATGCTCTACATTCTACTTTGGTGAGTAGTATCTGGGGTCTTAAAAGCCTGTGAGTGGCCATCTAAGATACTTCACTGGTCTGACCCCTTTGGGAGCAAGGCAGAATGAAGAAAACTAAAACACAAGAGAGATGAGTGCAAAGGACTAATGGACCACAGCTACCACAGCTTCCACCAGACTGAATCCTGTACAACTAGATGGGGACCAGTGCCTCCACTGACTACTCTGGTAAGGATCACAATACAGGGTCCCAGACAGAGCTGGAGAAAAATGTAGAACAAAATTCTAACTAACAAAAAAAGACCAGGCTTACCGGCCTGACAGAGATTGCAGAAACTCTGAGAGTATGGCCCTTGGACAAACTTTTAGCTCAGTAATGAAGTCACCCCTGAGGTTCACCCTTCCTCCAAAGACTAGACAGGTTCTTAAAACAAAATAGGACTAAAGGGACGCACCAGCTCAGGGGCAACAACTAGAAGGCCGGAGGGGACAGGAAAACCGGTGATTGGGAACCCAAAGTTAGAGAAGGGAGAGAGTGTTGACATATAGTGGGATTTTTAATCAAAGTCATAAAACAATATGTGTACTATTTAATGAGAAGCTAGTTTGTTCTGTGAACCTTCATCTAAAGTACAATAAAAGAGTCTTAAACCTCAAGAAATAAAAAGAAATGAAGTACTTTTACATGCAACTGCATGGATGAACCTTGAAAACATACACTAAGTGAAAGAAGCCAAAAGAGCACGTACTATGTGATTCCATTCATATGAAAGTCCAGGATAGGGAAATTTATAAGAAGAGAAAGTAGATTAGTAGTTGCTTAGGACTGGAGGGAGGAGTGAAAGCTAAAGGGTATAGAGTTTCTTTTTGAGGTGATGAAAATGTTTTAAAACCTCGGTGATGATTGTATGTATCTGTGAATATATAAAAACCATTGAACTGTACATATTAAGTGGGTGAATTGTATGGTTTGTGAATCAGAATTGTGTGGTTTGTGAATCACACCTCAATAAAACTGTGATTATCTATTTCAAGAGTAACATTAGGTTTCAAAATAATATTGTGCAACCTAAATTAAAAAAAATTACTTGTGTGTGATATTAATGATATTGTTTGATGATATCCACATTTAGCTGGATAATCTTTCTTTGGAATAGGCATAAATATGAATCTCTTCAGGTTGGTTGGACAGGTAGCTGTCTTCCAAATTTCTTGGCATATACGAGTAAGCACTTCCAGCACAGCATCCATTTATTGAAACATCTCAATTGGTATTCCATCAGTGCAGCTTGGACTACTTCCCTCAGTACCACTGGCTCCTGATCATATGCTACCTCCTGAAATGGTTGCACACCAACCAGTTCTTTTTGGTACAGTGACTCTGTGTATTTCTTTCACCTTCTTTTGATTCTTCCTGCATTATTCAGTATTTTGCCCACAGAATCCTTCACTATTGCAACTCAAAGCTTGAATTTTTTCTTCAGTTCTTTCAACTGAGAAATGCTGAGCATGTTCTTTCCTTTCAGTTTTCTAAATCCAGGTCTTTGCCCGTCATTTTAATACTTTATCTTCTTTAGCCGTCCTTTGAAATCTTCTGTTCAGCTGTTTTATTCATTATTTCTTCCATTTGCTTTAGCGACTCAACATTCAAAAGCAAGTTTCAGAGTCTCTTCTGACATCTGAAATGGGGAGAGTGCTGACAAATTGTGGGGAATGAAACCAAGGCCATGAAACACTTTATGCACAAACTATTGATAGGAATCTGATTTGCTCTGTAAACTTTCACTTAACGTACAATAAAAGAAAAAGAAAGAAAAAAGCTTATAGATATTTTCATAATTTTATCCCTGTTCAACAATATTTTTGACATTTTTTTCTTGTTTATCTGCTGAAAAGATAACTAGTCAGTATAAATACTTAGAGTATATTAGAATGTTTTTATATCCAGGTTTGAAAAGCAGATAGAGTACATAAAAGTCAGTTGATTTGAGGAATTAACATTTTTTTCTTTGACAGCCCTTTTCTCAGTGGGATAAATGGTTCAAGAATTCAAAAAAAAATTAACAGTAAATTGTATTTTTACATCAAATTTTGTTATCAAGGTAGTAAATCTAATAAATTTCAAGATGCTACAATTCCATTTGTTTTCAAGTTTTTGTGAAGAAATGAGACCAAAACACCACCTCATTGGTATCTGTACAAAACTGCAATTTTCTGAAGTATTTAGGATCCCAGAGAAAAATTAAATTTGTGTTGTGTATATAATTCACCCCTGAAAACTTAATGAAAGATAATATTTGGTTTCAAAAATAGATTACTTAACTGACGATTTATGGCACCTGAATTAACATAATTACATATTTCAAGGACTACAAGGAGATGTATCATTTACATCTATGACAGACTTCATAGGTAGATTAGATAGAATAGATTGAAAGCAATTGTTGAAGAATCTGAGCTAAAAATGTTTTCCTAGTAATCATACATCCACTAATAATCTAAATATTAAAAAGATAATGTTATGACTATTAGGCAACCTTTGTTTATACTTCAGAAAAAAAATCATCACTAATTGAAATGTTCTAAATAAACGATTTCACTTGGAATCAAAATGCATTTACTTTATAATTGTTAGTGAAATAATAGATAAGAAATGTCTGTTATATTTGACTTTCATAGGACACCTGCTTTTGGTCATAATTGAATTACAGAAACCAGACTAGCTATTCCATTGTGAATGAGTATAAAACTTAAAAAAAAAAAGTCTATGATGTGTCTATTTTCAGAGAATGAACAAGCGGCAGCACTAGACTGTGATCTTACAGAGAAAAGGAACTCGATATGAGCAATGCAATCATCTAACGCTCTGCCTGAGGACAATTCCCTGACCAGAGCACAGAGAGCTGGAAAACCGAAGAAAGAATAGCTGACCCACTGAGTCGAGAAGGCAGAGGCCAGATTTCAATGAAGTAGAAGTGGCTGGAATCTGTAGGGTGAGAAATAGAAAAAGTGGAAACTGTGCAAAACAAGTAACTTAATCTCAGATATATAGATAATAAAAATAGAAGAAAATTATCAATAAGAAAAAAATAGTGACTCAAGGATCCTTGGCAGAACATTATAACGTGAAATATTCTAACATACTGTAATTAGAGTCCTAAATGGAGAAGAGGATAAAATTGGGGCCCAAAATATTTGAAGAATTAATGGGGGTCAATTTCACAAAGTTGATGACAAACACCAATTTGGAGTTCAAAGAAGTCCAACAAGCATCAAACAAAATGTGTATGTATGTGAGTGTGGGTGTGTATGCATGTTTGTGTGTATGTAAATTAAAAATCAATTTTCTGAAAACTAAAGAAAAAAGGTCTTCTTGAATGTAGTCAGAAAAGACAAACAAAAAAAAATAGTAAATCATGGACAAATGAATCATATCAATAATTACTTTAAATATTAATGATATAAGCACTTCAAATAAAAATTAAAGATAGTCAAAATGGATTAAAAAATCAAAATCCAATTTTATGCTACCAAAAAAGACATTTTTTAAATATAAAGACCAAGATAACGTCAAAGTCAAATTCGGAAAAAAGATATACACTTCAAATGTATATATGAGAAGACTTGGCTAGATATCTTAAGATCACATAAAATAGATTTCAATATAAAGAGTATACTTGAAATAAAGTAATTTAAGAAAAACGTAAGAATAACAACAAATGGCTCATTTAATGAGGAAAATAATTATAAATGTTTATGTATCTAATACCAAGCTTCATAATACACAAAGCAGTTATTGGTAAAAGCTACTAGAAAGTTAGACAACACCCACAAGCTTAGGGTTGCTACGAGTTAGAATTGACTCGATGAGAGTGAGTTTTTATCTACCTACCTATCTATCTGTCTGTCTATCTATCTATCTATCATCTATCTATTGTCTTTCTGTCTGTGTATCTATCTATCTAATCCCGTGTGTATAACATACATATAGGGTCAATTAATTTTTGACAAAGGTGGAAAAGAAATACAATGGCAAAAGAAACGTCTTTTATGAAATGGTCCTGGGACAGTCCTGCATACATATGGGAAAAAAAGTCAGTACTGACCCTTACTTCATATTATCCACAATATTAACTCAGAATAGATTATAGACTTAAATGAGAGAGCTACAAATATGCAATTTCTAGAAAAAGTAGGAAGAAAACCTTATGACCTCAACTAAATCTCTAGGCCCCGATCCCTCCCCACCACCACCACTGCTGGTGAGTTTTATCAAATAGTTATGAAGAAATTATACCAATTCTACACAAATCTTTTCACAAACCAAAAAAAGGTGGAAGTCTTCCATACATCTAGTCTTTCATTGTTAGTAATTTGAGTAGCTAAGGGAATGAATAGAAAAGAAAAAAGTATGTTCTTTCTTCTCTTTCTTTAAGGTAAGTGTGTTTGTCCAGAATTGTAACTAAAGTTATGAAGATGATGGAGTCCGATCAAAGACTAATAGAAAAATGAACAAATAATTAAATCTGAATTGACACCATCAGATACAGACACATTGTACAGAAAAGCAGCTGCAGGACTGGAGATGTTAGAAAATGATATGAGACAATATCCCCTCTTTTTCCCTAAATATACTTTAGGACAGGGATGCATATAAACAGAAAACTGATATTAATAACATAATGGTTTTTAGCGATGATAAAACAGATTTCTTACATTTTCACCTCTTAGGAGCATACTAATTAGGAATTTTGGAAGAGATCATCTATCCACTCAATTATGAATTAATTTAATAAATGTACACCAGACATCCACTTTATTCCAGACATTGTTATGTTGTTATTGTTATGTGTTCAACCACCACCACCCATTGCCATCTAGTTGATTCTGACTTGTAGCAAGCCTATAGGACAGAGTAGAACTGCCCCCTAGGGTTTCCAAGGAGCGGCTGGTAGATTTGAATTGCTGACATTTTGGTTAGCAGCCATAGCTCTCAACCACTACATCACCAGGGCTCTAGGAATACAGAACTGAACAAACAGACAAATGCAGCTTACATTCTATCAGGAAGACACATTTCTAATCAAATGCAACTTTCATTTGGAGGTCAAAGGATAAGTTTTGGGAAAAAAAAAAAATTCAGTGGAGATCGCTATAATGGAGCACTCAATTTTTCTCCCCCAGCTGGAATATTGATGCATGGTGTATTTATTTATTCACTTTTAAATAATATTAAATTTATTTAATCTGAATATAATTTTACTACTTGATAATTTTGAGTATTTTAATGAGTTTTATATGCCTTATTCACATCATAATTAGGTAATTAAAAAAAGCTAAAGCATTTTTGCAAAATCTACAGTCACAATATTAAATTCATTTCCTTTGTATTCCTTTTATGAAAACTGAATCTCTGGATAATTAAATGTCATATGCATTTTTTTCTGACCTCTCTTACCTGACATCAATGCTATAAAATTGTCTTAGGTATTTGTTGATTCTACAGGTAACTAGATATCTAAAGCATCTCATGTAACGTTATTTTATTTATTGGTTAACAATGATGATGATCTCATGAATTTATCAGTGGGGTACACCAGATGGGGAGAGTCATGTAATCTTTTCTTTCTTAATTTTTCCTTTGTTAACAATGGAAATATAGGCGGCGGGGCCAAGATGGCAGACTAGGTAGACGCTACCTCGGATCCCTCTTGCAACAAAGACTCGGAAAAACAAGTGAATCGGTCACATACATAACAATCTACGAACGCTGAACAACAAACACAGATTTAGAGACGGAGAATGAACAAATATGGGGAAGCAGCGATTGTTTTCAGAGCCTGGAGCCAGCGTACCAGTCAGGTAACCTTTGGCTCCCGATTTAGGGCAGAGTCCAGGGGAGCAGACAGCACAAACAAGGGGCCCAGCCCTAGCCCCCGAATTCACCCCGGGAGGGGGCCCAGCCAGTTAGCACGGGTGGCGTGGCCAGGCAGCCGATGGGAGAAGTCCCCGGGAGGCAGTGACTGGTCTTGGAGCAGGGAGAGCAACATCCCAGCCGGGGACACGCGGTCACGGCACAAGCACGGGGAGCTGCTCCACTCACCTGAACTAACCCCGGGAGGTTAGCGAGAGCGGCAGGGCGACGCGGCTGACAGGATGAGAAGTCCCCGGGAGGCAGCGATTGATTTTGGAATCGAGAGTGCACCATCCCAGCAGGGGAACCTTGACTTTGGGAGTGGGGCTGGCAGTGGAGTATCTGACTGTGACTTCAGTGGGCCAGACCCCTGGGGGTAATCTCCACACAGCCAGCACACATAGGCGACACGCCCCGCGGGAATCTCAGATATAATAGTCATTCCAAGCAAGACAAGCAACTCTGGCTATATTCTGAGGTGCTACTCTCCTATCTCTCTGATCCCTCCCCCACCCTCCTCAGGCGGCTTCATTAACATCCGAATTTCCTGAGCCAGAGGGAGAACGGCTCCTCTGGCTCCACGGCAGCTTTGCTTCCCCCTCCCCTTTTTTTTTTCTTTTGGTCTTTTCCTAATCCACTCTTTCGGCCTGAGAGAAGGAACAACAACAACAATAAAAAAAAAAAAAAAAAAAAAAAACCCAGGGACCAAAAATCCACCCCTAATTGGACTAAAAACACAGAACCAGCTACAGCCAAGCATATACGATCCAAACCTCAGACTTTCATCCTTACAGGGAACAAGGTGGCAGTTATAATCCCAAGGCAATTCTGATAGGGATCTGACTGCATTTTTTTTTAGAGGATTTTCTGGAAAAACTAGTTTCCCAGTGATGGCTCGCAGACAGCAATCCATATCAAACCACATAAAGAAGCAGACCATGACAGCTTCTCCAACCCCCCAAGCAAAAGAATCAAAATCTTTCCCAAATAAAGATACAGTCCTGGAATTATCAGATAAAAAAAAAAAAAAGATACAGAATATAAAAAACTAATTTACAGAATGCTTCAAGACATCACAAACAAAATAAGGCAAACTGCAGAAAAAGCCAAGGAACACACCGATAAAACTGTTGAAGAACTCAAAAAGACTATTCAAGAACATAGTGCAAAAATTAATAAGTTGCAAGAATCCATAGAGAGACAGCATGTAGAAATCCAAAAGATTAACAATAAAATTACAGAATTAGACAACGCAATAGGAAGTCAGAGGAGCAGACTCGAGCAATTAGAATGCAGACTGGGACATCTGGAGGACCAGGGAATCAACACCAACATAGCTGAAAAAAAATCAGATAAAAGAATTAAAAAAAATGAAGAAACCCTAAGAATTATGTGGGACTCTATCAAGAAGGATAACTTGCGGGTGATTGGAGTCCCAGAACAGGGAGGGGGGACAGAAAACACAAAGAAAATAGTTGAAGAACTACTGACACAAAACTTCCCTGACATCATGAAAGACGAAAGGATATCTATCCAAGATGCTCATCGAACCCCATTTAAGATTGATCCAAAAATAAAAACACCAAGACATATTATCATCAAACTTGCCAAAACCAAAGATAAACAGAAAATTTTAAAAGCAGCCAGGGATAAAAGAAAGGTTTCCTTCAAGGAAGAATCAATAAGAATAAGTTCAGACTACTCAGCAGAAACCATGTAGGCAAGAAGGGAATGGGACGACATATACAGAGCACTGAAGGAGAAAAACTGCCAACCAAGGATCATATATCCAGCAAAGCTCTCTCTCATATATGAAGGTGAAATTAAGATATTTACAGATAAACACAAGTTTAGAGAATTTGCAAAAACCAAATCAAAGCTACAAGAAATACTAAAGGATATTGTTTGGTCAGAAAACCAATAATATCAGATACCAGCACAACACAAGGTCACAAAACAGAACGACCTGATATCAACTCAAATAGGGAGATCATAAAAACAAACAAATTAAGATTAATTAAAAAAAAAATACACATAACAGGGAACCATGGAAGTCAATAGGTAAAAGATCACAATAATCAAAAAGAGGGACTAAATACAGGAGGCATTGAACTGCCATATGGAGAGTGATACAAGGCGATATAGAACAATACAAGTTAGGTTTTTACTTAGAAAAATAGGGGTAAATAATAAGGTAACCACAAAGAGGTATAACAACTCCATAACTCAAGGTAAAAGCCAAGAAAAACGTAACGACTCAACAAACATAAAGTGAAACACTACGAAAATGAGGATCTCACAATTTACTAAGAAAAACGTCTCAGCACAAAAAAGTATGTGGAAAAATGAAATTGTCAACAACACACATAAAAAGGCATCAAAATGACAGCACTAAAAACTTATTTGTCTATAATTACGCTGAATGTAAATGGACTAAATGCACCAATAAAGAGACAGAGAGTCACGGACTGGATAAAGAAACACGATCCATCTATATGCTGCCTACAAGAGACACACCTTAGACTTAGAGACACAAACAAACTAAAACTCAAAGGATGGAAAAAAATATATCAAGCAAACAATAAGCAAAAAAGAAGAGGAGTAGCAATATTAATTTCTGACAAAATAGACTTTAGACTTAAATCCGCCACAAAGGATAAAGAAGGACACTACATAATGATAAAAGGGACAATTGATCAGGAAGACATAACCATATTAAATATTTATGCACCCAATGACAGGGCTGCAAGATACATAAATCAAATTTTAACAGAATTGAAAAGTGAGATAGACACCTCCACAATTATAGTAGAAGACTTCAACACACCACTTTCGGAGAAGGACAGGACATCCAGTAAGAAGCTCAATAGAGACACGGAAGACCTAATTACAACGATCAACCAACTTGACCTCATTGATTTATACAGAACTCTCCACCCAACTGCTGCAAAGTATACTTTTTTTTCTAGCGCACATGGAGCAGTCTCTAGAATAGACCACATATTAGGTCATAAAACAAACCTTTGCAGAGTCCAAAACAATGAAATATTACAAAGCATCTTCTCAGACCACAAGGCAATAAAACTAGAAATCAATAACAGAAAAACTAGGGAAAAGAAATCAAATACTTGGAAACTGAACAATACCCTCCTGAAAAAAGACTGGGTTATAGAAGACATCAAGGAGGGAATAAGGAAATTCGTAGAATGCAACGAGAATGAAAATACTTCCTATCAAAACCTCTGGGACACAGCAAAAGCAGTGCTCAGAGGCCAATTTATATCAATAAATGCACACATACAAAAAGAAGAAAGAGCCAAAATCAGAGAACTGTCCCTACAACTTGAACAAATAGAAAGGGAGCAACAAAAGAATCCATCAGGCACCGGAAGAAAACAAATAATAAAAATTAGAGCTGAACTAAATGAATTAGAGACCAGAAAAACAATTGAAAGAATTAACAAAGCCAAAAGCTGGTTCTTTGAAAAAATTAACAAAATTGATAAACCATTGGCTAGACTGACTAAAGAAATACAGGAAAGGAAACAAATAACCCGAATAAGAAACGAGAAGGACCACATCACAACAGAACCAAATGAAATTATAAGAATCATTTCAGATTATTACAAAAAATTGTACTCTAAGAAATTTGCAAACCTAGAAGAAATGAATGAATTCCTGGAAAAACATTACCTACCTAAACTAACACATTCAGAAGTAGAACAACTAAATAGACCCATAACAAAAAAAGAGATTGAAACGGTAATCAAAAAACTCCCAACAAAAAAAAGCCCTGGCCCGGATGGCTTCACTGCAGAGTTCTACCAAACCTTCAGAGAAGAGTTAACACCGCTACTACGGAAGGTATTTCAAAGCATAGAAAATGACGGAATACTACCCAACTCATTCTATGATGCCACCATCTCCCTGATACCAAAACCAGGTAAAGGCATTACAAAAAAAGAAAATTATAGACCTATATCCCTCATGAACATAGATGCAAAAATCCTCAACAAAATCCTAGCCAATAGAATCCAACAACACATCAAAAAAATAATTCACCCTGATCAAGTGGGATTTATACCAGGTATGCAAGGCTGGCTAATATCAGAAAAACCATTAATGTAATCCATCACATAAATAAAACAAAAGACAAAAACCACATGATCTTATCAATTGATGCAGAAAAGGCATTTGACAAAGTCCAACACCCATTCATGATAAAAACTCTTACCAAAATAGGAATTGAAGGAAAATTCCTCAACATAATAAAGGGCATCTATGCAAAGCCAACAGCCAATATCACTCTAAATGGAGAGAACCTGAAAGCATTTCCCTTGAGAACAGGAACCAGACAAGGATGCCCTTTATCACTGCTCTTATTCAACATCGTACTTGAAGTCCTAGCCAGGGCAATTAGGCTAGACAAAGAAATAAAGGGTATCCGGATTGGCAAGGAGGAAGTAAAGTTATCACTATTTGCAGATGACATGATCTTATACACAGATAAACCTAAGGAATCCTCCAGAAAATTACTGAAACTAATAGAAGAGTTTGGCAGAGTCTCAGGTTATATAATAAGCATACAAAAATCACTTGGATTCCTCTACATCAACAAAAAGAACACCGAAGAGGAAATAACCAAATCAATACCATTCACAGTAGCCCCCAAGAAGATAAAATACTTAGGAATAAATCTTACCAAGGATGTAAAAGACCTATACAAAGAAAACTACAAAGCTCTGCTACAAGAAATTCAAAAGGACATACTTAAGTGGAAAAACATACCTTGCTCATGGATAGGAAGACTTAACATAGTAAAAGTGTCTATTCTACCAAAAGCCATCTATACATATAACGCACTTCCGATCCAAATTCCAATGTCATATTTTAAGGGGATAGAGAAACAAATCACCAATTTCATATGGAAGGGAAAGAAACCCCGGATAAGCAAAGCATTACTGAAAAAGAAGAAGAAAGTGGGAGGCCTCACTCTACCTGATTTCAGAACCTATTATACAGCCACAGTAGTCAAAACAGCCTGATACTGGTACAAAAACAGGCACATAGACCAATGGAACAGAATTGAGAACCCAGATATAAATCCATCCACGTATGAGCAGCTGATATTTGACAAAGGACCAGTGTCAGTTAATTGGGGAAAAGATAGTCTTTTTAACAAATTGTGCTGGCATAACTGGATATCCATTTGCAAAAAAATGAAACAGGACCCATACCTCACACCATGCACAAAAACTAACTCCAAGTGGATCAAAGACCTAAACGTAAAGACTAAAACGATAAAGATCATGGAAGAAAAAATTGGGACAACCCTAGGAGCCCTAATACAAGGTATAAACAGAATACAAAACATTACCAAAAATGATGAAGAGAAACCCGGTAACTGGGAGCTCCTAAAAATCAAACACCTATGCTCATCTAAAGACTTCACCAAAAGAGTAAAAAGACCACCTACAGACTGGGAAAAAATTTTCAGCTATGACATCTCTGACCAGCACCTGACCTCTAAAATCTACCTGATTCTGTCAAAACTCAACCACAAAAACACAAACAACCCAATCAAGAAGTGGGCAAAGGATATGAACACACACTTCACTAAAGAAGATATTCAGGCAGCCAACAGACACATGAGAAAATGCTCTCGATCATAAGCCATTAGAGAAATGCAAATTAAAACTACGATGAGATTCCATCTCACTCCAACAAGGCTGGCATTAATCCAAAAAACACAAAATAATAAATGTTGGAGAGGCTGCGGAGAGATTGGAACTCTCATACACTGCTGGTGGGAATGTAAAATGGTACAACCACTTTGGAAATCTATCTGGTGTTATCTTAAACAGTTAGAAATAGAACTACCATACAACCCAGAAATCCCACTCCTCGGAATATACCCTAGAGATACAAGAGCCTTCATACAAACAGATACATGCACACCCATGTTTATTGCAGCTCTGTTTACAATAGCAAAAAGTTGGAAGCAACCAAGGTGTCCATCAACGGATGAATGGGTAAATAAATTGTGGTATATTCACACAACGGAATACTACGCATCAATAAAGAACAGTGATGAATCTGTGAAACATTTCATAACATGGAGGAACCTGGAAGGCATTATGCTGAGCGAAATTAGTCAGAGGCAAAAGGACAAATATTGTATAAGACCACTATTATAAGATCTTGAGAAATAGTATAAACTGAGAAGAACACATACTTTTGTGGTTACGAGGAGGGGAGGGATGGAGGGAGGGAGAGGGTTTTTTTATTGATTAATTAGTAGATAAGAACTGCTTTAGGTGAAGGGAAAGACAACACTCAGTACATGGAAGGTCAGCTCAATTGAACTGGACCAAAAGCAAAGAAGTTTCTGGGATAAAATGAATGCTTCAAAGGTCAGCGGAGCAAGGGCGGGGGTCTGGGGACCATGGTTTGAGGGGACTTCTAATTCAATAGGCAAAATAATTCTATTATGAAAACATTCTGCATCCCACTTTGAAATGTGGCATCTGGGGTCTTAAATGCTAACAAGCGGCCATCTAAGATGCATCAATTGGTCTCAACCCACCTGGAGCAAAGGAAAATGAAGAACACCAAGTTCACATGACAACTAAGAGCCCAAGAGACAGAAAGGGCCACATGAACCAGAGACCTACATCATCCTGAGACCAGAAGAACTAGTTGGTGCCCGGCCACAATCGATGACTGCCCTGACGGGGTGCACAACAGAGAACTCCTGAGGGAGCAGGAGATCAGTGGGATGCAGACCCCAAGTGCTCATAAAAAGACCATACTTAATGGTCTGACTGAGACTAGAGGAATCCCGGCGGCCATGCTCCCCAGACCTTCCGTTGGCACAGGACAGGAACCATCCCCGAAGACAACTCATCAGACATGAAAGGGACTGGTCTGTGGGTGGGAGAGAGATGTTGATGAAGAGTGAGCTAATTATATCAGGTGGACACTTGAGATTGTGTTGGCATCTCTTGTCTGGAGGGGGGATGGGAGGATAGAGAGAGAGGGAAGCTGGCAAAATTGTCATGAAAGGAGAGACTGAAAGGGATGACTCATTAGGGGGAGAGCAAGTGGGAGTACGGAGTAAGATGTATGTAAACTTATACGTGACAGACTGGATTTGTAAACGTTCACTTGAAGCTTAATAAAAGTTAATAAAAAATAAAAATAAAAAAATGGAAATATAAATTTCTGTAAGAGTTGCAGACTAGAACATTTTAAGCAGGAACAAGTTTGATGAGAACACTTGCAATTGGTAAACAGGGCCATTTTAAGAAGTTAATGATTCTAAGATGAAGACTAGTGGGGAAAAGAATACCCTGAGCCAGCCATAAAAATCTTTCCCATCTTTCTTACACTCAGGCTTTCTTTCATTTCTCAAGTAAAAGATCAACACTTTCAAACTCGAATAGGGAGTTTTTGAATTCTATACGTATAGTCATGTATCTACGCATGGTAGTTCTTTTAAAACCTATAATCATTAATTCTATATAATTTGGAGAACACTAGGAAATCATTACAGCAAGAACATTTGATTCATGGTTCTGCTATTCTAAGAATGATATGTGAAGGGAACTTGTAAGAATTAGATTTCATTCCAGTTAAATTGAATGTACGCAATCCTAAGAAAACATTCTTGGTGGTGATTGTTGATAATCTATTGCCTTCCTGGAAAAGACAGATACCAAGAAAAATGCATATTATTAATAATAATGCTAAACTTGGAAATATTGCTTGGAATATTTTTCCTGAGAGGTTCCTAAGGCAACATTATGACTACTTCTTGGTATGTACAACAACTGTTGATTTTCAACTGATTAGCCTACAATTGTCAGGTATAATTTTATATTGATATTTAAATAGGTCACTTTTTCATGAATAAAACATTGTGCACGTTCTGGTAAGTAATGCCATTTAACTAATAAAACATTGCAATAATCTCAGGGAGCCCAGATGTTTCTCTCTCAAAAGGAACTCCATGGGCATCATCAACCTGGTAACCTTGCCACAGTCTGCAAACTCATTCTTATACACTCCAATTACTGATTGGATGTCATACATAGAGAAAATCCATCTCTCAGGGAAAGATTTACATTAGGCTCATGTGTTGAACAGGGAAAAAAAAAAAGCTTACTTTTTAATGGATGTTAAAAATAAACCTATTTTTTTAAGGAGAGTTTGCCATTTCTATTCCTTGCCCTAACCTAAATTTTAAATCTGAAAGTTGAGCCTTACCTTTCACTTATCGCTCACCTGAATGAAAAGACTTGGCCCTCACTCTGGCTTAATGGAGAATCAATATTCAGACCATTTTTCAGTTATTCTAGGCATAATGACAAGATGAAGAAGTTGAGCTCTTTGGGATAAATCAAGATAACTTGGTTTGCATTTTAGCCTTCATTCTTTTTACCCAAAATTGAGCTCCATGGTTTTCTAAATACCTTTACCAACTTCCATAGCTTGGTGAACTTGGTACATATTATATGCTCGGTAATCATTTGTTGAACTAAAAAACACAAAACTTTTCTTTTTGTTTCATGGTCTTCACACATTCTATGCTTTCCTTGTGGGACGTACTTTCTCTCTCAAGGACAAATATATATTTTGGTGAATAATTCATACATGTTCTCAGGTCTCAGCTGAAAAATCATGTTATTGGAGAGCCCTTCTGTGGTCAACATATGGCTTTATTCCCCATATTAAGTGCTAATTTAGTACCAATGCATATTTCATAATATTCTCTACAAGTTCCTGTAAGAACCTGTCATATTTGCTGTTTTCTGGTTAGAGTGTAAGCACTCTGAGGGCAGATTTTCTCATTCTGTGGATCCATAGTCATGCATACAGTATTGGCAAAATAAGTATTTGTGGAATGAATGCATTAAAATCTCAGAAGTAGATGATAATCATATACGTAGTTGTTGATGATGTAACAGAAGTCTCTTCTTATGTTTTTGTCTTGAAATGTTGACACAAATACAAAAATATCAGGCTTAAGATATTTTGTGATATAATATCAAAAGTTAATATTATGGATAAACTGGTGATTTACAAGATACACAAAACTTCCCACTCTTAACTAAATTATGGTAATAATGCAAATATGCTTAATAAATATTTTCTTAGATGCATTTTTTCAAAATTTACTCCTGTAAAAACAAATTAATCAAAGCTTTTTGGGGTCTAAGAAATAAATTTCAATAAGGTTAGTTTTTTTTTCTTCTTCTTACTTTTTTTTGGTGTATTTAAAATGACATTTTCTTTTCTTTTTTTCTTTTTGACATAGAATTGGGTGCAAACACAACAGGATTCACAACTAAATCCCATTAGGCTACCCCTAGAGCTGACATCCAAAGCCTTTAATGATTTTCCAAGAATTTAAGTATTTTTCAGGTTTTAATTTCTATAGAAGTATTATTCAACATAATCACTAATTCCTGAGCTACAAATTATTGTATCATACAATGAGTAGTATGATACAATAATTTGGAAGCCCTGGTGGCCGAGTGCTTAAGCACTATGGCTGCTAACCGAAAGATCGCCAGTTTGAATCCGCTAGGCGCTCCTTGGAAACTCTACTGGGTAGTTCTACTCTGTCCTGTAGGGTTGCTATGAGTTGGAATCAACTTGATGGCAGTGAGTTTGGGTTTTTCTTCTGGTGTTTATGGTGAATAGTAAGGAACCCTAGTGGTGCAGTAGCTAAGCACTTGGTTGCTAACCAAGGGGTCTGTGGTCCGAACCAACCAGCCACTCTTCAGGAGAAAGTTACGACAGTCTGCTCCCATAAAGGTTACAGCCCTTGAAACCCTGTAGAACTGTTTTACTCTGTCCTTAGGGTTACTAGGAGTTGCGATTGACTCCACAGCAACAGGTTGGTAAGTAGTTGATTTTGACAGTTTATTTCCTTTTTTATTTTAATTTTAAATTAAAAAAAAAAAAATCTAAAATATAAGCAAGTTAAAAAACATATAGTCTGCATTTTCAAAATGGGGTGTACTAGTTTGACTTTAAAATAGGTTTTACAGTGGTAAAAATATAAGAAAATAGCCTATGTAATGTCTTTATTGTATCTGTGCCAGAATTTGTTGAATTATTAGAATTCTCTACAATATTAACATTAAAATTAATAAAGATCGATTTTGATCTTGAAAACACAAAGGACTAAACATTTTTCACTAGCTCTCTACTCATAAGCAAGTTAAAGCTAAACGAAGTGTATGAAGCAACTGTTTTAACTGCACTATAGGCAGCACAGGCCCGTGATTCCTGAGTGAGGAGAAAAACATGGAATGAACCACACCAATGCTCAGAATTCTGTCTATAAACACTTTTCAGGTTGCAGTGCAGAAAGCTGGAGTCCAGGAATATCTTTTCAGTGCTATGGAGTTGAGGAAGTAGAGATCAGAGTTAAGATTACTTTGGTTGCTAGAATTTTCAGGGCAGGATACTGAAAAATAGATGGTTCAGAAATTTCAGTCAGCATATGTTTAAGTCTCTGGCTAAATAATAATCTGTGCACACACAAGACTAGACTCTGAAACTTTTAATGAGAAGACCTATATGGGATGTGTGAACTGAACTGAGGTTTCAGACATAGAATATTCCAAAGTCCAAAGAATTAGCAGAGAGTAACATATATGACAACACTGGCATGCAATTTGGACTTAAAAAAGGCCATGTATTAGCTGTATGGGCGCTCCAGATCTACAGATAGGAATAAAATAGGTCTGACCTGACAAAGACTAAAACCAAACCGTGAGGAGTTTTTTTTTTTCCCCTGATTAGAATACAGAAAATTACAAAAAAAACTATTGTTCCCACCATAATGACAAAAAAAGAAACAGCAACAGTGATAAGCTATCAAATTATGATTTTCTTGAGCCCTTCAGAAAGCTTAGATTGCAAGGCAACTATGTAAGCTATGTATGGACTGTTTCCTCTCAGACAGTGTATGGGAAGCAGTAGGCACTGACATAAAAATGGCTCAGAAGAAAACAAGTGAATTTTTTTTTTTAACATTTTAAAGTGTAGCTGTTGATTAGAAATTACAGCGTAGCACCCCTGGGAAACACAGGCACAAGAGCAGTGCATGTTTCTTCACCAACTCTTACCCAGGGGCCTCTTGGGAAAGACTGAGGTAAGGCAAGAGACCTGGGAGATTGCAGACTCGCAGTGGAACACAGGTATGTAAACCGAATTTATTATATGCCCCTTCTTTCCTATGAAGCAAAACTCATCTGTTGCTAGTGGAGGGGTAGGAAACTCTCATCTTCTGGGCCAACTGTTGACTTTCAGGAAGGGGATATAAGCAAAAGCAGTCACTAGAGGAAAGTCAAAAGCCCTTCTCAGACACAGAATCCTGCACGGTTACAAAGCAGAAATATGCTACTTCTAGGAGAGGGACAGGTAATGATACGCTCCAACATATAAATGGTAGAGTTTGAAGCCCAGGCACACAGGAAATGACTAAGACCAAGATGGGAGTAGGAGACCCAAGAAATCCTTACTACTCCTACTGTAAGCTTTGCATTGAATAATGATCTATAGCTAAGGGGGTAGGGAAAGCATGCAGATAAATAAGCAATACTCTTGGCAACAGGGTTGAATAACCAGCTTGAAATTGAGATTAGAATTGGGATACTGAAAAAAAATTCCTCCTGAACCCAGGTCTCAACCTAAGCATGAGATAACAATATTCAACCACTGAAGTAATTTGAAGTCTGTAAAGCACTGAAGGTAATTTGACTTCTAACTGATATGACTCAACATTCCTAACTAAAGTCCTGATCAAAGAAGACATGTCCGTTGCAGCGTGTAAACATTGTTTGTCCAAGTTTTTCACATTTTTTTAAATATAATTTGCAGAACTCAAGCATAAATTATATAACACACATGCAATAAATATATGTTAATAAATCAATAAATAAATAAGCAAGAAAAATAAAAGTGCTGTCAAGAGATAAATCAGAAAACAGAAAGGAACTCACCTGTGAACCAGATGTTAGAATTATCAGAGACTGGAAAATAACTAAAATTACAATATTACAAATATATTTAAAGGAGAATAACATGCATTAACAGGATTTTTAAGTAGAGCGATGGAAGCTTTAAGAAATTGTCAAAATTAAATGCTAAAAATAAAACACATGATACAAGAGATAAAGAAGAATTTTCTTCAGTGGGTTTATGAGCAGACCAGACACAGAAAAGAAAAAAACAATGTTATTTATAAATCAGTAAAAAAAAAATTTTTTTTTTTTTAGGAATGATCAAAAGTGAAACAAAAAGGGGAAAAAATACATGAAACTGGAAACTCAGAAGGAAAACAGAAAAAGAACAGTTCAGAACAAGTAGTTAAAAAAAAGTAACAGTTCATCATATTACAAAATCACTGAGGAAATACCGGTTTACCCCCCTGCTGAGTATTTGTGTTTCCACCCCAGACACGATGAATTAGAATCTACGTGTTAACAAGATCCCCAGGTGATTCATATCTGGGGTGGAAAGGCAAATTCTCAGCAGGGTGTGGAACCAGAATGAACTGGTTCAAAGCCCTGGCAAGTACAAACAGATCCAAGAAATCTAAAAAATAGTAGACGCAAAGGACAAAAAAAATCTGGACTTACCATGGACAAACCGATGAAAACTGAGCAAAAAGAAACTATCTTGAATTCAAGTAAAGGGACAAGGATAAAAATGACAGCAGATTTTTTGTCATACAATATGATAGGAGACTACAGAGAAGCATCATTAAAGCACTAAAAGAAAAACAAACACAGAAACTGTCAGCTGAGAATTCTACAGACAGGGAAACTATTTTTAAAGATGCACGAAAAAAAAACACTTTCTGTCCTTAATAAAAATAAAGAAAACTGTCAGCATTCATTCTCTAGAAGAAATAGTGAAAAAAAAAAAAAAAAGATTTTAAAGGACCAGATTAAATAAATAAATACCTAAAAACAAAGAAAACTGTCAGCATTCGTTCTCTAGAAGAAATAGTGAAAAAAAAAAAAAGATTTTAAAGTATAAGGAGTATATTACGAGATAGATATTTGTATCTACATAAAAAAATGAAGAGCACTAGACTCAATAAGGTTATGGATAAATATATTTTTCTTATCTTTTTAAAATACGATTGTCACTATAAAGAAAAAGGAGCCCTGGTGGTACAGTGGTTAAGCACTTGGCTGCTAATTGAAAGGTAAGTGGTTCGAATCCACAGGCTGCTTCTACTTAGGTACATCCAAACACCTCATGGGGTTAGTTCCGTTGGTTCAAAGGCACAGGGTCATGACTTTGTGAAACTGTCCAGTCAATTGGCCTATTACTGTTTTTAAAGTTATTGTTCTACCCTCTGGTTTAGTGAGTAGTGTCTGGGGTCTTAAAAGCTTGCAAGTGGTTATCCAAGATACAACAATTGTTCTCCCTTTGCCTGGAGCAGCAGAGGAAGAAGTAGACCCAGGAACCGGAAAAGGAATTGGACTGCAGGTATCACTGCCTCCATAAACTACTGTATTCCTTGTCATGAGACCAGAAGTACTGGATGGTGCTAGGCTACCATTATTGAAAATTTTGAGCAAGGAATCAGTAGATGAATCCTGATCAATAGGTGAAAAAAATGTGGAACAGAATTTAAAATATTTATAAAATCCAGACTTACTGTACCTATTGAGACTGTAGGAACCCCCAGATACATCAGTCTGAGAAAATCCTCGAGCGATGAACTGAAATCATCTCCTGAAGTCATCTTTAAACTAAGCAACAGTTTAGATAAATTAGTAAAGAATGTTCTCCATGAGCATTGCACAGTTTTAAAAAATTATCCATATGATGTCAAATTGACAACAGTAACTCTAAAGCATAGATAAGAAATTTAGGGGATAGTTAGTCTAAGTCGATGGTGGTAAAACAAATGGGTAGAGATGTTGAGAAGAGTAAAACAACTTGAAGAAAGTGACCAATGTTATTATACTTGAAATGTAGAAATTCTTGGATGGATGTATGTTCTGTTACATATATTTTCACTGTAATTAAATAAATAAATTTTAAAAACCAGCAATATATGAAAGTATAACATGAAATTTAGCCCCAAAATAGAAGATGGTTCAACATTCAAAGATAAATTCAATACAATACACCCTGTTAACTTATTAAAAGCTAAAAATAATATGCTCATTAAAGATCCAGAGAAAACATTTAATAAAATTCAATACCCATTCATTATTAAAAATCTTTCTCAATTTAATAATTGGTATACTTATACAAAACTCACAGTTAGCAAGATTGTAGCAGACAGACCTTATGGTGCCCACCATTGACCCTTATTTCTTCATTTGTACTTTTGTGTAATCCCTTCCCACTGAATATGGGTGAGGCATGAGACTTTCTTCTAACCAATGGAATACAGCAAAGGTGATAATATGTCACTCTCATGATTACAGTATGTTGTAGAATAGTACATCTTATGAACCTTGAGACCCAGACTCTCTGTATGCTACAGGAAATAAACAGACATTTTGAAAAAGCCTGCTTAGCTAGGAACTGCAGGTAGGCACTAGGACCTGAGAGCCCTCTAACCAACAGCCAGCAAAATGTTTACGATCTAAGTCATATATCTGCAAGGAAATGTATTATTTCAGAAACTTGAAAGAACTTGAAATTGGATTTTTCCCCAGTGGTCCCTCAGATGAAAATGCAGCCTGGCTGATACTTTGAACCAGGCCAACCTTGAGTAGAAGAATCACTTAAGCTACGTCCAGAACTGTTGTTACTTGCTATCGAGCTGCCTCTGTCTCACTGCAACCTTGTGTATAACAGAGGGAAATATTTCTCAGTCCTACATCATCTTAAAAATGCTTCGAAGGTTTGAGGCCATTGTAGCCACCGTGTCAGTTCATCTCATAGAGGATTTTCCTCATTTATGCTGACATTCCACTTTACAAAATATGACGTCCTTATGAGGTCCAGAAGCACTGACCTTCAAAAACTATGAGTTAATAAAATTTTGTTGATTGAACCCAAAAAGATTTTGGGAATGCGTTACACATTGTTGTTATTAGTTGCTATTGAATCAATTACCACGAACACCGTGTGTGCAGAGGAGAACAGCGCCATAGATTTTCAAGGCTGTGGTCTTTAGAAAGCAGATCATCAGTCCTGTCTTCAAGGTGCCTCTAGGTGGATTCTAACTGCCCATCTTTTGGCTAATAGTTGAGGGCTTAACCGTTTGTACCATCCGGGGAATCCTCATTTATTGAATAGCAATAGAAAACAAACAAAATCGTATTTAATGGTTAAATACTGTATTTTCCCTAATACTAAAAATCCAGCAAGATTGTCTAAGCCCTAAACATTGCAATATTGGAAGAAAAAGAAATGGAAACCACGCCAAGAAGAAAAAAAAAAGAAATAAAACAGTTTCTACAGATAGAAAACATGATTGTTTAAAAAAAAAAAACTAGCTAAATAAATAAGTAAATAAAAGTTTCTACTTATAGACAACATGATTATATGTGTAGGAAACTCTAGGTAACAAGATTTCCTATTTAAATTTTTATTAACACCTGTGTTGTATTTGGTCAATGGGAATTTGTTTCATTTTGAATAAACTAAACGTACTTATTAATTAAGCAATATAGCTTTAATGGGAGAGTTTATATTAAACAAAATGTTAGCTTACTACTGGGTAAATGCTTGCACTAGTTTTTAAAATATTTGCAATTTTATTAACCCATGTGAGTGCTACGTATTAGCCTTAGATAATTTTAAGAACCAAGGAGAGACACTCTAGTAAGCTATATTTGAGAAACCACGTTACCACGTTCATTTTTGTATTGAAGGTTTGTTGGACAAATGAAATAAAATAATATAGATTTTAACAGGGCACATACATTTTACATTGTTTATTTGAATTTAACTTTACTCTTAAGAAACTTTCAAGCTTTTGACACAGATTAAAGTTGAACAAAAGGATTTATCCATTCCAAAAAGAGAAATTGGAAAACTGAACTGAGAAAACCATGAGAACCTCCGAGGAAATAGCTAACAGTTCTGCTGTGGAGACGACCAGAAATATGGGGAAAACAATTTCATTTGGAACATCTTGATGTTTCAAGTTCTTTTTAAAAACCTGTCTTTCACCACTTCTTTTTGAAAAACCATTTCTTTATTTTAATCTTGGTTGCCTTCGAATTATGAATATGCTAATTTTCAGTTGGCAGATTTTCTACAAATCTCATTTCACTCAGCTTTGTCAATAAACATAATGATAGAATCGCTAACAAATGCAAAGCTTCATCATCACATCACTAAGATAACATAAGTTTGGTTGGTGTCCTCTTTCTTTCCTTGCTTTTCATGTGATATATATACTTAAAAGTAATCAAAAGGAGTAACAAGGGTCAGATGACTGTACAACAATCAAATTAAAAGACAGCCACTGGTTAATCAAGGGAAATTGCTGATACAACTAATTGCAGTACAATATTTACCTTGCCAGATTAATGTCCACGCTTTAATTTTAGTATTCTAAGTAAATTTTGCACATATGCTTCACTATACATTTGCATATAGCCTTCAAAAATAAGTATTTCTTTCTGTGCCAAACACTTATCCCAAGCTCTAACCTCCAAAAAAAGGCAAAACAAACAAACAAAAAAAAAACAATTCACAGTGTAGGTGGTTCACAGGCATAAAAACATAAAGAGGAACATCTGGTTTTCCTAAAAACTTTATTTTTTAACAGACTTCAATCAAGATGTCTTTTGCAATGTCTTTTGTGCTTTGCATCTAAGATACACGCTGAAATGAGATTCATTTTTCCTTATATCGTTGTCATTTCAGAGCATAAAAATGAAGAATTACCATCAGCATTAGTTCCACAAAGTACTTTCTTCAGATTAAAAGTCAGCAAATCATTGTAAACAACATGATTTAATTCATTGGCACTGATATTTCTGGCAGCTCAGTCACTGTTAGAATTATGTTAGAATTATTATTTTTTTTTTTTAATTAGCAGGCGTGATGTAAGTGATGTGAGAAAACAACTGTGAAATCATAATCTGCATAATAGGCAATTCTGAAGGAGTTATTTTTCCTGTTTCCATGTGCTTTTGAGAATATGAAAATAAATTTGGCTTCCAACCAGTCTTCATACGGTTTTTTCTGGACTAACTAGGAATACCAAATGTCTATTCATTATAGCAATACAACTCAAGAGCAAACATAATCCTGGGACATAGATAAGCAGATTCGATGCATAATAAAACACTGTGTTTTTATAGGAGTTCAATTGCCCTTTGAGTGAACTTTCTGAATATTTAAAAAAAACCTGTTAAATGACATCTTTCCTTACAACTGAAATGTTTTTATTTTTGATGTGTACTTAACTTATTAGCTGGAATTGATCTTTAAAGATTGATAGGTTATGTGTGTTCAAAGAACTATCTAGTTTGCCATTTCTCCTAAGTAGAAACTTATTTAAATCTTATAACGCATATTGTTTGTGAACAAAGGAAGTATTAAGAAAAAACGTTAAAACTAAAAGATATCCAATAAAAGCAACAAACTCCTGTTATAGAAATGGATCCATATTCTGATATTTAAATTTTAAATAATTTAATTATTAAATACAAATATCTAACCAGATATAGGTTATACATTAGATAATATGGGAATAATAAATTCTAAATATTTTAGTCTAAGATCACCTCATATTTATACTATTTTTAATCTTTATAGCTAGAATACAATTAACGATGTTAATCAAAGCATTTTTACACATGAAAATCTCTTTTGGCAAGTATAGTTTGATAGAAAGTTCACCTGAAAGTAAACCATCAAAAATTTTACACATTTCTTTGCATCTATAAAATGGATAAGAATTAAGAATTTTTTCATACTACTCTGGTAATTCATATCTAAGTGAAAGGATGAGACCGGGCATAATTAAATGCAATAAAAACAAAATTTAATGAATGGCTTATCTTTATTCATGAGGCTTTCCAGAAAGCTGGAAACATGGAGACTGATATATTGTCAGAGACACTATGCCACAAACCATACTTTTACCTTACTGTAGAGAATCTATCTGGCTGTTTCTTAGATCCCAGCATTTGTCAATATCTTTTGTAAAAATATGTAAGCTCATATATAACCAAATCCAAAACCCAACCCAATGTCATCGAGTTGATTCTGACTCATTGCAACCCTACAGGGCAGAGTAGACCTGCCCCATAGAGTTTCCAAGGAGTACATGGTGGATTCAAACTGCCAACCCTTTGGTTAGCAGCCATAGCACTTAACCACTACGCCACCAGGGTCTGCAAGCTCATATACAGCCACTGTAAATTTTTGGAGCCTAAGTACAGTAGAAAAGCCAGACGTAAACTTTACCAATTTCTTGTACTTACCTTGTTTGGTTAGATGATACCATCAATATTTGGCTACTAAGCAACTTTATTTTATCCTGTGAGCCTCTTCTATACTTATGGTGTCTCCACTTTTGATAAGATTTTGTAAACTTGGCTCATTAAATTGCAACTTTTATGCAACCCCCTTTCGTGCAAGACGACCAAATACTTCATTCTTTCTTCTTGGTGAATTAGAAAAATCGACAGAAAGAAAGCAGGATTTGAGCAAGTACTTGAAATACAATTGGACTCATAGCAACCCCATAGGGCAGAGTAGAACTGCCACATAGGGTTTCCCAGGAGTAGCTGGTGGATTTGAACTGCTGACCTTTTGGTTAGGACCCAAATGCTTAGCCACTGCTCCACCAGAGCCCCCCCTCCGCCCCCACATATATATGGCAACCCTGGTGGCATAGTGGTTGAGTGCTATGGTTGCCAACTAAAACATCTGCAGTTCAGATCCACCAGGTGCTCTTTGGAAACTGTGTGGGGCAGTTCTACTCTGTCCTATGGGGTCACTATGACTCGGAATTGACTCGACAGCAATGGGTTTGTGTGTGTGTGTGTATATATGTGTATGTATAAATTTCTTGTTATCCTAGAAATGTCAATAAATGGAAGCTGCTCTGATTGTGGAGCCCTGGTGATGCAGTGGTTAAGTGTTCATCTGCTAACCAAAAGGTCAGCAGTTTGAATCCACCAGCTGCTTCTTGGAAACCCTATAGGGCAGTTCTGTTCTGTCCTATAGGGTCTCTATGAGTTAGAATCGACTCGAAGGCAATGGTTATGGTATATATAGTCTATTAAACTTTACACATTTCTGACATAATCATCATTTTACATTGAAGAAACTGAGCCTAAAACATTTTAAGGACATGCAAAACATCATATACCTACTTGTTAAGAGACGACATTTAAATAGATGTTGCCTGGCAGCTTTAGAGCAGAGATCTCCTTAAAAGAAAGAAATAAATTATTACGTAAGAGTCTTCTGTCTTTAAGAGTCCCTGAGTGCAAATGGTTAATGCTCTTGGCTGCTAACAAAAAGGCTGGAGGTTTCAGTCCACCAAGAAGCATGTTGGATGAAAGGCCTTGTGATCTATTTCTGAAAATTAGGCATTGGAAATTCTATGGAGCACTGCTCTACTCTGACGCAGAGTAACTGGTGCTGTCTGCCTTTTTCATTGTTGTTAGCTGACATTAGCTGGCCTGGACTTGTGGTAACTCCATGCACATTTGAATCTGCCTTTGTGATCTATAGGGTCATCATTGTCTGATTTTCAGAAACAGATTGCGAGGATTTCTTCTTCGTCTTAGTCTGGAAGCACCGATGAAATTAGTTCAGCATCAAAGTGGCACACACGCCACTCTTTCACTGACAGATGGGTGGTGGCTGTGCTTCAAATGCATTGGCTGGTAATGAAACCCAGTCTACCTCACGGAAAATGAACAACTGAACCACAACTATCTCTTCTTTGTTTTTAGGACTACCTCATTACAAAAGGCTTAAATTATATGTTACATAATTTTTCCATTATGCCAAATAACATTGTTTCTTTTTTTAAACTCAGTGAAAATACTTGTGTTACTGTTGGTAGGTGGGGTCCAGTTGGTTCAGAATCATGGCAACCCAATGTTCAACAGAAAGAAACAACACAGTTTCCTGTGCCATCCTCAAAATTGGTGCTATGTTTGAATTCATTTTTGCAGCCATTGTGTCAACCTATCTGGTTGAGGGTCTTCCTCTTTTTCACTGATCCTCTACCAAGCATGATATCCTTTTCCAGGGATTGGTCCCTCCTGATAATATGTCCAAAAACATGAGGTGAAGTCTGGCCACCCTCACTTCTAAGGAGCATTCTGGCTATACTTTTTCCAAGACAGATTTGTTCATCTTTCTGGCAGTCCATGGTATATTCAATATTGTTCTCCAACACCATAATTCGAAGGCCTCAATTCTTTGGTCTTCCTTATTCATTGTCCAGCACTTGCATGCATATGAGGCAACTAAAAATACCATGGCTTAGGTCTGAAGCATCTTAGTCCTTAAAGTGACTTCTTTGCTTTTTGATGTTTTAAAGAGGTCCACCATATGTGACTCTGCTTGTATTTGAGTGACATAGTCACCAGCATCAGAGCAACACAAAAGCCACCACAGTAGGACACACTAACAGATGAGTGGTGGACTGAAAATGCTAGTAAAGGTAATTCTTTAATTTAATAAACAAAAAAGATTTAGCAAAATGCTTAATTTTCAACAATTTATACCAGTGTATAAATCCACTCAAAGATGGAAATTTAAACAAGTTATTATTAAATACATTTCTTTTGTGTTTAGATATAAACATAAATATGTGATTTTTCTAGCTATGCCATTATAAACACCAATGTTACAATTAGCAGCTTTCTAATTAGGTCTTTTTGTTATAGTTACCTTAACCTGAAAAAGAAAATGAGTTTTCTCTGACTTTGTGAGAATAAAAATAGATCATCAAGACATCAAGAACACATAAAGGAGCTTGTGCTTAAGGTAGTATACACACTAAGACCTCTAACACAAAGTTGGGTGATGAGAAACAAAAATTTATGGTATGATAAAAAAAGAAGAAAAATGGAATAATTTTTCATTAAATTACAACCACAGAAGACAAATAAAGAACAAGTAAAACAAATAAAAACAGTTATAAACATAGTAGTTTTTAATTCAGCTGCGTAAATATCACTTTAAATATGAATGGTCTAAAAACTGCTATTAAAAGACAGAGACTGTCAGAGTAGGTAAAAAAATAAGATCAACTATATGTTGTCTACCAAAACTTACTTTGATATAAATACTTAGGCATGGTAAACTAAACTAGTGAAAAATATATATATACATTGCCATCCTTGATTGAAACAAAGCTTCAGTAAACAAACAAACAAACAAAAAACCATTGACGTTGATTCGATTCCAACTCATAGCAACCCTACGGGACAGAGTGGAACTGCTCTATAAGGTTTCCAAGGAGCACCAGATGGATTTCAACTGCCAACCTTTTGGTTAGCAGCCGTAGCTCTTAACCACTACACCACCAGCATTTCCAATGCTGCAGTAGCTGTATTAATATCAGACCAAGCAGGCTTCAGAGGAAGGAAATTTTTCAGGGAAAAGCAGGAGCATTACATGATAGAGGGAAGATATAAAAATCCTTAACCTGTATTACCTAATAACTGAGTGTAAAAAATACATAAGGTAAAACTGAGAGAGCTAAAAGGAGAAATAGATTAATTCATTATTAAAGTTGGATACTTCAACACGCCTCTTTTAATAATTGATATACCAAAAAGGAAGACAATAAGTATACAGTTGACCTGAATATCAAAATTCATCATCTTGATGTAATTGATATTCATAAAACACTTCATCGAAAAACAGTAAAATACAGTGCACATTCTTCTAAAGCTCACATGGAACCTTTGCCGAAGTAGAATACTTTCTTGGTCATAAAACACATATTAATACATTTAAAACAACTGAAATCGTACATAATAGGTTCTTATACCATAATGGAATTAAACCAGATATCAATAACAAAAAGATACCTATAAAATCCCAAAATTTTACAGGTTAAAGAACACACTTCTAAATAAAACAGACCAAAGAGATCTCAAGAGGAATTAAAAAATACTTTGAACTACGTGAAAATAAAAAAGCAATTTATCAAACTTTGTCTGATGCTGTGAAAGAAGTGCTTAGAGATAAAATTTATAGTTTGAAATGTGTATGTTTAAAATTAATAAAGGCCTAAAATCAATAAACAGCTTAAAACCAATAAACAGCTTTTTTTTACCTTAGGAAATTACAGACAGAGGATCACTTTAAGCCTAAAGCAAGTAGGACAGATTTTCTAGGGAGCACCTGGTGGATTTGAACTGCTGATCTTTTGGTTAGCAGCCAAAGCACTTAACCACTATGACACCAGGGTTTCCCTACTAATGAAAAATGCTACTGACTTTAAAAGGCTAGTAAAGGAATGCTATAAAGAAACTACTCTATGCCCACACATTTCATAACTTAGAGAGGTGGATCAAATTCTTCAAGGACATACTACCAATATTCACACATACAGAAATTCAGAATTTGAACATGCCTATATGCAGTGTTTTTTTTTTTTTTTGGTATATCCATTAAGGAAATTGACTCAATAATTAATAACTTTCCAAAAAAAAAAAAAGTACCAGGCACAGTTAGTTTCATTGGTGGATTCTATCAAATATTTAAGAAAGAAATAATACCAAGTCTCTATTTTCACTTCCAGAAAATAGAAAATATAAGTGGAGTGAAACTTATTAACATATAATATGAGGCCAGAATTACTTAAATACTAAAACTAAATGAAGACATTGTACGAAAAGAAAATTACTGACCAATATTGCTCATTACTGAGATGCAGATGCAAAAGTCCTCAACAAAATGTTAGACAACACAATCCAAAAACCTACAAATAGAATTATACACTACAACCAAGTGAAATTTATCTTAAATGTGCAAAGCTAATTCATTCAACATTCACATGTAAGGTAATGTAATCCACTGCATGCACACTAAAGAAGAAAACAATATGATCGTAACAACTGATGCGGAAAAACGACTTGACAAAATCCAGCATCCATTGACGACAAAAACTCTCAGCAAGCTATCTATACAGGAAAACTTCCTCAACTTGAAAATGAACATCTACAAACTGTTGCAGCTAGCACCGTACTTTATGGTGACAAACTCTATGTATTACCTCAAAGAATAAGAACAAGGCAAGAATATCTTCTTATTACTCCTACTCAGTAGCATACTGGGAGGTCTAGCTAGTGCAATTTGATAGCAAAAGGAAATAAAGATACACAGGTTGGGGAAAAAAGAAAAATGTTCTATGTGGAAAATCACAAAAACTTTGACAAAAATTACTGGAACTAATAAGTGATTATTGCAATGTCCAGAACACTATGTTAAAATGGAAAAGTCATTTTTTTAATACATCAACAGAGAACAAATGGAATTTGAAATTAACAACAAAAAGAAAAAAACACAATTTACAATAACACCAAAAAAAAAAAAAATTAGGTACACATATAACACAGTATGTACATGATCTATATGGGGAAAATTCTGATGAAACAAAACAAAGATCATCTAAACAAATGGAGAGAAAGTCAATGTTAATGGATTAGAAGATTCGATGTTGTTAAGATGTCAGTCCTTAACAATTTGATCTATACATTCAACACAATTCCAATCAAATCCCATCAAGCTATTTTGAACTAATGAACTGATTCTTAAGTTTATATGGAAAGGATAAATAAGTAAATAAAACAAACATAGCCAAAAGAGTACTAAAGAAGTAGAACAATATAATCACATTACCTGATTTCAAGACTTACTATAAATCAACAAAACAGAGCAGTATTTGGAAGAAGAAGTAAAACAAAACAAACAAAAAACTCATAGGTTAGTGCAACTGAATAAAGATTCCAGAAAGAAACCCACACAAATATAGTCAGCTGAACTTCTGAACTTTGGGGAAAAGATCAAAAGAAAATTCAGTGGAGAGATTGCTAGTCTTTTTAAAAGATGATGCTAGAAAAGTTGATGGAACATTTACATAAAAAAAGGAATAAAAGAAACAGATTCTAGACGCACACTTCTCACATTTCGCAAATTAACTCAAAATGGATTGGGGGCCTATATGTAAAACACAAAACAGTAATACTTCTCGGAAAAAACATAGAAAACCTATGTGACCTTAGGTTTCATCCTGAGTTTTTAAATACAACATCAAAAGCTTCATCCATCAAACTTAAAAATGATGAGTGGGGCTTCATTAAAATTAAAACTTTTGCTTTGTGAAAGACACTTAAGAAAATGAAAATACAAGCAACGGACTTGGAGAATATTTTCAAAACATGTATCTGACAAAGGGATTTTATCCAAAATACACAAATAATTCTTAATTCCCAACAATAAGAAAACAAAAAACTAATTAAAATATGGGCATACGATCTGCCAACTTCAATAAACAAGATAAACAGATACCAAATAAGCATATGAAAATATGCACCATAGGAAGTGGAGACAAGATCGTGGAATAGACATGCTTCCAGCGAGCCCTCTTTACAACAAAGACCCAAAAAAACAAGTGAAATGAGTATATTTATGACAAGCTAGGAGCCCTGAGCATCAAAGGCAAGCTTAGAAAACGTTCTGAGGGGCAGGGGGAGGAAGAGACAGTTCAGAAGCGGAGAGGGGTTACCGGGCCTGAATCACAGGGAGCCCTCAGGCACCATTCTCAGGAGTGGTGGCAGCTGGATGGTACTAGCATTGGCTGCAGTTTCCTCAGGGAGAAGCAGCCAGCCACAAAGCCTACTAAAACCTCTGGAACCAGAGAACAGTGCTCTCGGCAAAAGCTAAGTACTTGCATATATTTTACTGTGCTGCCCGCTCCCAAGCTGGCTTCAGTGGATGACTTCACTGGGTCTGAGAGAGGCTCTGTTGAGTGTCTAGAGCCACCTCTGGCTCTGGAGAAGGAATAAATTTGCAGTTGGGAGAAAAGATACTTTGCCAGCTCCCCTAACCGAGGTAACTCAGAACAGAGGTGGCTCCTGTCCAGGCATAAACAGTCTGTGGACTTAGAGTACTTTTCCCCTCTCCATGGACCTGTGCGGGCCTATTTCAGAAGAATAGGCCCTTGTTGGCAGGCTCTGTTTCAACTGTGTGGTGGAGAGGTGGGTGTTTGATGTTTGACACCACTTTGCCAATTAAACACAGCCCTCATCTACCCACATTAGGGCCCTAAGGACTGGTGGCTCCATTCAGATCACCCAGCCACCCATGACAGTGGTATAGGGATAACTGGTAACTCCCAGTCCTTGCAACCAAAAACATCATGTTCCCATCTTCCATCTGCAGAACCCAACCACCAGTACGCTCTAGGGAACAGGGACATGCTTTCCTCAGAGACACTTGGGGAAAAATTCTCAGCCTTCTGCCTTGTTCAGAGCGTGGCCCACTGCTGTAACCAGATACTGGTAACTACACCAATCATCCCCGGCCCTCTAAGACTGTAGGACAGAGCCTGTACACACACATGATGATCAGCTACCTGGACAACTGAGCTTAATTCGTATAAGAAAAGTGAATGGACTCCTACACTGATATACCTGATAACAGCTCTAGCCAGCTGGGGACAGTTTGTCAGAGCTCCAAAGGTGAAAATAATCAAGCTAGCTCACTCAAGCAACCCATGGGGGTATATCAAAACAAAACAAAGCAAGAAGCTACGCACAGTAAGCAAACATAAAATAAACTAATACAATAACTTATAGATGGCTCGGAGACAACAGTCAATATCAAGTCACATGAAGAAACAGACCATGATTGCCTCAACAAGCTCCCAAAATAAAGAATCCAGGGATCTTCTAGATGAAAGTGCATTCCTGGAATTACCAGAGGCAGAATACAAAAGATTAATATACAGAACCCTTCAAGACATCAGGAAGGAAATGAGGCAACATGTAGAACAAGCCAAGGAACACACAGATAAAGCAATTGAAGAAATTAAAAAGATTATTCAGGAACATAATGAAAAATTTAATAAGCTGGAAAAACACATAGACAAACAGCAATCAGAAATTCAGAAGATTAACAACAAAATTACAGAAGTAGACAGCTCAATAGAAAATCAGAGGAGAAGAGTTGAGCAGCGGAAAGCTGACTTTCTGAACTTGAAGATAAAGCACTTGGCGCTAATATATTTGAAGAAAAATCAGATAAAAGAATTTAAATAAAAGAAGAAACCTTAAGAATCACGTGGGACTCTATCAAGAGAAATAACCTACAAGTGACTGGAGTACCAGAACAGGGAGGGATAACAGAAAATACACAGAGAATTGTTGAAGATTTGTTGGCAGAAAACTTCCCTGATATCTTGAAGGATGAAATGGTATCTATCCAAGATGCTCATCAAACTCCACATAGGGCAAATGTTAAAAGAATTACCAAGACATTATAATCAAACTTGCCAAAACCAAAAATAGAGAATTGTAAGAGAAGCTAGGGATAAAGGAAAGGGCACCTACAAAGGAGAGCCAATAAGAATAAGCTTGGATTACTCGGCAGAAACCATGCAAGCAAGAAGGCAATGTGATGACTTATATAAAAAATTGAAGGAAAAAAATTGCCAGCAATGAATCATATAGCCACCAAAACTGTCTCTCAAATAGAAAAAAAGAAAAAATTTCTTTTTTCTATTTGAAAAAAGAAAATTTTTCTTTTTCTCTCAAATATGAAGGTGAAATTAGGACATTTCCAGATAAACAGAAGTTTAGGGAATTGATAAAAACCAAACCAAAACTATAAGAAATACTAAAGGGAGTTGTTCATTGGTTAGAAAATCAATAATATCAGGTATCAACCCAAGACTAGAACACTGGGCAGAGCAACCAGAAGTCAAACCAGACAGGGAAAACAAAACAAAACAAAAAAATCAAGATTAAAAAGACGATCAAAACAGGATAACAGCAATGTTATCATGTGAAAGAATACAACATTAAACCAACAAAGAGGGACTAAGAAATGTAGTCATAGATCTTCCATGTGGAGAGGAAGATATGAAGATACAAAGAAATAAAAGCTAGGTTTAAATTTAGAAAAATAGGGGTAAATAATAAGGTAACCACAAAGGAGACAAATTGTTCTACACATCAAAATAAAATATAAGAAAAAAAAAGAGACTCAGCAGAAACAAAATCAACAAAGAATAGGAGGAAAGGACAGTATATAAAGAAAATCGAATCAGCACAGAAAATTAAGTGGAAAAAAGTAACTATCAAAAACACACAAAAAAAGAGAACAGAATGATAGCACTAAATTCATACTTATCCGTAATTTCCCTGAATATAAATTGGTGACTATGCACCAATAAAGAGACAGAGAGTGGCAGAATGGATTAAAAAATATGATCTGTCTATATGCTGCCTACAAAAAACACACCTTAGACTTAGAGACACAAACAAACTAAAACTCAAAGGATGGAAACAACAACAACAACAACAAAAGCAAACAACCATCAAAAAAGAGCAGGAGTGGCAATATTAATTTCTGACAAAATAGACTTTAAAGTTATATCCATCATAAAGGATAAGGAAGGACACTATACAATGATTAAAGGGACAATATACCGAGAAGATATAACCATATTAAATATTTATGCACCCAATGACAGGGCTGCAAGATACATAAAACAAACTATCAGCATTGAAAAGTGAGGTAGACAGCTCCACAGTAATAGTAGGAGACTTCAACACACCTCTTTTGGTGAAGGACAGGACATCCAGAAAGAAGCTCAATAAAGACACGGAAGATCTAAATGACACAAGCAACCAACTTGACCTCATAGACATATACAGAACACTCCACCCAACAGCAACCAAGTATACTTTCTTTTCTAGTGCACGTGGAACATTCTCTAGAAAAGACCACATATTAGGTCATAAAGCAAGCCTTTGCAGAATCCAAAACATTGAAATATTACAAAGCATCTTCTCTGACCATAAGGCCATAAAAGTAGAAATCAATAACAGAAGATGCAGAGAAAAGAAATCAAAGACTTGGAAACTGAACAATACCCTCCTCAAAAAAGACTGGATTATAGAAGACATTAAGGATGGAATAAAGAAATTCATAGAATCCAATGACAATGAAAACACTTCCTATCAGAAACTATGGGACACAGCAAAAGCGGTGCTCAGAGGCCAATTTATATCAATAAATGCACACATCCAAAAAGAAGAAAGTGCCAAAATCAAAGAATTATTCCTACAACTTGAACAAATAGAAACAGAGCAACAAAAGAAACCCACAGGCACCAGAAGAAAACAAATAATAAAAATTAGAGCAGAACTAAATGAAATAGAAAACAGAAAAATAATTGAAAGAACTAACAAGACCAAAAGCTGGTTCTTTGAAAAAATTAACAAAATTGATAAACCATTGACCAAACTGACAAAAGAAAAACAGGAGAGGAAGCAAATAACCCTAAGAAATAAGATAGGCAATATTAAATGGAAAGAGAAATTAAAAGAGTCATATCAGATTACTATGAAAAACTGTGCTCTAACAAATTTGAAAACCTAGAAGAAATGGATGAATTCCTAGAAACACACTATCTACCTAAACTAACACAAACAGAGGTAGAACAACTAAATGGACCTATAACAAAAGAAGAGATTAAAAAGGTAATCAAAAAACTCCCCAAAACAAACAAAAAGCCCCGGCCCTGATGGCTTCACTGCAGAGTTTTACCAAACTTTCAGAGAATAGGTAACACCACTACTACTAAGGGTATTTCAGAGCATAGAAAAGGATGGAATGCTCCCAAAAACATTCTATGAAGCCACCGTATCTCTGATACCAAAACCAGGTAAAGACACCACAAAAAAGAAAACTACAGACCTACATCCTTCATAAACTTAGATGCAAAAATCCTCAACAAAATTCTAGCCAGTAGAATTCAAACACATATCAAAAAAATAATTCACCATGACCAAGTGGGATTTATACCAGGGGGAAAAGAAATTTTTTTTTTCTTTTATGCAGGGATGGTTCAACATTAGAAAAACAATGTAATTCATCATATATATATAAAGACAAGAAACACATGATCTTATCAATTGATGCAGAAAAGGCATTTGACAAAGTTCTACACCCATTCATGATCAAAGCTCTCAGCAAAACAGGAATAAAAGGAAAATTCCTCAACATAATAAAGGATGTTTATACAAAGCCAATAGCCAACATCATCCTAAGTGGAGAGAGCCTGAAAGCATTCCCCTTGAGATCGGGAACCAGAAAACGAAGCCCTTTATTACCACTCTTATTCAACTGTGCTTTATCACCACTCTTACTCTATTGTGCTGGAAGTCCTAGCCAGAGCAAATAGGCTAGATAAAGAAATAAAGGGCTTCCAGGTTGCCAAGGAAGAAGTAAAAATATCTCTATTTGCAGATGACATGATCTTATACACAGAAAACCCTAAGGAATCCTCAAGAAAACTACTGAAACTCATAGAAGAGTTCAGCAGAGTATTGGGATACAAGATAAACATACCTCGACACCAAGAAAAAGAACATCGAAGATGAAATCACCAAATCAATACCATTTATAGTAGCTCCCAAGAAGATAAAATACTTAGGAATAAATCTTACCAGAAATGTAAAAGGTTACAGAAAGAAAACTACAGAACACTTCTGCAAGAAACCAAAAGAGACCTACATAAGATGAAGAACATACTTTGCTCATGGATAGGAAGACTTAACATTATAAAAATTTCTAATCTACCAAAAGCAATCTATAGATTTAATGCAATTCCCATCCAAATTCCAACAACATTTTTTTAATGATATGGAGAAACAAATCACCAACATCATATGGAAGGGAAAGAGGGCCTGGATAAGTAAAGCGTTACTGGAAAAAAAAAAAAAAGAACAAAGTGGGATGCCTTACTGTACTTGATTATAGGACCTATTATACCACCACAGTAGTCAAAACAGCCTGGTACTGGTACAACAACAGATACATGGGCCAATGGAACAGACTTGAGAATCCAGACATAAATCCATCCACATATGAGCAGTTGATATTTGACAAAGGCCCCAAAACAGTTAAATGGGGAAAAGACAGTCTTTTTAACAAATGGTGCTGGCATAACTGGATATCCGTCCCCAAAAGTTGAAACAAGACCCATAACCTCACTCCATGCACAAAAACGAGCTCAAAATGGATCAAAGACCTAAACAGAAAATCTAAAACAGTAAAGATCACAGAAGGAAAAAAAGGGACAACGTTAGGAGACCTAATACATGGCATAAATGGTATAGAAAACATTCCTTACAGTGCAAAAGAAAAACTAGATAACTGGGAGCTCCTAAAAATCAAACACCCATGCTCATCCAAAGACTTCACCAAAAGAGTAAAAAGATTACCTATAGCAAAAAGCTAGAATCAACCAAGGTGCCCATTGACAGATGAAGGGATAAATAAATTGTGGTATATTCACACGATGGAATACTACACATTGATAAAGAACAGTGAGGAATCTGTGAAACATTTCATAACATGGAGGAACCTGGAAGGCATTATGCTGAGAGAAATTAGTTACAAAAGGACAAATATTGTATAAGACCACTATTATAAGAGCACAAGAAATAGTTTAAACAGAGAAGAAAATATTCTTTGATGGTTACAAGAAACGGGAGGGAAGGACGGTGGGAGGGAGCATTCACTAATTAGATAGTAGATAAGAACTACTTTAGGTGAAGGGAAAGACAACACACAGCACAGGGGAGGCCAGCATAACTGCACTAAACCAAAAGCAAAGAAGTTTCCTGAATAAACTGACTGCTTCAAAGGCCAGCATAGCAGGGGCGGGAGTTTGGGGACCATGGTTTCAGGGGACATCTAAGTCAATTGTCATAATAAAATCTATTAAGAAAATCTTCTGCATCCATTGGAGAGTGGGGTTTGGGGTCTTAAACGCTAGCAAGTGGCCATCTGATGTGCGTCAATTGGTCTCAACCCACCTGGATCAAAGGAGAATGAAGAACACCAAGGACACAAGGTAATTACAAGCCCATGAGACAGAAAAAAAAAAAAGGGCCACATAAACCAGAGACTGCATCACCCTGAGACCAGAAGAACTAGATGGTGCCTGGCTACAACCGATGACTGCCCTGATGGGGAACACAACAGAGAACCCCTGAGAGAGCAGGAGAGCAGTGGGATGCAGACCCCAAATTCTCCTAAAAAGACCAGACTTAATGGTCTGACTGAGACTAGAAGGACCCTGGTAGTCTTGGCCCCCATACCTTCTGTTGGCCCAGGACAGGAGCCATTCCCAAAGTGAACTCTTCAGACATGGATTGGACTGGGCAATGGGATGGAGAGGAATGTTGGTGAGAAATGAGCTTCTTGGATCAGGTAGACACTTGAGACTATGTTGGCATCTCCTCCCTGGAGGGGAGATGAGAAGGTAGAGGGGGTTAGAAGCTGATGAAATGGACATGAACAGAGAGAGTGGAGGGATGGAGTGGGCTGTCTCATTAGGTGGAGAGCAATTGGGAGTATGTAGCAAGGTGTATATAAGTTTTTGTGTGAGAGACTGACTTGATTTGTAAACTTTCACTTAAAGCACTATAAAAAAAAAAAAAAGGTGAAACAGAATGTATAAGCACTGATATCCTAGGCAATAGTGAGGTGAAATGGACTGGAATTGGACATTTTGAATTGGAAAATCATGTGGTATAATATGCTGGGTGTCTTGGTTATCTAGTGCTGCTATAAAAGAAATACCACAAATGGATGGTTTCGACAAACAGAAGTTTATTCTCTCACAGTCTAGTAGTCTAGAAGTCCAAATTTAGGGTGTCAGCTCCAGGGGAAGTCTTTCTCTTTTCTGGCTCTGGAGGAAGGTCTTTGTCATCAATCTTCCTCTGGTTTAGGAGTTTCTTAGGCACAGGGACCCCAGGTCCAAGGGATATACTTTACTTCCAGCACCACTTTCTTGCTGGTATGATGTCCCCGTCTCTTTGCTCACTTCTCTCTTTTATGTCTCAGAAGACATTGGCTTAAGTGGTATATTAAGCTTGTAGGTTGAGTTTACATAACCGCTGCTAATCCCATCTCATCAACATCATAGAGATAGGATTTACAACACGTAGGGAAATCACATCAGATGATAAAATGGTGGATAATCATACAATACTGGGAATCATGACCTAGCTAAATTGAAACACGTACTTTTGGAGGACGCAATTCAAATCCATGACACTGGAGATGACAGCTTGGAAAAGGAATGGCATTGCATTCATTGTCAAAAAGAACATTTCAAGAATTGTAAGTTGATTGGAAGTTAGGATGTTTCTTTCTTTTTTTTTTTTAACAAAATTCTTGATACCAGAATATTCAGTCCACTTCAAGACAGTATATGGCAAAACTAGTTGAATAATATTTGTGACCAGGAGGAAAATAAAACAAACAAAGAGTAATGGCAGAAAGAGTCTTAGGTGATAATTTTGAAGAGCTTTTTGTTGCTTTTTCCTTCCATACATCTCCACCCACCCAGTCCCTGAGTGGCACAAATGGTTAAGCACTCAGATACTACCTGAAAGGTTAGTAGTTAGAACCCACATAGAGTAGATTCAAAAAAAAAAAAAAAAAAGATCTAGCAATCTACTTCCAAAAGATCACAGCCACTGAAAACCCTATGGAATGCAGTTCAACGCTGAAACACATGGGTTCACCATGAGTCTGAATCAATTCTATGGCAATTGGTTTGGTTTTGGTTTGTATCTTCACCCATACTGAGTGTCTCCTTAACGTATTTTAACCAATGTTTAGAGTTGTTTCATAGACTGATACTTATATTCTAAAATCCAGTGAATACAAGAACAGCACACACATCCTTGTGCAACAGATTTTGGGATAAACATTAGAGAGATGGTTCCCATAAAGCCAATATTAACTAATGAACATTTCTAAGGTTTTGAAACGATGTAGAGAAGACCATTTTAAGTAAGTAGAAAGAGGTTCTAAAACCTCTTCTATTTCATTGTCAAATAACTGCACCTTAGAATATCTAGATAATTTAGAATATACAACCCATTATTGTAAGAAGAAATAAATTTTATTTTTATTGGATTGAATTATCCATCTTTGCTATAATAGAAGGCTTCTTAACCAACAGGATCAGGGACTGTAGCTGCTCAATTTGTCCAAAAAGATACATAAAACAAGAAATCATAAAAATGTGTATATTGAACATATTTTCTTAGCTTTTAGTCTTGTTAATAGAATATCCACTTGCCAAACGATTCTTGTAAGATAAAGTTTTTGTTTTGTTTTGTTTTTTCCATTGAGCTTATTTTACTAGTTGTTCTGTGAAAGACTTTTATGTTAATACAAGCATGTTGAACCCTTTATTATTTTCATTTTTAGCTGCTTTTAAGGAGTTATAGCTTAAAGATATTTAATAACAGTGACAGGAAAGTTTATTTACATTGTATTACTTTTTTCTGCATTTTAGTTCACATTTATTTTACCCACATTTAATTTGGTAGCATTTTTATTAGCATTTTATATGACTTTATTGAATTTCCCCAACATTTAGCATACTTTTAATTGAACCAATTTCTCTTTCTTTTGATACTCTCATTCTACTTATTCATCCAATTTATATGTATATAAATATATGTAATAAAAAATATAAATATTATATACACTTTATGGCTAATTAAAATTTAAGGTACAACTGTATAACCTTATATGTTAATGGACACAAATGATTTTCATTAAGCCTAAAATTCACTCAGTGGGAGTACCTCAAAGGCCACAAAAATCAGCAAATGTTTTGCTGAGGTAATGGGGACACTGGTGCAAGCTAGTTACAGGAAATTTAATTAAGAGAACTTACGCATATCTATCAATTTAATCCAAAGTAAGGTCTCTTCTGTACTTAGCTCTGCCTCTGTGGAGGTCACAACATTGCCAGATAAATTAATTATCTTAGCCAATATTTTGTTAGGCACACTTTGTCCGTGTTTTTAAAAAAGGCTAAAGGAATTTAAAATGTGTATAAGAATAAAAGGAATGGGAACATTTAGAAGCATAAACTCAGTTTTATATAAATTCTGATATTTGCTTTAACAAAGTATTCCTGAAAAAGAAAAACAAAAAAGTATTAAAGGCCTCTAACAAAAATGTCTCTTTCATTACTTTAAAAAAAAAAAAAAAAAAGGGAATAAAGAGAGACCAATGAAAGAAATGTGTTCTTAAGAAAGGACTCAGCAGTAAGACTTGAGATGTTGCTTTTTTAAGAGGTAAAAACAAATTGGAACAAAAAGTGAAGATATGTTTGTACAAAGACATAAAAAAGTGACTTCTTTGTGAGTTTAAATTTGAGACAATATCAAATCATACATATATATACATATATATTCCACAATAAGTCAAGAGAGATGAGCAAAATTTTAACAAGTATGTCAAATAGAAAAAAAAGCTAAGATGATAGATTTATATCCAAATATACAAAAAAATTCACATTGAATGTAAACAGTATAGATACTCTGATGAAAAGACAAATATTGTTGAATACGATAAAAAAAGTTAAAGCTAACTACATGAGGTTTACATGAAACATAAAATATGCTGTTTTTGTTAGTTGCTGTCTAGTCAATTTCAATCCATGGTGACCATATGTGTGCAAAATAGAACTGCTGCATAAAATTTTCAAGGCTGTGTTGTTTTGGAAGATCGCCAGGCCTGTCTTCTAAGGTGCCTCTGGGTGGGTTCCAACAGCCAGCCTTTCAGCTACTAGTCAAGTGCTTAACCGTTTGTACCACCCAGGAACTCCAAGTACAATATAAGAACATAGAAAATTTGAAATCAAAAGACTTGGAAAAAAAAAATTACCATGTAATCAATAGTCAATATAAATCTGGGGTGATAATGACAATTTCAACAGAAATAACTGTAAGGCTTGAAACACTACTAAGAGTAAAGAGGGACTTTTAATAATGGCAATGGAATTAATATCCTAGGAAAATATCACAATTTTAAATTCGAACACAATCAATAATGTGACTCCGAAATATAAAAAGGGAAGTACACATAATTGAGGGAAGAAATACACAATTATACAATCATAGTAAAAGATGTGAAAACACTTCTCTTTAGATGATTTAAAAAAGACAAGAAAATCTCAGTAATGGTACAGAAAAAAAAAAACCCACTGCTGTACTGAAGATCAGAAAATTAAAATTAACTAATGATTCAATGGGCATACAGTCGATGCTTATTGTTCATGGTTGTAATGTTCTATAAAGTCACTGCAAACACTGAATTAATGCATACTGAACCATTGTTCCTAGAAAAAATACAACTTTAGGTTCCTGAAAGTTTCTGGTGATAATATTTCCTGTATAGTACGGTAATGAAAATAAAATACCGGAAATTTTTTTTCAGAATTAAACATCTAAAGTTTTATATATATATATAAACATTAAGTAAAATCTTACTTTTGATGGAGTTGTAAGATGTGTGATTGGGGACGGAACTGTGTGGTTAAACCTCTTGACCTTAGCTGGCTCCCTGAAAATCAAAAGCAAGATTGCTGGAACACTTAAAATCGGCTCTTCCAAGTAATCCTTTTCTGATGTAAAACTTAGCATATATTTTTTAAATTCTTCTGCCACCTACTGATCTGCAGAATCTCCCTCACCTGTAGGTTTGACATTTTTCAAACCTTATAATCTCTTGAAAGGAGCCCTGGTGGCCAGTGCTTAAGTGCTTGGCTACTAACCAAAAGATCAGCAGTGCAAACCTACAAACCATTCTGCAGGAGAAAGATGCAGCAGTCTGAAGATTACAGCCTTAGAAACACTACGGGGCAGCTCTACTCTCTGTACTGTAAGGTCGTTGTGAATCAGAATCAACTCCATGACACTGAGTTTGGTTGATCTCGTCTTTTGAAATGTGAGATCCAGCCAGCATTTGCCAAGAAGTATTTAACATTTTCCTGAACTTCGGTAATGTGACTGTAGATTTCTTTGGCTTTCAACCTCACAACAATGCTTTCCACTACATTTTGAATTTTTTGTCAGTTGTCATCTCATCCACAAATGTAGCTATTTTTCCACCTTTGCCATAGCTTCATCACACACTTCAGATGCTATTTTAGCACTTTTCAGTGAGACCTCATATATGGATTGGTGAAATTTCTCTTATTTTTTCTGATGTACCGTATTGTTGAATCATTAACATTGAACTTACGGTCAACGGCACTACAACTTACACCTGAAGGAATTGTAATGAGCATTACAGCCTTCTTGCACTGAGAAGCACTAGAAAGCAGGTCAGCATTACACTTGGAAGTAATTTTAAACAGCAAAATCACCATTAAAAAGTAAAAAAAAAAAAAAAAAAAGACACTAAGTAGACCTAGAAAAGGATACTTGTTTATAGCTGAAACAAAAAGGCAGAACGTCAACTTGTTTGACTAACTTGGAATGTACCTGGTGACTCAAATTTTTACCACTCTGTGCATGTGGCAATGTCAGTATTCATTTTGGGGTTACAAATAAATTTTAGCATGTAGGCAAATTCAGAAATACAGATTCTGAAAATAACAAGGATTGGCTGCCTTTAAAATACAGCACCTAACAGTGGCAAAATTAAAATATTTTTAAGATAATACTGAAAATTTACTCAAATAGATCTTATCCCAAGTCATGAATAAAGCTTCCACAACTTTCAAATGATTAAAGCCATTTATGTTTGCTTATCACAGTAACTCTAAACCTGTAACCAATGTATAAGTAGAAAAATTTATTTTTTAAAAAGCTGGAACTTAGAGAATATACTTTTTAAAATCTATGGGTCCAATAAAAAATCATATGAGAATATATAATGAGCTGAATATTTATGATAATGTGACAAATAAAAACATGTGCACTGCAGTCAAAATGGTGCTTCGAAGGAAATTAAGGGCATGTATTAGAAAAGAATTAAGGTTGAAACCCATATTTAAGCTACCATCTTAAGAAGCAAGAAAAGGAATAAAAACAGCAATTGTCTCCAGTAGATTCCAACTCATGGTGATCCCACATGTTGTAGAATAGAACTGAACTGCACAGCGATTGCAAGTCTGAGTTTTTTTGTTTTTGTTTTTTTAACCTTTTGGAAGCAGATAGCCAGGCCTTTCTTTTGTGGAGTTTCTGAGCATGTCTGATTTGCCAACCATTCAGTTAGGACTCAAGCACTTAGCCATTTGTGTCACCCAGAAAAAGATTAGCAAAGTTAAAAATACAAGGAGAAAAACAGTGGGGATAACATCAAACATAAGAGAAAAAAATATATATAGAATCTAGAAAATCAACAAAGATAAAAAGTTGATTTTTTAAAACTATTAAACAATTTTTTAGTCTTAGCAACTGTACTTTTAAAGGAGAGAGAGAGTACAGAATACTAAGAATGGCAATATAATCTGATATATCACTACAGGTCCAAAAGACAAAAATATAATAAAATGATTTTAGGAACAATTTTTATAGCAAGGACAATGTTGACTAAATGAACTGGTTTCTCAAAAACCATAACCTGAAAACTGAGAGAAATAGATAATCTGAAGCATTTAATAACTATTAAAGGAATTTAAACCGTTATTAAAAATCACCTGAAGAAGAAAATCTTAGACTCACATGGGGAAACCCTGGTGGCACAGTGGTTATGATTCAGCTGTTAACCAAAAGGTCAGCAGTTCAAATCTACCAGGAACTCCTTGCAAACCCTATGGGGCAGTTCTACTCTGTCCTATAGGATCACTATGAATCAGAATCAACTCAATGGCAATGGTTTGGTTTGGTTTTTGTTTAGAACTATGTAGGCTGGTTAATTCTTCCAAAAATGTATGGTAGTAATAATATTGATTGTCCACATATTTTTTTCTGAGAAAAACAAAAAGGGAGCACTTCACAATCTATGTTATACCGTGTTCCAAACCAAACCCATTGCTGTCGAGTCAAATCCAACTCACACTGACCCCACAGGACACAGTAGAACGTGCCTTATAGAGTTTCCAAGGCTGAGTCTTTATGGAAGCAGACTGCCACATCTTCCTCCCTTGGAGCTGTGGTGTGTTCAAACCACCATTGGTTGGCAGCCTAGTGCTTTATCCATGGCGCCACCAGGCCTCCATAATCTGTGTTATAAAGCCTTTAAAAACCTATAATCAAAGACTGATAAGAACATTACAAGAAAGAAAAACTAGAGACCTAACATTCTTGTGTGTTAATGTAATGGTTAAAGTTGTGTGTCAACTTGGCTGGGCCATGATCCTCAATGATTTCACAGATATGTAATGATGTAGTTTGGCAGTGATGAGTGATGTAATTTAGCAGTTATGTAATGTAGTTATCTTGCTATCCACCATTTTGTGATATAATGTAATCACCTCCATGATGTGATCTGATGTGGTCAGCCTATCGGTTGTAAGGGGAGTTTCCTCGTGGGTATGGTGTGCATCCAAGATACATGCATTTCCTGGCAAAGCTTGCAGCTTTTGCTTGCTCTGGGTCCTGCATCAGTCTCATCAACATCTGACCTCCAGCTCTTGGAACTTGAACCAGTGGACTGCCATATTGCCTGCTGATCTTGGAATGTGTCAGCCTCTACAGGCTGTGAGCCAGCAGCCTGCCATCTGGCCTGCTGATCTTGAGTTCATCAGCACCGGCAGCTATGGAGTCAGGAGAAGCCTGGCGCCTGATGCCTGACCCACAGACTTGGGACTTGCTAGCCTCTGTAACCACATGAGCCATTTCCTTGAGATAAATCTCTCTCTCTCTCTGACTCTCTCTCTCTCTATACATGCACTTCACTGGTTTTGCTTCTCTATAGAGCCCATCAGAAGGCAGCAAATAAAATCCATCAATATTAAAGATTAGAGTTTATTGCAGGAATGCAAGTACCACCTAATATTTCACAATTAATCTGTAATTAATCTATATAATATATCTCATTAATCAGAAAAGAGAGAATCATGTGACCCTTTCTGAAAGTTCAAAAAAAAGTATTTGACAAAATTAAATACTCAATCATGATTAAGATTCTTATAGAAGTAGGAACATAAGAGAAGTTTCTCAATCATATAGAAAATATTAACAGAAACCTATAGCAAAGATAGTAAAATATTTAAAGCTTTTGTCTGAAGTCTGGAATAAGACAAAAATACTTGTTTACATCATTCAATCTGAACTAGAAGAAGGGCATGTAGTCCAAGGATTGGGAAAGGAAAAATGAAACTCATTATTTGCAGGCATCGTGTTAGTTTGCACAGTAAATTCAAGAAAGTCTATAGAATTAGAATTAATAAAAGAACTCAGCTAGGTCATTGAATACATGGTCAAACGCAATCTATTTTATGTATGTATGTACATATATATGAAATAAACCTTGGTGGCATAATGGTGAAGCACTCAACTGGTAACCGAAAGGTTGGTGGTTCAAACCCACCAGAGACTGAGGAAAGAAAGATCTGGCAATTCCGTAAAGATTACAGCATAGGAAACCCTATGGGGCAGTTCTACTTTGTCCTGTAGGGTCATTATGAGTTGGAATTGACTCGACAGCACACAACAACAATAAAATATATGAATGTATATTGTATACATGTTGGCTAGGCTCAACGCCCAAAGGAATCAGGACATTTTAACCAAATGATGACAACACTCTGTCCTGCTCATGAGTAAGTAAAGCGTGGTATATTACATGTTCAGAAATATGAACTATCATCACATTTACATTCATTATGAGTGGAGGTAGTGCCTTCTACTCCCAACCTGTGTTTACACCAACAGGGATGATGTGACTTGACCTCACTTTGGACTCATCATCAGGAAAGACAAAGTTCTAGAAAAGAACATCATATTTGATAAAGTAGAAGGTCTGCAAAAATAAGGAAAATGCTTAATGAGATGGAATGACACCATAGCTGAAACAATGGACTCAAACATATCATGAAGGTGGCATAGGCCCAGGCACCATTTCATTCTGTTATGCCTAACATGTTCATGAGTCAAAGCCAACCCTGTAGCAACTAACATGCCTCTTTATTCAGTAGGAAATTTGATGCCTAAATAAGCCTATATTCTACTCTGAGAATCTTTAAAATTAAAATCAGCAGATGGGCCATTCTGACTCAATTTTATTAAAATATTAGATGAGCTGCAAATGAAAGAAAAAAAAAAAAAAAACACTTTCCCATGGACAGGTAAATACTATGTTTCCCTTTTAGAACAGAAAGGTCCCTGGGTGGTTCAAATGGCTTCCTCTTTGCTGCTAATGGAAAAGTTGGTAGTTTGAACCCGCTCGACAACTCCACAGAAGAAAGGCGTGGTGATCTGCCTCCATAAAGGTTACAGCCAAGAAAACCCTATTAAGCAGTTCTACCCTGTAAGACATGGGGTCACTATCGGTTGGGATCTATTTGATGGCAAACGGTTTTGGTTTTGGGGGTTTAGAACAGATGTTATTTCTCCTCCCATGCCATGAAAAGAATAAATGCATATACAAATGTAGATATGTACATATATATATATAGTTCATTTTTTTTTTTTTAGTTCATGTAATTTTCCAGTAAAACAATTGTACCAGACATATATCAAGTTTAAACTTGAATTAAACTTAAATGGCTGAGAAATACAACTCTGAAAGAGCAGCATTATAACAGAAATAGTAATTGACCTTTAACTAGAATGGTTCTAGCAAGAATAACTGTAATTGTTTTAGAAAAATGAAATAAATTACTCCCATTATTATTCTGCAGCATGAATCTATCAGTAAAAATGAATTAGTGCTATGTGATTACTGTTTAGAAATTGACTGCAAGGTGAATTTAGACCATGAGAAAGCTAGCTTAGTAGCTTTTATGGGGATGACTAAATTTAAAAATCAACAAAATGAAAGGAAAGGGCTACAATAATCTTAAAACTTATTTCACCCTTTGATATTTCCTGAATGAGACTTTATTATAATACAGAACATCTCTTCACTATATATTATTTAGGGGTCTGAGTTGCAGAAAATCACATCTCTTCTGAGTAGTTTCAGTTGAAAGGGATGTATTAGAGTTTATTTAAGTAATCTACAGAAAATCCAGAAGAACTACAGAATCGGATTTGAATGCTACATGAAAAACAAAATTTTTTTTCAACTTCTTTTCCCCCCAAATACACTTCATTACCACCAGATGCCTCTCACAGACAACCCACTAAAGTCACCCTATTGCATTTCGTGCCTATGATGCTCTACACCAAACACTGACCCGCCACCATAACTGACCAGAAGAACCAAATAGCTCCAGCAGCATGCTTAAAAGAAAAGTACACCTTCCCAAATATATTCAGTGTTCCATATTGCTCATTTCCTCTTTGCAAGTCTCATGGTGGGCCTACTCCTCTCCCTAACATAAACCATATCTAGAACCTTTGTCATAAGGGAGCCTTAGAAATGTGGTTTTAGTAGAAGACAAACGTCTTAGTTTCCTAAATCTATCATAACCAAATACCACAAGGTGGGTGGCTTTTAAAGAACATAAATTTATTGTTTCTTAGTTCTGGAGGCTAGAAGATCAAATTCAGGGTATTGGTAGAGCCATGTTCTCTGTTCATTCTAGGGGATCATCCTTCCTGTCTCTTTCAGCTTTTGCAGCCGTGGGCATTTCTTGGTGTTCCTTGGCTTGTAGATAGATCCTTAAATGCTGTTCTTCCCCCAGGATTAAACTTTCCTTTTGGGTCTGTCCTTCTCCTTTATAAAATGTCACTCAGAAGGGATTAAGATTAGGGCCTCCCTTATTTCAGTATGAGGTCATAAACTGAAATATTGACATCTACAAAGAAAAGCCCTTTCTTCCAAACAAGATCACATTCACTGTCACAGTAATTATCTCCAACCTACCTTTTTGGGGACACAATTCCATCTATAACAAGATAGAAGAGGGATAAAAATAGGTATTAAGTAAGCCAATTTAAACAACATATTTTATTCTATCATTTTAACCACTCAACATCCATGCAAACACGAAACTATTAAAAATCAACAACAGCAAAACCATATCTTTACTTAACATAATTTTTCTTCGTAAAAATACAATCTACTTACCCTTCTGGCTGAAGTAAAGAGGTAATGTTTTATTTCTCACCATATCCATCTCTGGATAATGTTCATTTCTCCCAGTGTTCAATGTCACAATATGTTCCTGCAACAATATAAACTAGGGACCAAATTATACATTCAATAACAACCAGCATATGCTGGATAAACTTATAGAGGAAAACAAGAGAGGGAAAAAGGAAAATCTATTAACATGTATTAATATATTCATCTTGAGAGAGCAATCTGCCCTTAATATTCCAAATAAGGGTACCTAAGCTGAGGCCATGAACTCAGAGAATTCTCCGATAAGGAGCCTGGGACTAGGTATCACTCCCTCTCCCAGTTTCTTCTCCTTATCAGAGAATGCTTCCTCCCTGTTTTGAGCTCACAGAACTTTCTTTGACTCCATGACTACCTCTAACTACTTATTTGTACAGAATTAATCTTGTAGCTAGAGGGGAAGCTGGTTACAGGATGGCCATGCTGTTTACTCCTAAACAAAGCCGTGTGCCTGGTCACATGATGATCACGCACTCTTACTCCCCCGCCCCCGCCCCGCTTCCATGTGGTCCAGCACATACACATCCTTGGTTTATGCATATAAGCCCCAGGTCTGAGTTTCTCTTTGTTTTCTCACCCATGAAACAATGAGGCGTGTGCATGGAAGTGACTAAATATCTCACTCTTGGACAGAAGCCTCTTCAGAGAACTTGGTTCTCGATAAACCCTACTTTGGTTATCTCATCCTGATTACTGTAAGTAATAAAATCCTGTGACCACACCAGTAAGTTGTGTGATTATTTATTCTGAAACAAAGAGCCTTGCACTGTCTGGTTTATTTCACTTAGGTCATTGTAGTACATTAAAAAAAAAAAAAAAATTTTTTTTTGAAGGAAAACATTTGGCTAGTCCTAATGTTCTCATTTCCACAGTAAGTCCCAAGATAATAATTGATATTTATAATTCCCTCCTTACATTACAACTCTCCCCCACTTTTTCCTTGTCTTCATCCAGTAACTCCAATAAATCTGTTCCATGCTTCTCTCCTAGCTTCTGATGATGGTGGGTGACCCTTGGCATTACTTAACTTAGAGACAAATCTTAGTGATAAATATGGCCATAATTTCTCTGTCTCTGTGTATCACCTGCTCTTTTATAAAGACACCAGTTATATAAGTTTAGAACCCACCCCACTCCTCTTGAGCTCACGTTAACCTAACTGATAACTGCTTCAAAGACCTTATTTTCAAACAGGATCATATCCACACATAGAGGGATTAGGACATCAACATCTTTTTGAAGGACACAATTCATTTTTCCCACAATATTGTGGTGGTTTGGATCAGGTTCTCTACAGAACCAAAACCAGTAAAGCATATGAATATATATAGAAAGAGATTTATATCAAGGAAATGGGCTCATGTGATTGTAAAGGCTGGAAAATCCCAGATCCATGGATCAGGCTGGAGGCTTCTCCTGAGTCATGCAGCTGCAGGGGCTGGCAAACTCAGATTGGCAGGTAAGGGAGCAGGGATCTGGCTTACAGGCTGTAGAGACCAGTGAATTCCAAGATTGGCTGGCAAGACAGCAGGTAAGCTGCTAGCTCAAGTTCCAAGAACCAGAGGTCAGAAGAACAGAAGCCAACTGCAGGATTCAGAGAGAATCAAATTCTGTGAGCCTTGCCAGAAAGTCCCCCTATATTGGATGCAGGCCACATGCCCAAAGAAAGTCCTTTTCAACCGATTGGCTACTCAAGAAGATCCCATCACGGAGATGATCACATTACATCAGATCACATCATGGAGGTGATTACATCATTCTATGACTGCCAAACTACATCACGACTGCCAAGCACTGAGAATCACGGCCCAGGCAAATTGACAAACAACCTTAACAATCACGTATGGTAAGAAGATACCCAGAGGACCCCTTGATCTTTAGGCATCAACTTCAGTGAATCCACTATGTGGTTGCAATGCCATTTTCTATTGTTAATTAGGATTAATGTTACCAGCCAAAAGAGTATTCACTTAATTTTTCTGTTTATCTATGTAACTGAGAAGTTAAAATTAATATGATATTCTGTCCCATATTCCCCTGAATAGAACCATGTGGAGTTTTTCAGTGGAAGCAATATTTCATTGGCTACTTAGACTTCTGTCTTAGTCTGGGGTCTTTAGAGGAACAAAACCAGTGAAGAATACGTATAAATACTTATAGAGAGATTTATTACAAGAGAATGGCTCATGCAATCATGAGGGCTGGCAAGTCCTAAATCCATGGGTCTGGTGGCAAGCTGGAGGCCTCTGCTGGCTCATGGGTTTGTGAAGTCTGGCGAATCCAAAATCTGCAGGTCAGGCAGCAGACTGAAGACTTCTGCAGGCTTATGTCCCAAGAACCAGATGTCAGGCAATAAGAAGATTGCAGGGTAGAGAGAGTGAGACAAGTCTTGCCAGAATATCCATTTTTATACTAGAGGCAGGCCACAATTTGAAGGAAGCTCCCCTTTCAACTGTTTGACTGATCACATTCAGATCATATCATGGAGGTGATTACATTATTATAAAACACTGGAAGGGCAATCAGTCCAATGTTTTCAAAAACACTGAGAATCATAGCCTAGCAGTATTGACACATACCGTTAACCATCATAGTCTCTAAACCAACGGAACAAAGATTTTCAAGGATGAGAATCAAAATTTTCAAGTATGTATGTATATATATTTTCAAGTATATGTGTATATATACATATATATGTATGTAGGTATATCAGTGAGTTGTATATATGTATATGTGTATATATACGTTTATATATTTTTTTTATATACGTGTATATATATAGGTATATCAGTGAGTTGTGCCACTCCTACTTCTATTCTCAGTATTAGTACCCTAATAACCTGCATTTGGTAGAACTGGTACCATATACTGGTGAGTTATTCAAAACATACCTCACCTTGTAGGCCAGCACTCCAAGCTTGAAAGATGAAGTATCATAATACTGTAAATATGTCTTCCATGACCCCAATTCAGTAATTTGAAAGTAAGAATGCAAGGGAAGAAATTTAGTTTTCTTTATTGCAGGAAATACTTCAATATATTCCAGGCAATTGAAACTTTATTTTACCGGTTTTTTGGATTGAGCTGCGTCTCTCAAAAGCATACATTGAAATCCTAACCCTATATCTGTGACTCTGGAAATGAGGATATTTATCTTGTTATGTTAATGAGGTCACACAAGATTAGGAGTTGGGTGGGTCCTAAACCTAATCCCTTTTGAGTGATATCTTATAAAAAAGGAAAACAAACCCAGAAAGAGACACAAACAGCCCGGAGATACCGTGTGAGGACCATCAACAAGCCAAGGAATGCCTAGGAGGACTGACAAAGAGGGACCCACCCCTTCAGCTGATGCTCTGATATAGACTTCTAGCCTCCAAAACAATGAGACAATAAATTTATGTTCTTTAAAGCCACCCATTTGAGGTATTCTCATGGGTGGTTTTAAAGAAATAGGCAGCACTGGGTAACTAAGGTAACTATGATTCATGGATTTACCTCCTGTATTACTTTTCTAGTGCTGAAAAGCATATTACCAAAAACGTAGCAGATTAACAACACAGATTTATTATCTCATCGTTTTTTAGGTCAGAAGTCCGGCAGTCTTCACTAGGTATTCTGACTAGAGTCTCACAAGTTCATAATCAAGTATGTGCTGGCCTGGGTTTTTTTCTAGAAACCCTGAGGGAGAGTCCATTTTTAGGTTTATTTAGTTTGTTGCCAGAATTAAGTGCCATATGGATATAGTACCAAGGTCCCAGTTGTCTTCTGGAGGTTGCCCTGCACTTCTAGAGGCCATCCACATTCTCTGGTTCATGGCCCCATTAAAATTCAAAGCTGGTAAGTGTGGTTGACTCCTTTTCACCTCTCTGATCTCCATTTCTGCTGCATCTCCCATGCCTCTGGACACAGAAAGTTCTATGCTTTTAAGAGTTCGTTTGACTAGAATATACCCACCTGGATGATCCAGGATAATCTCTGTATCTTAAAGTTTATAAGCTTAATTACATCTGCAAAGCCCTTTTACCCTGTAATAGAACATATTCATATTCCAGGGATTGCAACGTAGATTTTTTTTTTTTCTATGAAGCCTGCTGTTGCATGGTAGATATGTATTTAGCAAAAGCTTGTAATATCAACTACTTGCTGCATTATCATATCATCAATATAATGAAACATAGTGATGTCCTGTGGGCTGACAGGGGATATGCAAGTTCTTGCAAACTAAATTAGAAATATTGAATCTACCAAAAAGACCCCTAGAAAATTTCCTTGATCATAAAAACTTGGTTTATTAAACTTTCTGAGCAAGTAAGAGTACCCCTTTAACAGAGTCTTAATAGATCTGAAATTGGGGAAGTTAAGGCATGGTAAGAATCTATAAACTAAACAAGTTAGTGATCTTATCTTTGGAACACATGAGTCTGTGAATTTCAAGCTAAAAGTTTGTATGTCATCTTATCTTGAAACAAAACTGAACGAGCTAGTGTTTTTAGTGTTTGAGTGTATATGGTGTTTTTTCACATCATGGTTTGAAACCATTTATCTTTTTTGACAGAGTACAGATGTTTTTCAAATTGTGGTTTCTGCCTCATTTATCATAGCATAGGAAAGTTGATTTAAAGTAAATTGTTGTCCCATTCATGCCAAAGAAGATGGGAGAGAGAAAGGAAGAGAGAGAGAAACAGAGACCATCAGAACAGTATCTGCATAGCAGCTACCAACAGTTAATATTATTTGCAACAGTCTCAAGACAAAATCTGGAACCATGGTTGCAGCTGAAGTCATCACCTCATTAAGTGTATACAATGTGTTATAGTTTTCCAAGAATCAGGTATCTTCTGCTCAGGCTTAACAGGTGAATTAAATTTGATTGTAATAGGAATCATCACCCTCCTCCTGCAAATCTTTGAAACTTTGTGATCCTGAACTGTATTATTTTTCTGAAAATATGAGCTTTCTTTAGTTTACAATTTTGGTAGAAAGCTGTATTTTCAAGACTATCAGTTTGAAACTTCCTATTATAACAAAACTACTCCACAGGAATTGATTGCCTATTCAGAATTTTAACAGACTTAGTGATGCTGTGATGTTAAGACAGATGAAAATTACCTGAAGATTTTTCAAGTTCATTTGTATATCTATTAAAACTATGCATTTCCTAAAAATCAAGACCACAGTGAGATATCACTGAATACTCATTAAAACAGTTAAAATAAAAAATACTGACAAGATCAAATGCTGGGATAGGCATGAAAAAACTGAATTTCTCATCTATTGCTGATAGGAAACTAAAATGACACAGACAGGAAAATAGTTTGGCAGTTTCTTAAAATATATGTGTATATATATATATATATACACATATATATAAAACATATGGCACAGAGGAATGGCTTATCTATCTGCACAAAAACCTGCACACAGTCATTCATAGCAGCTTATTTGTAATAGCTCAAACTAGAAACATTAAAAAACAAATGGCCCTAAGTAGGGGAAGACTTAAGGAAACCAGTATGCATCCAAGTCATATAAAACTACTCAGCAATGAAGAGTATTGATAGATGCAACAACATAAAATGATTGATCACACATAATTCCAAGCAAGAAAAGTCAATCTCAAGAGATCAAATACTGTATACTACCATTATATAATGTTTTCAATATGACAAAGTTATAGATAATAGAAATGTAAAACAGATTGTTGTTAGGGGCATAAAGTCGGTTCCCACTCATAGCGACCCTACGGACAACAGAAAGAAACACTGCCTGGTCCTGAACCATCCTCAAAATTGTTGCTATGTTTGAGTTTGTTGTCGCAGCCACTGCGTCAATCCGTCTTGTTAAGGGTATTCCTCTTTTTCATTGATCCTCTACTATATCAAGTATGAGGTCCTTCTCCGGGGACAGGTCCCTCCTGATAACATGTCCAAAGTATGTGAGACATAGTCTCACCATTCTCACTTCTAAGGAGCGTTCTGATTGTACTTCTCCCAAGACAAATGTGTTCATTCTTTTGGCAATCCATGGTATATTTAATATTCTTTTCCAACACCATAATTTGAAGGCATCAATTCTTCTTTGGTCTTCCTTATTCATTGTCCAGCTTTCCCATGCATATGAGGCAATTGATAATACCATGGTGTGAGCCTGGCGTACCTTAGTCCTCAAATTGACATCTTTGCTTTTTAACATTTTAAAAAGGCCTTTTGCAGCAGATTAGTCCAGCACAATGTATTGTTTCATTTCTTGACTGCTGTTTCCAAGGGCATTAATTGTGGGTCCAAGACAAAATAAAATCCTTGACAACTTCAGTATTTTCTCGACTTATCATGATGCTGCTTATTGGTTCAGTTGTGAGGATTATCGTTTTATCTTGAGGTACAATCCATATTGAAGGCTGTTGTCTTCTATCTTCAATAATTACTTCAAGTTCTCTTTGCTTTCAGCAGATTGTTAATGAGTCTTCTTCCAATCCTAGTACTGTGTTCTTCATACAGTCCAGCATTTCAGATTACTTGCACAGCATACAGATTGAATAAGTATGGTGAAAGGATACAACCTTGACATACACCTTTCTTAATTTTAAAGCACACAGTAACCCCCTATTCTATTCAAACAACTGCCTCTTTGTCTATGTACATGTTCTGCCTGAGCATAATTAAGTATTCTGGAATTCCCATCTTCACAATGTTATCCATAATTTGTTATGATCTACACAGTTGAATGACTTTGCGTAGTCAACAAAACAAGGTAAGCATTTTTCTGGTACTCTCTGCTTTCAGCCAAAACAGATTAATGGTTTCCAAAGATTAAGGATGGTAGGAGAGGGTAGAGAAATGGTGTGATGGTTAAGATTGTGTGTCAACTTGTCTGGGCCATGATTCTAGTGTTTGTATGTGATCACTCCCATGATGGGATCTGCTGTGAGTTGAAACGGAGTTTTCTTGGGCATGTAGCCTGCATCAGAACAGAAGTGCATGTTCTACCTGTTGCCCTCTCTGAATCCTGTAGCTGCCTCTTGTTCATCCGACTTCAAGTTCTTGGGAATTGAGCTAGCAGCTTACCTGCCAAATGTGGAATGCATCGACCCTCACAGCCTGTGAGCGAGGGCCCTGATCTTCAATCTGCCTATCTTGGGTTCACCAGCCCCTGCAGCTACGTGAATCAGGAGGAGTCCCTATCCTGATCCAAGGCCCTGGGACATTCCAGCCTCTACAATTATGCGATCTGTTTCCTTGATATAAATCTCTCTCTCTCTCTATATATATATATTTATAAGCTTTACTGGTTTTGCCTCTCTAGAGAACCTAGCCTAATACAAGTGGATAAAGAAGTAGCATGATGGAGATTTTCTTGTTGATGTAAAAGTTCTGTGTCTTGTTTTGAGTGGACATTACATAAGTCTACAGATAATAAAATACCATCCAGCCATACACACATTGTACAAATATCAAACTCCAGATTTTGACTTTGAATTATAATTACATACAGACAACCATTGAGAGATTTGGGTGAAGGATACACTGTCCTGTCATCTCTATACTATATTTGCAACTTCCTTTGAAACTGTAATTATTTCAAAATTTAAAAAAAGTTTAAAAAATCATAATTTTGAAACTGTGGAAATCACCAAAGAATAATTCCTTATGAGTCATTTATTAATTGACCCATGTTAAGTCTCTTCTTTGTATGGTGGACCAAGGTAGCATTCTGGGTTCCCAGAGGTTATTGTTAGATCAGCATATGTTTTCAGTAATCCTCAAATGATTCTTTACCTGGTGAATATTTCAAAATAGCTGAAAGTCTTTTAGGGAAGACTCCAAATAGGACACACTTACCAAGTTATCTCATGGCCATTCTAAAACAGAATCTAACCTCCACTTCTTTCGAGCAACTCTGTATCTGTGAACTGACTCAGAAATGGTAATTTCATGAACAGATACGACACTCTATTAAGAGAATTCAAGTTAGTATCCAGACCTAGAAAGCCCCCCGCTCCGTACAACCTCCCTCCCTCTGTTAAGCAGTTAAGCTGCTCAAAGATCTTAGTGAGCACATCAATTTATTATTCTATTAGTTCTGGCATAATATCACAAGCTGGTCAGCACCAAAGATTTTTGTAGTTGACAACATTCTGATTACTAATCCCACTCTACTGACTGATAACGTAAAACAGCATTTCTTTTGCAATTTTGTTAACCCACTGCTGTCAAGTCGATTCTGACTCACAGAGACCCCACGGGGTTTCCAAGGCTGTAAATCTCTATGGAAGTAGGCTGCCGCATCTTTCTCTCACAGAGCCGCTTGTGGTTTTGAACCACCAACTTTTGGTTAGAAGCCAATTGCTTTAACCACTGCACCACCAGGGCTCCTTAATTTTGTGTTATTAATTTGTTTTTGCCACTTGAGGAATCTATCAAACAAATTGAAATAGAAGGTCTATAGAAGATATAGATGAAATAGAATGTCTATTTCAATGGTAGCATCTTCTGTATGAAAAATAGAGTAGTGTCTTAGTCATCCAGTGCTGCTATAACAGAAATACCACAAGTGGATGGCTTTAACAAAACAAATTTATTTTCTCACAGTCTAGTAGGCTACAAGTACAAATTCAGGGCATCAGTTCCAGGGAAGGTTTTCTTTCTGTGTCGGCTCTGGAGGAAGCTCTTTCTCATCAATCTTCCCCTGGACTAGGTAGGAGCTTCTCTGCACAGAAACTCCAGGTCTACAGGACATGCTCTGCTCCTGGTGCTTCTTTCTTTCGTGGTGGTATGAGGTCTCCAACTCTCTGCTTGCTTCCCTTCCCTTTTATCTCTTGAGAGATAAAAGGCTATGCAGGTCACACCTCAGGAAAACTCCCTTTACATTGGATCAGGGAGGTGACCTGAGTACAAGTGGTGTTACAGTCCCAACCTAAAAAGCCACAGGCAGAGATTATGATTTATAACATAGGAAAATCATAAAATGGAGAACAACCACACATGGCCTAACCAAGTTGACACATATTTTGGGGGACACAATTCAATCCATTACAAGTAGTTTCAAAGTTAGTATTGTACTTATCAATGTATTTCTCAATGCCTAGGAAAATTGTGTTACCTGAGTTCTCCTGGGAAAATAGCTAGAGGGTGAATATTTTATCACCTATGAGCCATTATCTCCACCATTCCAATTCTCTAAGAGTTTGGATATATTCTTCTATAATTTATCATGAAATTCTGAAATTTCAACTCCGTACAGAATAAACAACCAATGATTTTCAGAGAAAATCAGCAAAATAGCAAGTGTTCTGCATTAATAAATTCAGTCTGATAACTATACTCCTTTCTTCTCAATCTAGCAAACTCAGCATCTGCGCATGTGTTTCCTGGCTCCTGACTGTAATAAATGAGCCTAATCTGGTCATTATTTTGGTGTATAAACTTTTCTAAGTTTTTACTTTAGTATTTCTCCCCTGGAACATTTTGGAATGTGATGTTAGTTACAGGTCTTGTGACAATGAGAAAAGATAGGTGACAGGTATGAGAAGTGGTATCTCCACCAAGATTAATATCTCATGTTGATTCATTATTATGATTTGTAAAGACAGGAGCAGTCTCATCATATTTTGGCAAAGGGTTTTGGAAGGGCTTAGGGATCATATCAATGTCATTGTAATCTTACCAACTGTTCTTTTTCCAAATTTTATCATTCCATTTTTTCTCAATATATGAACTAATGTTAACAAAAGGGATTTGAAAAGGCTACATATTCAATCTGCACTATATTTTACCCAACTGAAGCCAGATTTAACCTCTTAATTTATCTCTATGTAAACCTTGCAGCTAAAAACATCCACGATTACTTTATTGCAAAAAGAAAATCTCTGGGCTCTGACCAGTCTTTTGAGACAGCAAATTAAAGCCTGCAGCGATCACTATCTTTTGTAAACTTTGCAGCATAGTCAGAACCTGGCAAACCTCTGTTCATCAACCTGTGTACATTTGTCATAATCATCTATCATAGCGTCACTAAGTCTGCTAAAATCCTCAATAGGCAATCCATTCTAGGTGACCAAAGGTAATAATTGAAAGAAATATTTTGCCACCCAATGCTATACGGTACTAATGTTTTATCCTTTCATGCTAAATGGCTTCTCACTAAATTAATCTCAACCTCGTCAGATAACTAATTCCAGGTTTCCTTGGGTGTCTCTCTTTGGCAAGCACTTTTTTTATCAATTACTGTATTGCTCAGAGTTTCTTAGTTTCAGGCAACAATATCCATGCTAATTTATGAAGAAAAGATTGTATTATACAGTTCTTAGGATCTCTAAATCAGTCAAAGTTTAAATACTATACAGATACAAGAGCTCCCAAGGTGAAGAACCATCCACACTATACTACTCTCCTCACAGAAATCCCACTGGTCCCTCTGCACTTAACTCAGTTTCTGTGATCCTAGGAATGGTAAGGCAGAGAATTGGAAAGACGGTAAAACACAGTGGAAAAGGGCATGGACTCTGAAACAGGGCTTGTTATTGATGTTGTGCATCACTGAATCTATTCTGACTTACAGTGACACTAAAAGACAGAGTAGAACTGCCTCATAGGATTTCCTAGTCTATAATCTTTACAGAAGCAAATCGTCAGGTCTTTTCTCCCAAGGAGCAGCTGATGAGTTCGAAACTTTCAGTTAGCAGCTGACTACTTAAGTTCAAATCTTTTCTTAACCACTTATTAGCCCTGAGACCTTGGCGTAGTTATGAACCACCTCTGTACTTTGGTTTTCCTTATCCGCAAAATGCAAATAGTGATCGTAACTACCCCATAGGATTATGAGGATGAGTATTTACAAAATACCTGAAACTGTACCGGGTATACTTATCAAGCACTAACCCACTTAAAAAATCCACTGCCCACAAGTCCATTCCAACTCATAGTGACCCCATAGGGTTTCCAAGGCTGTAAATCTTTACGAAGGCAGCCAGCCACATCTTTCTCCTTTGGAGCCGCTGGTGGATTGGAACCACCAATCTTTCAGTTAGCAGTTAAGCCCTTTAACCACTGTGCCACCAGGGCTCTATTAAGCATTAAACAACAAAAACCCCGAACTTGTTGCTGTTAAGTTGATTCCAACTGATAGCAACCCTATAGGATAGAGTAGAACTGCCCCATACAGTTTCCAGGGAGTGCCTGGTGGAATTAAACAGCCAACCTTTTCATTAGCAGCTGTAGCACTTAGCCACTACACCACCAGGATTTCCTATTAAGCACCAGATAGATGAAAAAGAACTCTTTAAATTGTTAAAAAGCAAAGATATCACTTTGAGGACTAAGGTGTGCCTGACCTAAGCTAGGTATGTTCAATGAAGTCATATACATATGGAAGTTGGACAATGAATAAGGAGCATGGAAGAACTGATACTTTTGAATTATGATCCAACATATCATGGATTGCTGGAAAAACAAAAACATCTGTCTTGGAAGAGGTGCAGACAGGTTGTTCTTTAGAAGCAAGGATGGAAAGACTTCATCTCACTTACTTTGGACATATTATCAGGAAGAACTAGTCCCTGAAGAAAGGCATCATGCTTGGTAAAGTAGAAGGTCAGCAAAAATTAGAAAGACCCTCAATGAGATGGATTCACACAGCAGCTGCAACGATGGGCTCAGACATAGAAATGATTATGAGAATGACACAGGAAAGGGCAGTATTTCATTCTGTTGTACATAAGATTCCTATGAGGAGGAACTGACTCAATGGCACCTAATGGACAAGAAGATAGATGTTTGCAAAATAGAATTAAATGATTAGTGACTGTCTTTCTTTCTTAGTGCTGCCATAACAAAAGTACCTTGAGTAGGTGACTTTAACAAAGATAAACTTATTGTCTCAGCTTAGGTGGCCAGAAGTCTGAATTTAGGGTGGTGGCTTTAGGCTTTCTCTGTTAGTTGTGGGGGAATGTCCTTGTTTCCTTGTGTCCTTGCAGATTTTCGGGTCAAGTGACATTTATGTTCTTATCTGAGCTTCCTTGTTTCTGTGCCTAATCTGTTCCTTATAACTTAAAATTGATTGGCTTAAGACACACCCTCTACTGATATGGCCTCATTAACATAACAAAGAAACCCCTATTCCCTAATGGGATAACATACACAGAAGTAGAATGTCCAACACATATATTTTTGGGGGGCACAATTTAATCCATAAATTCAACCCTTTAAACCAAAAAAACCAAACCTATTGCTGTCCATTGGATTCCAACTCATAGCGACTCTATAAGACAGAGTAGAACAGCTCCATAGGGTTTCCAAGGAGTGGCTGGTGAACTCAAACTACTGACCTTTTGGTTAGCAGCAAAATGCTTATCCACTATGACACCGGGCTCCTTCAGTCCTTTGTTGTTGTTGTTAGGTGCCATTGAATCATTTCCAACTCACAGCGTCCCTATGGAACAACAGAACAAAACAATGCCTGGTCCTGTGCCATTCTCAAAAAGCCATCTTGTTGAGGGTCTTCCTCTTTTTCACTGACTCTCTACTTTACCAAGCATGACGTCCTTCTCCAGAGACTGATCCTTCCTGATAACATGTCCAAACTATGTAAGAAGTAGTCTTCCCATCCTTGCTTCTAAGGAACATCCTGGTTATACTTCTTCCAGGACTGATTTGATCATTCTTTTGGCAGTCCATGGTATATTCAATACTCTTGGCCAATAACACATTTCAAAGGCATCAATTCTCCTTTGGTCTTCTTTATTCATTGTCCAGCTTTTGCATGTATATGAGGTGATTGAAAACACCATGGCTTGGGTCAGATGCACCTAAGTCTTCAAGGTGACTTTGATTTTTTAACACCTTAAAGTGTTCAACCCTTTAACTCCCCCAAATTCGTGTTTTTCTGACATACAAAATAGATTTACCCTATCAAATCCACCTGTCTTGGAATAAATACAGCCAGAATGTTCATTAGAAGCAAAGATGGAGAGACTTTAATCTCACATACTTTGGACATGTTATCAGGAGGGACCAGTCCCTAAAGAAGGACATCATGTTTGGTAGAGTAGATGGACAGCATCGTGGCTGCAACAATGGGCTCAAGCATAACAATGATCATGAGGATGTGCAGGACTGGGCAGTGTTTTCTTCCATTGTGCATAGCATTGCTATGAGTCAGAACTGACTCAATGGCACATAACAACAGAAACAACTAGCAAATCATCGCAAAAGTCTTTAATCAATTCCAAGTTCATAATCTTATCTCCTGAATTATCTAAATCAAAAATGGGTGAGATTTTGTGTATATTCCATCCTGGAACAAAATTATTTTACATCAGCCAACTTATGAAACCAGGAACACAACTTATCTGCTTCCAAAGTACAGCACAGGATACATCAGTATACATAGCGGCCCTATAGGACAGAGTAGAACTGCCCATAGAGTTTTCGAGTAGCGCCTGGTGTATTTGAACTGCTGGCCTTTTTGTTAGCAGCCATAACATTTAATCACTATGCCACCAGGGTTTCCAGACGTTACTATTACAGAAGGGATAAATTAAAGGAAAGAAGGGTTCACGGGCACCAAGCAAGTCCAAAATCCAACAGAGTAAATTTCATTAAGTCTCAAGGTTTGAAAATAATCCTCTATTCTCTCAGACCATCTGGGCAAAGGTCCAGCCCTTCAGACTCTGGGTGTTGACCATGCTTTCAGGATATTGTGTGGAGTGCCCTCAGCCCTGGGCATCAGCCCCACCTCCCAGGCCCACTGAAATAGCAACTCTGCTCCTTTGGCTTTGGGCTGTCCCATTCTCTTCTAGTCCATCTGAGAGGTGACTCCATTCCCTTAGCCCTGGAAATCTCCTTTCTCTTGACCCTTGTGCATTGTAGCCCCACCTCCTCAGCATTCAGCCAAGACTCCATTCTCTTTGCCCACCTGAAAGGCAGCTCCACATTCTTGGTGGAGGTCTGACTCTTTGAAACCTAGGAGGTGGTTTTTCCCCTTTGAAACAAAAGTAGTTGTTCTACCCTTTGACATGGATGCAGCCTTGCTCCCTGTCTTCATTCCAACAGTTCTGCTGATCTCTGAACTGCTCCCAGGAAGATGATTTCCTTTTCTTAGAGGACAACAGATACTTATAACCAAGTCACTTTGTTGGCCCATTTCCTACCTGTAGGATTCCAAGAGGTAGGCAGCTTTTCTTCATTTTGTATTTTTTGTTTCTGCTTCGGTGACTGAATATATCTATCAGTCACAGGCTTAATCTCTTTAACAAAAGATTGTGTAGTTATGTCCTTAGTGAAAATTCTAGAACATGTGCCCCGAGTTTGTGTAACAAAATTTTCCAAATCTTAGTTTTAGTTTCATTTTTCACAGGTCATTTTTAAGTCCATCTCTTTCCTCTCACATTTTAATAAGTGGCAAAGAGAAACTACATGGCCCCTTTAAGATCTTACTTAGAAATTTCCTCAGCCAAATACCCAAGTTCACAACTTACAAGTTCTACCTTCCACCAAACATTTGAACATAATTCAGACACATTCTCTGCCATTGAATGAAAAGCATAACCCTTCCTCCATTGTTCAATAATCTGTTCATAATTTCCTTTTAAAGCTTCACCAGAGCAAATTTAATGTCCACATTTCTAGCAATATTCTATTCATGATAATAGGAGCTTTCCCCACAGAGCTCAGTTCTTGCTGAGACTTCATCAAAATTGCCCTTAAAATGCATAATTCTATCAACAGTCTCTTCAAGGCAAACTAGGGGTTTACTATGAAGCACATAAAAATTCCTCCAGATTCTACCCATTATCCAATTTCAATTCCAAAACTACTTCCACTTTTTAGATATTTTTTAGAGCAGCATTAATGAACTAAGACAGGGGCCATACACTATAATTTCTGCCTGACTTGTCCCAGGTAAACTAAACACCTCTGCAACCATGCTAGCCAGATTCATTAATTTCATGCAACCATTTCTAATTTCATGCTTTCCAGTCTCATGTGTGGGTGCCTTCTTCCCAACATCCAGAATTTTAGCTGCAAACAAGTTTGAAAAATATGGCCTTTAGTTTCTCAGCAACTGTAGGGAAAATGTACATGTCAATCCGTATTATCTATGGTACCTTCCCCCACACTTGCTGGTTCTCAGGTATCATTACTTTTGTATATCCAAGAATGAAACAGTAGCCCAAATGACATGTGATGCTTTGCCTTTTCGTTTAGAGATTGTAAGGGAAATTCCAGAAATCACAAGAAGCTAAATGTCTTTGAGAAGTACTTCTGAAGTAGATTAAATAATAAAAATATCACAAGATCAGAATTTCTCAAAACTTTCCTTCTCTATAAACAGTGTTACGACCAAGTTACACTTCAAGTTTATCAGCCTAAAGAAACCTAGAATACACAGTAAATGGCCCATCTGAAATATTTTTTCAGTCTAAGATTTTTATGTTTGGTCACTGAAGAAAAAAAAAAAATTGTGTTAAGTGTATGGAAGTAAATTTGAACAAAAAGAAAAATCTGGCAGTACTAATCTTGAATCTTTGCAAATTTATTGAAATTTAAGAGTTTAGAGCTCTCTAGGCCAGTGTACCTCAGCACAGCCACCACCCATCTGTCAATGGACACTTGAGTGTTGCTATACGCTGAACTCCCACATGTCTGTCAGTTTGTCATACTGTGAGAGCTTGTGTGTTGCTGTGATGCTGCAAGCTATGCCACCGATATTCAGATACCAGCAGGGTCACCCAAGGAGGACAAGTTTCAGCTGAGCTTCCAGACTAAGACACACTAGGAAGAAGGACCTGACAGTTTACTTCTGAAAAACATTAGATAGTGAAAACCTTATGAATAGCAGCAGAACATTGTCTGATATAGTGCTGGAAGATGAGCCCCACAGATTGGAAGGCACTCAAAAGATGACTGGGGAAAAGCTGCCTCCTCAAAGTACAGTCAACCTTAATGACGTGGATGGATTAAAGCTTTCTGGAACTTCATTTGCTGATGTGGCATGACTCAAAATAAGAAGAAACAGCAACAAACATACATTAATAATCAGAACCTGGAATGTACGAAGTATGAATCTAGGAAAATTAGAAATCGTCAAAAATGAAATGGAATGCATAAACATCGATATCCTAGGCATTAGTGAGTTGAAATGGACTGGTATTGGCCATTTTGAATCCGACAATCATATAGTCTACTGTGCTGGGAATGACAACTCGAAGAGGAATGGTGTTGCACTCATTGTCAAAAAGAAACGTTCACTTGAAGCTCAATAAAAGTTAATTTTAAAAAAAGAATGTTTCAATATCTATCCTGAAGTACAACGCTGTCAGTGATAGGATAATATCCATATGCCTACAAGGAAGACTAGTTAATACAATTATTATTCAAATATATGAACCAACCACTAGGGCCAAAGACGAAGAAATGGAAGATTTTTACCAGCTGCTGCAGTCTGAAATTCATTGAACATGCAATCAAGATGCATTGATAATTACTGGTGACTGGAATGCAAAAATTGGAAACAAACAAGAAGGATCAGTCGTTGGACAATATGGCCTTGGTGATAGAAACAATGCCGGAGATCGAATGATAGAATTTTGCAAGACCAACAACTTCTTCATTGCAAATACCTTCCTTCACCAACATAAATGGTGACTATACACATGGACCTTGCCAGATGGAACACACAGAAATCAAATTGACTACATTTGTGGAAAGAGACGATGGAAAAGTTCAATATCATCAGTCGGAACAAGGCCAGAGGCTGAGTGTGGAATAGACCATCAATTGCTTATATGCAAGTTCAAGCTGAAACTGAAGAAAATCAGAGCAAGTCCACGAGAGCCAAAATATGACCTTGAGTTATCCCACCTGAATTTAAAGACCATCTCAAGAATAGATTTGATGCGTTGAACACTAGTGACCAAAGACGCGACGAGTTGTGGAATAATGTAAGGACATCACACATGAAGGAAGCAAAAGGTCACTGAAAAGACAGGAAAGAAAGACCAAGATGGATGTCAGAGGAGACTCTGAAACTTGCTCTTGAGTGTCGAGCAGCTAAAGCAAAAGGAAGAATTGATGAAGTGAAAGAACTGAACAGAAGATTTCAGTTCTGTCTTGAGAAGACAAAGTAAAGTAGTATAATGATATGTGCAAAGAGCTGGAGATGGAAAACCAAAAGGGAAGAACACGCTCGGTGTTTCTCAAGCTGAAAGAACTGAAGAAAAAATTCAAGCCTCGAGTTGCAATAGTGAAGGATTCCATGGGGAAAATATTAAACGATCAGGAAGCATCAAAAGAAGATGGAAGAAATACACAGAGTCATTATACCAAAAAGAATTAGTTGATATTCAACCATTTCAAGAGATGTCATATGATCAGGAACCAATGGTACTGAAGGAAGAAGTCCAAGCTGCTCTGAAGGTATTGGCGAAAAACAAGGCTTCAGGAATTGTTGGAATATCAATTGAGATATTTCAACAAACAGATGCAGTGCTGGACGTCCTCACTGGTCTATGCCAAGAAATATAGACGACAGCTTCCTGGGCAACTGACTGGAAGAGATCCATATTTATGCCTATTCCCAAGAAAGGTGATACAACCAAATGTGGAAATTATAGAACAATATCATTAATATCACACACAAGCAAAATTTTGCTGAAGATCATTCCAAACTGGCTGCAGCAGTATATCGACAGGGAACTGCCAGAAATTCAGACTGGTTTCAGAAGAGGACATGGAATCAGGGATATCATTGCTGATGTCAGATGGATCCTGGCTGAAAGCAGAGAATACCAGAAGGATGTTTACCTGTGTTTTATTAACTATGCAAAGACATTCGACCGTGTGGATCATAACAAACTATGGATAACACTGCAAAGAATGGGAATTCCAGAACACTTAATTGTGCTCATGAGGAACCTTTACATAAATCAAAAGGCAGTAGTTCGGACAGAATAAGGGGATACTGACTGGTTTAAAGTCAGGAAAGGCAGGAAAGGTGTGCGTCAGGGTTATATTTTTTCACTACACCTATTTAATCTGTATGCTAAACAAATGAACAGAGAAGCTGGATTGGAGGAAGACTCATTAACAACCTGCCTTATGCAGATGACACAACCTTTCTTGCTGAAAGTGAAGAGGACTTGAAGTACTTACTAATGAGATCAAAGACCACAGCCTTCAGTATGGATTGCACCGCAACATAAAGAAAACTAAAATCCTCACAACTGGACCAATGAGCAACATCATGATAAACGGAGAAAAGATTGAAGTTGTCAAGGATTTCATTTTACTTGGATCCACAATCAATAGCCATGGAAGCAGCAGTCAAGAAATCAAAAGACGCATTGCATTGGTCAAATCTGCTGCAAAGGACCTCTTCAAAGTGTTGAAGAGCAAAGATGTCACCCTGAAGACTAAGGTGTGCCTGACCCAGGCCATGGTATTTTCAATCACATCATATGCATGTGAAAGCTGGACAATGAATAAAGAAGACTGAAGAAGAGTTGATGCCTTTGAATTTTGGTGTTGGCGAAGAGTATTGAATAAAGAAGAACGAATAAATCTGTCTTGGAAGAAGTGCAGCCAGAATGCTCCTTAGAGGCAAGGATGGCAAGACTGCGTCTTACATACTTTGGACGTGTTATCAGGAGGAATCAGTCCCTGGAGAAGGACATCATGTTTGGCGGAGTACAGGTTCAGCGGAAAAGAGGAAGACCCTCAACAAGGTGGATTGACACAGTGGCTGCATCAATGAGCTCAAGCATAACAACGATTGTAAGGTTTCACAGGACTGGGCAGCGTTTCGTTCTGTTGTGCATAGTGTCTCTATGAGTCGGAACTGACTCAACAGCACCTAACAACAAACAACAATATGCTGAACAGATTTCAGTAGAGCTTCCAGACTAGGGAGAAAGACCCAGAAATCTACTTCTGAAAATCAGTCAGTAAAAGCAATATGGATCACAATGGTCTGATCCACTTACTCATGGGGCTACTCAAGGGCAGCTAATGGCAACAAAGGAGTGGAGACACCTACTAGAACTAAAAGGGTAATCTGTGTACAGCAATCTGTCCATATCTAGCATCCTCTGTTAATTTGATAGGTCCATGGGGTAAGAGTTAGAACCTGTAGATTAGGTCTGGAATAAAAGTACTAAGTTTTATCCTATCCTACAACTACAAATCCATCCTTTGTCAAAGATACCCACTTAAGATACATTTTGGTTTGTTAATTATGAATTCTTATGCAGCTAAAGCTGATCCACATTCCTTTATCTAAAAATCTTTGGGACAAATGTATATACAAGATATTCCTAGGGGGTTCCTTGGAGTTACATCACAATTACTCCCACAAACATTTTTTTGGTCAAGATGTTCTATTCATACTGAATAGAATATAGAAAGCCTATATACCTATAGGATCGCCGGGAGGCAGAATCAACTTGATGGCAATAGGTTTATACATGATGATATGTTTTATTTACTGCTTATTTATATATTGTTATAAATCCTTGAATGAAATAGTGAGACAAAAAAGTTGGCAAACATTCTTATTCCTGAGAAGTAAAACATCAAACTTATGAAAAATTAAACTAAAATAAATGCTGTATATACAATGCTATAAAAATGAATGTTTATTATATCATTTTGCTTGAAGATCTTGAAGTAGAGAGTACATGGATATTATAATCATAGTACTCATTAATTTGAAGGTGGCATCTGATTATAGGCCTGAAATAGTCCTCAGATGATAGACAGGCTTTAGTAGACCTGTTAGTGTCATATGACTATTTTTGCATTGGTTTTATCTAAGCAGTCAGTCTCTCGTTAGTTGAATATTTTGCACCCTGTTCAAGTTCAGCTGATCATACATTTCACCGTTATGTCTATGGTAATATATTTTGTCCTTGCTCACAATATTGGCATCATTATCATTACCATAATTGTCATACTACCCTCACATTCATTTATTTTCTGGTTATTATAAAATTGATTAACCCCAGTTAAGCATTTTCCTGAAGGCCAGTGGCATTTCAGTGGTAGAATTCTCACTTCCCATACAGGAGACCCAGGTTCTATTCCCATCCAACACACCTCATAAGCAACCACCACCCATCTGCCAGTGAAAGATTGCATATTGCTGTGATTTTGAACAGGTTTTAGTGAAGCTTCCAGATCAAGATGAACTAGGAAGAAAGACCTGGAAATCTACTTCTGAAAATCAACCAGTGAAAACCCTGTGGATCATAATGGTCTGATCTGCCACCAATCATGGGGATATTATGGGACTGGGCAGTGTTTTATTCCATTGTACCTGGGGTCCCTGGGAGTCAGGGGCCAATTAGATGGCATCAAAAAAAAAAAAAATAAGCATTTCACCGTAAATGAAGTGCAGATGTACATTCTCAATCTATAAAACATCTTCAAACTTAAGTATGTGTTTGGCTAATACACTTTTGGTGGAAATCAGCTTTGATCTCATCTGAGTGTTGTAAAATACTTGAAGATCTTTCAATTTAGATTCATTCTTAACCATCATTGTACACCAAGATCCCATTACAAAATTAAAAAAAAAAAAATGACATCCTTAAGATCAGATTCTTACAGGAAGTCTTGGATTTCAACCCTCTGCTTAGTGCAACAAGCAACAGGTCCAAGAACGTGTTCGTATTAGCTCCCATTGGAACATACACTTTCTTGTTCATACAGATGTTTTGCAGACGACATGTTGGGGAAAAAGCAAATTCTGAAAACATTATTTTTCTCATAAAGTTGTCTGTGTTGTATGCATTAGGCTCATGCTATTGGTACAAAGTGGTTATTACAGCACTTAGAATCTATTTCTCTGACTTTCTATGCTTTTTTCTGTGAATAATAATGCACACAAAAATTGAGTAAATATTTTATGCATCTCAGATGTTGATTTTTTCATTTATTTTTGACTTTATCTCATGTGGGCCTGTGGTTTTGAACAATCAACCTGGTTTTAGCACACTGACAACCTGTTGGTGCTCTCTCATTGGCTATCTTGATTTTTTTTTTTTTTTTTTTGGTACAGAAATAGCACCAATAGAAGGTTTTGTCAGTAGCACTGAAATTTTGTTCAAGGTTATAGATTTCACCAGTCATTAAGCAATTTTTTCAATGTTATTTTGTAATTTAATCCACTGATAATGACCAAATTTTTTTAACCCCATATTTCTTATATTTTACACCATAACACTTCTTGTATTTCTGCAGTCAACTATTTGAATAGTCATACTTACCTTCCATGCCAAGTTTTCATCATATATATGAGTTAGTTTCAAAACTAAAAAAAATGGGTCTAGGTGTAGATTCATTTCTGTCTTTATCAAAACTGGTCTTAGATAACACATTGCCTTCGTCATTTGTTAAACTCTGACAGTATCACACGGCCAATTTCCAAGCTACAGATTGTTCTTTTTTTAATTGTTTTTAAGTCATGGCTATCTCTATACAACTTCAACAACATGTGTTTGGGTTTCTTAAACATGTGAGGAGCTTCAATCAATATATTTTTTTCAGTAAATTGGCTCACTGTAACAATGTGATCAAGCTTTTGTAATAATCCATCCTTACCCTCTACTGTTAAAGAGAAGCTTCCTTTTCTTTTCTTTGTTTATAGAAATATCTTTTATTCTCTTGGCATTTTCAAGGAGTATTAAAACCCAGAGTCTCAGACACTCACATCCATGCACACACCCACTAACACACAATGAGATATAATCAAACAGCAGATGTCACTGACTGTTGGGAGTGCTGAGACCCAGCTGATGCCTCATGTCCAAGTGGGTTATAAACCAAGCATAAACAAACCCATTGCCGTTGAGTCGATTCCTACTCACAACAACCCTATAGAACAGAGTAGAACTGGCCCATAGGGTTTCCAAGGAGTGGCTGATGGATTCTAACTGCTGACCTTTTGGTTAGCAGCCCTATCTCTAACCACGGTATCACCAGGGCTCCAGGTCAGGTATAGCTGCCAAGTAAATATTGACAGCAACCTCAGGTAACTTTCAGGGATTTTTAGAGATAGAAAATGCACATACATGATTACTGACCCGTATAAGTAAGTGGGAGCCCTGGTGGCCCGGTGGTTAAGAGTTCTGCTGCTAACTAAAAGATGGGCAATTTGAATCCACCACCTGCTCCGTGGAAATCCTATAGAGCAGTTCTACTCTGTCCTATGGGGTCGCTATCTGTCAGAACCCACTTTGATCACACCTAACAAGAACAGCCTTTGAATTTTTTTTTATATGTAAGATAACTGCTCCAATTATAGTAATACATTTCTGTTATTGTGAAATCATTTTAGTTTCCAATTAAAAAAAAAAAGGGCTAGGTAAATAATTCCCATTCATATTCTCTTTTTTTTTCTTTTTGACAATATTTATTGAGAAGCTGAAATGAATGCAGTTAATTCACTTTTGCAAAGCTTGAGATTAAATTAAAAAAAAAAAAAAAAAAAACCTTTCTGGAATTCAATCTTCTACCCTGCAATTATGTTATGTAGCAGGGGGTATAATATCTCTGGAAAGGAAACTAATTTTAGTACAGGGAAATTCATCTGACTTTTTCTTTGCCAAATTAATATTTTAGTGATAGGATTTTGTTAAGTGAGAAATTAAATTATATATTCAATTTAATAAACTACTTCCACCTTTACTCATACTTGCTATCACCTGCTGTTGGTCTTCCGCACCTCTCTTTATGCTGTTTCAGCCATGCTGGACTGTTTGCTATCCTCAAGTACATCAAGGATTCTCCCAGCATAGAACTTTTATGCTTGCTATTTTCTATTCTAAAGCCGGACTTCTTTTTCCTAATTAAGATATTTCTGGTGATTATGATATATAAAATAACATTCAAAACCGAATCACTCAATATCACTTTTGATAGCTTGACTTATTTATTAACTGCTTCACCCTCCTTTCCCCCGACAAGCTTAGAATGTAATGGTATGCAAAGTATAAATGGCAGTTTACTATTTATTTCTAAATCCCTTGTCTTCTGAAACTTTTTAAGTTATAATTAGTTCCGGAGATATTTTTTGACACATTTTTACATTTGCATTTATGGTCTCAAAGGAAACAAGGAGATATGAAAATAATATAATTAAGTGAAAATAAACACATGAATTTTTTTTAAAACTAAAAATGAAAGCACATGTAACACCTACAATGTGGATGACACTATCCAAATGCTTTAGAAAAACTAGCTTATTTAATGTTCATATTAAGGAAGAGAAAAAGATGCCCTGGACATTTCAGTGATTTTTAGATATGGAAAATGCACAGACATGATTACTGACCTGTGTAAGTAACCGGGAGCCCTGGTGGCCCAGTGGTTAAGAGTTCTGTTGCTAACTAAAAGATCAGCAGTTTGAATCCACCAGCTGCTCTTTGGAAACCGTATGGAGCAGTTAGTTCTACTCTGTCCTGTGGAGTCTGTCACTAATAGCGAAGTGTCTGCTGTTAAGCAGAAGAGTCAGTACATGACTACGGATAATTTTTCTGGTGTTGGACACCACATATGACTTAGCTACAGCCTATAACAGCCTGTAAGTTTCTAAAAAAAACTAAAAAATGTAGATAAGTTTGAATTCTGTAAACGGTGCCAAATTAATGACTTGTATTTTTTTTTTATGTTTATATTTTTTTCAGGGCTTAAATTCATTGATTTGATACATGGATTTTTAGGAACCTCTAGGCACCCTGGTGGTATATAGTGATTAAAAGCTCAGCTGCTAACCAAAAAGTCAGCAGTTAGAATCCACCTGCCCCTCCTTGGAAACCATGTAGGGCCACTCTACACTGTCCTATAGGGTCGCCATGAGTCGGAATCAGCTTGACAGCAAGGGGGTATTATACTTGAGACTTGGTAGTAAACAACTGTAAAATATCACTATAAAACGCATTATCTTCAACCATTACTTTACCTTTTATTTTAATCTAAATTATTTATGTGATTGTAACATGGCGATGGTTTTTTCTGGTTATTTATGAGGGTGTTTTCCAGACCAAGGGTTACTATAGATTATTTTTAGCAACTGGATTTCATTCTGTGTAGCTGAAAATTAGATATTGCTCTTTGTTTAAAACATGTTCTTCTATATATAAAATGTCTGACCAAAATATGCTATAACTATTCATGAGATGAACATGGTTGTCAATGAGTATATAAGGCAGTAATTGAAGTAGTTAATTATTATAATCAAAAGGCTGAGTAATTTCTTTGGTAGAGACATGGGGATAGAACACCCTTGATAGAGCTCCTGGTAATTGTTACTAAATATCTTAATAGATATTTTTCATATGCATAAAGATAAGATTATACCCCAAAGACTTCAATAGTGTAGTTTTTAAAACTCTTTCAAAATGGCGGGCAAAGTAGTTTAATCGATCTCTAAACAATGAATAAAAAGTAAGGAATAAAGATTTCACAACCTGTGAAGCTGTATAAATACAAACGTTTTGTTATATAATTTCTCGGAAAACCAAAACCAAAGCAAATCCAGTGCTGCTGAGTCGAATCCGACTCATAGCGACCCCATGGGATAGAGCAGAACTGCCGCATAGAATTTCCAGGGAGCGCCTGGTGGATTCAAACTGCTGACCCTTTGGTTAGCAGTCATAGCACTTAACCACTACGCCACCGGGGTTTCCGCTCGGAAAACAGTGTATGGATAAAAATGGATATGCACTTTGTTTTTACTATTAACAGTAACTGTTAAAGTAGATTGTTCATGTAGAAAATTTTAACATTATTGAAATCTAACAGTTTTGCCCTAAACACCACAGGTAACTTCACAAGCATAAATTATATTTCATCCTAATGAGATTCAGGGTCAAATATCACTCCACAATAAAATTTCATGTCATTATTCATAAATGCATTTGGTGACTTTTGTAGAAAAAATAATTTAGTTGCTCTACACAGATGCTTTTTAAACGACTTTGATTAACCTTAACAAGAGCTGTTAAATATTTGTATATTAGAACTTCTTTCAGAGATTTCAGATTTCCATAAATGAATTCAGACACAAATTCAAATCAAAGCCATACTGCTGATAGGTGATTATCTAAATTAATAGAATTATTACCTGTCATCATATTTATATTAAATGGCAGTCATAGTTACATAATTTTATTTTTATATATTAATTGTTCATTAGATTAAAAAAATACACCTTTTTAACATTTATAATAACTTCAAAACTTAAAAAGAAATTTAATGCAGTTGAATTGATGTATGTCAAGTTCACTGACTGTCAAATGGCGTTACTTATCTAATGATAAAATAGCATTTAATCAGCTTTGATGTGATAAAATAAAACAAGATTTTCTTTGATATTCTGATACAAATCAAAAGTCTTTTGAAGCCCGTATTTATGAAGTCCTGTAGAAATGAAAACATATTGATAACCTGATAGCACATTTAGATTTCACATCACTGTAAAATCCAAGAAGCCTTTTAATTTTTTTCATAAACAAAAATACTTGGCACAGTGTTTGCAAAGGCAAATACTTAGGATTTTCTTATCAGGCATGCTAATTTTTTATTCCTAAAAATTTTTAAAGTCTGAGCCATTTTTCCACAAAAATAAAATGAAATTTTTTTTAAAAAAAATATGTATTTTGGAATTATGCTGTATATTAAACAGAATTTAATGTTCACATACACAAAATGTATGCCATAATTTTATTAAAAAAAAAGTGTGTTTGTATTTATGCAAAGATGTATAACTATTCTTTAATTTAAGACATGCTACTGTGTTTTTATATAAATGTGTAGCATAGAAGAAATTATACAGGTCATTCATTTAGAACAACTGTGAAAGTAAAGACAAGCAAAAATAACTGGTTTTGAAAATGTACTAATTTTATATTATACTCATAACTCCAAGTTTTTTTTTTTGTTGTTTAGAGAAAAGGTTATGACAGCTTATCTGAAATCTTGGAGATAATGAAACTACAAATCCTCAGTTCTTCCAGTTTAATGCAAACGTCTTTGTCCAGCCTGTCCCTTCTTAGAGTGGTAGATGAGCAGGCAGTAGTTGGAATTTACACAATCAGTCTTGTCCTTCCATGCAGACCTGCTTTTTGTTCGTCATGCTCGTGTTTACCTTTTGGACCAACTAAGCTGGCCAGTTCTATGGGCTATTGTGAGCCCTGACAAAGCAACTAAAGTCTGGCAAGCTCAACATTGTCAGTTGTTATGATGTCTTCCCTTAAGCTTCTTTGGAAGTTAAAACAATCAGGTTTTACAGTATTTAACCGGATATCTAAATTGCGGAAGCCTAATCTGGACTTGATAAAACAATTTGCTGTTAAAGAAAAAGGACATAAATATTCTCAAAGAGCTCACCTTTTGCCTGTATCTCCAAAGATTTTTAGCATGATTGGGCCGAATTTTGCCCTAGCATGAATGATAGCAAAAAAAAAAAAAAAAATCATTCTGGAAAATTCTGTGAAAAATATTGTCTATTTTGTTGGATACTCTGCTGTCTCATAGTTCTTCTGTCCTCCAGGTTGAGTGGTAAATTAAAACCTATATTTCTTCCTTTGACCAAAACTCCCTCAGCTTCCGGCTCTACTACCAGTTAAGAAATAATTATCCTTGATGGCCCTTAAGGCATTAATCTCTTTAAGAAAGCTTACCAAGTTCTTTTTGTGTTCCTCTTCTTTACCTGATTTTTATAGCTTTTTCTCTGAACATTTATTGTAATAGATAACTTGATTGTTTTTAAAAAAAATATTTAATCTTATTCTCTTTAATTATTCTTCACTGCAAGGCACCAAGCAAAGTACCTGGCTCATGGTTGTTGTGCAATAAATATCGAGTCACAAATTGAACGATAGAATAGCACCACTTGGAGAAAAAAAAAAAAAAATTTTTTTTTTTTTTTTTTTACTTGGACCAGGGTCTTAATCACTTATTTTTTTTTTTCAGCTTTGGGCAATCCTATTTCTTAGCCTCTTCTTCCTAACTTAGGTTCTCCAATTTTCTTTTTCCCTTCCTATTATGTAATATGCCAACACAGGTTGATTCCAGCTCACAGTGACACTAAAGGACAGAGTAGAACTGCCCCATAGGGTTATGCCAACAACTGAAGTGTTTTTGACCAAACTGAATCATCTTGTTTTCTATATATTTAGTCTCAGTATTTGTAAGCTCCTTGCTAATATTCACTTATTAACTTTAAATAGATTATGAACTCTTGGAAGATGGTGATCATTTATATCAGTACTTCCTTTGAATCTCTTCTCATGCTTATTACAAAGGTAAAGACCAAATGGTTCTATCACTAACCCTTTTCAAGCCATAAGAACATCTTAACCTTGTCTCCTTTCATCTAATCTTGAATTCCTCTATTTCATTTTCTAAATTTTCTTGAAGTTAATATTTCTTAATTGAATATAACTATATACACAACAGATATACAAGTAACCATGATGAAATAATATATATATAATTGTATATTCATTTAGCTTAAGCCACTTTGAGTTGGGTTTTATGTCCCTCGCAACTTAAAATATCCTGATCAACAAGCAGTGTCTATCTCTGAATATGGAAATTAATGCCTTCGAGAGGGAGAAAGGAGGGTGATCTTCAAAGAAAGAGCTGAGAAGTTAAATATTTTCTGGGGGTTGGATTTTATTCTGGCTTATTTCCCATGTATGGGGAATGTGAAAATATGATGGAAAGAAGAATGGAAGGACACCGGGTTACGCTTTTTTTTTTTCTGTTTACGAAATTTCTGTTTCAAGTCTGCCTTCAAGTTTTAATAATTAGCTTGTGCAATATTTAATTGAAATTAGAGTGAATATGTTGACTTTGGTGCATTTTATTAAAAATGCTACAAACTTTTTAGACCGAAAGTTAAAAAAAAACATAAATGTCTGGTTCCTTGGTTTTAGTTGTATATCTGAAGCATCCATAAAAATAATTAAATTCTTACATGATATTAATTTTTGAAAGTGTAATTTAAAGTATTTGTGATGAATCTTGTTATAATCAGTCCAGTGGTTCAACCATGCTCATCACCAATAATACGACCCAATGAATCTAAGCCTTATTAAAATTGTGCATTCTCAGCTCCCTGGGTGGTACCTGGATAGTGCAAATGGTTAACACATTCAACAGCTAACCAAAAGTTTGGAGGTTCAAGTCCATCCAGAAGCTTCTCCAAAGAAAGGCCTGGCAATCCATTTCCAAAATATTAGCCATTGAAAACCCAAGAGAGCATGGTTCTACTCTGACACACATGGGATTATAATGAGTCTGAATTGACTGGACTCCATAGCAATTTTTTGGTGTTCTTAGCTCCAGTGTGACTCATAGAGGCAAACTTAAGGCAAAGGTATAAGAATTCATGTGTAAGAATTCTGAATACTTCATAGCTCACCATTTAAATCAGATAAGGGTAAGATAATTATTTTTACTAATTTTTAATAAAATTTTACATGGGTATTCTGGAAAAAAATGACATTGAATAAAATATTTCTGTTAAAATAAACCTGTTGGTCTGTAACAGGACAATAACAAGACTGCATTCTAAGTAAATAATCATTTTTTTTTCCAAATGTCCTTTGACACAATCAAAATTAAATACCTAGTACTGATTTTAATTAGAAAATTTTTGTAAACATCAGTGATTAAAGGTTGTAGTTCAACTAATATGCAAATAAATCTCTACTGCATGGTAATAACATCCACACTGTGTATATTTGTCTTTTCTCAAAATATTTTCTTGTATATATTCTCGTTTAATCCTTATTAACAGCCCATTTCAAGTAGGTGCTACATTATGCATTCGAAAAATAGGTCACTTTAATCTCAGAGAGAGTATGTCTAAAGGCTGATCACTGCCATAGGGATGTTTCTAATCTGTATTTCTTGAGTCCAGGTAGAGTAAACTTACTCTCCTCACAATCAATTAATATTACCTCCCTCTTCACTAATAGGAAGCGAAAGAATAAAGTTAAACAGTGTCTGGCAAAGAGAGCAGCATGTGAATAAAACTATTGCTTGAATAGCTTTTTATATAAGTGAATCGTAGTGCTAGTTGGATAATATGCTCTTTGCAGTACCTACATTTTTTTTTTTAATTTCAGAATACCTCAGATGATCCTTCAACTCCCTGCAGCCTCCATACACATAAATGTGTATCAGTATTTAAAAATAACTTCAAAACAACGTGAGTTTCTCTATTATTGCTTCCAGAAGCATTTATGATTTAAAACACAACTGGTTTAAACGTATCCTGAATGACACAACGATTAAATACATGAGTATCACCCTAAATATTTAACCATTTCTTTTCCAAATATTAAATGAACAAACAAAAAGTGGAGAGATTCTTTAAAATCTCAAGACAAACGAGCACTCTCAGTGTAGGCTGCCAGACAAAACACAACACATCAGTTAAATTTGAATTTAATGTTAGCAAAGGATAACTTTTGTGTAAATACATCCTACATAATGTTTTAGAGATACATAAACAAAAAATGTCATCATGTATCTAAAATTAAAATTAACTGGGATCCTTATATTTTTATCTGCTGAATACGGTAAGCTTATCTTAAAGCAAATTCATTTTTAAATCTGTCAATCTGATACTATGGCCTGCTATTAAAAATCAGCAACTAAAAATAGATTAAACCAGGATTTGTTGGAGCTAGGTGAGTTTCACCAGTTAAGAATTTGTTTTTTTAAAATAATTCAGCAATTTTTGTGTCTGACGTATATTCAGCTTTAATAATATGTCTGATATATATTAAACTATTCTTTAATGATTGTGGTATGAGTAAAGAAAAATGTACATAAACATATATAAATTACTGAAATAACTTAAGATCTCTTTATTTTAAAAATAATCTTTTTTTCTCCTTTTAACTGTTTAGAATGTTTCAGAATTCAATTAAATTATTCATCTTTCCATTCAACATTCACTTATCATGTCTCTACTGTTTTCCCCCAAGCTCTGTTCTGGGAGCTATTTGTAGGTATAGAGAAGTGCCATGAAGAAATACTATGAATCTGGGAGAGATTACATGCCATTGTTATTGCACAAAGTGAAATATAACATTAATAAAGGGATTGATATCAAATGGAGGCAAAAGATAATGTTATAAAAAAAGGAAAATGATGCAACTTAAACTGGAATATGGAAGATGAGTGAAATTTCCACTTGGGAGAAAAGATATTTGGGGAAGAGGAAATCACTTGATTAGGACTTAGAGACGGGAAATATCAAAGGATTTGGTTTGATCAAGGTTGATATGCAACTTATATGGGAAACAAACGCATTTTAGAAAAATAGTCATGAAGCCCATACTATGCCTTGAATGCCAGGATCAACACTCTGCTCTGTTTGGCCTGGTTATATAATAATGTATGATAGTATCTAGTATCTAAGGCAGCTTCAAAATGTTGCTCCAATAATAGTTAACCACTCAAAAGTGGATGAGAAATTATAGGAAAAATAATAGCGACTTATGCCAGAGAAACAGTGACCAATGTCATTGTTGATGGAATGGTGTGCTCTGTATGTTCCCTGTAACATTAGCTAGGGCTCTGGTGACCTTTTGCTATGGAATGAACTGTGTTCCCCAAACATGTATGTTGAAGCCCTGATCCCTGTACCTTTGAACATGAACATGTGTAGAAATAAGGTCTTTCTTTGAAGATGCTATCATTTAAATTAAGGAGGCCACGCCTGAGTCGGGTGAGTCCTGAACCCAACCTACTGTGTCTTGCAAAGGGGAGAACAGAAAAAGAGACAGAGATGCACACAAGTGGAAGACAGATGCCATGCGAAGATGCATCTAAAAGTCAAGAAATGTGTGAGGTTAACAGAAACTGAAGAAGACAAAGAAGTATCTTTCCCTAAGTGGACACAGAGAGCATGGCCTGGCTGACATCCTGAATTTGGACTTGTGGGTTCTGAAACTGAGACAATTAATTTCTGTTCTTTAAAGTCACCTACTTTGTAGTATTATATTATAGCAATCCTAAGAAATTCAGGTACCTTCCTGTGTTGATTTTCTTAGGGCTTACTCTGGGAACTCTCTTTCCTTTCTGCATCTTTTAAGGCCAAGCTCAAAACTTCCTTGGTTTCTAAGGTCTCCCTTATTTCATATGCCACTCTTTCCCAAAAGGCTGTAAATCTATCTTTATTTTACAGAAATCATACAACATACTGACATTGATGATACGTAATTTTATCTTTAGTTAAAAATGAAATAAAACAATTATTTTAAAAGCAAAACATGAAAACAGTAGTTTCAAAACTTGAATTAATAATATTCAGGCCAAAGGCTTTGAGACAATTACGGTATAAAACTAGATAAAAACCAAAAAAATGAAACCCACTGCAGTCAAGGGGATTCTGGATCAGTGTGACCCTATAGAACAGAGTAGAACTGTCCCATAGAGTTCCCAAGGAGTGTCTGGTAGTTTCAAACTGCCGACATTTTGGTTAGCAACCGTAGCTCTTAACTACTCTGCCACAATAACTGTATAGTAGGTAAAATTCTAAGGTAGTTTCCACAATCCTGCCCCTTAGTGTCATATACCTGCTCCCAAATTTTCAACCATATACTAATGTAGATAAAATAAATGGATTTTGCAGATGTAATTAAATTCCCAAGTAATTTAACTTTAAAATAAGGAGATTATTTGTATAGGAATGGCCTAATCACATTATCCTTTTAAATCTGGGTCTAGACTGAAAGAGAATTGATGCCTTTGAATTATGGCGATGGTGAAGAATATTGAATATACCATGAACTGCCAGAAGAATGAACAATTCTGTCTCAGAAGAAGTATACTCAGAATGGTCTTTAGATGTGAGGATGGAGAGACTTCTCACATACTTTGAACATATTGTCAGGAAGGATCAATCCCTAAAGAAGGATATCATGCTTGGTAAAGTAGAAGGTCAGCAAAAAAGAGAAAAACCTTTGACATGATGGATTGACACAGTGGTTGCAACAATGGGCTCAAATAGAACAACAATTGTGAAGATGGTACAGGACTGGGCAGTGTTTTGTGTTGTTGTACATAGGGATGCTATGAGTTGGAACCAACTCGATGGCACCAAACAACAACAGAAAAAAGAGGACATTACAGGAATTCAAAGCATGAGAAGAATTTGGCCCATGAGTAATTCTCCATCCCTGCCATTGAAGATGGAAGAATGTCAAGTGACAAGGAGTGTAACCGGTGAGTTTGAGTCCTGCCTGGCACAACCCCTCAAGTTAAGCAAGAGACACCAGGCCTTTGAGAAAGCTGGCCAAGCAAGGAGCTTGGGGACTAAGTCTCAAATAAAGCTCCCCAATGTTGGGGATTCCAGGGTAGTTTGGGGATAGAGAAATTACGTGTAATTCAGGAAGTTTCTGGGAATAGGTGAGCAGTTCCAGAAACTAACTAACACGTATGGGGTGCAGTGGGAGTGGAATATGGTGGCTAGGGAGTGTGCTTTTTCAGGGTATGGCCTATGAAATCCATTTAAGGACAGCTTAGTGGCTTATTGCAAATGTCTAAATGGAGAGGTCATAAAGCGGCCTTGATCAGAGGAATAGTAAGGTGACCTTGAGCTACCACACAGGATGCGTTATCATGAACTCACATACCTGGTGTGTGATGGGAGGAGGTGGAAGAGTTTAACCCTGTCAATTACTTTCCAGGGGGGGCAACTGTTTAACCCACTCTGTTACAAGAGTATAGGTGTCTCTAAGAGCTGAGTGTAGTCCCTTGCTGACACCCAGCAAGGAAACAGGAACCTCAGTAATACAACCATATGTAACTGAATTCAGCCAACAACAAGAATGAGTTTTCAAGTAGATTCTTTATGAGAACCTCCAGAGGAAAACTGAGTCTGGCTGAAACCTTAATTTTAGCCTTGTCATACCCTCAGCAGAAACCAAGTCATGATATGCTCAACTTCTGGCATAAAGAACTATAAGCTAATAAATGAGTGTTGTACCAAACTATTAAGTTGTGCTAATTTGTTATTCAGCTATAGAAAACTAACACACACTACTCGATGGCAACGTGTTTGTTTGGAGCCCTGGTGGCATAGTGGTTAAAAGTTCAGCCGCTAACCAAAATGTCGGCAGTTCAAATCCATCAGCTCTTCCTTGGAAAACCCATGGGGCAGTTCTACTGTGTCCTATAGGGCCGGTATGAGTTGGAATCCACTAGATGGCAACAGGTTACTGTTACAGTATATAGTATTTTGTTACATATTAAATTCTTTTGAATCTTTCTAGATTCTCTAGAATTGTTTCTGTACATGTAATGCATATTTTAAATGTTGTTGTTGTTAGAAGCCATCGATTCATAGCAACCATATGCACAACAGAACAAAACACTACCTGGTCCTGCACCATGCTCAAAATTCTTGGTATGCGTGAGCCCATTGTTGCAGCCACTGTATCAGTCCATCCTATTGATTCCCTACTTTATCAAGCTTGATGTCCTTCCTAATAACACATCCAAGCATGTGAGATGAAGTCTCACCATCCTCACATCTAAGGACCATTCTGGCTGTAGTTCTTCCAAGGCAGATTTGTGTGTTCTTCTTGCAGTCCATGGCATATTCAATGTTATTCCCCAACACCATGATTCAAATGTATAAATTTTTCTCTAGTCTTCCTTATTGGTTGTCTAGTATTTGCATGCATATGAGGTGATTAAAAACACCATGGCTTGGGTCAGGCACACCTTAGTACTCAAAGTGACATCTTTGCCTTTTAATACTTTAAGGAGGTCTTTTGCAACAGATTTGCCTAATGAAATACGTCATTTGATTTCTTCACTGCTGCTTCCAAGGGCATTGATTATGGATCCAAGTAAAATGAAATCCTTGACTACTTCAAATTTTTCTCCATTTATCAAGATGTTGCTTATTGATCAAGTTGTGAGGATTTATGTTTTCTTTAGGTTGAAGTATAAGCAATACTGAAGGCTGAAGTCTTTGATTTTCATCAGCTAGTGCTTCAATTTGTCTTCACTTTCAGCAAGCCTTTTAAATACATATAGGCAAAAACACAGTTTAAGGATTCCTGGTGGGACAACATTTAAAGTACTTGGCTGTCACCTGAAAGGTCAGTTTTTGGAATGAAATCAAGAACATCATACATGAAGAAAGCACATGTCATTAAAAAGACAAGAAAGAAAGAAAAGACCAAAATGGATGTCAGAAGAGACTTTGAAACTTGTTCTTGAATGTAGAGTAACTACAGCAAATGGTAGAAACCATGAGGTAAAAGAGCTGAACAGAAGATTTCAAAGGGTAGCTAGAGGAGACACAGAAAACTATTATAATGAAATGTGCAAAGACCTGGAATTAGAAAACCAAAAGGGAAGAACATGCTTGCCATTTCTTAAGCTGAAAGAACTGGAGAAAAAAATTCCAGCCTCAAGTTGCAATTTTCAGGGATTCTATGGGCAAAATATTGAATGATACAGGAAGCTTCAAAAGGAGATGGAAGGAATACACAGAGTCATTGTACCAAAAAGAATTAGTCAACATCCGACCATTTCAAGAGGTAGCATATCATTGAGAACCGATGATACTGAAGGAGGAAGTACAAGCTGAACTGAAGTTAATGGTGAAAAACAAGGCTCCAAGAAATGATGGAATAACAATTGAGATATTTCAACAAACAAATGCAAAGCTGCAAGGGCTCACTTGCTTGTGACAAGAAATTTGGAAGACAGATACATGGCCAATTAACTGTATTAGATCTGTATTTGTGACCATTCCAAAGAAAGGTGATCCAACAGAATGCTGAAATTATCAAACAATATCATTAATATCACTCGTAAGTAAAATTTTGCTAAAGATAATTCAAAAGGGTTTGTAGTAGTGCATCAGTAAGGAATTGCCAGAAATTCAAGCTGGATTCAGAAGAGGATGTGGAATGAGGGTCACCATTGTTGATGTCAGATGGATCTTGGCTAAAAGCAGAGAATACCAGAAAGATGTTTATCTGTGTTTGACTATACAAAGCCTTCAACTGTGTGGATCATAACAAATTATGGATAACATTATAAAGAATGGGAATTTCAGAATATTAATTGTACTCGGGAAAAACCTGTATATAGACCAAGAGGCAGTCATTCATACAGAACAAGGGAATACTCTGTGGTTTAAAATTAGGAAAGACTTGCATCAGGATTGCATCCTTTTACCATACCTATTCAATCTGTATGCTGAGCAAATAATCTGAGAAGTGGGACTATATGAGGTAGAATGGGGCATAAGGATTGGTTGTAGAAAGCAAAGAAGACTTGAAGCACTTACTGATGAAGATCAAAAACCAAAGCCTTCAGTATGGACTACACCATAAAGAAAACAAAAATCCTCACAACTGGACCAATAAGCAACATCATGACAAATGGAGAAAAGACTGAAGTTGTCAAGGATTTCATTTTACTTGGATCCACACCCATGGAAGCAGTAGTCAAGAAATAAAGGCTGCATTGCTTTGGGCAAATCTGCTGCAAAAGACCTCTTCAAAGTGTTCAAAAGCGAAGATTCACTTTGAGGACTAAAGTGTGCCTTACTCAAACCATGATATTTTCAGTTACCGCATATGCATGCGGAAGCTGGACAATGAATAAGCAAGGTCTAAGAAGTGATGCCTTTGAATTATGGTGATGGTGAAGAATATTGAATATACCATGTATTGCCAGAAGAATGAACACATCTGTCTCAGAAGTACAGCCGAATGGTCCTTAGATGTGAGAGGGTGAGATCTTGTCTCTCATACTTTGAATAAGTTGTCAGAAAGGACCAGTCCCTGGAGAAGGTCATCATGCTTGCTAAAGTAAAGGGTCATTCAAAGAGAGGAATACCATCAATGAGATGGATAGACACAGCTGCTACAAGGATGGGCTCAAGCATAGAAATGATTGTTTGGATGACACAGGACTGGGTAGTGTTTGGTTCTATTGTACGTATGGTTACTATTAGTCGGAATTGACTCAATGGCACCTAACAACAACAATAACATTTAAAGAATCTTCTCTTTGACATCTTGTATTTCTCTTCCCTCATCACGTTTTTATTTATCTCAACAAAGCAGTAAGCAAAATTGAGTGTGAAACACACAGTATTAGCACTCATATTTTAACAAGAAGTGAGAAACCTACATACGATGCTGATTCATAAAGTGCTGTGAATTTTGAAAACCTGGGAGACTTCTTATGAACAATTGTAGTTATTGATGGTATAATAACTCAGTAAATACCTTGACTTTCTATGATACACTTAATGACTGGGCTATAGACAACCCAACTTAGCAATTAATACAGCACAGAAGAAGCAATCAACCAGCGTTATTATCTATAAATTATACTAATCCTGGAAAGTGTGAACCTAGCTTGGAGATAAATAGAAGGTACAATGGGACCTTATTATGAACAGGAATAAACAACAGCAACACAGTGTTTAACACTATACATATATGTATGTATATAGATAAACTGATAATTCAGCAGTTAACACTATTGTATAAAATCCAACTTTTTTCTTTTTGCATGCATAATTTTTACAGCTGCTTTTCAAAACAAGCTCCAGTAGAAGAATATAAAGACATTATATTTTGATAAATATTTTGATTGATAGTAGGGAATAAAAAAAAAAAAAAAGCTAAAAATGTGCTCACACAGATAAATTTGTAGCTTCAATTGGGTCTGTTTCCGTGTGTTGGATTATATTCCAGTTTTATGAGAGAAAAGCCTGTCCCTGCCAGCCTATCTCTACTTGGCAATCAAGTGGTAAGTAGATAATGTGTCCTTCTAGTTAGGAAGGGTGACATGGCATCCTAAGGGCCAGAAAAATGGTACACAGTAAGAAATATTTGATAATTAAAAATAAAAGAAATAAATGATAAATTCCCAGCTCAGCAAATTAAGCACATGGACCCATATGCATATCAATATAAACAATCAGCTATTCATTTGCTTTTCAAGATAGGGCACTGTAGGAGAAACAGAAAACGTTGATGTTCTCTTTTGTTTCCAATGTGACACGTTATCCTCTAATCCCTGTCAAACTTTAGCTATAAGTACTCCTCTGAAATCAGCGATTTTCAAATTCAGTTATAGCTTGCTTATAGCATATAAATCAGAGATTAATGGAAAACCTGATGATTATCAAAAAAGTGTTTTGTTGTTGCTATTGTCTTGTCTTTTCTTCCCAAGAACATGAACTACTGAATGTGAAAGCACTAAGAACAATTATCCTAAATAACCACTTTCTGTATTTCTTTCCACTTTAATCTTCAGCATATGGATTTTCATGGGGTTTGAAACACCAGCTGGTATTTTTAAAACTTTGTCCATAGACATAATGATTTTATTTGAGACACAAAACATTAGATAGGCGACATAAGATAACACATTAAATGTTCTGAGAAATGGACGTCACCTGTGAATAGAGGGATTTGCGATCTTCCATAATGTAGCTAGAAATACAAAAAGAATGGAAGTATCCAGAATGTACTGCAAAATCACAGAAACGTCTACACTTTTTCTGATAGTAAGTGAGGTGAGATCCAACAATATTTTTTTTTACTAAAATGTAACATTCATATGTTAAAATGTATAAATTATAAGCATCAGATCCCTGGATTTTTACCAAGTGAACACTGCTGTGAAACTAGCAAACATGTCAAAATATAGAATATCAAAATTCCCCACAATTCTCCCTTGTACTTCTATCCAATTGCTACAACTCTGAAAATTGTAATCACTTTTCTGAAATCTACCACTACAAAAGGCTCTGCCTGTTTTTCAACATGATGAATGTAAACTATTCTATTTATGGATTCCTTAAACATTATGTCTATGACATTCATTTGTGTTGATGCACATAGCTGTACTTTGTTGATTCTTCTTGCTGTGTAATATTCCATTGTAGGAATAATTCTAAATTTACTCCTCCATCCTACTTTATCCATTTGACTATTGTGGTAATTTGAGTCATTTCGAATTTGGAGATGCTATGAAAAAAGATTGTTTAAATATTCTTGTATTTATCTTAAGTGACATATGCACAGATATCTGCTGGGTATATAACTATGAATATAATTAATACGTCATAAGATATACTTTGGCAAATCCTACTAAATGGTTTCAGAGTAGTTGTAACAATTCCCGCTCTCACTAGAAGTGTATGAGAGTTCCCGTGGCTCCATATCCCTACTAACACTTGGTATTGGAATTTTTGCTTTAATTGTAGCCATTTTAATATATTTAAAATAAGATTTTATTGCGGTTTTAATTCATGTTTCCCTGATGACTAATGATGTTGAGCATCTTTTCATCAGCTTTTTTTGGATAACACCTTTTATCAAGTCCTGTCCAACTTCTTTGCTCATTTAGTTTTAAATTTTTATTGTCTATCTTTGTTGTTGTCAGGTGCCTTCAAGTCAGTTCTGACTGATAGCAAACCTATGTACTGCGTAACAAAACACTGCCTGGTCCTGTGCTATCCTCATAATCCCTGTTATGCTTGAGCACATTGTTGCAGCCACTGGGTCAATCCATCTCACTGAAGGTTTTCCTCTTTTTCGACAACCTTCTACTTTACCGAGCATGATGTCCTTCTTCAAGGACTGATCCCTCCTGGTAACATGTTCAAAGTGTGTGAGATGTAGTCTTGCAATCCTTGCTCTAAGGAGTATTCTGGTTGTACTTCTTCCAGACAGATTTGTTCTTTTGACAGTTCATGGTATATTCAATATTCTTCTCCAACACCACAATTCAAAGGCATCAATTCTTCTTAGGTCTTCCTTATTCACCATCCAACTTTCACATGCATATGAGATGACTGAAAATACCATGCCTTGGGTCAGGTGCACCTTAGTCTTCAAGATGACATCTTTGGTTTTTAATCCTTTCAAGAGGTCTTTTGCAGCTGATTTGCCCAATGCCATTCATCTTTTGATTTCTTGACTGCTGCTTCCATGAATGTTGATTGTGGATCCAAGTAAAATGAAATCCTTGACAACTCTAATCTTTTCTCCATTTATCATGATGTTGCTTATTGGTCCAGATGTGAGGATTTTTGTTTTCTTTATGTTGAGGTACAGTTCTTACTGAAGGCTGTGGTCTTTGATTTGCATCAGTAAGTGCTTCAAGCCCTCTTCACTTTCAGCAAGTAAGGTAGTGTCATCTGCATAACGCAGGTTGTTAGTTAGTCTTCCTCCAATCCTGATGCCCTATTCTTCTTCATATTGTCCAGATTCTAGAATTTTTTGCTCAGCATACAGATTGAATGATATGACGAAAGGGTACAACTCTGATGCACACTTTTCCTGACTTTAAAACTCGAAGTATCCCCTTGTTCTGTTCCAAATCTGCCTCTTGATCTATCTACAGGTTCCTCATGAGCACAATTAAGTGTTCTGGAGCCCTCACTCTTGATATTGTTATCCATAGTTTGTTATGATCCACACAGTCGAATGCCTTGGCAGAGTTAATAAAACACAGGTAAACATCTTTCTGATATTCTCTGCTTTCAGCCAGGATTCATCTGACATCAGCAATGCTATACCTGTTTTGATATCCTCTTCTTAATCTGGTTTGAATTTCTGACAGTACCCTATTGATATACTGTTGCTGCCACTTTTGAAAAATCTTCAGCAAAATTTTACTTGCATGTAATATTAATGATATTTTTCCATAATTTCCACATTTGTTGGATCATCTTTCTCTGGAATAGGCTCAAATGTGGATCTCTTCCAGCCAGTTGGCCAGTTAGCTATCTTCTGAATTTCTTGGCATTGATGAGTGAGCACTTCCTGCACTGCATTCGTTTGTTGAAACATCTCAATTGGTGGACTACCTTCCACACCGGACAATATAAAATTCTTAGTAATGTTTATTATTAATTTTAATCATAGAATAAAAAAAATGTAGGTGATAAATGTGGTTAATTGCTTAAATGCAATATTTCTTAGAATACATGAATACTTACAACAAAATTGTTTTGTAAAATTGTTCTACATTGAATTACTTCATTAGTTACAACATTATTAATAACTAAGAGGAAGTCTTTTCTTGATTTTTTTTCCTTCTTTTCCTTTAATTACTACTTCACTATCAAAAAAGTTACTGATATAGGTTCACAGATGCTAATTACTATAATAGTGTAGCTAAAACACCAGAAAATTTGACAAAATCAGCATCAAAAACAACAGGATACTTGTAATGCATGTAGACAAACAAGTGATTCAGAGAGTCATTGTAATTGGTTAATAATGACAGCTCTGACCTGAACATATTAAAAAAAAAAGAAAATTGCTCTCAAGTCGATTCAGACTCATAGTGATCCTATAGGACAGAGTAGAACTACCCCATAGGATTTCCAAGGAGCAGCTAGTAGATTTGAACTGCCAACCTTTTGGTTAGCAGCTGTAACTCTCAACCACTGTGGAAGACATTAGAAGATTCAAGAAGTAAATTAGCAGAAAATTTTAGCCATGTAGGTATTTCAATACAGATGGGCTTATGAAAAATATTTTTGCTGTTATAATTAACTACAGGAATATTTTTATAAAAATAATAAATTCCTGATGAAACACTGCACAAAAATTTTATACACAGTCATTTTGGTGTCACCTGTCTAACAGTGTCACCTAGTGTGGTCCATGCCCACTGCCACCCTAGTGACACTGCTGCAATCTGCTTTCAAAAGGTCACAGCTTTGAAAATCTTACTTTACAGCACATATGGTGACCATGAGTAATAATTGAATCAACAGTAACTTAAAAAAATATATATATTAAGTATTCATGCTCTAATTTAACAACCAGGTAGGTCAGCAATCATAAATATTACAGAAAAGAAAAATCAATACACATTGGAAGATAATCTAAAACTCACTTTGAAAAGTTTTAAATCAGAATGTTAGATATGAAATTGCACTAGGATGTTTAAAGGTAAATAATTATGAATATCGTGAACTATAAACATAAATTTTACCTTTTACTCACATATTAAAATTTTCTCAAGTATCTAGTGATCTGCAGAAATGAATACAAGGAGGAGAACAAGTTTTCTCCCTTGAACCATAAAATCTACAGTAAAAAATCACATCAGATGTTATGTAAAAGCCTGAGAATGAAAAAATTTCTTTTCAGGCAGAAATATTTTACTATAACATGGAGAAATCAGAAATAATGTTCATCCATTGTGAGAATATTGATGAAGTTGTGCCACAGAGATGCCATTGCCAATAACTACCCCAAAATTGTCTATTTAAGGTGTAATTCCACTGTGAGAAAGTTGTTTGACAAGAAAAAAGGTTATTAACATCTAGGTTTCAAAATCCTCCACTTCCTGCCTGACCTGAATTCCTGAATAAAATAATGAGGAAAGCAGGAAGAGATAACAAGAGCCATGATGGTGGATTTTCAGCAAGCATCTCTTTTTTTTTTTTTTTTTTTAAAGCATCTCATTACCTCCAGCATGAGTAGCAGCATCAATTAATGACAAAAATACAGTGGAAACAGTAAAAACTGGATATCTCAGAGAACACTATGAACTAAAAAAATTTTTTTTTTTTTTAGAGAACATATATTCTCTTGGTCCTATACTTTTTTATTGCTGTTGTTGTTGTTAGGCAGCCTTGAGTCGGTTCCAACCCATAACGACCCTATGTACCACAGAACAAAACATTGCCCGGTCCTCCGCCATGTTCACAATCGTTGCAGCCACTGTGTCAATCCACCCCGTTGAGGGTCTTCCTCTTTACCTCTGACCCTGTACTCCACCAAGCATGATGTCCTTTCCAGGGACTGAGCCCCCCTGATAACATGTCCAAAGCACGTAAGATGCAGTCTCGCCATCCTTGCTCTTTTTTATTAGAGTCTGTGAAAAGTCTGAAGGCATGGGCAGAGTATTTTAGTAGATATCTAGTAAGGTGGAGAAGGGACTCAGGAGAAGACTTTAAGAGATATTTCTACATCTGTATTTCCCCAACATACCCATTGCCGTTGAGTTGATCCCGAGTCACAGTGATCCCATAAGATTTCCAAGGAATGTCTGGTGGATTCCAACTGCTGATGTTTTGGTTACCAGCCAAGCTCTTAGCCACTGCACCCCAGCATCCAAAAAAAAAAAAAAAACCAAATCCCTTAACCATCGTATCGATTCTAACTCATAAAGTGACCCTATATTCCTCCAGCATAGTGATCATAAAAGCAAGTAAAGAACTTCAGTTACTTTAAAATAATTTTGTCATAATTGTTGAAATGTGCTTCTGAAATATGACAATGATCAGAAACTGAACTATGTAAATAATGACATAAATTTCACTGCACCCATACCTATTAATAATAATATAACTCCCTTTGCTATTACCATTTTAATAAATAGCATCTTCATAATTGGACTTAGCACGTCTTTTACTCAGAGGGACTGATGTGTTTGTCAGACAAAAAGGTGATTCTGTTCTTTATATATAATTTTTAAATAAATTTAAATTAATAGAGCAGAATTCTAGTTTATACATTGATGTGTTATGTGTTTTGAAAACATGAATCAGCTTCGTTTTTTCAAGTCCGCTCTAGGAGACCGAAGAGATTGAGATTCTAAGACATATGGACTGAGGACCAAACTCATGACGAATGGCGAATTCACAAAAATAAATATGATCTTGTTATTTGACTTATTAGGGAAGCCATTCTGTCTTTCCAATAATTGTTTTCATTGGAAACATTCCCTGGACAGACCCAAGGTAAAAATGGAAAAAAAGAGTACGTCTTTTTTTTTTTTTTTTTCTGATCCAACTTACTATGCTCATTTCAGAAGGTACAAAGCCATAAATAAGTTAGCTAAAATAATAAATAAATATAATCAGTTGAGATCAATTATGTAAGTATGGCTTATAAACAGTATGTGATATCCAAGAGGAAAACATAAAATATAACCTAATTTTATATTTAAAAAATCTATTCCTAGCCAATATGATGAAAAGTCCTCTTCTACTTTTTATTATATATATTTTATTCCCTGGCACAAACTAATTGGCTACATAAAGTTGTATGATTGTTACTGGAAACTAAAATCATATGCCTTTTAGTAATACCCTGGGAAAGAAGCATAGGGGATTGAACCTAAATGGAACTATTGAGTCAATTCCGACTCATCATAACTAATAGGACAGAGGAGAATTGGCCCATAGCGTTTCCAAGGTTGTAATCTTTGGGAAGCAGATTGCCACATCTTTCTTCTGTGGAGCAGCTGGTGAGTTCCAACTGTTGACTTTTCAGTTAGCAGCCAAGAACTTAACCACTCTGCTACCAGGGAACCAAAACCAAACCCAAACCCAAACCCAATGCCATTGTGTCAATTCTGACTCATAGCAACCCTGTAGGACAGGGTAGAACTGCCTCAAAAGGTTTCCAAGTGTGTAATCTTCACAGAAGTGAACTGGCATATCTTTCTGTAGCAGAACTGCAGGTGGATTTCAACCGCCAATATTTTTGTTAGCAGCCAAATGCTTAACCACTGCATCATCAGAGTTTAAGTCCCCCCGCCTTTAAAAAAAAAAAAAAATTCAATTATAACTCTTTCAGTTTCTATTACAAATACAAACCCAAACCCATTGCTACTGAGTCGATTCCAACTCATGCTGACCCTATAGGACAGGGTAGAACTGCCCTATAGGATTTCCAAGGTGCAGATGGTGGATGCTAACCAACCTTTTGGTTAACAGCCATACGTCTTAATCATTGAGCCACTAGGGCTCCAGTGAGAGACAAGGATGTGATAAAGGAATAACCTTACTCTGGTAACCACTTCTTTAAACATTTTTATAGAGTTTGCCATTATTACTGTTTTTCTAACAGACAATGATTTGGGTCCTTGAAGACCCCAAAATTATATTCAACAATGTAATTTACTGTTGTATGATTCAAGAATGTAGTACAATTAAATACCATATAATTTGTATAGACTTGTACAAGGTTTTTTAAAAAGCAAAAATGTGGTACAACAAATAATTAAAGAAAAAAATGTAAATTAAACAAAAGATTTTACTTCTACATTAAAAGGAAATTAAGACGTTAGCGAACCGTGATCTAAGCCACCCTCTTACTCAGCTCAAAAGATCTGCATCTGTGAGTCAGACTATTTTCAACTGCTTTTAATTACCAGTTTTTGTGAATGTCTCAGAGACTGCAAATTAAAGAGAGCAGTGACTTGCATATTCTGCACTGTTTAAAAAGGAAATATGCTAGGGACAACACCAAATAGTGATAAAGAATCTCAGTAGTGATAGGAAGGCAAAGATAAGGTATGCATGAGGAAAAAAAAAAAAAAGTAGGAACCACAAAATCCTTATACTTTAAGGTATAAAAATAAGATTCAGAAGATTTTAGATGACTTCCAGTCCTATAATTACTGGAATTTTTTTTTTTTTCAAAAAGCACTTTATCACCAGAAACTGTTTAAACTATAGCAAGTAGCTAAAATGAGGTGGGATAGTAGTATTCTTTAGGCATGATAAAAAAAAAAAGGATTAAAATTCTTCCAAATGTGGAGCAGGTTACGTCTTCCAAAGCTTTATTTCCACCCTCCCACATATCACATAACATGGTAGCTCATATTATTCTCTGCAGCATGAAACTATTCTGGTTTTTCATTTTAATTTTTGATTTTTAATCTATGGATAGTCAGGGTATGTTGAAGGCTGAAATTTTTTTCTTTGTTTTGTTTTTTAATTAGAGTAAGCTACACCAAAGAGAAAGGAGCACTGGTGGAGCAATGGTTAAGTGCTAGCCCATTCCTTGGGAGAAAGATGTGGCAGTCAGCTTCTGTAAAGATTACAAACTTAGAAACTCTGTGGGGCAGTTCTACGCTGTCCTATAGGGACTATGAGTTGGAATCGACTCAATGACAAGTTCTAAAGTGAAAGAATTTTTACAAGTTCATCTCCAATTTATATATATTTTTTCTAAACAATAACTAGAAAAATGACTTAAAGGGCTATGGGATACATTTTATAGAAATACTGTGGTGAGTTTGATTACGTATTAGACTAGCCTATAAAACCTAACCATCAATCTTATATGTATTTGTGTATGTAAACTCTATATAACCTACGCATTTGTATTTCCCATTTCTGTTTCACAGAAGTTACACAAATAAAGATTAATTCCAATAAAAATATGATTCACAAGACATTCTTTGAATATTTGTCCAGAGAAGCCTGACCTGCCTTTAATTAGAGCACTAGTTTGTTTTTTTAATTCAAAACATTAATAAACCACATTAATAAACCAGATGTTAGTAAACAGATATGTACCAGAAGAACCACTATAAAATTCTAAAGGAGACAATTAATAAAACCTGTTGGGTAGGTTTCTTTTTTATTTACTTGATATTTTTGTTTGTTTTTGTTCTATGTGCCAGGTCATACAGCCAAATTAGTTTTAACTCATTTCTTTGAAAACCATAATGGCTCAATATATTTCTGCATAGATTCCTCAAATATTAATTAATGATATTGACTACAGAAGATGAAGATGGCATGCTCCTCAAATTTAAAAATCTTATAGTTTACAGAAGTCTTATATGATTCTGCTATTTTTCTTCAGAAGGCATAATCATGTTTCCTTATTTAGATTTTTTAATTTAATTAAGATATTAGTATTCATTATTATTCTAATTCAACGCACACATAAATTTCATTAGAGTTCAACAGAATATAAATTAAGCCTAAAAAAATAGTGTAAACTAGGGACAATTCATAGAAAAATTCCAAAAAGAATAATATATATTGGAAAGACAATGTTAGAAATGTAATGGTTCTTTCCAAAGTGCCTAATATACCCTTGAGGAACAGTATATCACCATGTTGGTTCTAATGAGACATATTTGCATCTGAAAGCAATACTAATAAAAAATTCCTTGATGGAAAAACACTAAATAGACAAAAGATAAGTGGTAACTTTGGTGAAGGGTAAGACAGTACACAATACTGGGCAAGCCAGCACAACTTATCCAAGGCAAGGTTATGGAAGCTCCACAGACACATCCAAACTCCCTGAGGGACCAAATTGCTGGGCCGAGGGCTTGGGGGACCACAGTCTTGGGGAACATCTACCTCAAATGTCTTACGTTCTACTTTGGTGAATAGCATCTGGGGTCTTAAAAGCCTGTGAGCAGCCATCTAAGACACTCCACTAATCTTGCCCCTTTGGGAGCAAGGAAGAATGAATAAAACAAAAGATACAAGGAAAAGATTAGTCCAAAGGATTAATGGGCCACATCTACCACGGTCTCCACCAGACTGAGTCCAGCACAACTAGATGGTGCCTGGCTACCATCACTGTCTGCCCTGACAGGGATCACAATAGGGGGCCTCAGACAGAGCTGAAGAAAAAAAATTCTAACTCAAAAAAACAAAACAAAACAAAAAAACTAGCCTTACTGGTCTGACAGAGACTGGAGAAACCCCAACAGTATGGCCCCTGCACACCCTTTTAGCTCAGTAACGAAGTTCATTCCCAAGGTTCACCCCTAAGCCAAAGATTAGACAGGCCCATAAAACAAAAGAAGACTAAAGGGACACAACAGCCCAGGGGCAAGGACCAGAAGACAGGAGGCGACAGGAAAGCTGGTAATAGGAAACTCAAGATCCAGAAGGGAGAGTGTTGACCTGTCATGAGGTTGTTAGCCAGTGTCATAAAACAATATATGTACTGTTTAATGAGAAACTAGCTTGTTCTGTAAACCCTCATCTAAATTAAAATAAAATAAATAAATTCCTTAACGCAAATGTGCTATTTCTCTATTTGTGGTAATTTAAGGCAAAGTGAAAAAAGGTTGATAATTTCCTCACTGAAACTATTTAGGAGTATCTTATAAATGTATTCCATATGTATGCCCAAAGAAGCTCTGGTTGGATGATCGTTAAGTACTCCACTGCTAACCAAATGGTAGACGGTTTGAGAGACAAAAGAACTGGTGATCTGCTTCTGTAAATATTACTGCTTAGAAAATCCTATGGGGCAGTTCTACTCTGTTCTGTAGGATCGCTAGATGTTGGAATTAATTCCACAGCACCAAAAAATGTACTCCCAATTCCCTATAAATCTAGTTATTCATACATTCTTTCAAAAGATACCTATGGATTCCAAGAGTTCAATACATATCATTAAAAAAAAAAGTAAAGTTTTCTTCCCTTGTGGAACATACAGTCTAGCAGGAGGAGATAGTATGGTGACAAAACATTATATATAGTGTGTAATGTTTTTGTTGTTTTTGAAAATATGCACAGCAAAAAAAAAAAAAATACACCAATTCAACAATTTCTATGTGTACAATTCAATGACATTGATTCCATTCAAGTTGTGCAACCATTCTCACCCTTGCTTTTCAATTGTTCCTCCCCATTAGCATAAACTAGCTGCCCTCTAAGCTTTCTATCTAATCTTTGCAATTGCTGGTGTCAATTTTATCCTGTATAGGTAATTTTCTTTAGGAGCCCTGGTGGCACAATTGTTAAGCCCTTGGCTGCTAACTGAAAGGTCAGAGTTTCAAACCCAACGGTGGCTTTGCAGGAGAAAGCTATGACAGTCTGTTTCCATAAAAATTAAAGCCTTAGAAACCCTATGAGGCAGTTCTACTCTGTCAGATATGGTCACTATGAGTCAGAATCAACTTGATGGCAATGAGTATACGTATTTCTTCAAGAAAGTGCAAATCTGGGATACAGGGGAGAGGTCCAGGTTGGAAGATTCCTGAGAATTTCTGGAAGTCATTAGCAGATGTCTCACATATGCTTACAAATAACTCCAGTCAGCCATCATATTGCACCTAATATTTCCTTACTCTCCTATTACTAATTCTCTCACCTGCACTTACTGAATATTGCTGTTATTTTTTCTAGGGATTGTTATCCTAGCAGGCATTGGAGTTATTTCCACGGGGTTTTGCTTCATCTCAGGTCTAACAATAATATTCCATTTCCACTGCTGAACTGAAGCCTTTGTGATAGTCGTAAAGTGCAATTTTCTATTACAGAGTGCAAGAAGACTACTTTTGCACGTGTGAGTGTTCATGTGCATGTGAGTGTGTGATTTTGGCATGAATGCTACCCTAATATATTTCTAAAACAACAATAATGTACGACAGTTCAATTTCAAAATAAAAATATTTAACACTTACATCAACCTATAAAGATTGACTGTCAACAGGAAAATTCCCTAAAAGGGGCTTAGAATTAAATATTTCATTCAAGATTTTGGTGGAAAACAAAATTTTAGATCTGACAGATTGAAACAACAATAAATATATGGTATTATGTTTAGCGACTCCACTCAAAAGCAACAGGATTTTGGGTTTTATGTTTAGTATTCCTGCTTTTTTTTTTTTTTTTAATTAAATAATTTGATTTGCTGAGAAGCCAAAGATATTCTTGTGTAGGTAACTTAGTTTTTTTTTTATTTCTAATCAAAATAAACTCTGTGTTAACTTAATAACATAACTATAAAAAACATAATAAATGAGATTAAAATAAATGTACTGAGTTTATAACCATTATTATTATTTTTCTTATCATTTTAAGAATAAGAGAAAACTCATTGGAAGGTCAAAAAGTCTCAATTAGCTGATAATCAAAAAAACTCACACAACCAACTTATTTGGGAATACCAAACCAAAACAAAATAAGCTAGGACACAGTAAGCAAACATAAAAGAAATGTAACAACGTACTGACTCAGAGACAACAGTCAATATCAAACCACATAAAGAGACAGACCATGATGGCTTCAGCCAACAACCAAACCAAAGAACCAAGAAAATTCCCACAGGAAGATAAAGTCTTAGAATTACAGGAGGTAGAATTCAAAAGACTAATATAAAGAGCTCTTCAAGCGATCAAGGAGGAGATCAGTAAAAATGCAGACCAAGCCAAGGAACACAAGACAAAGCAACAGAGAAATTTAAGAAGGTTATAGAAGAGATAAATTACAATTTTAACAGGCTGCAAGAATCCATAGAAGGGCAGCAAACAGAAGTCCCAAAGATCAACAACAAAATTTCAGAATTAGGCAACTCAATAGAAAGCCATAAGAGCAGAACTGAGGCAATGGAAGTCAGAATTAGTGAGATTAAAGATAAAGCACTCGATGCCAGTTTATTTGAGGAAAAATCAGATAAAATAATTTTAAAAATGAAGAAACTATAAGAGGAATAAAATAAGAGTGATAGGATTACCAAAATAGGTGGGATAACAGAAAATACAGAGAGAATTGTTGGCAGAAAACTTCCCTGATATCATGAAAATGAGAAGATATCTAACCAAAAAGCTCATCAAACCTCACACAGGTTATATTCCAAAAGAAAGTCACCAAGACATAATCAAACTTGCCAAAACCAAAATAAAGAGAGAAATTTTAAGAGTGACTAGGGAAAAATGAAAAGTCACTTACAAAGGAAAGTCAATAAGACTAAACTCTGACTACCCAGCAGAAACCATGCAGGCAAAAAGGCAATGGGATGACATATATAAAGCCCTGAAGGAAAACAACAACAACAAAAAAATGCCAGCCAAGAATTATATATCCAGCAAAACTGTCTCTCAAATATGATGACAAAATTAGAGCATTTCCAGATGAACAGAAGTTAAGGGAATTTGTGAAAACCAAACCAAAATTACAAGAAATACTAAAGGGACTCCTGTGGTTAGAAAATCAATAACATTAGATAACAACTCAAGACTATAATATGGGACGTAATAACCAGATATCAACCCAGATACAAAAGTCACAAAAATAAATCAAAACTAAAACACTGAAAACAGGGAAACAAAGATGTCTGTATGTAAAAGATTACAATATTAAAACAACAACAAAAAAAAAAACAGACTAAATAATGTAGTCACAGAATTTTCATATGGAGAAGTCAAGGAGATATCAAGAAATAAGAGGTTGGTTAAAACTTAGAACAATAGAGGTAAATTTTAAGGTAACTACAAAAGATGCTAATAATCCTACACACCAAAATAAGAAAAACATAAAGACTCAGCAAATACAAAATCAACGGCAATGAAAAAGATGAAAAGAAAATACATAAAGAAAAATGACTCAGCACAGAAAATTAAGTGGAAAAAAGAAACTGGCAACAACACACATACACAAAAACATCAAAATGACAGCTCTAAACTCATACCTATGAATAATTACATTGAATGTAAAGAGGCTAAATGCACCAATAAAGAGACAGACAGTGGTAGAATGGATACAAAAAATATGATCCATTTATTCTGCCTACAAGAGACACACCTTACACTCAAAGACAAAAACTAAAGCTCAAAGGATGTGGGAAAATATATATATATATATATATATTAAGCAGGAAACAATCAAAAAAGAACAGGAGTGGAAATATTAATCTCTGAAAAAATAGACTTTAAAGCAAAATCCACCAGAAAGGATAAGGAAGGACACTATATAATGAATTAAAGGGTTAATACACCAATAGGACCTAACCATAATAAATATGTATACACCTAACAACAAGGCTCCAAATACATAAAACAAAATCTAACAGCATTGAAAAAGGAAATAGACAGCTCCACAATAATAGTAGGAGACTTTAACACGGCACTTTTGAAGGACAGAACACCTAGAAAGAAGTTCAATAAAGAAAAGGAAGATCTAAATGCCACAATCAACCAACTTGATCTCATAGACATGTACAGAACACTCTAACAAAAAGCAGCTAACTATACTTTCTTTTCCAATGCACACAAAACAAGCCTTAACAGAATCCAAAACATTGGAATATTACAAAGCATCTTTTCTGATCATAAAGCCATAAAAGTAGAAAATAATAACCGAAAAAAGCAAGGGAAAAAAAATCAAATACATGGAAACTGAACACCTTGCTCCAAAACTACTGGGTTATAGAAGGAATCAAGAATGGAAAAAGAAATTCACAGAATCAAAGGAGAATGAAAATACATCCTACCAGAACCTTTGGGACACAACAAGAACAGTGCTCAGAGGCCTATTTATAGCAATAAATGCACACAGCCCGAAAGAAGAAACAGCCAATATCAAAACATTAACCCTACAACTGGAACAAATAGAAAGCAGCAAAAAAAGCCTTTGAGCACCAGAAGAGAGGAAAAAATAAAAATTAGAGCAGAATTAAATGAAATAGAGAACAGAAAAACAATTGAAAGAGCTAACAAAACCAAAATCTAGTTATTTGGAAAGATCAACAAAATTGATAAACCATCTGCCAAACTGACAATGGAAAAATAGGAGAAGCAAATAACTGGAATAAGAAATGAGATTAGCGATATTGCAACAGACCCAACTGAAATTAAAAGAATCATAACAGAAAGCTATGAAAAATTGTACTCCAACAAATTTGAAAACCTAGAAGAAATGGACAACCAAAAAAAAACCCAATTAAAAAATGGGCAAAGGATATGAACTGCTGGTGGGAATGTAAAATGGTACAACCACTTTGCAAATCAATTTGGCGCTTCCTTAAAAAGCTAGAAAGAGACATATCATGTGATCCAGCAATCCCACTCCTTGGAATATAACCTAGAGAAATAAGAACCATCACAAGAATAGATACATGCACACTCATGTTCTTTGCTCACTGTTCATGATAGTAAAAAGATGGAAACAACCTAGGTGCCCATCAACAGACAAATGGATAAACAAATCATGGTATATTCACACAATGGAATACTAAATAATGATAAAGAACAACGATGAATCCGAGAAATATCTCACAACACGGATGAATCTGGAAAACCTTATGCTGAGTGAAATTAGTCAGTCACAAAAGTACAAATATTGTATGAGTCCATTATTATAAGAACTCAAAAAAAGGTTTAAACACAGAAGAAAATATTCTTTGATGGTTATGAGGGTGGGGAGGGAGGGAGAAAAAATTCGCTAACTAGATAGTAGATAAGAACTATCTTAGGTAAAGGCAAGGACAACTCACAATACAGGGGAAGTCAACACAGCTGGACTAAACAAAAAGTAAGACCGTTCCTGAACATTACTCAATACTTCGAAGGACAGAGTAGCAGCAGAGGGGTCTGGGGACCATGGTTTTGGGGGACATCTAGGTCAATTGGCATAATAGTTTATTAAGAAAATGTTCTGCCTCCCACTTTTTTGAGTGGTGCCTGGGGTTTTAAAACCTTGTAAGCAGCCATCTAAAATGCATCAATTGGTCTCCACCCATCTGGAGCAAAGGAGAAGAAAGAACACCAAAACCACAAGGAAAATGTTAGCTCAAGAGACAAAAGGGACACTAAACCAGAGACTCCATCAGCCTGCAACCAGAAGAACTAGATGATACCCTGCTACCACCAAAGACAGCCCTGACAAGGAATGTGACAGATAGTCCCTGAAGGAGCAGGAGAAAAGTGTGATGCGGACCTCAGATTCATGTAAAAAGACCAGACTTAATGGTCTGACTGAGACTAGAGGAATCCCCGAAGACATGGCCCCTGGTCTCTCTGTTAACTCGGGACTAAAACCATTCCCGAAGGCAACTTTTTAGACAAAGATTAGACTAGACTATAAAACATAAAATAATACCAGTGAGGAGTGTACTTCTTAGTTCAAGTAAATACACGAAATTACATGCAACTCCTGACTAGAGGTGGGATGAGAAGGCAGAAAGGAATCAGAGCTGGTTGAATAGACTTGGGAAATGCAGGATAGAAAGGCGGAGTGTGCTGTCCCATCATAGGGAATGTAACTAGGATCACAGAACTATAGTTTATACATTTTTGCATGAGAAATTAACTTGAGCTGTGAACTTTCACCTAAAGCACAATTAAAAAAAAATCTCAATTACCTATAATTTGGTACTTTAATTGAGGAATGCAAAAGCACATGTTGGAAACCCTGCTGGCACAGTGCTTAAGTGCCATGGTTGCTAAACCAAAAGGTCAGCAGTTCAAATCCACCAGGTGCTCCTTGGAAACCTTATGAGGCAGTTCTACTCTGTCCTATAGGGTCGGTATGAGTCAGAATCGACTTGATGGCAACGGGTAATACAGGGTAAGCATGTGTTGGGAGCCCTGGTGGTGAAATGGTTAAAAGCTCAGGCTGTTAACCAAAAGGCTGGTAGTTCGAATCCACCAGCTGCTCCTTAGAAACTCTATGGAGTAGTTCTACTCTTTCTGTAAGTTTTCTATGAGTCAGAATCAACTTGAAGGGACACAACAACAACAAGCACATGTTGAATGAACACAAGTATTATTTTTGAACTTCCTCAACTGATTCATTTATGAATTGAAATCAATAAGAAATTGGCAGGTATCCGGGATCTGCTCCCATCTTCTTCCATTTTTATAACAATGTTTGGTCCAATTTGAGAAACATTGGCCTGTCATAGAAGTCATTGTGTTCCTAGAACACCAAAGACACATGGAAAACGTGAGTCCAAGAGACAGAAAGGGCCACATAAACCAGAGACTCCATCAGCCTGAGGCTGGGAGAGCTAGATGGTACCCAGCTACCACCAATGTCTGCCCTGAAAGTAAACACAACAGAGAATCCCTGATGCAGTAGGAGAAAAGTGGAATGCAGACTTCAAATTCTCATAAAAAGAACAGACTTAATGGTTTGACTGAGACTGGAGGGACCACAGAGGTCATGGGCCCCGGATTCTCTGTTAGCCCAAAACTAAAACCATTCCCAAAGCCTACTCTTCAGACAAAGATTAGACTAGATTTTTTTTTTTTTTTATAAAACATAAAATGATGCTGGTGAGGAGTGTGCTTCTTAGGTCAAGCAGACACATGAGACTATGTGGGCAACTCCTCTCTTCTGGAGGTGAAATGAGAAGGCAGAGAGGGACAGGAGCTGGTTGAATGCATATAGGGAGCAGGGTGGAGAGAAGTAGTGTGCTATCACATTGTAGGGAGAGCAACTAGGGTCACATAACAATGTGTGTATAAGTTTTTATATGAGAAACTGACTTGAATTATAAACTTGCACTGAAAGCACAATTAAAAAAAAAAAGCCATTGTGCTCCTATCTAATACATTGGTTCTTATAACTTCTTTATCTATAAAATAAGTATTAATAACTCTTTCAAAACATCAGTTAGAATGAAATAATTTAATACATATAAAACCCACCCAACCACTGCCATCGAGTCGATAGGACAGATAGGGTCAGGTACACACAGTGTATTCAAAACAGTGTTGTCACATAGTCATAGGTATGTGTTTTCTACTGTTGTATTATTTTATAATTAAATACGTAGTCATTTAAACTGATTTGTCCCAATTATAGTAAGTTAAATCAGGTTAATTATTACTATTACTTTTAAGGATAATTAAAAAAATTTTTTTCCAAGAGAACAATTTTTTGTAAGCATTCAAAAGTGTATCTTTAATAGAATATAACATTGTTTTAACCATGTCAATAATTATATTTGAAGATAAAACAAATTTTATTAGATGTTTTTATGATAATATGTTCTATATAGCTGTACTCTTAGTTTTTAACTTTATATTCTCAGCTCAATGTATTTGTGTATGTTTTTCTTATTATTTTAAAATAATTTCAAACTTACAAAAAGTTACAAGAATTATACAAATAACATTTTATTTTCCTGAACCATTTGAGAATAAGTTGCTGACATAATGTCCCATCCAAACTGATAAATTATTAACATCAATTCCTAACATCTCATCCAGTTTTGCAGATTGTCCCAATAATGTCCTTGAGGGAAAAAAAAGTCCAGCTGAGGATTACATGAATGTTTGTTTTTTATGTCTCATTAATCTCAGGCTATTCATTAAAATTGGTGTACAGATAGTTGCTGACTTATGCTGCATTCAAATTATGATGAACTACACTTATGACTGTCCTTATTTTTTTGTACATCTTATTAAGAATATGTACTACATACAGTGTTGCAGCATGTAATTTTTGATGCTATTATTCTCATGCTAACCCCCCAAAGCCAAATAGAGATTGAATTTATAAAGATACTGATAATAAAAGATAATAATAATGAAAACTAAGACAAGAAATGAGCATGTGAAGTACTTGTCACATTGGAAACCTGTTGTAAATTGGGGACTACCAGTATATATTTTTCATGTATACAACATATACTTATTGACTTATTATTTTATGTATGGGAGACATGATAGTAGGGACTGGGAGAGATGGAGTAACAATAACAGAAAGGACCCATTTTCAAAAAAAAGCTATACACCAAAATAAAAATATTTTAGTATTTACTTCTATTAGGAGTAAGAGGATTATACAATTAAGTAGCGTTTGCATCAGAAAATGAGAAATTAAAAAAAAAGCTTTTAATCATAATAGCAGAAAACAAAGAAATATATTCAAGTAATTAGTATTTGCCCAGTGTAATATTTTGAAAATTAAGAGTAAGATTTATTTCAAAAAATAAAAAGGGTAACTAGTAAAACGAGAAACTTCCCCCCAGGTGTTCACAATGAATCTGCAATACTTGAATTCCATCTAAGAAACAACAATTTTTGAGTGATTTTTGGAAGATTTTTTACTTCTTCAGATGCCTGATTGTTATACAAGCAATTTTCTAGAACATGTGAAATTTAAGTCATTGAAATCGTTTTTAGTCTGACATCTTTTACTGTATAGAAATAGCCTTAATGTGCCTTCCATTACCTATAGATGAATGATGAATCTCAGTGTGTTAGATAAGTAAAAGTAGCAAAGCCTGGAAATTTTCCAAGAGCCTGCAGGGGTTCTCCTTTGTAGAGTCCACCCTAGGCAGATCTAAGCATAACCATCCCTTATGAATGCTATAGTTTCTGTATTAAAATAGAATTGATAACCTAGCACAAAAAGTTTCCTGTGCTTTCTTTAATATATGAATATGCATTTAAACAGAATTTGGACCAAATTAGATACATAAACTTAATTTTACTTGAGAAATAAAAGCTAATATTTTACTCCTGATTTAGGAGTTAAAATTGGAGCCATTATTCCCTGTTATTGAGTATAAAGAATGTGGCCCATCTGGAGCTGTACTCACAAGGACACATCAACTCGGCCCTGAGGTATAAAGACAATAGCTAGGACAACTTTTTTTTTTTTTCATTATGAATGATTTATTTCTGCATTTCCACACAAGATAAAAAGACATATAAAAGCATAATTCCACCCAGATGCTGCTGGTTTTTAAATCCAACAGCTTAACTTGTTGTCCGTCACAGTTTTGGGGTAATGCCACTATCTCAGACCAAAGACAAGTTCAGTTAAATGGACTTTCAAATCAGTAAAGAACTGATTCTGAGAGAAGAATTTAGTAAAACTGCTGGATAGGTTTTCTTTCTCTAATTAAATGAATTTTTATTGTATTTTAAGTGAAAGTTTACAAATCAGGTCAGCCTCTCATACAAAAATTTACATACACCTTGCCATATACTCCTAATTGCTCTCCCTCCAATGACAGCACAGTTCTTCCCTCAACTCTTTCTCCTCGTGTCCATTTGGGTAGCTTCTGGCCTCCTCAGCCCTCTCATCCCCACTCCAGACAGGAGATGCCAACATAGTCTCATGGATCCACTTGATCCAAGAAGCTCATTCTTCACCAGTATAGTTTTCCATCCCCTAATCCAGTCCAATCCCTGTCTGAAGAGTTGGCTTTGGGAATGCTTCCTGTTCTGGGCTAACAGAAGATCTGGGGACCATGACATCTAGGGTCCCTTCAGTCCCAGTCTGACCATTAAGTCTGGTCTTTTTATGAGAATTTGGCTTCTGCATCCCACTGCTCTCCTGCTCCCTCTGAGTTTCTCTGTCGAGTCCCCTGTCAGGGCAGTCATCAGTTGTGGCCAGGCACCATCTAGTTCTTCCGGTCTCAGGCTGATGTAGTGTCTAGTTTATGTGGCCCTTTCTGTCTCTTAGGCTCATAATTACCTGTGTCTTTGGTGTTCTTCATTCTTCCTTGCTCCAGGTGGGTTGAGACCAATTGATGCATCTTAGATGGCAGCTTGCTAGTGTTTAATACCCCAGACGACACTCTCCAAAGTGGGATGCAGAATGTTTTCTTAATAGATTTTATTATGCCAATTAACTTAGATGTCCCCTGAAACCATGGTCCTCAAATCCCCACCCCTGCTACTCTGGTCTTTGAAGCATTCAGTTTATTCAGGAAACTTCTGTGCTTTTCATTTAGTCCAGTTGCGTTGACCTCTCCTGTATTGCATATTGTCTTTCCCCTCACCTAAAATAAAACTTATCTGCTATCTAATTAGTGAATACCCCTCTCCCTCCTTCACTCCCTCCCCACCCCTCGTAACCATCAAAGAATATTTTCTTCTCTTCTTAAACTGTTCCTCCAGTTCTTTTAATAGTGGTCTTATATAATATTTGCCCTTTTGCAATTGACTAATTTCACTCAGCATTATGTTTTCCAGATTTCTCCATGTTATGAAATGTGTCACCGATTCATCGCTGTTCTTTATTGATCCTTAGTATTCCATTGTGTGAATATACCGCAGTTTATCCATTCATTCACTGATGGACACTTTGGTTGCTTCCAACTTTTTGCTATTGTAAACAGTGCCGCAATGAACATGTGTGTGCATATATCTGTTTGTGTAAAGGCTTTTCTTTCTCTAGGATATATTCCAAGGAGTGGGAATGCTGGATAATATGGTAGTTCTGTTTCTATCTTTTTAAGGAAGCACCAAATCAATTTCCAAAGTGGTTGTACCATTTTACATTCCCACCAGCAGTGTATAAGTGCTCCAGTCTCTCCACAACTTCCCCAACATTTATTATTCTGTGTTTTGGGGATTAATGCCAGCCTTGTTGGAGTGAGATGGAATCTCATTGTAGTTTTGGTTTGCATTTCTCTAACGTTTAATGACCGTGAGCATTTCCTCATGCATCTGTTAGCTACCTGAATGTCTTCTTTAGTGAAGTGCCTGTTCATATCCTTTGCCCATTTTTTAATTGGGTTATTTGTCTTTTTGTAGTTGAGTTTTTGCTGTTATCATGTAGATTTTAGAGATCAGATGTTGATTGGAAATGTCATAGCTAAAAACTTTTTCCAAGTCTGTAGGTAATCTTTTTACTCTTTTGGTGAAGTCTTTGGATGAGCATAAGTGTTTGATTTTTAGGAGCTCCCAATTATCTAGCTTCTCTTCTGTATTGTTGGTAAAGTTTTGTATACTGTTTATGTCATGTATTAGGGCTCCTAGCTTTGGCCCTATTTTTTCTTCTGTGAACTTTATCTTTTAGATTTTATATTTAGGCCTTTGATCCATTTTGAGTTCATTTTTGTGCATGGTGTAAGGTATGGGTCTTGTTTCTTTTTTTGCAGATGGATATCCAGTTATGCCACCATCTAATTCTTCATCCTTCTGTTTGTTTTTCAGAGTTCTAGGGCTGTCATCTGTATCTGTTGTATTTGGCTTCTCAGATGTTTGCTGTAGAGGGATGACATGGTGCTTCTGCCTAAGACGGCACGTTGGTCCATCTCCCAAGTTAATCACTTTTTAGAAATGTTAATTACTTAAGACATATAATATTTTGGATTAGATGGCTTTTTATCCTCAAATACTAGTAGAAGTATAGTATTTTGTTCATAAAATGAAGGAATACACTTGTTAAAGTCTTACTTTTCAGAGATAGAATTGAATTTTTTTTATTTTAGTTTATGAGAAAATACAGGCTAATATTTTATCAATTTCAGTACGCAATTTTCAGTGTAATTAATTGTGCATTTAGGGTTATTTACTTAGAGATTTTGATTTTAGAAATCCTTGGCAACTGATCCAATGATAATGTAATATAAAATCTATGCCGATTCTTTTCTCCTATTAAAAATAAGTACAACCAGACAAGTATTTCTTTATAATATGATGAGACTACTAGAAATTAACATTATTGAAAATATTCAAATTTGAATAATATGAAAATGTCTTAAACTTTGAACCTGCCAAATACTGGATAGATATAGTCATAAATATAGAATGTAAAAATATAGGGCTTTAGTTCAGCTTTACCTCAATTTTGTTTGTAAAATAGAAACATAATTATAACAAAAATACTCCTTTGGCATATCCTACAATATAGAAAGAATACTCAGAAAATCAGTATCAACCTTACTAATGATAATAAAAAAAAAATGATAATAGCATTACTTAAAACTATTTAAGATTTCTGTGGTTATTTCTTCCTTATGGTATATACCACTAGATATCTGAGTGTAATTACTGTATTTTAAGGTCAATTATACTATTTTATCTCCATGTGATTACCTTATCAGCTAATCATTTTTTTTTTTTTATTTTTTTTAGGAATTTCAATTTTTAAGGATTTCTTTAGGATTCAGTTTTGTTTTATAATTATATATATAATTACATGGTTATAAAATCAAGTATATAAAACGAGAGTGACTTCTTCATAGATTTACCAGTTATTCTTTGGGACAGAGACCTGAAAGTAGCATTTATGGATCATTTGACAATGTAACTTGTCAGATATTGCAAAATCCCCTTGCATAAAAGGTTTGTACAAATGCTCATTTCCTCTAAAAAGGTATAAGATTGTCTGGTTTCCAACAGCCTGATCAATAGATTATGTTATCAAATATGTGTGCTTTTCCAATCTGACTGATAAAAATGAGTTAGGATAAACATTTTTCACATCTGGCCAACTGACTGGAAGAGTTCCATATTTATGCCCAGTTTAAAGAAATGTGATCCAACAGAATGTGGAAATTATCAAGCAATATCATTAATATCACACACAAGTAAAATTTTGATGAAGATCATTCAAAAATGGTTGCAGCAGTACATTGACAAGGAACTGCTAGAAATTCAAGCCAGATTCAGAAGAGGACTAGAAACAAGAGATATCATTGGTGATGTCAGATGGATCTTGGATGAAAGCTAAGAACACCAGAAAGAAGTTTACCTGTGTTTTATTGACTATGCAAAGGCATTTGACTTTGTGAATCATAGCAAATTATGGCTAACATTGCAAAGAATGGGAATTCCAGAACACTTAATAGTGCTTATGTGGAACCACTAGTGCATAGAACAAGAAGCAGTGGTTCTAACAGAAAAGAAGATACTTCGTGATTTAAAGTCAGGAATGGTGAATGTCAGGGTTGTATCTTTTCTCCGTACTTACTCAACCCATATTCTGGGCAAGTAATCCAAGAAACTGGGTTATACGAAGAAGATCATGGCATCAGGACTGGAGGAAGACTCACTGACAACCTGCTATATGCAGGTGACACAACCTTGCTTGCTGAAAGCAAAGAGGACATGAATCATTTACTCTTGAAGATCAAAGACCACAGCCTTCATTATGGATTACACCTCAACACTAAGAAAACAAAAATCCTCACAACTGGACCAATAAGCAACATCATGATCAATGGAGAAAAGATTGAAGTTGTCAAGGATTTTATTTTACTTAAGACTATTTTTTTTTTTTTTTTATAGTCAATCCCCATGAAAGCAGCAGTCAAAAGATCAAATGAAGTATTGCATTGGGCACATTTGCTGTAAAAGACCTCTTTAAAGTATTAAAAAGCAAAGATGTCACTTTGAGGACTAAGTTGTACCTGACCCACGCCATGGTATTTTCAATTGCTTTTTTTTTTTCATGTGAAAGCTGGACAATGAATTAGGAAGATCGAAGAAGAATTGATGCCTTTGAATTGTGACATTGGCAAAGAATAAAGAATATACTGTGGACTGCTAGAAGAACAAACAAATCTGTCTTGGAAAAAGTACAGCCAGAATGCTCCTTAAAAGCAAGGATGGGCATGTTATTGGGGGACTAGTTCCTGGAGAAGGACGTCAGGCTTGGTAAGGTAGAGGGTCAGGAAGAAATACAAAGGCACTTGAAATGAATTGACACAGTGGCTGCAACAACAGGCTCAAACATGGCAATTATTGTGAGGATGGTGCAGGACAAGGCACGATTTTCTTGTACATACAGTTGCTGAGTCAGAACCAACTAGACAGCACCTTACAACAGCAACAAAGGCCTTTAGCATTTCTTTTGTTTTTTCTGTGAAATATATGTTTGCATATATAAGCTATTTTTATATAATTTTACTAGTCTTTTCCCCCATCTAGTTTGTAAATATTTCATATATAATGCTATTACCTCTTTTGTGAAGTTGAAATTATTTTCCCAGTTGGTCATTTGTCATTTATTTTGTTAATGTATTTTACTTTGCCACATTTTTTATTACTTCATTTTTTATCAGTGTAAAATAATATGGCTAAATCTTCACCATGTAAACCCAGAATTACTGTGTTTTTAAATTTTGTTTCAATGGCTTTCAATATGAACAAAAACGTTTGAGTTTACAGTTGGGAATTAACCACCTATTCCAGCAGGAAAATCCTCATTGTATAGTAAACTTTCTCTGATGCCTGTGGGAAATTAATTTAACAGACATGCTTAATTTAAAAATAGGTTTATGTTGGGAGCATTCAGATAAACTATTTGTCCAAAAATATCTCCCTGGGGTTTGAATAAAATTCCCTCACCAGCATTTATCAAGACTCTCACACTGTCAAAGGGAAGAAGGGGGTCACAAGGAACTGAAAGAAGAGGTAGGTTAGTATAAGACAGAATCATTTTTCTTTTTTAAACAGGTCACTTTTCAATACACTAAAAAGTGAAAAAGAGACTTGACATTTATTTCAGGAACAGCAAATTTCAGTCACATCATGTCCTCTCTATCATCTGTAATTTATCTTGAGACATATCACTTAAAGTACATGTGGTTGTGAGAAAGAATAAAGGAGCGTTTCTGCTAAGTTCCACAAAGTTTCTTGAAGATTTCATCCAATTGAAGAAGACAACTTTTAATTTCAAGGATGTGTACCATGCTTGACATTTTAAAATACTGCTATCTTTATTATTTTGGAAGTAATTGTAAAAATTTGTCATTTTAAAATTGACACATTTGAACATGAATTTGATACAAAATATGTACAATAGTAGCCTGAAAAATGGAGACAATTAACTTTTATTGAGTTCTGGTCACTGTGTTAAATATATTCAGATTAGTGAATAATTTTACCCTTATAAAAACAATGAGTGGTAGGTATGATTATTCTAATTTTACAAATGAGAAAACTAAGGTTATAAAGTTAGGTAAAATTCCCTTTATCACATAGCTAATTACTGACTTAATTTGAAATTGAACCAGGACTGAATGTCCCTAGAGGTCATGTGCTGAACTTGTAAATTTCATGTCTTTCCATTGTTATTATGAATGGAGAATAGTAATTTATTTACTGAAGCAATGCTTTATGCCTTTGTGGTGGCTAAAAGATACCTGTCTTTTCCTTAATTCCATGATGACCTGACTCAGCATAGTGTTCTGCATCAAGTGTAATAAAAATGTCATTGGTGTGACAGATGTAGAGAGGAAGGGCTTGGAATCTTTGCTCATTTCTGAACAAGGCCAAGAGCCAGGAGACCTGGCCCAGTTAGTGGTAGTAAGAGAAATTTGAGACAGATGTATTGAGTTCGATATACAAAAATAGTACTAGAAAATTGACTGAAGCATTATGATCTATCCTCCAGCAAAAATAAAATAATTTTATAGCATAGAAATACATATTAATCAATAAATATATTGTAATTTCATAACTATGAGCACAAGCATAGCGACGATTGCGAGGATGGTACAGGGCCAGGTAATGTTTTGTTCTGTTGTACATGGAATCACAATGAGATGGTGATTGGATGGCTCCTAACAATAACAACAATGATTTCATAAATAAGCAAACCACTGATTTATAAATATGTCACAAAATAAAATATATTCATTTTACACTATGTACTTATATATTTATCAATAAATATAAATGACTTTATAAATAGATAAACTGTTTTGATTTGTAAAGTTGTTTCTTACAGTTTGGTGGAAATACAAGCCAAACATTCAGAAAATGAGTAAACCATGAATCAAGGATTACATGGAATGCCGTGCAGACACAAAGTCAGGCGTATGAAAGACAGCAGGGTATGAACTACAGAACTGAGTCATAGTTTAGCATGATTATTTTGTTGAGTCCAAGGTCTAGAGAAACTGAGGAACCAAGTGGGTTTTGACCACAGGAAAAGACAAGATCTGCAACAGAGGACAACTTTCAATAGGTATAAGTGGCAGAATTGACTTATGTTAAAATCACTGGAGGCAAGGACATGCTTATCATATATATATATATTTTTTAATTTTAGTTTATTTCTAAAAATTAACACAGCATCTGGCCCATGATGGGTTGTCCCTAAATATTTACTGAATAAACACATCTCTCAGTTGGTCACATTATTTGTCAATTGTTATGGAAACTGCAAAGTCAAGTGAGTCTGGATCTGAATGACATAATAGCATTTACTAACCTTGTGGCACTCAAAAAATTGTTTAATATATCTTAGCTTCTTCACCCAAAAATAACATTTATCTTTTGTTGCTTTAAGAATTGAATCAGATAATTTAAAGAAAAAACATAATTAAAAAAATATCAATTGCTGATTGAAGTTATTGACTCATTGAAAAAAAAAAAAACTCTTATTTTCAGGTATTTGATATCCGAGTTTGTTTCAGTCCTTTGAAAAATCACTGAACTCTTGTTGCTATTTGTCATGCTTTTTTTCACATTTCTTTTTGGGAAAAACATATTAATCCAAAATATCAATTTCTGTCTCCACTAAGAGTACAAAGTGACAAAGTGGCCTTAAGATGTTAAAGAAAATGTTCCAAATCAAATGTAAAGACCTTCTTGTCTTTTTATATTTGTATCAGTAAAATATTTTAGATGATCTCTTGTTACTGGTGGCATTTCTGAGATTATGGAACTCTTTATCAACAAATACCATGGCCAACTTTTTGTTGCTTTAGACCTGTAATCCCAGTGTTCTTAGTGATTTGGTACATAAGTGATAAATGATAGATATGGGTCCTGGTTTTCTCATTCATCATGATTCTTTATAAAAAAATTCAAATAAAAGCATAGTAATGGTAAAAGCTTTTAAATTGTGAAAAGGATTTCATCACTTGACTGTGTAGCTTGTTTGATCACATCATCTTTATTTGGAGAGGAAGTCATTAAATATTTTAGATTCGTATACTTTATTAAATAACAAACTGAATGTAATAACTAAACTTTTAAGGAATTTATAATGGGGTAAACACACTTCTAAGGGCCTTGGTGGTACAGTGGTTAAGTGATCGGCTGCTAACCACAAGGTCTGGTGTTTGAAACCACCAGCCCTTAAGGGGAAAAAATGTGGTAGTCTGCTTTCTAAAGATTAAAGTCTTGGGAACACTATGGCAGTTCTACTCTGTCGTACAGGGTTAGTTTGAGTCGGAATCAACTTGGCAGCAACAGTTTTAAACATATTTCTGCACAGTGTTATTGCAGTTTTTCCCTCTCTTGTGATTCTTTATCTATTGGAGATAGAATAAAAAGCTTCCACTTCAAAGTGCATTTGTATTTCTTGCTTAAAATTGAGTAAAAAATAAAATGTCTTCCTTTGTAATTACTTTAGTGTTTAAAAACATGATTAAACCTTTCACATATTTGGATTTCCAATTATCTAATACATTTTTACTGAGGGCTATATACCACTTGATTGTTTTATAATAACTTATGTGCTATATTTACACAATTAGTTTTCTACTTCATTGATTTGCATATATTTCCATAATCTGAATTATTTATCATGATATATTGGCTTTTCATTCCTTTTTTGCTAATTGATTATAATGTCAAATGAGTTAAGCACTTCTAACAAAATCATATTTCTTGTTTATTAGTATAGAACTACAACTTATATTTTAGTACGAATTATTTGTAATAAAAGTTTATTATAGTAGAACTGCACCACACCAGTTGTCATAGCAACCCCATGTGTATCAGAGTAGAACTGTGGTCCATAGGGTTTTTAATGGCTGATTTTTCAGAAGTAAAACACCAGGCTGTTCCTTTAAGATACCTGTTGGTAAACTCAAAGCTTCAACCTTTCCTTAGCAGCCAAGCTTGTTAACCATTAGCACCAATCAGGAACTACAAAGGAGGCTTAGTGGCTCAATGGTTAAGTGATCGACTGTTAACCCAAAGAGTGACTCTGTGAAACAAAAGACCTGGAGATATGCTACCTTGAAGATTACAGCCAAGGAAACCCTACAGAGCAGTTCTACTTTGTCATATAGGGTTGCTATAAGTCAGAATTGACGCACACACCACCACCAAGAACTACAAAACCAAAATAGAGAACATTAAAAGAGAAGCTGATGATATCTAAATACAATACATTTTTTACTTTATCTATATTTTTGATGGATTCATAATAAAAATAAACACAGTTTTATATTTATGATTTAATAATCTTTTTCACACTCAAGTTGTGTGACAGTAACAATACTTCTTAAAATATCTCATTATTCTCTTGTGGCTCTCAGAATTTTTGCTGCATTTTCCTTATCTCTTTCATTCCCTTGACTTTTTCCCAGAGGTAAAGATATTCTTACAATCTTAAAATAAGGAATGAAAGACTTTCTTTACAGAATTATCACTTTGCGTGTTTTCCACTGAAGAAAGAATCTTACTTCCACTGTAAGTAACAGAGAATTCTCAAACTCAAAATTGCTTATGCTACTAGAAAATTCTTATCTCACACAAGGAGAAGTTCAAAAGGGAGGTAAGTGCCAGTGCAATGTTATAGGATTCCTGCTTGTTTTCTCGTTTAATTCTTTTGTCTTAAGTATCCAGACCTCTTCAGTTCTAAGTGACATTGCCCACACATCCATCATGATGTAACTATTTCTGTCTACTCAGGATTTTCTCCAAACATTACAATAAAATTTTCAGATATACCCATCTCCCTATTTGATGGGATTTTCAGGTATAAATTGAGTGAATGAGCCAACCAATACAGTATTTTATAATTTTGTAAGAAACTATAATTCTTTTTTTCAGATTGGCTTTAAGATAATAAGCAGTTATGATGAGTCTAATCATAAGAAAGTTATATTTTGTAGAATATTTTATGTTGCTCAATAAAACTTTGATTAATAAATTTAATTCCTTGTAAGTATCTTACATAATTTTTAAGGTGTTGTTTTAAGATATGTAAGATCTTATAGTTTTAATCCTATTATAAATTAAATATTAAACATTCAGGTATGTGGATGAATGACCATTTGTTTTACCAGTATTACAGTCAAATGTTTAAGGTGTTTCCAATATTCTGCTATTACAAGTCATGCACCAGTCACTGCTTTTTAGCTACGTCATTCTGCATGTGCATGTGCGCAGGATTCCATTCTGTAAATTCCGAAAAGTAATATTACTGCATCAAAGGACTACATCACCCTGTGGCACAAATGGTTAGGCACTTGAATTGTAGTAGCTAAAAGGTTGGTGGTTGGAATCCACCCAAAGGCACCTCCAAAAACAGGCCTGAAAGTCTACTCCGTAAGGTAATTGCCTTGAAGACCTTATGGAGCAGTTCTACTCTGCACACATAAGGTCACCATGAGCTGGAATCCACTCAATGGCAACCAAAAAAAACATGTAAATATACAGCCATGAGCTACATAATGTTCGCTGGGGCAACATTCGATTGAGTATAAATCCGTGGTGCAATAAGGTTTTCAGTCATATATTGCTTAACATCAAGGATACATTCTGGGAAGTAGGATGTTATGTGATTCTGACATTGTTCGAACATCATATTACCTATGCTTCTCTTCTTCCCGCTTCCTGTCAGCCTTTCTCCTTCAGTGGTGCCTCAATAGGTGGGGCGCAGTCCCCTCCTCCTTTGGACGCTGTATAACATTTTGGTACACAGATGTATATATGGTAGGACGTTGCCTGAATGGACATTTTGCAGCACAAGACTGTATGGTGTTTTCACGTCCAAATCACATAATGTCCTATTTCACAGGGTGCATCATGGACGCTAAAGGAAGCATGACTATATCTGCATATATATTTATAATTATAATACATTTTTCCAACTTATTCTCAATGAAGGTTAGTTATATAAGATGGCCTTGGTCTATTTCTTCATCATTTTATCAACAAAATGCAGCAGTATCAAAACTCTGGATGTTTGCCTATGTGAAAAGTAGAAAAAATATTGTAGCAGAGTACTGCTATGGTTCTTTCACTGTAAGTAAGGCTAAGCAATTTTTCATTTTTAAGTCATGTTTATGTCTTTTTGTTTGAACTGTATGTTCATATTCTTCACTCTTATTTTTTTCCCTTTATACCGATTTTTTTCCATTATCAGTTTCTAAGGGTATAGGGAGATTTGTTCTTTTCTGAAAATATGAATTGTGGATCTTTATTTACAACTTATAAAAGTACATATATATTACACATGTATCACTTGTCACACAAACACACACTTAACTTTTGCTCTTGCCATTTAAATTTTTGACTATTATATAGCAAATTTAGTGGTATTTTCTTTTATAAATTCTGGATTTTTAGACATACAGAAAAGTCTTTCTCACTCCCAGGATATAAAGGAATACTCGATATTTACGTTTCATTTAAACAATGATTCATTTTGAATTAACTATGGAATTTGGTATCAGTTATATGTTTGATTTTTTTTCTAAATGTCTACCCACAGTTGACACAAAATAACTTATTGAATAATTTGTCCCCCTTGAACTGATTTGAGATGAAACAATTATCAAATATTGAATTACCACATGTATTTGGTTCTATGTCTGGACTTCTGTTTAACTATTTACAGTACCACAATGTTTTAGAAATTGAAGCTATATTCCTTCTATATAATTTTTTTAATGATAGTTAACCCTCATTTATCTTATTTTTCACAGTTTTCTTGATTAGTTTCATTCACAGTAACTTTAGGAAAACTTTGTGCATTTCAAGAAGAAGAAGTCTTTTGTGATTGGAAATTTTTATTGGGAAGATATTAAAATTTAACTAAAAGAAAATTAACGTGTTTATGAAGTTAAAAATTGTTTACATTTTTATTTTCTTGAATCTATTTTTCTGTCCTAGGAGACTATTTTTTTTTTTTTTTTAGGAGACTATTTTTAAGTTTTCTTCATACTGGTGTTACTCATGTCTTTGTTTTTTTCAAATCAGTAGTTAATGTAGCATAGCAGCCAAGAACCACAGCCAGAATGACAGATTCAAGTTTTATCTCTACCATATTCCAGCTGTGTAATCTCGGGTTCAACTCTCTGTTCTTCTGTATCTTCATTTCTAAAATAGAAAGAATAATAATCCATGTGTCATATGCTTGTTTGTAAGGATTACATGTGTTAAATGCTCAGAGCATTGCCTGGGCATAAGTATTTTTTAGATGCCAGCTACTATATTTGGTTATTTCTGCTTTGATAAATAGTTAACTACTTCATTTGGTGCAAAATATTCATCTTTGTTATTCTTTGTGAATAATACACTTAATTATTGTAAAATGACACTTTTTGTCTCTTGGGTTTTGTCGCCTGAATTCTACTGTGTCAAATACTGAGATACTGACTTCCTGCTCTTATTTAATTTCCAGCTACCTTCATATTAAACGAAGTATATTTTGTCCATTTCATTTTCATACTCTGAATTATACTTTTAAGTTTGACCCTTACATACAGCATAGGGATATAGTTTGCTTTGTGATAAATCGTATGAGTTAAACTCTTTTACATTTATTGACAAGAAATATATATTTGGACTTAGTTTTTTCATGATTTTGTATTTGTCTTTTAAATATTTCACTATGTGATCTTTTTGGGGGGATGTCTGTATGTGTAGTTCTGATATTTTTGCATTTATATTCTCGTGATGTATTTGTAATACAAACTTAAAAAATATATAATAAACATATTATGGCAGTTATTTAGCTACAGGAGCCCTGGTGGTGTTGTGGTTAAAGCGCTTTGCTGATAACCAAATATTCAGCAGTTCAAACCCACTAGCCACTCTGCGAGAGAAAGGTGTAGCTTCCCTGTAAGATTTACAGCCTTGGAAACTCCACGGGCAGTTTTGCTCTGTTCTGTAGGGTTGCTATGAGTCAGAATCAACTTGACGGCAATAGGTTTGGTTTTTTGGTTTTTATTAATCTATTTTCTCTTAGCTCCAAACTCACCCTTGCATACTCTTTTCTGTGATGCTGTTTTGATGTCTATGTAAATTATAATTCTCCTTTTCCACCTGCTTCCTGTTAGGTTCCACCAGGCAGGGCTAATAGACAGAGGCTAGAAGTCAGGAGTAGGGGTGAAGCGACTTGCTCTCTCCTGTTTGCAGGAAGGATATTGTTTACTGTTCCTTTGTGCATTGTTCCTTCATCCTGCCAGTTGGGTCTATTCTCTAATTGTCTTGTGTGCTGTTGGTACCAAACACATTATTACCTAAAGAATTAAGAGCACCCACAGGGCAGCATTTTCTACTCAGTCTGAGTCTCAGTTCTGGGAGGCTCCTATTCCAACCTCCTAAGTTCTGATAACTCCTTTTTTCTTTTGTTCCTTCAGCCTTAGAGAATATTATTTATGAGTTTCCTTGGTTTTTCATTCTTGCCTGTATTCCATCTGTAACATTTTTTCCTCTCATTTATTTATTTTCCTATTTTATTTTCTTCACTAATTTCACTCTGTCCTGTCCTGTATTATATTTTCTCCCCGTGCTACTTTCAATTTTGTCTTTAATTCATTAATGTCTTCATGTCTTTCTAATTCTTTCCTGAGTGTTACCATCCTATTTTTCATTTCCTTTTTTTATCTCACAATATTTTACATGAGTTCTTATATTTCCACTTTGTGGGTCTCCCCTTAGAAAGATGATTGCTTCAAGATGTTTTAATATATTGCAAAATATTTTGTCACACTTTGTCTCATGCCAAAAATTTAATCTTATATTTGTTCTTTTTTTTTAGTATGTTTTATACCTTTCCCCTATTTTTTTTCTTTCCTGATTTGAATTCTAGCCTCCAGACCTATGAGAAAATAAATTTTTGTTCTTAAAAGCCACTTTGTGGTATTTTGTTATGTCAGCCCTTGGAAAATAAAACAGAATTTGGTGCTGAGAATTAGAATGCTTGTCATGGATTGAATTTTGTCCCCCCAAAATATATGTATCAATTTGGCTAGGCCATGGTTCCCAGTATTGTGTGACTGTCCATTATTTTGTCACCTGATGTGATTTTCTCATACATGTTGTAAATCCTGTTTCTATGATGTTGATGAGATGAGATTAGCTACTGCTACGTTAATGAGGCAGGAATCAATCTGCAAGTTTGGATTGTGTCTTGAGTAAATCTCTTTTGAGATGTAAAAGACAGGAGTGAGCAGAGAGACATGGAGACCTCATACCACCAAGAAGTGAGCACTGGGAGCATAGTCAATCCTTTGAATATGGGGTCCCTGCAGTGAGAAACTCCTGGACTGGGGAAGATTGATGACAAAGACTCCTCCAGAGACAACAGAAAAAGAAAGCCTTCCCCTGGAGCTGACACCCTGAATTTGGACTTCTAGCCTACCAGACTGTGAGAGAATAAACATCTGTTTGTTGAAGCCATCCACTTGTGATATTTCTGTTAAAGCAGCACCAGATAACTAAAACAGTGCTGCAGTAAAAAAAAAAAAAAAAAAAATGTGAAAATGTGGAAGGGGCTTTGGAATTGGGTAATGGGTAGAAGCTGAAGAATTTTGAAGAGCTTGATTCTAAGAACCTAGATTGCCTTGAAGGGACTGTTGGAAAATAACGGACATTAAGAACAATCCTGATGATGGCTCAAAAAGAATTGAAAGCTGTGGGGAAAGTTTCTATCATCATGAACAGAATGTTACTAGAAATATGAACATTAGATGTGCTTCTGATGAAGATTTAGAAGTAAATCCCGAGCACATTATTAGATACTGGAGGAAAGATGATCCTTGTTATAAAATGGCAAATAACTTGTCTTAATTATGTTCCAGTGTTTTGTGGGAAGTAGAACTTATAAGTGATGAACTTGGATATTTAGATGAAAAGATTTTTAAACAAAATTTTGAAGGCGTGTCATATTTTTTTTCCTTGCTACAGAAAAATATGGGAGGAAAAAATTAGATTGAGTAATGAACTGTTAAGCAAAAAAGAAATCAGAATACAAACTTAGGTGTGTGACTGATTAACCCAGCCAAATATCCCAGCAGAAATGCTATTACCTTAAAAGGACAGAGCTGGGATGAAATGAAGGCAAGCTGTTTGATCCCCAGCTCTACCGGAACTGTGTAGGTAGGAAACAGATCACTGAAAATACTTTTCAGCAAATAGCTACTGTCCATCAAGGAAAAAATAAATAAATAAATAAATAAGGACAATCCTAGAACAGTTTAGAGACCAGCAGGGACTTCAGAAAGACCACGGAGGGCATGGTTGCCATTTCCTCAGTTTGCAAGTGTGTGGCACTGCCAGGGTTTCAAAGAGTGGGATAACTGCCACATTGGTTCTGGAAAGTTGGACTGCTGTACCAGAAGTTTGGAAAAATGGGATCACTGCCCAAAGATGACGGGAACAGGATGGCAGTGCTAATGGACCTGGTCTCAGAGAACAGAGGATTATTTTCAAGTGTTGAAGTCTAATGACATTTTCCCTGCTTGGTTGTGGACTTTCCCGGTATCACGCCTTTTTATGATCCTCCTATTTTCCCTTTTAGAATGGGACTGTCTACTATTTGCCTATACTTATTTTCCTCTTTACAATGGAGATAATTTTCCTTCTATGTGTATTTATTTTTTTTTAGTGCAGATTTTCTGTGCAGAAAAACCTTCCAATTTAATTTTTTTGTTTGTAAATATATTTCTTCTTCAACGTTGAAGAACAACCAAAAACCAAAACACATTGCCATTGAATCGGTTCTAACTTATAGAGACCATACGGGACAGAGTAGAACTGCCCAGTAGAGTTTCCAAGGAGAGCCTGGTGGATTTGAACTGGTGACCTTTTTGGTTAGCAGCCATAGCACCTAACCACTACACCACCATGGTTGCCCTTTGAAGGACAATATATCTAAAGTTATAGGATAGGAGTCAATTTCTTTCAGCTCTTTACAAGTATCATTCCATTGTTTTCTGACTTCCTTTTTTTTTTTTTTTTAAATAATTGGTGGAGAAGTCAGCCATCTGTCTTGTATTCTTTTGAAATTGATATGTCTAGTTCTCTTAGTTGATTTTAAGAATCTCTCTTGTAAGTTTTTAGCAGTTTTACTAATGTGTGTCTAGTTGTAATATCTTTTGTTAATTTGTTTTTTCTTAATCTTGCTTTGGTTCATAGTTCTTCTTCAACCTGTGGCTTGATATCCTTCATCCATTTTGTAAAATTTTCAGTCATTTTCTCTTCAAATATTGTTGCTTCACCATTCACTCCCCCCTTCCTCTCTGGGATTCAAATTATAGGTACATTGGACCCATCTCTTGTGTCCTGTAATGTCTCATACCCACACATGCACACACATTGCACTGAATCAATTCCAACTATATATATATGTATATATATATACATACATATGGAGTCCTGGTGGTGCAGTGGTAAAGTGTTTGGCTGCTAACCAAGAGGTCAGGAGTTCAAATCCATGAGTAACTCCTTTATATAGTCATTGTTATTTTGTTTTGCTTTTTGTATTTATCATTGTCTTTACTGTCTGCATTTCAGGTCACGAGTTTTCTGCAGTTTTGTCTTTCAGTCTACTATCTCTTCCTTCAGCTATATCCCATCTTCTGACATATCCTTTATATGGTTCTTAGCTTTTTATTTGATTTTAAATTTTATAATTTGATTTGATTATTTTTTCATAAATTAAAGATTGAAAGTCTCTAGTGAATTTCTTCATCTTGTCACTGATTTTTTGAATACACAAAGCACAGATATTTTTAAAGTCTGTCTTTGATGACTCCAATAACTAGGATATCAGTGTGTAATATGTATATTGTCTTCTTTTTCTTTTTTAATCTTGGACCCATTTCTTGTCATGTCTATGATACTTTGATTGAATTAGATGTTAACAATTCAATAAAATAAATGTTAATTATTCCAGGTGGAGAGCAAGAAGGGAAATGCCATTGTGGCAGAAGCTGGTTCACCATCACCCATTTTGTAGCACTCTGTTTCTTGTTTTCTAACTGGAATTCTACAGTATTTACTAGTACTCATTTTTGGAAAGTTTTGAACTTCTATGTTTGTCACCTTAGCACTAAAAACCTGAGCAAAACACTTCTCTACACTTCAGTGGCTTTCTTTCTGGCTTCTAATCCTCCTTTGGCGGAAGCCTCATGGGAGAAAATTAACTCAGTTTCAGGCCAGTTTTCCTGCACTTTCTTTCTCATAGAAAATATTCACATCCAAATACTTATTGCTATGACAGCCATAATTTCTGTTTTATTTCTCTTCTGTTACTAAAAATACCAGTATTTCTTAAAAGTTTTATGTCTCCCAGTCACAGCCCTCTGAGGGGATTAGGCATAAGAATAAATGCATTTCCTAAGGGAAAAAGTCACTGTAGAAGGCCTCCTAACTTCCCTAAGCTTCCCTACCTACTCTCTAGGATCTTGGCCACTGAGTTTGTTTGCCTCAGCAGCTATCCAACCAGGTATTTTGTTGTTATTTTGTCTTCCAAATTTTTCTTAGTGATTGCTTTGGCATGTTATAATAACGAAGAACAATTCACCGGAGCTAAATTACATTGCCCTTTAAATAGATTTATTTTTTAAGGTAATTCCCTTTTATTTTTATTGTGTTAAAATACAATTCACAAAAAAATTTGCTGTTTCATCCAGTCTCAAGTGTACAAGTAATTGACTTTAATCACATCTGCCATGCTATGCAAACTTAACACCCATTAAAAAAAAAAAAAAATTATCACCCCAAATGGAAACCCCTTAAGCAATAGGTCCCTATTCTCTCCTGCCTCCTTTCCCCTATAATAACTGGTAAACTTTTGTCTCTCTGCTTTCATGTTCTACATATTTAATATAAATGGAATCATTCAATATTTATCATTATGAGCCTGACTTATCTGACCTAGCATAATGATTTCAAGGATTGTCCATATGGTAGCATGTATCAGAATTTCATCTCTTTATGGCTGAAACATATCCCATTGTATGGTTGTACCATATTTAGTTTACCCATTTATCTGTTGATGGACATTGACATTGTTTCCGGCCTTTAAAAAAAAAAGGCCTTTAGATATTATAAATAATGTAGCAATTAACATTAGTTCATAAAATGATTTTTAATATATGCTTAATTATAATGGCAACATATACTTAAAATTGTGATGTCATTTCCCAGTGATAATGATTGCAAGACATTCTTTTAATCTTTTATAGTCCATACCTTCTTTGAACAGAATTTCATCAGATGACCACTATAAGCACCCAACACTTGCTTTGACTGAAATTATTTCAAACTAATATGCTTTCCACAAGCATTATTTAAAGAAATAATTTAAAAAAATTGAGAGCATGGCAGAGAGTGTCCTCCGTTTTGTGATTGTAATTTTATGTTAAGAGGATTAGGGTAGGGTTGTAATACCACCCTTACCCAGGTCACCTCTCTGATCCAATGTAAAGGGAGTTCCCCTGGGATGTGGCCTGCACTACCTTTTATCTCTTAAGAGATAAAAGGAAAGAGAAGCAAGCAGAGAGTTGGAGACTTCATACCACCAAGAAAGCAGCACCAGGAGCAGAGCACGTCCTTTGGACATGGGGTTCCTGTGCCTCAGAAGCTCCTGAACCAGGGGAAGATTGAGGACAAGGACCTTCCTCCAGCAATAGAGAGAGAAAGCCTTCCCCTGGAGCCCACAAGCTGAATTTGGACTTGTGACCTACTAGACTGTGAGAAAATAAATTTCTCTTTGTTAAAGCCATCCACTTGTGGTATTTCTGTTGTGGCAGCACTAGATGACTAAGACATTACCCATAATTTGTTATGAACCATGCGGTGGAATCCCTTTTCATATCAATATAATACAGGTAAAATCATTCTGCTATTCTATGTTTTCAGACAATCCATCTGATATAAGCAATGGTATACCTCCTTCCAGGTCTCCTTCTGAGCTCAGCTTGAATTTCTGGCAGTTTCCTGTCAGTGTACTGCTGCAACTGCTTTTGAATGATCTTCAGCAAAATTTTACTTGCTGCACTGAAACATCTCAACTGTTATTTCATCAGTTTCTGGCATTGTTTTTCACCAATGCCTTCAGTGCAGCTTGCACTTCTTCCTTCAGTACCATCAGTTCCTGATCATATGTCACCTCCTGAAATGGTTGAACATTGACCAGGTCTTTTTGGTACAGTGACTCTGTGTATTCCTTCCATCTGCTTTTGATGCTTCCTTTAAAATCCAAAATTTTACCCAAGGAACCCTTCAAAATTGCAACTTGAGGCTTCAGTTTTTTTTTGAGCTCTTTCAGCTTGAGAAATGTCGAGTGTGTTCCTTCCTTTTGATTTTCTAAATCCAAGTCTTTTGGTATTTAATTACAATATTTTACTTTGTGGTCTTAAGCTGACCTTTGAAATCTCTTCAGATCTTTTACTTCATCATTTCTCCTTTTTCTTTAGCTATTATACGTTCGAGAGCAAGTTTCAGAGTGTCTTCTGACATCCACTTTGGTCTGTTCTTTCTTTCTTGTCTTTTTAATGATCTTTTGCTTTCTTCATGTATGATGTCCTTGATGGCATCCCACAACTTGTCTGGTCTTTGGTCTTTTGTATTCAGTGCTTCAAATCTATCCTTGAGATGGTCTCCAAATTCAAGTGGGATATACTCAAGGTCATACTTTGGCTTTTGTGGACTTTTTCTTGTTTCCTGCAGCTTCCACTTGAACTTACATATGAGTAATTGATGGTCTGTTTCACAGCTGGCCCTTGGCCCTCTTATGACTGAAGATATTGAGCTTTTTCATTGTTTCCACAGATGTAGTCGATTTGATTCCTGTGTTTTTTATCATGTGAAGTCAGTGTATGTAGTTTCCGTTTATGTTGTTGGAGAAATATATTTGCAATGAAGAAGATTTTGATCTTGCAAAATTCTATCATATGATCACATTCCAATCACCAGTAATTATCAATGAACCCTGACTGCATATTTGAACAATTTCAGACTGCAGAAGTTGGTAAAAATCTTTGATTTCTTCAACATTTGCCTTACTGGTTGGTGCATAAATTTGTATAACAATTATATTAACTCTTCTTTCTTGTAGGCCTATGGATATTATCTTATCACGGACAATGTTGTATTACAGGATACATCTTGAAATGTTCTTTTTGGTGATGAATGTAATGCCATTCCTCTTCAAGTTATCATTCCCAGCATAGTAGACCAGTCCATTTCAGCTTACTAATTCCTAGGATATCAGTGTTTATGCATTTCATTTCATTTTTGATGACTTCCAATTTTCCTAGATTCGTACTATGTACATTCCATGTTCCTATTGTTAATGGATGTTTGCAGATGTTTCTTCTAATTTTGAGTTTTGATACATCACAAATGAAAATCCTGAAAACTTGACTCCAACCAATTCATTAAGGTCTACTCTACAATGAGGCTGCAAGAGTGTCAGAGCCATTTATTCATTCCCACAGAATGTTCTGGAGGTTGGAAAATGTCTTTAAGCACTCTTTCTTGGAAATCACAGTGACCGTTGAATAAGTTTTCATGGAGATCATGCCTGCCATGGATAGAAGAACCAACAACTTCAAGTGGACCACAGAAATTTTGGCCAGAGTGACAAAATTATAATTTGTCTTTGAGAGGAGTTTAGCAGTGGTTAGCAAGTTGGAAACAGAAATTAGACAATTAGTTTTCTTCAAGTTGATTTTGCATAGTAAACAACAACAGAAGGGAATGTTTATTTTAATTGGCTTTTTTTTTTTTTTTTGTGGGTGATGACAGGGATTTAGGCTATACTAAAGCCCAATCAAATCACATTTTGCTAAAACTATTTTGAAAACTATCTAAAGTGTGTCCATGGTAAAATAAAGATCACAGTTCTTTACCCAGTTCTCTTGGATTGCCTATTCAGCATTTCTTTTTTTTTTTTTTTTTTATTTCCCAAAGGAGTGAGGAGGGCCTTCCTTGTCACCATGGTTGAGATTATATATCCATTTAACCCTGGGAGATTATAGTTGAACCAGGTCAAATTTGGTTTATAAATATAATGAAATGTGACACTGTTTTTTTTTTTTTTAACAAAGGGGAATTCTTTTATTTATTAGTTGCCATAAACTATGTATTGATCTGTTGGACAAGGGGAAATCCCTGTACTCTGGGTGGAAATTTTCATTACCATTCATAGCTCAATAACGGATAGAACTGAAAAGAAACTATCTGGGCAGAAGTACTAGAAATAACCTGTCAGTGTGCCCAATGAAAATATGGAGGATAGTTGATAGACTGTAGGGCCTCTGTTCCTATTGCCCTTTCCCAGATGTTCTTCTTCAGTTTGTAGATGGCACAACCCTGTTCATCTTTTTATTTTATTTTTTATTGTACTTTCTGTGAAAGTTTACAAATCAAGTTAGCCTCTCATACAAAAATTTTATACACCTTGCTATATACTCCTAGTAGCTCTCCCCCTAATGAGACAGCTCACTTCTCTCCATCCTGTATTTCTTGCCCATCCAGCCAGCTCCTGTCACTCTCTGCCTTCTCATCTCCCCTACAGAGAGGAGCTACCCACATAGTCCCATGTGTCTACTTGACCCAAGAAGCTCACTCCTCACCAGTATTATTTTCTATCTTATAGTGAAATGCGACACTTCTTAAGCTTCAGTTTATCGGAGGAATCCATAAAGGTAGAGACTTAACATCACTTCCTCCTTTTGTTTATGTCTAACTTCTAGAGACAAATTCTCTAAGAGACTGTTTTGCCATCCTGGTAATCCAATAAAAAACACATCTAAAACTTTTTAATAACACTAAATCTATACAACTGATGAAAAAGTTTCACTAAAACATAGGTATATCGAAAACGCAGGATCAGGTTGTAGGTGATTTTCAAAATTAACCAAATAGAAATCCTATCAGTATCTCAGACTTCTAGATATTTACCTACCTACTCACAAAGGGTCAACTTTTCAAAAGCTCCAAAAGCAATCCTCTGTGTATACAAATTTTTGTAAACAATCCAGTTAATTATGGAAATACGATTCTCGTTTTCAGAAAGAATTTGCTCTTGACTTTGATTCCATTTCCAAATTCACTCCAAAGTACTTATCAAGTGCAGCTAGAAAACAAATTTGAGTCCAAAACACCTAGGTGAAAATTGAATTAGGGATTATATATTCAACTGCAGTTTACTTTTGCTCAAAGATAAGCTAACATTCTGAATTAATTTGTGCGAGGTTTTTGGAAAGCAAATCTTATTTATGCAAATATCCAGCATTTTAATCCAACTAATTTGCACTCCAATTCGACCTCTTCTAATATGTCACAATTAAAGTTTATATCGTTGTAGTTTCTGAAGTCAGATCAGAATAAAAGTGTACATCTGAAGTTGTGTTATATAAACACCTAGAAAAAATTATTGTCTACATCTAAACGGATATAGGAATAAAAAAAAATAGTAATTCATGTTCCATTATCAGACAAACCAAGAGCAAAACTTTAAATTTGGTTTCAAAAGAACTTTTTTCCAGGATGTAGCATCAACCATCTCAAAAAAAGAAAAATAAAAAATCTGGGGCTAAAAATGTAATTAGGAGGTAGAAACACAGAATCTTACCTAGGAGGTGTTGAAAACATTTTTGATTTGGTAAACATGCAATGCAGAGTAGATGATGTAAAGTTCTAAAATTTAGGTGAATGGAGTCTTGAGAAAATACTCACCTACTTGAAGGTAAATATAGTAGAGAAGAAAAAAAGAGAATCTCTCATTAAGTGTTTTTCTTAAACAAAAGACTAGTAATGTATATTACAGCAAGACGTTCACAGAGAAATTCCTTGGTTTTGTTTGTTTTATTATTTTCATTATTATTGTTTTTTATTATTTTTATTAAAGCCTTTGTATTGGTGTTTAACAAGAGGTTATAGCACCACTTTAATTTTGGTTATTCAAAGCAATGAGCTTTAAAAAACACTCCTGCCTTTTGTTAAACTACTATCCAGTGGCCCTGAGGTTATTGTCCTCATCTATAACTCACATTTTTCAAATAATAGTCTGTTAGTAAATCTCCCCATAAATACTACAAGCATTACTTGATCGTATGCATTTGGTTTTATTTGGATGTACTTCTATAACATGCCACAGGGGGATGGAAAATCTTGAAGATAAAATGGCTGCCTGTGGTTAAGTGCTTTTTTAGAAAATGAAGCAGGAAGACAAAAGTTCAGCAGATTAAATTAGTACACATCTGAACTGAAAAGCCGAATCCAATCACAACATTCAAAGTCCAGTTTAGTGCCAGAAGCTGAGCTTGCTCAAAGTCACCCTGAAGGGAATTTGAGGAAGAAACATCTCTATCCAAATGAGCTGGAAAAAATGCTGGCTGAATATACTCCCTGTTTGACTTTAATATTTCACATAACAAACAGTTCTTGGTCCCTCACAGAACTTAAAGGTTGGCTGGTAGCCAGAGGCAGTCTTGCTGTGAAAATAAATTAAAGAAAAGCAAATACAGCATCACAACTTAGCAAGAGAAGAAGAGACTAGGGAAAAAAAAAAAAAGAAAGGTAAGAAGTCAGAAGAGAAAATAAACTGGGAAAGAGGAAAACAGGTGAAAAATCACTGAAGATCATAGCTGAAACCCCTGTCTAATACCATTGGCCATCCATTGATTTGTAAGCAGAAGAAAGAATATAGGGCTCATAAATCTAGATATTAGCCTTAGTTCTGTTATGGGGCTAAAGCTTTTCTCTACCTATATGTCTAGGCTTAAGCAGTGGTGTCAGTAGGGTCAGTATCACCTAGAACAGTAATTCATAGTGTCACCCTCTCATGGACATCCTCCCTATACCAGACCATACAGCATCCTTTGTTGTTGGGGTTGTCAGGTGCCATCAAGTCAGTTCCAACTCATAGCGACACTATGTACAACAGAGCGAAACACTGCCCAGTCCTGAGCCATCCTCACAATAATTGTTATGCTTGAGCCCATTGTTGCAGCCACTGTGTCAATCTCATTGATATTCTACCTCTCTTTCACTGACCCTATGCTTTACCTAGCATGATGTCCTTCTCCAGAGACTGATCCCTCCTGACAACATGTCCATATGTGAGACATAATTTTGCCATCCTTTCTTCTAAGGAGCATTCTGGTTGTACTTCTTCCAAGACAGATTTGTTAGTTCTTTTGGCAGTCCATGGTATATTCAATATTCTGCTCCAACACCAGAATTCAAAGCAAGGTTGTATCATTTGCATAACACAGGTTGTTAATGAGTCTTCTTCCAATCCTGATGCCCCATTCTTCTTTATATAGTCCAGCTTCTCGGATTATTTGCTCAGCATACGGATTGAATAGGTATGGTGAAAGAATACAACTCTGATGCACACCTTTCCTTACTTTAAACCATGCAGTATTCCCTTGCTTTGTTCAAACGCCTGGCTATTGATCTATGTACAGGTTGCTCATGAGCACAATTAAGTGTTCTGGAATTCCCATTCTTCACAATTTCATCCGTAAATTGTTATGATCCACACAGTCAAATGCCTTTGCATAGTCAACAAAACACAGGTAAACATCTTTCTGATATTCTCTGATTTCAGCCAGGACCCATCTGACATCAGTAATGATATCTCTGGTTCCACATCCTCGTCTGAATCCTTCCAACTAGAAGAGTTCATCTTCTGGCTCTATATCAGGCAATGTTCTGCTGCTGATCGTAGGTTTTCAATGACTAATTCTTTTCAGAAGTAGACCTCCAGCTCCTTCTTCCTAGTCTGTCTTAGTCTGAAATCTCACACACACACACAGAGGAGTGGTATGGTTTCCAGGAAAAGTAAAACTTGGATTAGAGCTGAGTTGTAAATGGGCTGTTTATCCCTAATCACTTCAGGTGAATGGAGCCTGAGACATAATTAAGGATAGTTTACTTGAATTCCAACTTTGAATTTAGAACCAAAGTCCCAAGAGGAATGATTTGTTTCCCTTCTTTGACTTCTTCCTCCAGAATTGAATTATCTGTTATGCCCAATTTTATCCAGAATTTTATTTAACAATATGAATAGGATGTCTATTAAGGTGATATATAAGCCTAGTTATGATGTATATTGTTTTGTGTTGTGTGTGTACACACATGCATGTGTCTGTATGTTTCATTGTGGATGTGAAACATTTGAAAAATTTAAAATTAAATTTAAAATTAAAATTAAAATTGGAATTATTTTATCTGTATGCATCTGACATTAGATTCCTGGATATCCTAATCAGTAGTGTCATAACACCTATTCCTCAATCTATCAAAATGCAAAATTCTCTAAAGCCATTTTATATTAGCTATTTTAAGAGTGGAGAAAAATTATTATAAAAACATTTCGATACTTGAAAAATTCATAAAGCACCTTGGGCAACTGTCCTATAAAATTGAGATGCTGGGAATTCCCTTTTTCATTAGTATACAATACTGAGCCACTGATTTTAAAAAAAGAAAAAAAAAATTTCCAATGCTCAGTCAAATCAGAGTATCATGAAAATTTAAGTTAAGCCCAGCATCATGTTATAATTCCTTATTTGCATCTATTATTTATTTATACATTTAAATTTGGATGTTCTTGATAATGACACATACATTTTACTAATTTCCTGTGTTTATCTATATATGAACATTTTTTACTATCAGTAAATCTCATTGAAGTATAACATTGAATAAAAAAAATTCACAGATCATAACTGTATACCTACGAATTTTTACAATCAGAACATGTCCATGTGACAAGAAGTCACATCAAGAAAAATAATATTACCTTAATCCCGGAATCCCTTCATTCTCCCTTCCTTGCAAAATTTCTCAAAGGTAATCACAGCTCTGACTTCTAAAATCATGGATTAATTTTGTTTTTCTTCGGAAGGTTATATGAGTAGCATTGCAGAACATGTATCTTTTGTATCTGTTTTATTTCTGCTATAACAGAAATACTACAAGTGGATGGCTTTAACAAAGAAAAACTTATTTTCTCACAGTTTAGAGGGCTAGAAGTCCAAATTCAGTGTGCTAGCTCCAGGGGAAGGCTTTCTTTCTGCCGGTTCTGGGAGAAGGTCCTTGTCATCAATCTTCCCCTGGTGTAGGAGCTTCTCAGCACAGGGACCCAGGGTCCAAAGGACATGTTCTACTCTTGAAATGCTATCTTAAAAAAAATTCCTCTCCTCTATGTTCTATTTCCTTTTTTATATTTCAAAATATATTGACTGAAGATACAACTTAATACTGTAGATTGAATCCTGACTTATTAACATAACTGCCTCTAATCCTGCCTCATTAACATCTAGAGGTTAGGATTTACAACACATAAGATAATCACATCAGATCACAAAATGATAGACAACCACACAATACTGGGAATCACGGCCTAGCTAAGTTGATACACATTTTTGGGGGACACAGTTCAATCCATAACAGTATTTTACTTCTTTAACTCAAAATATGCTTGTAAGAATTATCTATGTTATTGTGTGTAGTTGAGGTTTTTCTTTCTCATTGATATATTTTATTCTGTAACACTCTATTGTGTTAATATACTATAACTTATTATTTACTGCTCATTTTGATAGTTTCTTATTTGTGACTATGATTAATTGCACTGCTATAAAAATTCTTATATATAGGCATTTCAGTTGGGTATATATCTTGGGATTGGAATGACTGAATCATTAGGGTATGTTTGTGTGAACATAGACATGCATGACTGTGTATGTGCTTGTGTGTACGTGTGTGAGTGCCTGTGCACGTTCAGCTTTTGTGGCTACTACAAGAATTAAACTGTAGGGCTTATATCCATTTCCACATCTAATAGTAATATATGGAGATTCTTGTCAACACTTGGTAATGTCTGTCTTCTTTTTAGTCATGCTGATAGTTATATCACTGATTAGTGATTTTAATCTGCTGATGAGAACTAATGATTATTTGGATAGCCTCTTTTATAGAACACCCATTCTCAAATTGTCTGCTCTTGTTTCTGGTTTGCCTAGTTCGTTCCATTGTGTTTCTAGGAGATACTTATGTATTACAGATGCAAGTCCTTTGCCAAATATATTGTAACAAATAATACCCCTTCCCCCAATTCTACAGCTCTTTTTTCAATTCTCTTTGGCATTTTTTGATAAAAATAATTTAAATTTTTACAGAATTTTTGTTTTACTTTCACTTTTTTGAGGGAGAAACTTTCAATTCTGTTTAAAAATAAAACATTTAAGACCATGGCGCTGGGTGAAATCCATGCCTGTGTTACATACACACAACGGGGTATTACACAACGATAAAGAACAACAATGAACCTGTGAAGCATCTCCTAATGTGGATGAATTTGGAGGGCATTATGCTTTGTGAAATAAATCAATCACGAAAGGACAAATATTGCTACTGTAAAAACTCATGGGAAGGTTTACACACAAAAAGAAAAATCTTTGATGGTTATGAGGGAGGGGAGGACTGGGGGTAGAAAAACACTTAATAGACAATAGATAAGTGGAAACTTTGGTGAAAGGTTAGACAGTACACAATACTGGGGAAGCCAGTACAACCCGTACAAGGCAAGCACGTGGTAGCTCCATAGACACAACCAACCACCTGAGGGACTGAATTGCTGGGCTGAGGGCTGTGGGGACCACAGTCTAGGGGAACATCTAGCTCAATTGGCATAACATAATTTATAGCGAATATGTTCTACATTCTACTTTGGTGAGTAGCATCTGGGGTATTAAAAGCCTGCGAGCAGCCATCTAGGATACTCCACTGGTCTTAGCCCTTTAGGAGCAAGGAAAAATGAAGAAAACTAAAGATACAAGGGAAAGATTAGTCCAAAGGACTAATGGACCACATCTACCACAGCCTTCACCAGACTGAGGCCAGTACAACTAGAAGGTGCCAGGCTACCACTGCTGACTGCTCTGACAGGGATCACAACAGAGGGTTCCATACAGAGCTGGAGAAAAATGTAGAACAAAATTCTAACTCAAAAAGAAAGACCAGACTTGCTGGCCTGACAGAGACTGGAGAAACCCTGAGAGTATGGCCCCCAGACACACTTTCAGTTCAGTAATAGGTTCACTCCTGGGGTTCACCGTTCAGCCAAAGATTGAGCAAGCCCATGGAACAAAACAAGACTAAAGGGGCTCACCAGCCCTGGGGCAGGGACTGGAAGGCAGGAAGGAGGGAACAAAAAAGCTGGTAATATGGAACCCAGGGTTGAGAAGGGAGAGTGTTGACATGCCATGGGGCTGTTAACCAATGTCGTAGAACAGTGTGCATACTAGCTGTTTGATGAGAAGCTAGATTGTTCTGTAAACCTTCATCTAAAGTACAGTTAAAAAAAGAAGAGCTACAGCTGCTAACCAAAAGATCAGGATTTTGAATCCACCAAAAAAGAAAGAAATGAAGTACTGATACTGTTCCCTCATGTATAAACTTTGAAAACATTATGCTAAGTGAAAGAAGTTAGTCAAGAAAGAGAACATATTGTATGATTCCATCTATATCAAACGTCCAGAATAGTCAAATCCATACAGACAGAAAGTAGAGTCATCTTTGCCTAGGGCTGGAGGAGGAAATGGGGAGTGACTGCTGATGGGTACAAAGCTTCATTTTAGTGTGATCAGTGTTTTAGAACACTGATTGGTGGTGGCTGTATACCATCTGGCTATAGAACTGTGAATATACTAAAACCCATTGAATTGTACATTTTCAATCGGTAAATTATATATTATTTGAATTATATCTCAATAAAACTGTTATCAAAAACAAAAAAAAATTCATTCTCAAGATCATAAAAAATCAATTTCTTTTTTAATAACTTTAAAATTTGACCTTTCACATTTCACTCTATGATTCATATGGAGGTAGTTTTCCTAGAGTGTGAGGTAGGGACAAGGATTTCTTTTTATCTCTTACGACTATACGATTGTCTCAGCACCATACATGGAATAGTTTATCTGTCTCTTGCTGCATTTCTACACCAGATCACTAGTATCCACAACAGGAGCCCGGGGATAATTATGCACCCTGGACAAAAATTTCAGCAAGGAACACCCACATGTATCCCTGTATCTACCATTCAGCTTTTCAGATGCTTAACTAGTAGGAAGTGTAAACTGAATACGTAAAAGTCAGATTGAAAAAGAGATTGACATTTTTTCTTTATGAAACCACTTATTGTTATTAGGTGCCATTGAGTCAGTACGGACTCTGTAAGACAGAATTAAATGCTGCCTGGTCCTGGGACATTCTTATGATAATTGTTACACTTGAGCTTATTGCTGCAGCCACTGTGTAACCCATCTTGTTGAAGGTCTTGCTCTTTTATTCTGACCCTCCACTTGACCAAGGATAATGCCCTTCTCCAGGAACTGGTCCCTTCTGATAACATGCCCAAAGTATATGAGACAAAGCCTTTCCATCCTTGCTGCTAAGATGCGTTCTGGCTGTACTTCTTCCAAGACAGGTTTTTTCATTATTCTGGCACTCCATAGTATATTCAATATTCTTCACCAACACCATAATTCAAAGACATCAATTCTTCTTTGGCCTTCCTTATTCATTTCTAGCTTTCACATGTATACGAAGCAATTGAAAATACCATGACTTGGTTCAAGCACATCTTAGTCCTCAGAGTGACATCTTAACACAGTAAAGACACCTTTTGCAGAAGATTTGCCCAAGGCAATATGTCATTTGAGTTCTTGACTGTTGCTTTGAATATGCTTCCAAGTAAATGAAATCCTTGACAAATTTAATCTTTTCTCTGTTTATCGTGATGTTGCTTATTGGTCCAGTTGTGAAGATTTTAGTTTTCTTTATGTTGAGCTGTAGTCCATCCTGAAAGCTGTGGTCTTTGATCTTCATCAGTAAGTGCTTCTAGAATCACAGCAATATGGAAGCTACCATAGTACAACAAACTGACAGACAAGTAGTTGTCATTCACGTTAGTAACTGGAAATAAAAAGTATCTTTCCAGAATCCTACAGTACATGGGGGAGAAAAGTAAAACTACTACACTTAACAACACGTTATTCCTATTATTATTAATTACTTTAATAATAAGAGAAGAATTTCAGTGAAATTTTCAAAGGAAATATTTCAGTGCGCCACATATTAATTTTTGATTGTTGTGTAATTCCAACAACTTTATACAGGAAATCTTGCAAAATCATGCTCAAGGTTATATAGATTTTTTTATAGATCAATGATTTTTAAGAAATTATCTTAAAAGAAAATGGCAGGTTAATCCAACAACATATAAAAATTAATATCACCGAGTGGTAAGAGGCTAGAAATGAGCAAATATATTAGAGGAAAAAAAAAAAGAGAGAGAGAGATTGTTCAGGAAGAGAAGGTCTTAATAGAAACATTTAGTAAGACATAACACAGATCAGCATTATTGCCTTTAGTGCAGCAACGTAAAAGAGCTGAACAGAAGATTTCAAAGGGCAGCTCCAGAAGACAAAGTAAAAAAAAAAGCATTATAATAAAATGTGCTAAGACCTGGAGTTATAAAGCCAAAACGAAAGAATACCCTCAGCATTTCTCAGGTTGGAAAAACTGAAGGAAAAATTTAAGCCTGAAGTTGCAATATAGAAGGATTCCGTGGGCAAAATATAAATGATCAGGAAGTATCAAAAGGAGATGGAAACAATACATTGTTACCCTTAATACACACATTAATCATAAAAACTGATTAGTATCACCCTAGAATCCATTAGATAAACAGGTAAATGAGGTGATAAACAACATACAAAGGAGAAAGCAGAAATGTGGGGAAAAGCAGGTGAAACATTTTTACACCAGTAAATTGAGAAAAAAATTAAAAATACTGTAACATTTTATAGTACTCAATCAGCCACAATACATAAGTGTGATCACTCTTGTTTAGGGAACAGTAAATTGAACACTTGCTTACACTATATTTGGTTATTCAAATTACTTTATCATTTTATAAAAGCAGTTTGAAAAGTATATATCAAAAATGTAAATACTGATGTTATATGTTGTATATTCTTTTGGTATTTAATTTAAAAATAAACACTTGATTTTTATATATTTATACAGATAAGACCCTTTTGCCCCAAACCTTAAGCTACAAAAGGACAGTGACCTTCTCTGTCATTTGCACTATTACATCTTTAACATTTAGCCCAGGAATGACTATACATTAGATACTTTTTAAGAAATGTATTAAATGACTAAAAGATTAGTCTCCTTGTAACATATGGACAGAAGTGGGGTGAGTCACAAACCTTAGAAAATGATATTAAATAAATACATAGGTTACTTGTTATTAACTATCTAATTGTTTTCTTCCATATATATCAGAATCATGTGTGAAAAGACATAAGGTAGACCTACAGAACTGTCAGTATTAATTGCGTGAACACAGATAAATCACATAACCTATTTAAGCTTAACATTTGAAATATGTGAAGTAAGATTCATAAAACTTTCTATAAATTGTTTTTGGAATTAAAATAATATATAAATAAAATTACATACCTAAGAGGAATAAGCCTCCTTTGAATCACATTGTATCCGAAGAGTTAACAAGTTTGTACATTCTGAATGCTTGAATCTTAAATGACATTCCTAGGGTCTACGTCACTGGGGTTTTTTTTATGTATATATATGGAGCTTACGGAGCCCTGGTGGTGTAGTTAAGAGTTCAGTTGCTAACCAAAAGTTGGTAGTTTGAATCCACCTTCAGCTCCTTGGAAATTTAATGGGGCAGTTCTACTCTGTCCTATAGGGTTGCTATGAGAATCAACTCAATGGCAATGGGTTTAGATTTGGGTTTTTTTAAATATGTATGTATATATATATACATATATATATACACACACATGTATTTAAGCACATATATATATACACACTTATTCCTCACATATTGACTATTTTGCACTTCCAACAACAGTAAAAAATTTACTGTCCAACTATTTTCCATCTTAACTACACATATCTGGTAGTAAAGAATGACAAGGCACAAGGTGAGAGTAACACTGGCTGTGATGGTTAAAGGTATGTGTCAACTTGGCTGGGGTATGATTCTCAAAAAAAAAATCTTTTTCTTTTACTTTTTGTTTTCTCTTTACAGAAATCTCTGCCTAGGGAAGACTCTCTTACAAAATTTATAGCTTATATGTTCAGATGAAGAAGTCAGAGAGAGAATATTTTCAGGTTTTTTTCTGATGTTTTAAAGGAAATCAGCAGGGCTTCCAGGTATCAACTCTAAATGGATATCGATAGCTTTCTACAAAGTATATTTGATTGAATACAACTATCATTTAAGTTTTGCTAGTTTTTATTATATTTTATCTCCATAATATGTTTATAGCAGTAGACAGTGGTTCTGATCTTGTGGAAATAATACTTTTGCAATTTATTCCATTTTTATTCTATTCTATTTCCTTCATCCTTAACTATTTTTCATCAAATTGAGAGAAATTTGATGAAAAATATTCACAATATTGAAATTAATGCAATTCAGCAAAAGATTTTTTCAAGTAGGCAAACAAAATACTTAGAAATATCTTGGATTTCAGAGTACTTTTTTAGTTATGTATTCATAAATAAGATACATTTATTACAATAGATTTAAAAAAGTTATGTTGTGCTTCGAAGAGAATCCATAGTTTAAAAAATTAAATTCAAAACAGATACAATGTATGATTCTACTGAGGTCTCAAGAATATTCATTACCATTCAAATAAAAGTTTTATTTTTCCACCTTGTTTGATGATGTAATTTAAGCTGTTCAAAGAGATGGTGCCAAAGAGACCACTTGAGCCTGTTACCAGTGATGTCTCTGTGGAATTAGAACCTAGATAAAAGTCAGACAGAAATCTTTCATATACATTAGTTAAATGGTAAGTTGGACCAGAAAAATGGTACGTCTTCAAAAGACTAACATAATTTGCAAAATGATCAATGGCAGATCTCAGAGAAAAGATGACAGAAATTTTCAAATTCATTTTCATAATTGTATTATTTGTATAATTAAAAGCCATTAATCTGGAATCTTATCCTGATGATCCGGTCTTCAGAGTCTCAATGACCATTCTATTCTCCCAGTTAGTCATTCTAAAAAATGTTTTGCATTACTTTTTCTCTCACACTCTGTTTCCAAGCCATCAAATTTTATCCGAAATTTACCACTTCTCATATCCACTAGAACTACTCTATTACACCATCCTAAGTCTTCAAGGAAACCCTGGTGGTGTAGTGGTTAAGTGCTATGGCTGCTAATCAGAAGGTTGGCAGTTCAAATCCACCAGATGCCCCTTAGAAACTCTATGGGGCAGTTCTACTCTGTCCTATAGGGTCACTATGAGTCAGAATTGACTTGATGGCAACTGGTTTGGGTTTTTTTTTTTTTTTTGCTCCTAAGTCTTCAATACTAGTCAGCCTGCTACTATACTCTTTGCCCTATGAACTATTTTCAGTATAGCATCCAGAGTGATCATTCAAAGGTGTAAGAAAGATAATGCTACTCCCCTTCTCAAAATCCTCCAAGAGTGCCCCATTTCACTCAGAGTTAAAGCCAAAACCCTCATGGATCTTATGACATTTAGATCCTCAACTTCCTCTTTGATGTCCTCTCCTACTATTTCCTCCCTTACAATTCATCTGCATCATCTCCAAATAGTCCAGGTATGTTTTAGCCATAAAGCGCTTGCACTAGATGTTTCTTCTGCCTGGGTAGAACTTTCCTAAGATAGCCACATAGCTAGCTCCTCCTCCTCTTTCTAGACATTGCACAAATGTCGTCTTCTCAAAAAAGTTCACTTTAACAATCCTATTTAAAATCATGACCTCCCCTCATTTCCACAGGTTATCCTTGCACTATTTTCCCTTTTGTGGCACTTACTACCTGTAGTGTACTATACACTTTATTGTTTATTACATTATAATAATATAAGCTCCACAAGGGCAAGATTTGTTTTACTAATCTATTGTGTTCAATAATGCAAGTCACGTGCCCAAAACAGTGATTGGAACGTGGTTCAAATCCACTCAGCAGCTCTGTAGGAGAAAGACCTGGTGATCTGCTTCTGTACAGACTATAGCCAAAAAAAAAAAAAAAAAAACCCATGGGACAGTTCTTCTCTGCCACATGGGATCCCTATAAGTCAAAATCGACTCAATGCCACCTAACAACAAAAACAACGACAAGCTTCTATGAGATATGGTTATTGATCCAAGTAGAATGAAATCCTTGAGACTTTCAATTTTTTCTCCATTTATGTTGTTGTTTATTCGCCCAGATGTGAGGATTTTTTTTTACATTTACCCCTAATCCATACCTAAAATTGCAGTCCTTTTCCTTCTTCAGTAAGTACTTCAAATCCTCTTCACTTTCGGTAAGCAAGGTTGTGTCATCTGTATATCGCAGGTGGTTTATGAGCCTTCATGCAATCCTGATGCCATTCTTCGTATAGTCCACCTTCTCAAATTACAAGTGCAGCACACAGATTGAATACATAAGGTGAAAGAATACAATCCTGCAACACACTTTTTACAATTTTAAGCCATACAATATTCCGTTGTTCTGTTCAAAAGATAAATTCTTCAGCTTTGCAATTTGTAATAAAATCTGTGCCATCTATATATCTGCAGAGTGACATTTTTAATATGACCAATGACCAATGTCACCCAGATAATCAAGAATAAATATCACTAATTTTAATCACTAATTAAAAATTAGTGATTACTGACAGATTAGTGAGGATATACAAGGTTTTGTTATATAATAAATATGTCATTTTGAGAGAATATCATCCTAGAACAATTATAATCAATGACAGGTTTCAGAGAAGCAGGAGTTCTAATGAACCAATAGCATGTCAACTTTGTTATTGATGATTTGTATTAGAACTCAATCATATTGGGATTGTTGGAATTTCACTATAGATAAATGATTTCAAAAATCATTTTAAAGATTAAAAATGATTTTAAAGATTAACTTTGCAATAAGAAAACAAATACACTTATTTAAACCAAATCTGTAATCAATATCAAGCTACCGTCTATACCCCTCCAGTGGAGGTAGTCTTACTCAAAATAAGTTCAGTTTGCTTATCAGCAGATAAACAGGACTGTTTTAATACTAAAAGAATCCGTTTTATGTTGAATTTTAAGATTTTTGCTGCTTCTTTGGTTAGATTGAAGTAATCAACATGTTGGTTTATCAGTTATTTCAAATTAGCTACATTGAAAAATCTCAATTTTCAATGTGACCGTAAGACCTGACTTATTACAGGTTTACTTCTTATAAAAGTAATATTGAAGTCAAAAAGAGAAATGTTATCTTAAGATTTTTATTTGACAAATAAAACCAATTCATCTAAATATCTTTTTATTATATAAGCTAAAAAAAAAGTCTGCTTAAAATAGCAGATGGACATCCTGTGTAAGCCAATGTTAGAAATACAGTGTTTGTTTTTACAAGTACTACCTTTTCAGTTCTCACATCTTACATATCTGTTGTGGAGATTGCATTAAATATTTTCCAAAAAAGAGATTCAATATTTAAGAAGCTATCTTTTCAATGCTTTCTGAAAAATTGCTAGCAATTAAAATAAGTATGCTTGGAAGAAGTGGAGCCAGAATGCTCCATTGAAGCAAGGATGGTGAGACTTTGGACATGTGATCCCTAGGAGGGACCAGTCCCTGAAGAAGGACATCATGTATGGTAAATTAGAGGATTAGCATAAAAGAGGAAGACCCTCAAGGAGATGTATTGACACAGTGGCTGCAACAATGACCTCAAGCATGGCAACTACGCTGAGCCTGGAGCAGGACTGGGCAGTGTTTTGTTCTGTTGTACATGGGGTCACTGTGAGTCAGAATTAATAATAATAGTTGACAAATATAACTGTTTTAAAAATAGAAGATAATTTATGAGGAGTTACTGACACATAAACATTTATCTCAAGTATAAACTATGTAAGAATTCCATGTCTAAGCCCCTTTGCCTTTACATCAGAAGCAGGATGGGGCAGTGTTTCCTTCTGTTGTACATAGAGTTGCTATGAGTGGGAACCAACCCAATGGCACCTAACAATAACAACTTTGCATCACTTCATCTTTAAGTACTTTCTCTGTGCTAAGAGAGCTGTAAAGACTTAGAACTTCTCAGAACACGTACACTCAGAAAAGAAAGGAGCAAAATTGTCTCCTTCCCATCTTCCAAAGAACTAGAGAAGCTAATCTCTAAATTTATAACCTCCCTTCACACTTAAAACTCACCATCTTATCATTTACTGATTAACCTGATTTAACTTTATTAAGAAGCCTAAATTTTCATTAATTTTAGATTCATTTGATTTTATTAAATATTCTATTTTTAAATGGGAAAACGCATGCTTGATAGCTACAGAAATAGCAAACATTGATTATATTATTAGTGTGAACAGGTTCTATAGAATTAATTTTCTCCTACCACCTAATGAAATTTACTGAGAGAATGAGAGTACTGCTTAATGAAGACAGAAGCTAAAGAATATCTGTATTGGAAGCTATGTCAAAAATTGTTTACTAGTATCCAATTTAGAGTAATTTTCAGGACAACCACAGGCATCTTAGAAGAAAGGACCTGGAAAAAAGGAGAAAGGAAAAAGAGAGAATGCCAAAAATAACTTCTTTATTTAGAAGTTTTGCAAAGGTTTGTTCTGTAATCTGAAACAAAAAGTCCCTTCTTTGTGGACCTACCTTGAACTTGAAACCAAAGTTAGTACAATTCATTTTCTAATTTATGTATATTGTATTAAGTAATATCTTATGAGCATGTCTAGGAATGTTATGACACATACTGGAATACTCTTGTCCCTATTAAGAAAATGCATTATTGGTTGAAAACGGCCATAACACAATAACACTGTTTGAAAACAGTCTGATCACAGGTTAGAGAAATCTTGTATGTAAACATTGCAGCATTTGGTTTCCCTTGGGGGATTATTTTAAAATAGCACAGATTATCTGAAGTTTTGCCTTACCGTTGCCAACAAGAAGCTTAAAAGATTAGTTTTCAATATAAATTTTTTTCATCTCTTTCAATGGCATTTCAGTTTATTTATATTTATCCACACAGTAAACAAGGAAATAAAACAGGAAACAACAGAATCAGAATTTGATGAGGCACTCTCATGCAAAAAATCAGCTTTTAGAATCAAATGAGAAAATGTTGTCTCTAACTCTGGACTTCTCTGACCTCAAGCGAGTCTTGCCTCCGTTTATAACTCATCGTAGGTCCCTGAGAGGAAGCAGTCATTCAATGGCCCAAAAGGCTATAATTACTCCTCACTTCTTCCTCTCTGCTAACATCTTTGGGCTTTGGAACAAACCATTGCATCTCCCCTCTGAAGCCTAAAATGGTTTGTCTAAGTAAACAGCAGGGCTAAAGAGATACAATTCCAGATTAACAATCCGGGCTGACGCCGTCATGTCTGAATACCGCATCTCTGGGTGATGAGGTGGGAAAACTTGCATTGCTCTCTGTGCAGTGAGATACACAACCCCTAGAATGTAAAACCAGGGTAGGGAAGATTTTCAGGGTCCTTCCTCCACAATGCAAAGAGAGGCGGCAACCGTGGAAGTTTTCCATCCTGTCCAGACAGCTTTTAAACCAAGGAGGACCGCTCCTGATGGAACTTTTCCCGTTGTACACTGTCTGTTGTCTGTGAGTGATTAAAATGACTTTTACTCTTGCCAACACTGTGTATGTTTCTTGTGTGTGTGAATTGATCAAGATGAAGGGATATAACACTCATGGAGTGGTTCATCCCACTGGGTAGAAGTCTCATCCTAGTTCTCTGGTGGGTTCTTGGGATCTGGAGATAACCTTTAAGGTAACCTGCATGTGCAGCACAGTCCCTCAGTGAGAAATTCTCCATTCATGGAAGGAGAGAAAAAAAATGCAAGCATAAAATCTATAAAGAATTTTTGCTCCGAAAACATCCTTATCTTTTACAATATTGAGTTTTACCTAAATACAACCCTGTAGGACAGTTTTTCTCTACCTTCCTATGAAATATTAAATTCATCTCAAACAATTTAGGTGGGAGATATCTAATAATAAAAAAGATGAGCTTTATTCACTAATTCAACTCATTCATTTGTTCAACCATGTAACAAGTATGGATTGCACCATGCATAGCAATCTGTGCTGAGAATATAAAAAAGAACAAGACATATTCTTTATGCTCAAAGAGGTCACAAATTACTTGGGGAGACAAAAGTGTAACCAGAAATTCCAAAAACTGATTAAGGTTTGGCTTGAAATTTGATATGATATCACATGTTTATTTTAAAAGGTCAGAACACAGAGTTAATGGTTAACCCTGTTGGAATTTTTAAGTTTTAAATAGTAATGGGTCATTGATGAAATGAATGGGATCCAATAAATAATAAAAACATACCTTGGTTGTTCATCATGCTAATAAGCTTATGAAAATCTATAAAAACAATTCTCTGACACAGCTAAATTCAAGAAAAAATTGAAGTGGAGGTTAGTCAATGAGGGGAATAGGTCATTCTCCTTGATGTAGTTTGAGAGGAAAGACAAAATTTGTATTTATTGATTAAACTTCTATGAGAACAATCAAACAAAAACAACACTTTTGTACGTGTTAGAAGAGTTTTGACTTCCAAATTAAATAGCAAATGGAGATACTTTGATGCATGACCACAGAGTAGACTGGAGTCATTCGACTATGTAATCCCTCAGAATGTCCCATTAGGTAGAGATGAAACTGATTTTAGTACACATGCTTGGCTTAATGTGTGGTCATATATGACATTCTACGCTTTGCCTGTTAAAGGAAATTAGCCATATAGTCAATTTAGACTAAACCATTTACTGTCTAACACACAAAAAAAACAGTGCTATCGAGTCAATTCCTAGTTGATTCTAATTCATACCAGCCCTATAAGACACACCAGAACCATCAAGTTTTCAAGTCTGTAAATTTTTAAGGAAGCAGACCAACACACTTTTCTCCTGCAGAAAGATCTTTCTGTTAGCAGCCAAGTACTTAGCCACTGCACCACCAGGGCTCTTTAGCCTTTGAAATTTGCTGACTGCTATATTTTTGCAGAAACCTTGGTGGTGTAGTGGTTAAGCGTGATGGCTGCAAACCAAAAAGTCAGCAGTTCAAATCCACCAGGCATTCCTTGGAAACTCTATAGGGCAGTTCTAATCTGTCCTATAGGGTTGCTATGATGAGTCAGAATCGACTCGACGACAGTTTTTTTTTTTTGCAATCAATGTATTATAAATAAATGTAAGACCCAATATTTCATGAGCTTTGTTTGTTGTTTGGTGCACTTCATTTCTATTAAATTTCAGGAAAGGTGATACTGCATAAATGATAAAACACCAAAATAATGAAAAGTGAATGGTTAAATGTAGAGAAACTCTGTTGCCAATATTTACTGGAAGAAAGAGTTAATATTTTTATTTTTGATTTAAGCATGTTTAATATCAAGAATGGGAATTTTTGAACATGATCCATATTCTTTGAAAAACCTAACCTACTAAGTGAATAAGGGTATAATTTTTTTACAAAATCTAATAAAAAAACACAAACATAGAAGAAATGGACATTTAGCTATAAAAGAAGTACGATTTAACTGGTTATTCTATTTGAAATCACATACAATAATGATTAGCACTCAGCTACTAACCAAAACTTTGGTAGTTGGAATCCACCCAGAGGCTCCTTGGAAGAAAGGTCTGGCAATCTTCTGAAAAGTCACAGTCATTGAAAACCCTATGGAGCATGGTTCTACTCTGATGCACATGGGGTCGCTAGCAGTCAGAATCAACTCGATGACAAGGTTTTGTTTAATTCTGAAAACCCAAATTATGCCGAGAACTCTGTATTTCTTTTTGCCGAGTCTTACCAAGTAATGATAATGTGGTCAGTTACAGTGTTCCATCTGGTGTGTTACCTCTCACAGGTAGAGATGAATACCACTAACCATTATAGTGCTATGTTTTTTTACAGTTTTTCCTCTTCCTGAATATCGTTCTTCACCCAGGTGTCCCACTCATGAGCTATATTTCGTTGCAAAGAAATTTTCCCTCTTCTTGAAGATTATTCTTTACCCAGGAGCCACACTTATGAAAAACGATCAAGCACGAGCATGTGTTGTTGTTGTTGTTAGGTGCCGTCGAGTCGGTTCTGACTCATAGAGACCCTATGCACAACAGAACGAAACACCGCCAGGCTCTGAGCCACCCTTACAATCGTTGTTATGCTTGAGCCCATTGTTGCAGCCACTGTGTCAATCCACCTCGTTGAGGATCTTCCTCTTTTCCACTGACCCTGTACTCTGCCAAGCATGATATCCTTTTCCAGGGACTGATCCCTCCTGACAACATGTCCTTGCCTCTAAGGAGCATTCTGGCTGTACTTCTTCTAAGGCAGATTTGTTTGTTCTTTTGGCAGTCCATGGTATATTCGATATTCTTCACAAACAACACAATTCAAAGGCATCACTTCTTCTTCGGTATTCATTATTCATTGTCCAGCTTTCACATGCATATGTGGCAATCGAAAATACCATATGAAAATACCATGGCTTGGGTAAGGTGCACCTTAGTCTTCAAGGTGACATCTTTGCTCTTCGACACTTTAAAGAGGCCCTTTGCAGCAGATTTACCCAATGCAATGTGTCTTTTGATTTCTTGACTGCTGCTTCCATGGCTGTTGATCGTGGATCCAAGTAAAAGGAAATCCTTGACAACTTCAATCTTTTCTCCGTTTATCATGATGTTGCTCATTGGTCCAGTTGTGAAGATTTTTGTTTTCTTTATGTTGAGGTGCAATCCATACTGAAGGCTGTGGTCTTTGATCTTCATTAGTAAGTGCTTCAAGTTCTCTTCACTTTCAGCAAGAAAGGTTGTGTCATCTGCATAAGGCAGGTTGTTAATGAGTCTTCCTCCAATCCTGATGCCCCTTTCTTCTTCATATAGAGTGCCAGCATATCCTGAAAAAAAAAAAAAAATGATAAAAGCAAACACACTTTCCCAAGAGGAGTTTTGGATTGAGATCAAATATGAGCAAGCAGCTATTATTATTAATCATCCAAAAGAGAATATTGTTAGAGAGGAAGAAAGTGCTCTAAAGAGAAATAATATGGAGATAGATTGAACACTAGTGCAGACACCCTACTCTCTTGGCTTCTGTGAGAAAATACATTTCAAAGTTCTACTACATTTTTTTAAAATGTGCATTTGTTGTTTGTTCCTAGAAACTAGAACTAACTATAGCAAAGAGAGAGTAGTTCATAGTTGTCAATTTATAATATTAATAAATAAATAAATTATAACCTATACGGCTTAAGAGTAAACTCAGTAAGTTTTGGGGTTTGTCTTCCCCGTATATACTACAGCTGCAGGGTCTCCTACCATACCTGCCACAGAATGAGTGACTCAAACCACTAAATAAGTAGCAAGTTCTCAAGTGTAGATCTATCCGTTTAACATAAATTGGGGAATTGACGCTACTGCTTTGAATGATTCTGTATGAACGTTTTGCTTTTTTTTTTTTACTCCATAGATTACTTGATACAACATAAGATTGTGTGAAAAACAGGAGATATTGAATCAAGTAAAATAAACAAAGTCTCCTTTAAGTGTTTCCATATTTATAAAAATATTTCTCCCTTTGATTCAGATTCAGAAGGTTTGTTAAATCATATATAATTTGCTGAAGTAGTAGCATCAGACTCAAGCAAACCAACAATAAGCTTTCATTATATCTTACCCATGTACTGTTTTTTTCTTAGCAGCTGGAGTTGTGAATCTTGTGTGTGACGTGTGTGTGTGGGTGTGTGCTTGTGTGTGTCTATGTCTGTCTTCTTCAAAACTCAAACCCATTGCCATGGAGTCAATTCCAATTCATAGCCTCCCTACAGAAAAAATATTCTTCAAGAGACTGTAAATTCAAATATGTGATGGGAACATATTTTTGTTGTGAGCTACTATTCCCAAGGATTGGCACAAAATTTAGCATACAGTAGAACCTTATTATTTTCAGTTTCATTTTTCTATGTATATTATGAAAATCTTCCATCAATGCTATTAATAGTAGTCCTTTTAAATCTATTCTATCAAAATGTTTCTACTAATATTCAAGTATTGGGTGGATGGGACTAGCCCCTCAAAAATTTGATTTTTGCCACAGCCATACAGTAGCAAATGATAGATGACTGAGAACAGGGACCTTGTGAATGTTCCTCTGAAATTTCTTCACTCACTGTGGCCTTCAAGTTATTTTAAAAGTCCAACAAGTTAATTTTGATTTTCTACTGTAGTCCAGCACTTTATTCTTCCCTGTTGCAGGTGTATTGGGTCTCATTAATGATTAATGATAAAATATATGCTTCTTGGATGCTAATACTCCCCTTGAGTATGGTGTTTTTTTCACAGAATCCACATTATTTTAAAAACACATCCAGGAATCAAAATAATTTTGTTAAGGTCTTTCTGTTAAGTAATCAAATGTTATCAAAGGGATCCTTTAATAGTCTCTCAAAATACATTTTGTTTACATGTTTGAAGAAAGGAGATATGCTAAGGAGCCACTTAAAAATCCTATTCAACATTTTTATGAAAGTTCTACAGAGGGTTGGGAAACAAATGCAAAAAGATTAAAAAGAACTGAAAATGGGTGTATACAACTTCAGTGCTTAGCTGCTCTGCGGCTTGGGAATTCCTGCTATCAAATTGTAGGAAATTCCCAGAAGGTATGGAAGGATTTGATGTTCATTTCAATTACTCTAAGGCACAAAGACCAAAGTTCATCATAAAATCTTTGAATGGCAAGAGTTCCGAGGGTAACTTCCGTAGGGTCCGTTTAAAGAACTGATGGCTTCACCTTGCAAAGCTAGGGAAGCCATAATAATCTTATCACTAAAATCATAATCCCTGCTGGGCAACCCAATTATTCTGGTTGTATCAAATATGATTTCAAAAGGAATGATAGTGCCAAATCCACATTTCTTTAATTTCCCAAACCAAAAAGAAACACAAAAAATTTAAAGAAATTCTTGTGTTGTTGTGTGCCTTTGAGTTGATTCTGACTCATAGTGACTATATGTGACAGAGTAGAACTGCCCCATAGTGTTTCCTACACTAATCTTTATGGGAGCAGATTGTGGGTTCTGTGAAGCTGTGGATCCACTGGTGAGTTCAAACCATCGACCTTTCAGTTAGCACCTAAGCCCTTAACAATTGCGCCACCAGGGTTCCCTTAAAAATATTCTAGCTACCTTATAATGTTACCTATCAAGTTTCAGGTTGAGTTTTGTCTTATTTTATACATAATGTGTTCCTGTAAACCATTTAGCTATTATGCTAGCCTAGATCCTAATGCCCTTCTAAGTCCAGTAGGCATTCTACCTCTCATGCTCCAAGGTAATGATAGTTTTATTGACATAAAAAAAACATCTGTTCCTTAGCTTGTATCTATATATCTTGTGATTGAATCTCCCAAAATTATTAATGAGCTAGGTTGCAGCTTATACAATTGGGCGACACCCGTACTCAGTTTCATTGCTTTTACACCTGATCGTCTTTATTTGGTCTTTAGTGACTTCCAGAAGAAGAAAATAGACTCCAGTTATCAAAGTTAAATAAAGCTTTGTAAATGTGAAAACAAACAATAGGGCTTTTTAGGAAAAAAGGAAAAACAATTAGAGATACATCTCAAATGAGTTAGGAAAACAAAAATGGTTCATTTTTCGTAAGTGACATTTGAGTTGGGGTCTTCAACATAAGATTTCTTCAAAGAAGATATTCCTTTTAAGAAGCAGATGGCTGGCTGATGACCTGTCTGAACTATTAATCTGATACTATTTCTAAGACTGGGAAATGAGAAGCATAATATTGTCACTACTCTTTAATATTTTCCTCTTTCACTATTTGAAATAGGCAAAGTATTATATGCAATATTACTAGAAGCTTGGGACATCTGTATTTATTATTTATGGATTTGACTTTTCTGTATCATAAAAACTTTATTTTTCTACAGATATGTTGTTTTTTCTTATGATATTTAAGTGTATTTTTATATGTTAAAGACATTAATCCCCTATCTCTTGTTAATTTCTCCCTGTTTTCATTTTGACATGGACTCATTTGCACATGCCTGGCTAAAATAATGCTGAGACCTCAGCAGCATAGCCCAGTGGAAAAAAGTAATTTAGTGTTTGATCAAGAATATGGTGTCCTTCTTCATTGCCTTCCTCATCTCTTTCCTCTTCATTATAAACGTATTTCTTGCTAATGCTGAATTTTCAAGTAGGTAGTGTCAGATAATCCCAATATTATGATTGCTGTGCTGACAAATTTGTACCTCTCCAGAGTCTGGGCTCAGAAGCCTTTTAGAAACTGGTTGAGTGATGGTTCATGCTTTGCTCATACTATCTCAACAAGCCTGTTTATAAGCTTCAGTTTTTTTCCAATGAATTTTTAATTGAAATTAAAGGTCTAAAAAATTTATAATATTTCATTATGCATAGAAGTTATTACTATTGTGTCTTTTTATCATGTTTACTATCCTGATGGGTTGTGAATCATATTATCTTTTTCTTTCCATCTGCCTATTTTTTTCATGTTACTTGCTTCTTTACAGTTTATTTGTTCTCAAAAGTGTACGATGAACAAAAGAAAGCAAAAAGCACCCCGTCAAAATGCAGAAATAGTATAGAAAGTAAAATAAACAAGCATAATAAATAATTCAAGAAAAATATATAAAAAGCATAAAGCAAGCTTCTAGAAGATAAGGGTTTTTCAGTGAAGAATTGATCATTTATAGGAACATAACAAAAACTTCATAACCCCATGTTGTAAAAGATATTATTAGTTCAAAAATAACACAAGGATATACTGGATACAGGAAACCCTGGTAGCATAGTGGTTAAGTGCTATGGCTGCTAACCAAATGGCCAGCAGTTTGGATCCACCAGACGCTCCTTGGAAACTCTATGGCGCAGTTCCACTCCATCCTATAGGGTTGCTATGAGTCAGAATCAACTTGACCGCACTGGGTTTGGTTTTGATGGTTTTATACTGGATACTAATTATTTCTTGCATTGTTTGGCTTAAGCCAAAAGCAAACACAAAAACAAACATGAATTTCATTGTCTGGAGGATGCTCTTTGGGCCTGGTTTCAGTGGTTTTTTCAGAAATGTAAACTCTCAGGTATGGAGGATACACAGTGATGGAGAACCGAAACTAAACAAGAAAATCATGAATATACTTGGGGAGAGATAAGCTTTGGCGAGATGTTTTGCTAGAGCACTGATCAAAGGGTACTTCCTGGATCAACAGCTTTGCCATTATCTGGAAATCTGCTGGAGATGCAAATTCTTGGCCCGGTCCATATCTACCCAATCTAAGACTCTAGGGATAAGGCCGAGCAATCTGCTTTATAACAAAGACTCCTCCAAGCACCACCCTGTATTTCTTATTCACTCTGAGTCTGAAAACCTCTGAGGTAGAGGAAAGAACAACATGGGAAATGAATAAGTATGGACAGTGTGTGTATGTGAGTATGCTTATGTGTGCTACCCTGTGCATAGGTAATAATATTGGGTAAGCAATATACAAAAAAAAAAAAAATTGTCTTGGAGTCTGCTCCGACTCTTGGAGACCCTACGTATATAAGAGTAGAACTATGCTTCATAGGGTTTTCAATGGCTGATTTTTGGAAGTAGATTGCTAAGCATTTCTCCCAAGGCAACTCTGGGTAGACTCGAACTCCATCCTTTCAGTTTGCAGCTGATCAGTTAACAGTTTGCACCACCTACGAACTCTATAAGCAATATAAACCAAACCCAACCCATTGCCACAGAGTCCATTTCGACTCATAGCGACCCTATAGGACAGATTAGAGCTGCCCCATAGAGTTTCCAAGAAGAGCCTGGTGGATTTGAACTGTTGCCCTTTTGGTTAGCAGCTGTAGCACTTAACCACTACATCACCAAGGTTTCCTTAATCAATATAGTAACAGGATGTTATACATACATATACATAAAAAAAAATTTATAGTTGGGTTTATATATATATATATATATATATGTATGGAGTTCAATGAGTTGTCAAGAGTGCAGTTTCTGTTCTCTCAACCAAGACAGAATGATGCTGGGCACTGATTCTGGCAGTGAAGATGAGATTTAATATGTATCCTCAAGACAGGGTCTTGATATAGGTCTTAATATAGGGTCGCTATGAGTTGGAATCAACTCGATGGCACTCGTTTTTTTTTTTTTTCTCCTCAAGACAGGGATTCTAGCACATTATAAACAAGTGGACTCTGAAATCATACTGCCTGGTTTAACTCCTGACTCTCCCTCTTACTAGTTGCATGACACCAGACCTATGATTTGGTGTGTCTTTGCCTGTGTTGCCAATTTGTAAAATGAGAAAATTAATGCACCTATTTTTGGTTTTTTTTATCTCATAGGATTATTGTAAAGATTAAACAAGTTAATATTATTAAACACTTAGAAAAGTGTATGTAATGTAGTAAAACATTGCTATTCGGTCTTATTTTATAGGTCTGTTATTGGAATTAAGTGCATGTGTCCCTAAAAACAATTCTGTGGATAGTGCCCATACCCTACTTTTTTGTATTCTCCAAAATACCTAGAAGTTCAAACGAAGTTCAAACTAATTTCCATGGGAGTCTATAGAATAATTTCAGGTAAACTTTAACATTTATATTCTGGGTGTTTCCTATAATTCATTTTTTTTCCTTTTGTGCAAATGGCATCTTCCCATATTCCATCTGACATTGGCACAGTTTCCTAATTTCAAAGTACAGAACTTTATGTTAACCAGATAGATATGTTTTGCTAGTTTTCTTCAGTTTAACGATGTGTCTGACATTCCATTGTTCTGACAGTTTGTTGAAGTTTCTTTATGTCTCTATGCAGGCTTTATGCTTCAGATGCATCATCTCCTTTGCCCATTTTTTGAAGTGAGGCATCCCTGTCAGTCACTGAAGCCTACTCTATTTTTTTCTATGACTTGCACCCTGATCTTTCGTCTATGTTCCCACACGCTGCTATATTTCACTACTGAGTTTGACTTGCAAAGTTTCTGGTTCCAATTAAAGGATTCTGGATCACAGTTATATCAGTTGGACACTGCCATCCCCAAAATCACAAATTTCATATGTCTGTCTACTTGGTCTTATCCACCTCTCATCAGTTATAGCAGTCCTATAAATCTCCACCAGATTTTGACATTTATGTCTTTATTGGCAATAATCTTAAGGGGCCTATCCTTGTATTTGAAGCAGGAAGATATTTAAAATTTATGACCTGTGGTCCTAGCATTGGGAGATTTGAATGCCCAAATCTCTTAGCTTCTTGCATGATCCCAGATGTGTCACAGATGCTTTCAAGGCCCCTTCAAATAGTTAAGCTAGAATTAGGTGAATCCTGTAGTTAAACTACTGTGGAAGCCAATGGGAGTAGAAATTGAAGGTCTTTCAGATTAAAAGTTCAAATTGTGATGATCGCACCTTTTAGCCTCCAAACTGGCTTTTACCTTGATCTCCCTAAGCCTGTTCTGTTCATCATATTGAAAAGATTATGACATTTTCTAAATCACCTGGGGGGAATATTCCATTTCAATTCAACGACTCAGTCATTCCCTGGGTCTGCAGTACTATCCTGCTGTGTTTAGTCCTTTAATGTGGAAGTAATTCTTATGTTTATAAAGTTTTGTGGCTTTTTAAATCCCACAAGGAAGCCTCACACTTTAATGTGAGATAAGCTAAAAGAAATTATTCGCCGTACCTCAACCGGTCTAAAAGGAAAAGCTTATCAAAGGTAGAGAAATGCTAGTCACAGCACTTTAAACATCAGTAAGTGACATGACTGGGAAAAGAAAAAAAAAATTACACAAAATAGCTTTTTGGTATTAGAAATTTTGAATTGAAATATTGAGTCTGAGTCTTGATTTTTTTCCCAAATAACATCTTCATAATTTCAAAAGGAATATGTAGTCTTTGGAAGGATAAAAATATTTTAAAAACAAGGGAAATAAATTACTTCCACTCAAATACAACTATAGCTCATACACACGTTTTGCAGTCTTATTCTATGCATACACACGAGTTTAAAACCAGTTCTCTGAACTTAGCATTACCTTGTAAACTTTATCCATTCTAATATCTTTTTTCTAAAATGATTTTTAATATTTTCTTTTAGGGATGAACTATAATTTCATAGGATCATATTTTTGTTAAGATTGAATTGTATTATTTCGGAAATATAAATCGATTTTAAAGTTGCGAACATCTTTGTATGTAAATCTTGGCTTGTGTCTTTATTTATTGCTTCATGCTAAACAATAAACAAAGAATTTGAGGTTCTAATGTATTGAGAACATCCTCTCCAGAAAGATTATGGCAGTTTTTACTCTCAACGTTGGCAACAGTGTAATTAATAAGTTTAAAAAAAAAAAATGGCCAAAAAGACAAGTTAAAAGTGATCTTATTTCACTTTTCATGTATAGTTGCACTAGAGAAAAATTATCTTGCTTTTTATTACTTTATTTTTTCTTTTTGGATTTGTCTGTTGGCATTATCATTTATATATCATTCTTATGAACACTAAAAAGTAGATTTCTACTTTTAATTTTAATAATTGTTGTCTTTATCTAACAACATGATTTTAGAGAGAACATTTTATTTAGTTTTTACAGAAATTTTTTATTTGAAATAGAACTTTAGTAAAACACAACATGGGTCCTCTACTATTTCTTTGCTTCTGCTAATTTGTCAAAAGCTGGAAAACCCTCTTACGTACCTCTCCGCTTGTTGAAGTTTATACCTATTAGGAAACATGAAAGAGTAGTACGGGGCAATAACAAAGGTGAGACTCACTCTGCTTAGGTTAACTCCAGATGGAAGGTCTGTGGCATCCCTATTACAGTTTGCTATTGAGTCATAGAAGCAGTTAGGCAAAATACTGTTATTTTGACCTGCTCTGTTCTTATCAATGAGGACATATTGTAACATATATGACAATTATTCTAGTTTTTGAGAGCTCTGGTGACACAGTTGTTAGGAGTTTGGGCTGCTGACCAAAAGGCTAGCAGTTCGAATACACCAGCTACTTCTTGGAAACCATATGGGGCAGTTCTACTCTGTCCCATAGGGTCACAATGAGTCAGAATCGACTTGGATGGCAACAGGTTTTTCTAGTTTTTATCTCACTTCTTACAAGAACTATCTATAAATGTTATATTTCTGGTTTTCGTCTCGTCTACCATGCAAAGCAAGTCATGAGTTTGTACAAATTAAACCTCAAAATAACTATTCTATTTCACAATTCGTACTTTGGCAAAAGATGTTGCCTAAGCTCATCTGAAGTATTGAAGCTCTGTCCACAGGCAGGAAATGGATATTTCTATTTACTTTCTGGAGCTTACTTTTCTGATTTATTAAGCTTTTATGTTTTGTTGTTTTTGTTTCTTCTTTTTTTTCCATTCTAAAGGATATATGTTGTTGTTGTTAGATGCCATCAAGTCAGCACCCAACTCAAGGAAATCCTGTACACAAAAAATCAGAAAGCTGCCAGGTCCTGGTCCATTGCCCTGATTGGCTGCAGATGGGACTATTGTAATCCTTAGGGCTTTCATTGGCTGATTTTGGAAGATCACCAGGCTTTTCTTCCTAGTCCTTCTAAGTCTGGAAGCTCCACTGAAACCTGTTCAGTGTCATAGTAACACACAACCATCTACTGACAGATGGGCTGTAGCTGTGAATGAAGTACATTAGCCAGAAATCAATCTCGGGTTTCTCACACGGAGGGTGAGAATTCTACCACTGAACCATGAATGCCTTTTATTGCTTTTTAACCATGGATCTTATTTACAAGCATTCACTTTTTTTTCTATTATAAAAGGCTGCAATAAACACAATAAGTATTCCCATACACAAAAATGTATAAGCTGCTTGTATCATCATGGAATCAATTTCATATCATTTTCAAAAATCATAATAGAAGTTGTCAAGTTGCTTTCAAAAAATTATGTAATGGTTCATATTTCTAACACAGTGGAAACAAACTTTTTTTTCCCCCCAAAACTCTGGCAGCAATAAATGTTACCTGTTTTATATTTGCAGGTCAGATACATATAAAATTATACCACAATTTTTACTTTAATTTACATCTATCTGATTACTGGAATTTTACCACTACTATCTTACATTAAAAAAAAAAATTTTTTTTTTTTTTTAATCTTACATAGTTTTTTGTTTATTTCTAATTCCTGTTTTGGGTCTTGTCTTTTCATATTCTTTGCTTATTTTCTGTTGGACAAATTTGAGTTTTTCTTCATGATTTTAACTGCCATTTTTATATTATAGCAAAAATCACTTATCTACAGGTAGATTAAGACTAAAGTGAAATACTGTAATTCAAACAATGGCAATAATGCAACATCAAACCAAACCAAAAAACCAAACCCAGTGCCGTCGAGTCGATTCCGACTCATAGAGACCCTATAGGAAAGAGTAGAACTCCTCCATAGAGTTTCCAAGGAGCACCTGGTGGATTCAAACTGCTGACCCTTTGGTTACCAGCTGTAGCACTTAACCACTAAGCCACCAGGGTTTCCAATGCAACATTAGTATTAAGGAAATTCTAAGGTTTATGCTTAAAGGATCAGGGTCTATAAAAAAACAGATAATTAAGTAATATGGAAGAAGTTGTTTTCAATTTAAGTATATTCTCAAATCACAAAGTTTCTAAATCTAGTGAAAGATTGCTGATTCAAATAAATAGATACACAGACAGATAGACAAATAGGTACATAAAATTGGATAAACAATCAAACTAGCAAGGAGTAGCTTGTTAAAAAGAGATTGATCCTGGTAGAGGCACATTGTATCTGGAAGGAATGGCATTTCCACAATTTGCTGAAGAAAATGGAAATCAAGTGGAAAACAAAAAAGTAACCAAAAAATAAAAACAAGTCAAACAAAACCAAAATTACTTAATACACAACAACAACAACAAAATTAACTCTAGTTAGCAGGGCATTCCTTGTTTCTGCTTGACAGAGAGATTAGCTCATACTATCCACATAGACTCTCAATGAGCTGGATTGACACAGTAGCTGCAACAATGGGCTCAAGCCTAACAATGATCATGAGGATGGCACAGGGCCAGGCAGTGTTTCCTTCTGTTGTACATGGGATCACTATGAGTCAGAATTGACCCCATAGCACCTAACAATGACAACATCCACAGAGAACTCAGATCTTTTTTCATCTGGAATATCACCCGTACCCAAATAGTGATTAGAGTTAACAGTAATATATATCTTATTTACTATCAAAGATAAGGTATACATTACATTCAAATAGTATATATACAGTGAAAGAGAGAAAGAGAAGCAAGTGTGGCAGGGAAAAATTATTACGCTGCAACAAAAGAATTTCTTTTTTTTTTTAAGAAAAATGCTGCTTAGAGTCTGGTAGAGGATGCACAAATAGATGACTCTTTGCATAAAAAAATACATTTGAGTAGAAGGGAACAGGTGAAAAGGGAGATAACTAAATAATGAATATAAAGAATAAAAAATAGCAAATTAAAGTTATAAAATACAGCAAAATGTTGAAGACATAATAGAAAATACATTTAATGATGTGGAGAATGTACTTCTGGTGTTTTTTCCCCTAATTAAGGGAAAAAACACAAAAATTATTAAAATGAGAAGAGATACAGTTTTAGACGTAGAGACTGAAGAATTTTACCTATAAATAATAGAAACTCAAAAAATAAAAAAAATTAAAAGACAAATCAAGTTGAAATATTTTGTGATTCAAAATTATGTAAGATCGAATCAGAAAGGATTTTATTTTTTTTCCAGGGATATAGAAATATGCCTAGGCCATTTAGGTAGAAGAATGAGACATGTAACCTGGGGAAAATGTGCTCCATCTTTGAAAATTTAGATACCAGATGAAAATGAACCATTGAAAATAATTTGAAATGACATATTGAGATAATTAACTTCAAGAAAGAATAGAGATTGAATATATTTATATTACTTTTTTTTTAACTGGAAGTGCACCAAGTGGAAGTACATCAGAATATTACCAGACCTCCCTGTGATAATCAGTGACCTGATACAGAAATACAGGACAACTACAGAGGATATATAACAAACAACTCAAAAGGTTATCTGTAGTCCTCAACAATTTATCAGTACAGTCTTACAAAAGAGGCAATTGTATCAAAATATAGTCAACCTATTGGAGAGTATGTAAGAAAACATCTATCTTTAGTCATCTAGTGCTATTATAACAGAAATATAACAAGTAGATGGCTTTAACAAACAGAAATTTATTCTTTCACAATCTAGTAGGCTAGAAGTCTAAGTTCAGGGCTCCAGCCCCAGAAGAAGTCTTTCTCTCTGTCAGCTCTGGAGGAAGGTCCTTGTAATCAATCTTCGTTTGGTCTAGGAGCTTCTTCACCCAGGAACCCTGAGTCCAAAGGATGCAGTTTGCTCATGGCACTGCTTTCTTGGTGGTATGAGGTCCCCATGTCTCTCTACTCATTTCTCTCTTTTATATCTCAAAAGAGATTGTCTCAAGACAAAATCTAATTTGTAGATTGAGTCCTGCCTCATTAACATAACTGCCCCTAATACCATCTCATTAACATCATAGAGATTAAAACACATAGAAAAATCACAAAATGGTGGACAATGACAAAACCCTGGGAATCATGGCCTAGCCAAAATGATACATGTATTTTTGGGGGGCACATTTCAATCCATAACAACATCCAAATTGTACCCTGCAAAATAAGAATTAGGAAACGAGCCACAAAAATTACGAAATTGAGAAAAATATTGTCATTTGTTGTTTCTTTCCAGAAATTTGCATGAAAAACAGCACATCAAAGTCAACTAGAATACTTTATGTATTACACACATGCACATACATAGAGTGATTAATTCCACACTGAAGTGGTATACCATGCGATTAACAACGCATTTGTTGCCAACTGACAAAAACAGTTTTTGATGGAAAGGCTGAGTCATATCTAGGCTGCAATAAGAAAAAATAAAAGATATTTCATGGTTTGTTTTTTCTTTAGATCTAGAACCAAGAATATAGTTATAATAGATTTATACTAATGTTATTTCTATATGATAATCCCAAAACTGTTTAAACAGCATGTTTTAGGCTGGGTTCTCTAGAGAAGCAAAACCAATAAATTGTCTAAATATATATACATATATAGAGAGAGAGAGATTTATATCAAGGAAATGGCTAGCACCGTTGTAGAGGCTGGAACATCCCAAGTCTGTGGGCAGGATAGAGGCTTTTCCTGATTTACTTAGCTGCAGGGTCTGGCAAACCCAAGATCTGCAGATCAGAGAGCCGGGCGCTTGCTCAGAGGCAGCAAAGACTGATGAATTCCAAGATTAGCAGCAAGGCCACAAGTAAGCTGCTAGCTCAAGACCCAAGAACTGGAGGTCAGACAACAGGAGACAGCTGCATATTCTACCCAGTGCATGGTGAGCAAAAAGCTCCAAGCCTCACCAGAATGTCCTCTTATATTTGATGCAGGCCACCACCCAAAGAAACTCACTTTCAACTGATTACCTACTCACAGAAGATTCCACCACGGGAGTGATCCCATATCAAATGTCATCCAGGAAGGGATCACAACATTATATGACTGCCAAAACACTGAGAATTATGGCCCAGCCAAGTTGACATAATGTTAACCATCACACAGGCCATTTTTAAAAATATACAACTCTATTTTTTTGTCCTTTTAGTTTTAATTAAATTCAATAATTCACTTTTTTCTATAAGAAAAAGAACATTCATCAGCCATGTGGGAACTTAATTAAATGTGTTACATGTTTCTTTTGTCTCATATTTCTGAGAAAGCTACAGGGAAGTTTTAGCAGGAGTTTAGTGTCAAATGTATAATACAGAGACCACATAATTAGTTATTGTTATTTTTGTTAGGTGCCATTAATCATTTCCAACTCATAGTGACCCTACGTAGAAAAGAACAAAACACTGCCTGGTCCTGTGTCATCCTCACAATCTTTGCTGTTTGAGCCCATTGTTGCAGCCATTTTCTCAATCCATCCCTGTCATGGATTGCATTATGTCACTCAAAAATATGTGTCAAATTGGTTAGGCCGTGATTCCCAGTATTGTGTGGTTGTCCTCCACTTTGTGATTGTAATTTTATATTAAAGAGAATTAAAAACACTCTTTCTAAGGTCAAGTCCCTGATCCAATGTAAAGGGAGTTTTCCCGGGGTGTGTTCTGCACCATCCTTTTTTTTTTTTTTTTACAAGAGATAAAAGGAAAGGGAAACAAGCGGAGAGGGGGTAACTTCATACCAACAAGAAAGCAGTTCTGGGAGCAGAGCAGCATCCTTTGGACCTGAGGTTCCTGCAAGGAGAAGCTACTAGACCAAGGGAAGGTTGATGACAATGAACTTCCCCTAGAGCCAACAGAGAGAGAAAGCTATCCTCTGGAGCTAACACACTAAATTTGGACTTGTAATCTACTAGACTGTGAGGGAAAAATTTTCCCGTTGTTAAAGCCATCCACTTGTGTATTTCTAGTACAGCAGGACTAGATTACTAAAACAATCCCCTTGAGGGTCTTTCTCTTTTTCACTGAACCTCTACTTTACCAAGCATGATGTCCTTCTCCAGGGAATGATCCGTCCTGATAACATGTCCAAAGTATGTGAGAAGAAGTCTTGGAATCCTCTCTTCTAAGGAGTATTCTGGCTGTACATCTTCCAATATATACCTGTTCATTCTTTGGAAGTCCACGCTATATTCAATATTCTTCACCAACACCGTAATTCAAGGGAGTATATATTTTTTTCAGCCTTCCTTGTTCATTTTCCAGCTTTTCCACTCATATAAGGGAATTGAAAATACCATGGCTTAGGTTGATTTTTAACAAGTTAAAGAGGAATTTGCAAAAGATTTGCATAATGCAACCTTTGATTTCTTAACTGATGCTTCCATGGGCATTGATTTTGGATCCAAGTAGAATGAACTCTTTGACAACTTCAATATTTTCTCCATATATCATGATGTTGCTTATTGGACTAGTTGTGAGGATTTGTTTTCTTAAGGTTGAGGTATAATCCATAGAGAGGGCTGTGGTCTTTGATCTTCATCAGTAAATACTTGAACGCCTCTTCACTTTCAGCAAGAAAGGTTGTGCCATCTGCATAACACAGGTTGTTACTGAGTCTTCCTCCAATCCTGAGTCCCCATTCTTATAAATATAGTCCAGCTTCTCAGATTATTTGCTCAGCATACAGATTGAATAAGTATGGTGAAAGGATACAACCCTGACACACACCTTTCCTGTTTTAAACCACACAGTATGCCCTTGTTCTGTTTGAATGACTGCTTCTTGATCTATGTACAAGTTCCTCATGAGACAATTAAGTGTTCTGAAATTTCCATTCTTCACAATTTTATCCATAATTTGTTATGATCCACAGAGTCAAATACCTTTGCATAGTCAATAAAACTCAAGTTCGTACTTTGTCTCTTGTCGACTTGTTCAATTTTCTTCAGTTTCAACTTGAACTTGCATATGAACAATTGATGGTCTGTCCCACAGTTGGCCCCTGGCTTTGTTCTGACTGATGATGTTGAGCTTTTTCATTGTCTCTTTCTACAAATGTAGTCAATTTGATTCCTGTGTATTCCATCTGGCAAGGTCCAAGTGTATAATCACCGTTTATGTTGTTGAAAAAAGGTATTGGCGATGAAGAAGTCATTGGTCTTCAAAATTCTATCATGCACTGCCTGGAATCATTTCTCTCACCAAGGCCATATTTTCCAACTACCGATTCTTCTTTATTTCTAACTTTTACATTCCAATCACCAGTAATTATTAATGCATCCTGATTGCATGTTCAATCAATTTCAGACTGCAGAAGTTGGTAAAAATCTTCAATTTCTTCATCTTTGGCATTAGCAGTTTGTGCATAAACTTGAATAATAGTTGTATTAACTGGTCTTCTTTGAGGCCTATGGGTATTATCCTATCACTAACAGCATTGTACATCAGAATATATCTCAAAATGTTCTTTTTGGAGACTAATGCAACGTCATTACTCTTCAAGTTGTCATTCCCAGCATAGTAGATCGTATGATTGCCTGATTCAAAATGGCCCCTACCAGTCCATTTCAGCTCACTAATACCTAGAATAGTGATGTTTATGAGCTCCGTTTCATTTTTGACCATTTCCAATTTTCCTAGATTCACACGTCATACGTTTCACATTCCTTTTATTAATAGATGTTTGTAGCTGTTTCTTCTCATTTTGAGTCTTGCCACAGTAGCAAATGAAGGTCCCAAAAGCTTGACTCCATCCATGTCATCAAGGTCAACTCTACTTTGAGGAGGCAGCTCTTCCTCAGTAGTATTTTGAATGTCCTCCAACCCGAGGTTTCATCTTCCAGCACTATATCCGACAACGCTCTACTGCTATTCATGAGGTTTCACGAGCTAATTCTTCTCCGAAATAGACTGCTGGGTCCTTCTTCTTATCTGTCTTAGTCTGGAAGCTCAGTAGAAACCTGTCTGCCATGGGTGACCCTGCTGATATTTGAATACAGATGGCATAGCTTCCAGCATCACAGCAACATGCAAGCCCCCACAGTACAACAAACTGACAGATGTGTGGGGGTACTGAAAGAGTGTTCAGATGGATATTATAAGATTAAGCTGAACTGTGTTCCAACGTTGCCACTTCAATATGACCACTATGGTATATCAAAAATGAAAATTACAATTGCTTAAATCATTTAATAAATGCACAATTAATTAGATGCTACGTGGAATGTACAAATCTGATTGATTTAAAATCACAATATAAGGAAAGTCTTTAACATTTAATGAGTTATATTTTTTTACATCTTTTAAATATAATTTTTTAAATCATATACTTTTTTATCTGATTACTTGTAATATTGATTTGTCTCAAACAATGTGAAATACACAAATTTAAATTCTGATATGGAGCTCCATAAAGCTCTTCACACAACAAAACAGGGACTCTGCATTTTGAATTTAATTTCAGTGATACTTTTCTCAGAGCCCTTGTGGTGTAGCGGTTAAGATCTCGGCTGCTAACCAAAAGTTATGCAGTTCAAGTATACCAGCCACTCCTTGGAAATTCTATGGAGCAGTTCAACTCTGTCCTATAGGGTTGTCATGAGTCGGAACCGACTCGATGGCACCTAAAAATAACAACAGTATTTTTCTTACTGCAAGTTTATCACCTGTGAATTTTTAAAGGTAATTTGGACATTGTTGTACTTTATTCACCACAAACATGCTCACTGAAAAAGGAGAATTTGAACTGTCAGTATAGGCATTTTATTAAAAAAGAAAAATGAAAGTATATAATTAAAGTCCTATTCTAAGGCTATTTGTCATCTTTTTCAGCTTAAAGTGTAAGCAGTGATATATATATTCCATAGTTACTATATTTTCTAGAGTGTTGTAAAGATTCATTATTAACAATAATATTTCTTACTGTTTCCATTTCTTGGCTATCTGATTCTTTTAAAAAGTGTTGAAAATTACTCTTTTCTTTCAAAAAAACACCACAAGTTACTTAATCAATAAGAAAATGTAAATTTAAGGTAAAAATAATTCTAGAGGAAAATGATAAGTTTTGAGTTTAGTTGATTCTTTTCTACCCTTGTCACATTAAAATGTTAATCTGTTGTTTTTATTTTCCAGTATTTCCTTGCGGATACTAAAGATGACTGTTAGAGACAGTTCTCTCAGTGACCCTCATCGGTTTTTTTTTCCCCCCTAGCTGTCACCAGGAATTTCTTTGGGACTTATCATTTTTAATATAATATACTCAAAATAGCTAGATTCTTTTTTGTCTTTGTCACTAACTCTTATCCTTTCAATTCAAGTTTTACCTCAAATTTCTTGGTATCTTTTGTGATATTTTATTTTAGTTTCTGCAAAACCAAAAGAAAGCAAGGAAAAAATAATGTGATTAGAACCTGTGTTTCCCATAAAAGAGAGAGGCGGAGGTAATTAAACAGTAACATTCTTAAACCATTTCTGTGCTCATACTACAATAAGAAATATTAAAATTGTTAAGCATGAAGTGCCATGGAATTATCCAGTATATTTTCATCTTGGACCCTTCTTGCTATTGTTGTTGTTAGATGTCATTGATTCTATTCCAACTCATAGAGACCCTATGCACAACAGAAAGAAACACTGCCCAGTCCTACACCATCCGTACAATTGTTGCTATGCTTGGGGCCATTGTTGCAGCCACTGTGTCAATTCATCTCATTGAGGGCCTTCCTCTTTTTTGCTGACCCTCTACTTTACCAAGCACGATGTACTTCTCCAGAGACTGATCCCTCTTGATAGCATGTCCAAAGTGTATGAGACATAGTCATGCTATCCTTGCTTCTGAGGAGCATTCTGATTGTACTTTTCCAAGACAGATTTGTTCATTCTTTTGGCAGTCCACGGTATGTTCAATATTCTTCGCCAACACCACAATTCAAAGGTGCCAATTCTCCTTTGGTCTTCTTTATTCACTGTCCAGTTTTCACACGCATATGAGGTGATTGAAAACACAATGGCTTGGGTCAGGCACACCTTAGTCCCAAGGTGATATCTCTGCTTTTCAATACTTTAAAGAGGTCTTATACAGCCAATTTGCCCAATACAATGAGTCTTTTGATTCCTTGACTACTGCTTCCAGGGGTGTTGATTGTGGATCCAAGTAAAATGAAATCCTTGACAACTTCAATCTTTTCTCCATTTGTCATGATGTTGCTCATTGGTACAGTTGTGAGGATTTGTGTTTTCTTTATGTTGAGGTGTAATCCATACTTAAGGCTGTGGTCTTTAATCTTCATCAGTAAGTGCTTCAAGTTCTCTTCACTTTCAGTAAGCAAGGTTGTGTCATCCTAACAGTACAAGTTGTTAATAAGCCTCCCTCCAATCCTGATGCCCCATTCTTCTTCATATAGTCCAGCTTCTCGGATTATTTGCTCATCATACAGATTGAATAGGTATGGTGAAAGGATACAACCTTGACACATACCTTTCCTGACTTTAAAACCTTCAGTCTCCCCTTGTTCTGTTCGAACAACTACCTCTTGATCCACGTACAGATTCCTCATGAACATGATTAAATGTTCCAGAATTTCCATTCTCTACAATGTTATTCATAATTTATTATGATCCACAGAGTTGAATGCCTTAGCATAGTCACTAAAACACAGGTAAACACCTTTCTGGTATTCTCTGCTTTCAGCCAGGATCCACTCGACATCAGCAAAGATATCTCTGATTCCAGGTTCTCTTCTAAATCTGGCTTGAATTTTTGACAGTTCCTTGTATATATACTGCTACAGCCATTTTTGATTGATCTTCAGCAACATTTTACTGGCATGTGATATTAACGATATTGTTCTATAATTTCTGCATTCGGTTGGATCACCTTTCTTGAAAATAGGTATAGATATGGATCTCTTCCAGTAAGTTGGCCCTGTAGCTGTCTTCCAAATTTTTTGACATAGGCTAGTAAGCACTTAGAGAGCTGCACTTGTGTGTTGAAACATCTTAATTGGTATTCGGTCAATTCCTGGAGCTTTGTTTTTCACCAATGCCTTCAGTGAAGCTTAGATTTCTTCTTTTAGTACCATCAGTTCCTGATCATATGCTACCTCTTGAAATGGCTGAACATTGACTAATTCTTTTTGGTATAATGACTCTGTGTATTCCTTCCATCTCCTTTTGATGTTTCCTGCGTCATTTAATATTTTCCCCATAGAATCCTTCACCATTGCAGCTTGAGTCTTGAATTTTTTCTTCATTTCTTTCAGCTTGAGAAACGTCAAGCGTGTTCTCCCCTTTTGGTTTCCCATCTCCAGCTCTTTGCACATGTCATTATAATACTTTGTCTTCTCGAGCCACCCTTTGAAATCTTCTGTTCAGCTCTTTTACTTCATCGTTTCCTTTTGCTTTAGCTACTCAACCTTCAAGAACAAGTTTCAGTCCCTTCCGACATCTATTTAGGTGTTTTCATTCTCTTCTGTCTTTTTAATGACCTCTTGCTTTCTTAATGTATGATGTCCTTGATATCATTCCACAAAACTCATTTGGTCTTTGATCATTAGTGTTCAACGCATCAAATCTATTCTTGAGATGGTCTCTGAATTCAGGTGGGATATTCTCCAAGTCATACTTTGGCTCTGGTGGACTTGTTCTAATTTTCTTCAGTTTCAACTTGAACTTGCATGTGAGTAATTGATGATCTGTTCTGCAGTCAGCCTCTGGTTTTTTCTGACCGATGATATTGAGTTTTCCATCATCTCTTTCCATAAATATTGTCAATTTGATTCCTCTGTATTCCATCTGGTGAAGTCCATGAGTATAGTCACCGTTTATGTTGGTGAAAAAATGTTTTTGCAGCGAAGGAGTTGGTCTTGCAAAATTTAATCATTTGATCTTCGGCATCTTTTCTATCACCAAGCCCATATTTTCCAACTACTGATTCTTATTTGTTTCAGACTTTCCCATTCCAATCACTAGTAATTATCAGTGCATCCTGGCTGCATGTGTGATCACTTAAAGACTGCAGAAGTTGGTAAAAATTTTCAATTTCTTCAACTTTGGCCTTAGTGGCCCGTTTATAAATTTGAATAATAGTCTTATTAACTGGTCTTACTTGTAGGGGTATGGTTATTATCCTCTTACTGACAGTGTTGTACTTCAGGATAGATCTTGAAATGTTCTTTTTTGACAATGAATGCAACACCATTCCTCTTCAAGTTGTCATTCCAGGCATAGTAGACCATATCATTGTCTGATTCAAAATGGCCAATACCAGTCTATTTCAGCTCACTACTGCCTGGGATATTGGTCTTAATGTGTTCCATTTTGTTTTGAGGATTTCCAATTTTCCTAGATTCATACTTAGTACATTCCATGTTCCAGTTATTAAAGAATGTTTGCAGCTGTTTCTTGTCACTTTGAGTCTTGCCACATCAGCAAATGAAGACCTCGAAAGCTTGTTATTAAGGTGACCCTACTTTGAGGAGGCAGCTTGTCCTCAGTGGTATTTTGAGTGCCTTCCAACCTGAGGGGCTCATCTTCTGACACTGTATCAGACAATATTCTGCTGTTGTTCATAAGATTTTCACTGGCTAATTCTTTTCAGAAGTAGACTGCCAGGTCCTGCTTCTTAATTTGTCTTAGTCTGAGAGCTCAGCTGAAACCTCTCTGTCACGGGTGACCCTGATGGTATTTGAACACCAGCGCCATAACTCCCAGCATCACAGCAACACACAAGCCTCTACCATACAACAAACTGACTAATGTACAGGGGTCTTGTACATTTAGAAAATAAAATAAAATCATACAGAAGCCAAAGTGAATTTAAAACATCTCTCCTAGGTCCACAGAGTCTAGAGCAGCATTTTCCAAAAGAAATAAAATAAGCATGTGTTATCTCAAATTCTCTAATAACCACATTAAAAGAAAAAAAGTAAAAAGAAAGAGTAAAATTAAATTTAATAATAGATTTTATATAACCCAATGTACCAACATGTTATCATTTCAACATGTAATTATTTTTAAAAAATTGCTAATGAAGTATTTTATATATTTTCTACCAAGTTCTAGAAATCCTATTTGTTTAACACTTAGAGCACATCTCAGTTTGGACTGGCCATAAGTGCTCGATATTTACATGTTGCTATTTGCTACCTGTTAAGTCAAAAATTGTGAAGAGTCTAAAATAATATACCGTCCCTAACCTGATACACACACACATACAAATATATATGCATATATATGTGTGTAGACAATAGACACAAGGCTTTCTGGATCAGCCAGTAGAAGAAATTTATGATTCACAGTTTGTGTGAGTTCCCAGTTGTCCACAGCATGATCTGAATGAGGGCAAGATATCACTTTTTCATATCTTGGGTTGGAATCTCAGGAAAGGAAGTCAAGAATTATGAAGATTGTAGCTTATCTAAATTGACTGGCATATCTGCCCATCCTCCCCTCTGATGAGAGAGAGAGAGAGAACTTTACTTTCAATTGTAAAGGAGTTTTCTCAAAGAAGTGGAGAGGAAGTCTGTAGGTTCACTATCATAGAATGTAGGCAAAAAGCTGTGGGGAGATACATTTCTAAATCTCTCCAGAGTGATGCACTATCTCTAGCTTCCAGGTATGATTGCCATTCAATCACCTCATCAATGTGCTTTGCTCAGAAAGCCTGAACCATGCAGAAACTTAAACACATTCATGGAGAGTTGACTCTCCACACTATCATATGAGACAGGGAAGATCTAGGAGATAGTTGAGAAAAAGAACACAGAATATTGGGGGGGAAAAAAAAAAGAATTATAGCTTTTGAGAACCAAATATGCAGACAAAGGCAATATCCAGGCAGTGAGGAAAGAAGTTTGGATATTTGAAGATGTGAAGGCTAAGTGCTATCTACAAACAGCAATAACAGCCTTGGTACAAAAAAGCAATACCCTAACAATGAATACCAGAGGACAGGAAAATAGTGAAACACTGAAAAAAAAAAAATCTTAGATATAAAAAATATGAACCCAAATTAAAAATAATAATAGCTTATTGTCTACATTGCAATGGTTAAAAGTTAATAAGTACTCAAGGGAAAAAATGTTAAAAATTGACTTCAGACCTTGTTTTATAATATAGTCGTGTATATACACTTACATTTGTATATGAAACGTCAAGTAAAATTTCCACGCTTTGCCTATTTTAATTTCTTCAGATCCAGCTCTCATTTTTGTGTATGCCAATACATTTTTTTGCCTTCAAGCAGATAGCCTTTAAATATTTTTATATTTTTCTCAAGAGTATGCTGAATGAATGATGATGTAAAAGCAGAAGAGGAGTGCAACTATTGGTAACAACCTGCCACTCAGATGTTGCTGTAAAATTGAACATAAAAGTCAGCAAATCAAAAGGCCTCTTGGATCCACAACCATTATAAAGCTGTTTGACACACATTTGAAGTTTTCAGCACTCTTACCCCATGTAACTCCTAAAAATAATTTTACAACCATGTACTGTAATCTCACTCTGATATAATTTCTGATAATACAATATTATCTATATCATTATAGATATTTTACAACAGCCTTAAATGATGTATTAAGCCTATTTCGTTGTTTAAAAAAAAACAAAACCTTTTGCCGTCAAGTTGATTCTGACTCATAGTGACCCCATAGGACAGAGTAAAACTGCCCCATAGAGTTTCCAAGGATCACCTGGTAGATTCAAACTGCCGACCTTTTGGTTAGCAGCCATAGCACTTAACCACTAGGCCACCAGGGTTTCAACTTGTTGTTTAAAGTCAATGTAAACAGTTACATATATACAAATATTTGTATATATACAGACGTACACTAACTATTTGATTAAAAATACTTTGGGGATAAAATCTATTATTGTTGTTAGGTGTTATAGAGTTGATTTCTAACTCATAGAGACCCTAAGTGACAGAGTAGAATTGTCCATAGGATTTTCTCAGCTGTAATCCTTATGGAAGCAGATCACCAGGTCTTTCTTCCATGGAGCTGCTGGATGGCTTTATAGCGCCAAACTTTTGGTCAACAGCACTCACCTAGTGTGTCACCAGGGCTCCTTAAGATCTATCGCAGAATTTATAAAATTAATCTTTATCATTGGGAGGTCAGGAAGCCTACAGGTCTTGGATTTTTGTCAATAATTGTGGCTAAATAAAAATTTGAAGGTCTGTGTTTACAGCAGATGAGAAGTAGAAGTAGGTGACAAACTCAGTGACTGAGATGAAAGATGTGATAGCTGGAGCAGCTGAGGAAATACTCACTGAGGAAGGATGATCAGTGGAAAAATGAAGCTTTAGTGCACAAAGAGATGAAGGACAAGGTGATGGGCAGCAGCTGTTGAAAAACAGAAGAACCAAAAAACATCTATCAAAGAGAAAGAAGAGTCTGAAAAAGTGGCAACACTACAAACATCATAAAAAGAAACCCTTTTAGGAAAAGTATTTATAAAGGCAAACTGTAGTCTCCAGGATATAAAGGTACATATTGGAGAATATTAATCATTAGAAGTGGAGGTATTTTGTAGAGGATGTGTGAATATGCAGAAAGAAAAATTTACATGTGGATCTGATTCTACAGTTACAGTTGTAAGGTGTCAGTGAGTCAATTTCTGACTCATGGTGACCCCATGTGACAGAGTAGAACTACCCCATAGGATTTTCTAGGCTGTAATCTTAAAAAAAAAAAAAAAAAAAGAAAAGAAAACTTTTCTTTTTTAATCTTTACTTGAGCAGATTGCTAAATCTTTCTTCCATGGAGCTGCTGGGTAGGTTTGAACAGCCAACCTTTTGGTTAGTAGCCCAGCGCTTAATAGTTTGTGCCACCAAGACTCCTCCTTCAGTTACTATCCTGGCCTATGTAAAAAGGAATAAGAAGCATCATGGGAGAAAAAGGAAAGGAGAGTAAAAATGAAGAAACAGGAATCAAAAGTCAAAAAGATGAAGCAGGTGAAGTATGAGGAGATGTACATGACCTCACCACAGAAAACTGCAAGGCACTGCTAATGAAATATGTCATTTACATGGATCGAAAGAATATTTACTAAGATGTCATTCTCCCCAAATTTATTATACATTCAATGCAATTTCAGTCAAAATTCCACTAAGCTTTTTTTTTTTTTTGTAAAAATTAGCATATTTGGGTAAAATCACAAAAGACCTGGAAGGAACTTTCACACGCACACACAGACAATTGAAAGGCCCTTGTTAACTGATGTCAAGAATTACAACCAAGCTACAATGAACAAGACAGAGTCATACTGACACAAGCGTGAATAAATAAATAAATGGAAAAAAAAATAAATGGAAGAGAATGGAAAATCCAGAAATAGTCTTACATATATATTCAGTTGATTTTTTACCAAGCTGCAGAACAACTCAATGGGGGAAAGGATAGTCTTTTCAACAAATGAGGCTGGATAGATTTATGGAAAAAGAAATATTGACCCCCTACCTAAAACCATACACACAAGTTAACTAACTGCATTGTAGACCTAAAAGAAAAATGTAAAATCAAAAAGTTCTTTTAAGAAATACAGGAGCTATAAGAAGTGTAATTAAGACAAAGATTTCTTACATGTGACACCAAAAGCGTTGACAACAAAAATTATGAAATGATAAAACTAAATTAAACATGTATCTTTAACAAAATATCTCATTTTAAGAAAGGAAGAGCCAAGCAATCAACTGAGAGAAAATATTCATAATACACATACTTGACATAGGACTTGTAGCCAAAAAATATTAAAAAATTCATAAAAATTAATAACTTAAAGGCATACTAAATGATAAAAACTCTTCAACTGATAATTCATTGTGTTCCTGCTAAATGTGTTCAGAGGCAAACGAAGTATTCAGTCACCTGTGACTTTTTTTTTAAATAATTTTATTGTGCTTTAAATACAAGTTTACAAAACAAGTCAATCTCTCACAAAAAAAAACCCATATAAACCTTGTTACACACTCCCAATTACTCTCCCCTTAATGAGACAGCCTGCTCTCTCCCTCCACTCTCTCTTTTCGTGTCCTTTTCGCCAGCTTCTAACCCCCTCCACCCTCTCATCTCCCTTCCAGGCGGGAGATGCCAACATAGTCTCAAGTGCCTGCCTGATCCAAGAGGCTCACTCTTTACCAGCATCCCTCTCCAACCCATTGTCCACTCCAATCCATGTCTGAAGAATTGGCTTTGGGAACGGTTCCTGCCCTTGGGCAACAGAAGGTCTGGGGGCCATGACCATCTAGGTCCTTCCAGTCTCAGTCAGACCATTAAGTCTGGTCTTATGAGAATTTGGGGTCTGCATCCCACTGCTCTTCTGCTCCCTCAGGGGTTCTCTGTTATGTTCTCTGTCAGGGCAGTCATTGGTTGTGGCCTGGCACCATCTAGTTCTTCTGGTCTCAGGATGAAGTAGTCTCTGGTTCCTGTGGCCCTTTCTGTCTCTTTGGCTCATAATCACCTTGTGTCCTTGGTGTTCTTCATTCGCCTTTGATCCAGGTGGGTTGAGACCAATTGACGTGTCTTAGATGGCTGCTTGCTAGCGTTTAAGACCCCAGACACCACTCTTCAAAGTGGGATGCAGAATGTTTTCTTAATAGATTTTATTATGCCAATTGACTTAGATGTCCCCCGAAACCACGGTCCCCAGACTGCTGCCCCTGCTACGCTGGCCTTCAAAGCATTCAGTTTATTCAGGAAACTTCTTTGCTTTTGGTCCAGTCCAGTTCAGCTGACCTTCCCTGTATTCAGTATTGTCCTTCCCTTCACCTAAAGTAGTTCTTATCTACTATCTAATCAGTAAATAACCCTCTCCCACCTACCCTTCCTCCCCCTTTCTTGTAACCACAAAAGAATGTTTTATTCTCAGTTTAAACTATTTCTCAAGTTCTTATAGTAGTGGTCTTATACAATATTTGTCCTTTTGCAACTGACTAATTTCACTCAGCATAATGCCATCCGGGTTCCTCCATGTTATGAAATGTTTCACAGTTTCCTCACTGTTCTTTATCGATGCGTAGTATTCCATTGTGTGGATATACCATGATTTATCCATTTATCCATTGATGGGCACCTTGGTTGCTTCCGTGTTTTTGCTATTGTAAACAGTGCTGCAATAAATATGGGTGTGCACATGTCTGCTCATGTAAAGGCTCTTATTTCTCTAGGATATATTCCAAGGAGTGGGATTGCTGGATTGTATTGTAGTTCTATTTCTAGCTTTTTAAGGAAGCGCCAGATCGATTTCCAAAGTGGTTGTACCATTTGACATTCCCACCAGCAGTGTAGAAGTGTTCCAATCTCTCCACAGCCTCTCCAACATTTATTACTTTGTGTTTTTTGGATTAATGCCAGCCTTGTTGGAGTGAGATGAAATCTCATTGTAGTTTTGATCTGCATTTCTCTAATGGCTAATGATGGTGAACGTTTCCTCATATATCTGTTAGTTACCTGAATGTCTTCTTTAGTGAAGTGTCTATTCATATATTTTGCCCATTTTTTAATTGGGTGATTTGTCTTTTTAAAGTATTATATAAATTTTAGAGATCAGGCGCTGATCAGAAATGTCATAGCTAAAAACTTTTTCCCAGTCTGTAGGTAGTCTTTTTACTCTTTTGGTGAAGTCTTTGGATGAGCATAGGTGTTTGATTTTTAGGAGCTCCAGTTGTCTAGCTTTTCTTCTATGTTCTTTATAATGTTTTCTATACTGTTTATGCCATGTATTAGGGCTCCTAATGTTGTCCCTATTTTTTCTTCCGTGATCTTTATCATTTTAGATTTTATATTTAAGTCTTTGATCGATTTTGAGTTAGTTTTTGTGCATGGAGTGAGGTATGGGTCTTGTTTCATTTTTTTGCAGATGGATATCGAGTTATGCCAGCACCATTTGTTAAAAAGACAGTCTTTTCCCCATTTAACTGTTTTGGAGCCTTTGTCAAATATCAACTGCTCATATGGGCATGAATTTATGTCTGGATTCTCAATTCTGTTCCAGTGGTCCACATATCTGTTGGTGTACCAGTACCAGGCTGTTTTGACTACTGTGGCGGTATAATAGCTTCTAAAATCAGGTAAAGTAAGGCATCCTACTTTGTTCTTCTTTTTCAGTAATGCCTTATTTACCCAGGGCCTCTTTCTCTTCCATATGAAATTGGTGATTTGTTTCTCCATCTCATTAAAGAATGTAGTTGGGATTTGGATCAGAATTGCATTAAATGTATAGATTGCTTTTGGTAGAATAGACATTTTTATAACGTTAAGTCTTCCTATCCATGAGCAAGGTATATTCTTCCACTTATATGTCTCTTTTGGTTTCTTACAGAAGTGTACTGAGGTTTCTTTGTATAAGTCTTTTACATCTCTGGTAAGATTTATTCCTAAGTATTTTATCTTCTTGGGGGCTACTATAAATGGCATTGATTTGGTGATTTCCTCTTCGATGTTCTTTTTGTTGGTGTGGACGAATCCAACTGATTTTTGTAAGTTTATCTTATATCCCAATACTCTGCTGAACTCTTCTATTAGTTTCAGTAGTTTTTTTGAGGATTCCTTAGGGTTTTCTGTGTATAAGATCATGTCATGTGCAGATAGAGACACTTTTACTTCTTTCTTGCCAATCTGGATGCCCTTTCTTTCTTTATCTAGCCTAATTGGTCTGGCTAGGACTTCCAGCGCAATGTTGAATAAGGGTGGTGATAAAGGGCATCCTTGTCTGGTTCCTGATCTCAGTGGGAATGCTTTCAAGCTCTCTCCATTTAGGGTGATGTTGGCTGTTGGCTTTGTGTAAATGGCCTTTATTATGTTGAGAAATTTTCCTTCTGTTCCTATTTTGCTGAGAGTTTTTATGATGAATGAGTGTTGAACTTTGTCAAATGCCTTTTCTGCATCAATTGATAAAATCATGTGATTCTTTTGTTTTATTTATCTGGTGGATTACCTTAATTGTTTTTTAATGATGAACCATCTCTGCATACCTGGTATGAATCCCACTTGGTCATGGTGAATTATTTTTTTGATATGTTGTTGAATTCTACTGGCTAGAATTTTGTTGAGGATTTTTGCATCTACATTCATGAGGGATATAGGTCTATAATTTTCTTTTCTTGTGGTGTGTTTATCTGGTTTTGGTATCAGGGATATGCTGGCTTCATAGAATGGATTTGGTAGTATTCCATACTTTTCTATGCTCTGAAATACCCTTAGTAGTAGTAGTGTTAACTCTTCTCTGCAAGTTTGGTAGAACTCTGCAGTGAAGCTGTCTGGACCAGGGCTTTTTTTGGGGTGGGGGGAGTTTTTTGATTACCTTTTCAATCTCTTCTTTTGTTATGGGTCTATTTAGTTGTTCTACCTCTGTTTGTGTTAGTTTACGTAGGTAGTGTGTTTCTAGGAATTCATCCATTTCTTCTAGGTTTTCAAATTTGTTTGAGTATAGTTTTTTATAGTAATCTGATATGATTCTTTTAATTTCAGTTGGGTCTGTTGTAATATTGCCCATCTCATTTCTTATTCAGGTTATTTGCTTCTTCTCCTGTTTTTCTTTTGTCAGTTTGGCCAATGGTTTATCAATTTTGTTGAGTTTTTCAAAAAAACAGCTTTTGGTCTTGTTAATTCTTTCAATTGTTTTTCTGTTTTCTATTTCATTTAGCTCAGCTCTAGTTTTTATTATTTGTTTTCTTCTGGTGCCTGTGGGTTTCTTTTGTTGCTCTCTTTCTATTTGTTCAAGTTGTAGGGAAAGTTCTTTGATTTTGGCCCTTTTTTCTTTTTGGATGTGTGCATTTATTGATATAAATTGGCCTCTGAGCACCACTTTTGCTGTGTCCCATAGTTTCTGATAGGAAGTGTTTTCATTCTCATTGGATTCTCTGAATTTCTTTATTCCATCCTTAATGTCTTCTATAATCCAGTCTTTTTTTGAGCAGGGTATTGTTCAGTTTCCACGTGTTTGATTTCTTTTCCCGTTATTGATTTCCACTTTTATGCCCTTACGTTCAGAGAAGATGCTTTGTAGTATTTCAGTGTTTTGGATTCTGCTAAGGCTTGCTTTATGACCTAATATGTGGTCTATTCTAGAGAATGTTCCATGTGCACTAGAAAAGAAAGTATAGTTGGTTGCTGTTGGGTGGAGTGTTCTGTATATGTCTACGAGGTCAAGTTGGTTGATTATGGCATTTATATCTTCCGTGTCTTTATTGAGCTTTTTTCTGGATGTCCTGTCCTTCACCGAAAGTGGTGTGTTGAAGTCTCCTACTATTATTGTGGAGCTGTCTATCTCACTTTTCAATGCTGATAGAGTTTGTTTTATGTATCTTGCAGCCCTGTCATTGGGTGCATAAATATTTAATATGGTTATATCTTCTTGGTGTGTTGTCCCTTTAATCATTGTATAATGTCCTTCCTTATCCTTTCTGATGGATTTAACTTTAAAGTCTATTTTGTCAGAAATTAATATTGCCACACTTGCTCTTTTTTGATTGTTGTTTGTGTGATATATTTTTTTCCATCCTTTGAGTTTTAGTTTGTGTCTCTAAGTCTAAGGTGTGTCTGTTGTAGGCAGCATATAGACGGATCTTGTCTTTTAATCCATTCTGCCACTCTCTGTCTCTTTATTGGTGCACTTAGTCCATTTATATTCAGGGTGATTACAGATAGGTATGAATTTAGTGCTATCATTCTGACGTCTTTTTTTGTGTGTTGACAGCTTCTTTTTCCCGATTGATTTTATGTGCTGAGTAGATTTTCTCTGTATATTGTTCTTTCCTCATGTTTGTTGTTGTTGATTTTGTTTTTGCTGAGTCTGTGTTTTTCCCTTGTATTTTATTTTGATGAGTAGGATAGTTTGTCTCCTTTGTGGTTACCTTATTATTTACCCTTATTTTTCTAAATTTATAACTAACTTTTATTTCTTTGTATCACCGTATCTTCCTTTCCATATGGAAGGTGTATGATTACATTTCTTAGTCCCTCTTTATTATTTTGATGTTGTTTTCTTTTATATAACAACATTGCTGTTACCCTGTGTTGGGCTTTTTTTTTTTTTTTAATCTTGCTTTTTTTTTTTTTTTGGATCTCCCTGTCTGGGTTGACTTCTGGTTGCTCTGCCCAGTGTTCTAGTCTTGGGTTGATTCCTGATATTATTGATTTTCTAACCAAAGAACTCCCTTTAGTATTTCTTGTAGTTTTGGTTTGGTTTTTATGAATTCCCTCAACTCGTGTTTATCTGGAAATGTCTTAATTTCACCTTCATATTTAAGAGACAGTTTTGATGGATATATGATTCTTGGCAGGCAATTTTTTTCCTTCAATTTTTTAAATATGTCATACCATTGCCTTCTTGCCTGCATGGTTTCTTTCAAGTTGTCCGAGCTTATTCTTATTGGCTCTCACTTGTAGGTGACTTATCTTTGGTTTTGGCAAGCTTGATTATAACATGTCTTGGTGACTTTCTTTTAAGATCTACCTTATGCGGAGTTTGATGAGCATCTTGGATAGATATCTTCTCATCTTTCACAATATCAGGGAAGTTTTCTGCCAACAAATCCTCAACAATTTTCTCTGTATTTTCTGTTATACCTCCCTGCTCTGGTACTCCAATCACTCGTAGGTTATTTCTCTTGATAGAGTCCCACATGATTCTTCAGATTTCTTCATTTTTTAAAAAATTCTTTTATCTGATTTTTCCTTCAAATATATTAGTGTCAAGGATTTATCTTTGATTTTGGAAATTCTAGCTTCTACTTGCTCAATTCTGCTCCTCTGACTTTCTATTGAGTTATCTAATTCTGTAATTTTATTGTTAATCTTCTGAATTTCTGATTGCTGTCTGTCTATGGATTTTTCCAGCTTATTAAACTTTTCATTATGTTCCTGAATAATCTTTCTGAGTTCTTCAGTTGCTTTATCTGTGTGTTGCTTGGCTTGTTCTGTGTATTGCCTCATTTCCTTACTGATGTCTTGAAGGGTTCTGTATATTAAATTTTTGTATTCTGCATCTGGTAATTCCAGGAATGCACTTGCATCTAAAAGATCCCTGGAATCTTTGTTTTGAGAGCCTGTTGAGGTGATCATGGCCTGTTTCTTTATGTGACTTGATATTGACTGTTTTTTTTCTGAGCCATCTATAAGTTATTGTATTAGTTTATGCTTGCTTACTGTGTCATAGCTGCTTGCTTTGTTTTGTTTTGGTATACCCCTATGGGATGCTTGAGTGAGCTAGCTTGATTATTTTCACCTTTGGAGCTCTGGTGTCCTGTCCCCAGCTGGCTAGAGCTGTTATCAGGTATATCAGTCTAGGAGTCCATTCAGTTTTCTTGTATAAATTCAGCTCAGGTTTCCAGGTAGCTGGTCATGAAGTGTGTGGTGCAGGCTCTGTCCTACAGTCTTAGAGGGGCAGGGATGATTGGCGTATATATCTGTATCTGATTGCAGCAGGGGGTCATGTTCTGAAAAAGGCAGGGGGTTGAGAACTGATCCCCAAGTGTCTCTGAGGAAAACGTGTCTCTGTTCCCTAGAGCGTGCTGGTGGGTGGGCTCTGCAAAGGGACCATGGGCACCCAGAGATTTTGTTGTAAGGACTGGAAGGTACCAGTTAACCCTGGGCCCCTGTCGCGGGTTGCTGGGTGACCCAAGTGGAGCCACCAGTCCTTAGATCTCTATTGTGGGTAGGTGAAGACCTTGTATAACAGGCAAAGCAATGTCAAATGCCAACACCCACCTCTCCACCACACAGTTGAAATGGTTGGAGTTTGCCAACAAGGGCCTATTCTCCCAAAATAGGCCCACACAGGTCCATGCAGAAGGGAAAGGTGCTCAAGGTCCACGGACAGTTTATGCCTGTACAGGAGCCGCTTCTGTCCTGAGCTCCCCCAGTTAATGGAGCTAGCAAATTATCTTTTCCCCCCAGTTGGAAATTTTTTCTTTCCCCAAGGCTGGGAGGACGGCTCCAGGTGCTCACCAGGGTCTATCTCAGGCCTAGGGATTCAGCCGCTGAAGCTGGGTGGGGGTGGGGGGCACGGTAAAATATACGCAAGTACTTAGCTTTAGCCGAGAGCGCCCTTCTGCTCAGGTTCTGGAGGTATGAGTGGGCTGTGTGGCTGGCTGCTTCTCCCTGAGGAAACTGTGGCTGAACGCTAGGACCAGCCCGCCTCTGCCGCTGCCGCTCTGGGAATGGTGCCTGAGGGCTCCCCGCGATTCAGGCCCGGCAACTCCTCCGCTTCTGAACGGTCTCTTCCTTCCCCTGTCCCTCAGTTCGTTGTCTAAGCTTGCCTATGATGCTCAGGGCTCCCAGTTTGTCACAAATATACTCGTTTCACTTGTTTTTTTAGGTCTTTGTTGTAAAGAGGGCTCGATGGAAGCATCTGTCTATTCCGCCATCTTGGCTCCGCCCTCTCACCTGTGACTTTTTAAGGTAATTGGTAATTCACTAAATATATGTTAAAAATCTAGGAAATGCTGATAATTAGTTATATGAATAATCAAAGGTATATTGATGGTATATATTTGACATGCAATATTGTGAGCATACTATTTATATTATTTCATTTAATCCTTACAATATCATTGTAAAATAGATTATATTATTTTACCCATTTTCTGGATGATAAAACTGAGGCACAGCTTTAATTAGCTTGCCTGATATCACACCTATTTTATACAGTGGAGCTAATTTTCAAGTGTAGTAAGGTACATTCTTCTTCTGTAATCTCTTATTATTTAGAGATTTTAAAATAAAGGACAATTTATATACTAATTTATTCATATTCATTTATTTTAAAAATATGAATATTTTAGCACCTTTCCTTTTGAGGTACTAAGCTAGCAATTTTAGTGGTGGCAAATTAGGCATGGGAGACCAAAGGTAAATAATAATGTGATTTCTACTTTTAGTTTATATGTAGTTCTCTTTGCAAAAAGTTACAGTGCATATTTAGAACTCCCTTATAATGTATTACCATGAAGTCACATTATTAATGATAAAAATATTGTGATTTGTAAATTATAGTATCCTCAGTTGACAAAGCACTGTCTGAGCTTTTTATAAGTAACTGTTTTAAGTGGCAGGTGCTGAGCAGAATTTTACATCTATTGAGCTTTCTTGTGCTTAATTAGGAAAAATTATGGAGGATGTTTTATATTCCTTTTTGGCCTCTGGGTGTGATAAGCTTGAGCTGACATGACAAATATTGCAAAGGATATTCATGTTGTGAAACACTTTGCAAAGCAGTGTATGGGGAATCATATTAATAAAAGTAAAAGTTATTGACTATATAATTTCCCATGCACCTCTTCAAAAATGACCTCTGGTGAGTTAATTGTAGATTTGGCAGACTACTGGGTTGGTCACAAATTTTCTTTACAGTTTAAATTACTTGAGAGTAAGAAATTATGAGTTTTCCCAGAAGAAAATGGCATGGTCGACTTGGCTACTACATTTACTTTTTTCTTCTGAATCCTGAAGAAAAATTCATGGTCATGTCACATATATATCCATACACTGGGCACAAAAAATAAAATCAGGGTTGTTTAAAATTATAATGAATCAATTAAGAAAAAATAAAATTATTATATTAAAGAGTCGATAATGAAAAACATTATAAACTTGTTACTGCAAAAAAATAAATTAATTCCCAAAGGTGGTAACATTAAAAGAAAATGACTTTTCTTTCAATATATTCAAACTGTAAACTGAGAGCAAAACATTCATATACAGTCTCCATAAAGGCATAATGTTCAGTATATGGTTGTTAATAAGTTAGAAATGTATGATACCAATAAATGGCACTGCTTATGGTGATAAAATGAATAAATTTCCTTTAGATTATCTGTCTTTTTATAATAGTACACTGTAGTATATTATGGTTGTATAATATTATAATCAGTAAATTTCAGAAAAAGTTAATTTTTTTCAGAAGTAAGGGTTCCATCAAATTTAACTAATCAAGAATCACGTAGGTAAATGAACATAAAAAAGTGGTATCTAAGTGGTAAGTAGACATGAGAAAATGAAACTCCTTGTGATGGTTAATTTTATATGTCAACTCATCTAGGCACTGGTGCCCAGTTATTTGGTAAAACTCTAGTGTAGTTGCTATTATACAGTAATTAAAACTCATTGCCAATGAGTGGATTCCAACTCACAGCAACTCCGTAGGACAGAGTAGAACTGCCCCATAGGGTTTATAAGACTGTAATCTTTATGGAAGCAGACTACCACATTTTTTTTCCCATGGAGTGGCTGGTAGGCTTCAACTGCAGACCTCGTGGTTAGCAGTCAAGCTCTAAACCACTGTTCCACCAGGGATCCAATGTCGTTAAATCAGTTGGCATAAAATAAAACAGATTACTCTCATAATGTGGTTGTTGTTGTTAAGTGTTGTCAAGTCTCCCCATGTGACAAAGTAACCCCATATGACAAAGTAGAATTGTCCCATAGGGTTTTCTAGGCCATAATCTTTATGGGGGCAGATCACAAGACCTTTCTACTGCAGAACCACTGGGTGGATTCGAATGGTCAAACTTTGGGTTAGCACCCTAGTGCTTTACTGTTGCTCCACCAGGACTCCTACCATAATGTGGGTGGGCATCAAGTGATCAGTTCAAGACCTTAAGAGCAAAAAGGGAGCTTCTCTAGGTTATAGGGACACTAAATAGACATTTTGCCAAATACTCTTTACTTTTCCCTTCACCTGACCTATGGATTTTGGGAATCAAGCCTGTATGAATCTCTAGCCTGTCACCTGACCTACAAATTTTGAACTTGCCAGCTTCCCACAATCAGGTAAACCTTGAAGTAAATCTCTCTATATACATATATAGCAACAATGTATATTGCTAGTTGCCATACAGTCCATTCTGACTCATTGCAACCCCATGTGTGCAGAGTATGACTGCCACATAGGGTTTTCAAGGCTGTGACCTTTTGGAAGCAGATCACCAGGTCTGTCTTCCAAGGATCCTCTTGATGGATTCAAACCACCAAACTTTCAGCTGGTTGTTGTTGTTGTTAGGTGCCTTCAAGTCAGTTCTGACTCATAGTGACCCTATGCACAACAGAACAACACATTGCCCAGTCCTTCACAATCCTTATAATTGCTGTTATCCTTGAGCCCATTGTTGCACCCACTTGGTCAATCCTACTTATTGAGGGCCTTCTTTTCTGCTGACCCTGTACTTTACCAAGCATAATGTCCTTCTCCAGGGGCTGATCTCTCCTGTCAACATGTCCAAATTATATAAGATGCAGTCTCACCATCCTTGCTTCTATCTATCTATCTATCTATCTATCTATCTATCTATCTATCTATCTATCATCTATCTACCTACCTACCTACCTACCTACCTACGTGTCTGTCTGTCTATCTATCATTACCTATCTATCATCTATCTATGTGTCTGTTGTCTGTCTGCCTGCCTGCCTATCTAGCTGTCATCTATCTAATTCAATATCATGAGTCAGAACAAGGCCAGGGGCTGACGGCAGAACAGACCTTCAGTTGCTCATATGCAAGTTCAAGCTGAAGCTGAAGAAATTTAGAACAAGTCCACAAGAGCCAAAGTACGAATTTAAGAATATCCCACCTGAATTTAGAGGCCATTTCAAGAATAAATTTGATACGTTGAACACTAATGGCTAAGACCAGACGAGTTGTGGAATGACTTCAAGGAACATCATAAATGAAGACAGAATGAGATTATTAAAAAGTTAGGAAAGAAACAAAAGACCAAAAAGGATGTCAAAAGAGACTTAGAAACTTGCTCTTGAACATAGAGTAGCTAAAGTGAATGGAAATAATGATAAAGTAAAAGAACTGAACAGATTTCAAAGGACAGCTTGAGTAGACAAAGTATTATGAAATGTGCAAAGACCTGGAGATAGAAAACCAAAAGCAAATAACATGCTCAAAATTTCTCAAGCTCAAAGAATTTGAAAAAAAAATCAAGACTAAAGTTGTGATATTGAAGGATCCCACAGGGAAAATATTTAACAACACAGGAAGAATCAAAAGAAAATGAAAAGAATAAACAGAGACACCGTACCAAAAAGAATTAGTAAATGTTCAACCATTTCAGGAGGTAGCATATGATCAAGAATCAATGGTACTGAAGGAAGATGTCCAAGGTGCACTGAAGGCATTGACAAAAAACAAGGCTCCAGGAATTGAGGGAATACCAATTGAGATGTTTCAACAAACAGATGCAGCCCTGAAAGCACTCACTTTTCTATGTCAAGAAAAATGAAAGAGAGTAACCTGGTCAAATGATTGGAAGAGATCCATATTTGTACCCATTCCAAAAAAAGGAGATCCAACAGCATGGGCAAATTATCAAACAATATCATTAATATCTCACACAAGTAAAATTTTGATGAAGATCATTCAAAAGTGGTTGGAACAGTACGTAGACAGGGAACTGCCAGATATTGAAGCCGGATGCACAAGAGGATGTGGAACAGTGGATATTATTGCTGGATGCCAGATGGATCATGGCTGAAAGCAAAGAATATCAGAAAGAAGTTTACCTTGTTTTGTTGACTGTGCAAAGGCATTCTACTGTGTGGATCATAACAAATTATGGATAACATTGCAAAGAATGGGAACTCCAGAACACTTAATTATGCTCATGACGAACCTGTGTTTAGACCAAGAGACAGAACAAGAACAAGAGGACACTACTTGGTTTAAAGTCAACAAAGGTGTGTGTCAGGGTTGTATCCTCTCACCATACTTATTCTATCTGTATGATGAGCAAATAACATGAGAAGCTGGCCTGTATGAAGAAGAGCGGGGCATCAGGATTGGAGGAAGACTCGCTAAAAACCTACCTAATGCTCATGGCACAACTTTGCTTGCTGAAAGTGAAGAGGACTTGAAGCACTTACTGATGAAGATCAAAGACTACAGCCTTCGGTATGGATTATACTTCAAGATAAAGAAAACAAAAATCCCCATAACTGTACTGATAAACAACATCATGATAAATGGAGAAAAGATTATAGTTGTCAAAGATTTCATTCTGCTTGGATCCATAATCAACACTCATGGATGCAGCAGTCAAGAAATCAAACAATGCATTTGTTATGAATTGAATTGTGTCCCCCAAAAATGCATGTCAACTTGGCTAGGCCATAATTTCCAGTGTTATGTGATTGTCCATTATTTTTTCATCTGATGTTATTTTCCTATACTTTGTAAATCCTACCTCTATTATGTTAATGAGGCAGGATAAGAGGCAGTTATGTTAATGAGGCAGAACTCAATCTACAAGATTAGGTTGTGTCTCAAGTCAACCTCTTTTGAGATATAAAAAAAGACAAGTTAGCAGAGAGACAAGGAGACCTCATACCACAAAGAAACAAGAGCCAGGAGAACAGTGTCCTTTGGATCCAGATTCCCTGTGCTGAGAAGTTCTTTAACCTGGGAAGATTGATGACAAGGAACTTCCCCCAGAGCCGACGGAGAGAGAAAGCCTTCCCCTGAAGCTGGCACCCAGAATTAGGACTTCAAGCCTCCTAAATTTTGAGAGAATAAATTTCTCTTTGTTAAAGCCATCCACTTGTGGCATTTCTATTATAGTAGCACTAGATAACTAACTAGGACAGTATTGCACTGGACAAATGTGCTGCAAAAGACCTCTTTGAAGTGTTAAAAAGCAAAGAAGACACATTGAGGACTAAGGTGCCCCTGACTCAAGGCATGGAATTTTCAATCTCCTCATATGCATGCAAAAGCTGGACAATGAATAAAGAAGATCAAAGAAGAATTGACATCTTTGAGTTATGTTGGTGAAGATTATTGAAGACACCATGGACTGCCAGAGGAGTGAACAAATCTGTCTGCGAAGAAGCAAGGATGGTAAAACTTCACCTCATATATTTTGGACATGTTATCAGGAGGGACTAGTGCCTTGAGAAGGATATCATGCTTGGTAAACAGGACATCAGTGAAAAAGAAGATCCTCAAACTGTTAGATTGACATAACAGCTTCAATAATCTGCTCAAATATAGCAACAATGGCAAGGATGACACAGGACCAGGCTGTGTTTACTTTTGTTGTTCATATGGTCCCTGTAAGTTAGAATTGACTGGATGGCACCTAACAACAACTTTCAAATTCTGAAAATTTTTTTAACGTAGGTATTTTTTTTCCCCCTTGTGGTATATAAATGTATGGGTGTGTGTTTTTCAAATATCCTGGTTACAAGCATTTTGTCAGATACAAGTTTTTTGCACATTTTCACTCTTTCTGACTTGAATATTCTGTTGTTTATCTAAGAATAGAATTTAATTAGACATCATCTATTATATTTGGCAATCTTATACCTACCTGCTCCCACGTATCTGTCAATTTGTCTTACTGTGGGTGCTTGCATATTGCTGTGATGCTGGAAGCTATGCCACCAGTATTCAAATATCAGCAGGGTCACTCATGGAGAACAAGTTTCTGCTGTGCTTCCAGACTAAGACAGGCTAGGAAGAAGGACCCAGCAGTCTACTTCTGAAAAGATTTAGCCAGTACAAACCTTACAAATAGCAGTGGAACATTGTCTGATATAGTGCTGGAAGATGAACCCTCAGGTTGGAAGCCATTCAAAAGACAACGAGGGAAGAGCTGCCTTCTCAAAGTGGAGTTGACTTTAATGACATGGAGGGAGTCAAGCTTTCGGGGCCTTCATTTGCGGATGTAGCATGACTCAAAATGAGAAGAAACAGCTGCAAGCATCCAGACATCAGAACCTGGAATGTACAAAGTATGAATCTAGAAAAATCGGAAGTCATCAAAAAAGAAATAAAATGCATAAACATTAATATCCTAGGCATTAGTGAGCTGAAATGGACTGATATTGACCATTTTGAATCAGACAATCATATAGTCTACTAAGCCAGGAATGACAAATTGAAGAGGTATTGTATTGCATTCATCATCAAAAAGAACATTTCAATATCTATCTAAAATCTATGCTGTCAGTGATAGGATAATATCTATATGACTAAAAGGAAGATCAATTAATAGGACTATTATTCAAATTTATGCCCCACTAAGGCCAAAGATGAAGAAATTGAAGATTTTTACCAACTTCTGCAGTCTGAATTTGATCAAACATGGAATTAGGATACATTGGTAATTACTGGAGACTGGAATGAGAAAGTTGGCAACAAAGAGGAAGGATTGGTAGTTGGAAAATATGATCTTGGTGATAGGAACTATGTCAGAGATTGCATAATAGAATTTTGCAAGACCAATGACTTCTTCATTGCAAATATCTTTTTTTCACCAGCATAAACAACAACTATACACGTAGACCTCACCAGACTGAATACACAGGAATCAAGCAGACTACATCTGTGGAAAGAGGTGATGGAAAAGCTCAATATCATCAGTCAGAACAAGGCCAGGGACCAACTGTGGAACAGACCATCAATTTCTCATCTGCAAGTTCAAGCTGAAACTAAAGAAAATCAGAACAAGTTAATGAGAGCCAGAGTACGACCTTAAGTATATCCCAACTGAATTTAGAAACCATCTCAAGAATAGATTTGACACATTGAACACTAATGTTGGAAGACCAGACAAGTTATAGGATGACATCAAGGACATCATACATCAAGAAAACAAGAGGTCATTAAAAAGAGAAGAAAGAAAGAAAAGACCAATATGGATGTCAGAAGAGACTCTGATACTTGGTCTTGAACATAGACTGGCTAAAGTGAAAGGAGGAAATTATGATGCAAAAGAGTTGAACAGAAAATTTCAAAAGGTGGCTCGAGAAGTCAAAGTAAAGTATTATAATGACATGTGCAAAGACCTGGAGATGGACAACTAAAAGAGAAGAACACGATCTGTATTCTCAAGCTGAAAGAACTGAAGAAAAAATTCAAGCCTGGAGTTGCCATACTGAAGGTTTCTATGGGGAAAATATTAAATGGCTCAGAAAGCATCAAAACAAGATGGAAGGAATACACAGAGCCACTATTCCAAAGAGAACTGGTTGACATTCAACCATTTCGGGAGGTACCACACCTGCAGGAACCAATGGCACTGAAGGAAGAAGAACAAGCTGCAGTGAAGGTATTGGTGAAAAACAGGACTCCAGGAATTGACGGAATACCAGTTGAGATATTTCAACAAATGGATGCAGCACTGGAAAGTATTCACTCGTCTATGCCAAGAAATTTGGAACGTAGCTACCTGGCCAACCGTCTGGAAGAGATCTATATTTATGCCTATTCTCAAGAAAGGTGATCCCATCGAATGTGGAAATTATTGAAAAATATTAATATCACACACAAGTAAAATTTTGTTGAAAATCATTCAAAAGTGACTGTAGCAGTATATCAACATGGAACAGGCAGCAATTCAAGCTGGCATCAGAAGAGGATGTGGAACCAGGGATATCATTGCTGATTTCAGATGGATCCTGGCTAAAAGCAGAGAATACCAGGAAGATGTTTACTTGTGTTTTATTGACTATGCAAAGGCATTCGACTGTGTGGATCATAACACATTATGGATAACATTGAGAAGAATGGGAACTCCAGAACACTTAATTGTGCTCATGAGGAACCTGCACAGAGATCAAGAGGCGGTCCTTTGAATAGAACAAGGGAATACAGGGTAGTTTAAAGTCAGGAAAGGTTTGTGTCAGGGCTGTATCCTTTTACCACACTTATTCAACTTGTATGCTGAGTGAATAATCCAATAAACTGGACTCTGTGAAGAAGAATGGGGCATCAGGATTGGAGGAAGACTCATTAACAACCTGCATTAAGCAGATGGCACAACCTTGGTTGCTGAAAGTGAAGAGGACTTGAAGCACTTACTAATGAAGATCAAAGACTACAGCCTTCAGTATGGATTACACCTCAACATAAAGAAAACAAAAATCCTCACAACTGGATAATAAGCAATATCATGATGAATGGGGAAAAGATTGAAGTCGTCAAGGATTTAATTTTACTTGTTTCCACAATCATCACACATGGACACGGCAGTCAAGAAATCAAAAGACACATTGCATTTGGTAAATCTGATGCAAAAGACCTCTTTAAAGTGTTGAAAAGCAAAGGTGTCATCTTGAAGATTAAGGTATGCTTGACCCAAGCCATGGTGTTTTCATCTTCTCCTATGCATGTGAAAGCTGGATAATGAATAAGGAAGACCAAAGAAGAATTGACACCTCTGAATTTTGGTACTGGCAGAGAATGTCAAATATACCAAAAGAATGATCAAATCTGTCTTGGAAGAAGTACAACCAGAATGTTCTTTAGAAGCAAGGATGGCAAGACTACGTCTCACATACTTTGGTCATGTCAAGAGTGATAAGTCCCTGCAGAAGGATATCATGCTGGATAAAGTAGAGGGTCAGCGAAAAACAGGAAAACCCTCAATAAGATGGACTGACACAATGACTGAAACAATGGGCTTAAGCATAACAACAATTTTGAGGATGGCACAAGACCGGGCAGTATTTCATTCTATTGGACATAGCGTCGCTATGAGTCAGAACTGACTCGATGGCACCTAAGAACAACCACAACATATCTACCTGATTATTAGTTTCAAACTTTTGTTTTCAGTATTTTTGTAGTGTGTGTTATTAAAATCAAGCATGAAGAATCCTTTATTGAATGCCACATTTAATAATAACTATTCCTGCTAGAGTTTGCTGTATCTGTCCATCACTCAGATATTGATATTCTTCTCTACAGACTTCTGAACTTTTTAGGTTCTTTAGCACCGTTATGAATACTTGTCTTTTTCTCTCGTTGATTTTTCTGGTGCTTGATATGCTAAAGGGATTTTCTTCTAGTTTGATTGTTTTTCTCTATTATCTATTTTAATATATTCTGCCTGTATATTACCTCATTTTTTTCTATTTGCTTTAGGTTGACTTTGCTCTTCTCCTGAATTCTTCATATGAAAGCCTATATGATTATATTTAGACCTTTCTTCTTTTCTAAAATCAGCTTTCAATTTGCCTCTACTCTGCTTTAGCTATATTCTAAAGATTTTGTTATGCTGTATTTTTATTTTCATTCAATTTAAACTATTCTATAAGTTCTTTGGTTTTTTTGTTGGACCCATGGATTATTTTGAATTTTTAAAAACATATGCATATTAATGGTTTGTTCTGTTATATTATTTTCTAATTTGTTACCATTGCTGAATATTCTGTATGATTGCCAAATTTTTAATTTATTGAAATTTGCTCTGTAGCCCATTAATGTCTCTCCCCGTAAATGTATTCTCTGCCCTTTTTATGATGTATTGTATAAATATTAGTTAATTCAGATATTTTATTGTATTTTTCTTACCTTCTAGGTAGTATATTATGTCTAGATTTTAAAATTTCCACTTATGATTGTGAAATCATCAATTGCTCTTTCTAATTTATCTTTATTTTTACTTCATAGAATTTGAAGCTCTCTTATTATTCACACATTTATTATTATTATGTCTTACTAATGAGTTGATCCTGTTATCATAATAAAATCTTTCCTCCTCATCTTGAGCATTAATTCCTGTTGTTAATCACATTCTTATGATATTAATACAGCTATCCCAGCTATCTTATCTTTACAGTTTGAACGGTATGGTTTATCCATATGTTTATTTTTAGCTTATCTGTGACTTTATATTTCAAGTACTTATCCTGGAAACAGCAAAAAGTTGGAACATATTATTTTTTATCCATTCTGACAGCCTGCATCTTTTCATTGAAGGGCTTAATCTATTAATATTCAAGACAAATATTGGCATAGTTGAGTTTCAGTTTACCTTTTTATTATTGGTTTTCCATTTGCTTTATCTTTTTTTCTGTTGTTCCTTTGTGTCTTCTTCTAGTTTCTCTGGATAATGTATTAATGGTTTCCGTAAGAAAGTCCTCTGGTAGTTTCTTAGACTATCGTCACCACAAGTGAAAATGTCACTAAATGTTATCTTTTAATTTATTTTTGAAATTTAAAATCTCTAACCTATTTGACATCAAAGCAAAATTAAAATTAAAAAAGATATACCATTCTATATTTTCTATTTAAATTTTTTAAAATTTCATTTATTAATAACATTGTCCACTCATTCATATGTTGCTTTGTTCCTAATGGCTGTAATTATATTAACATCAATATTCGATAACGTTCACATTTTGGATCCTTGGGGGACCTGTGTTATAGTCTCTCTCTCTCTTTTTTTTTTTCCTGTCTTGATCTTTGGTCTTATCCCCTGGGATCCCTGGTAATTACTTATTCAGTTCCACACAATGTGTCTAAAATTGCCAGATAAGCTAACTAATGCTATCTCCCTCCGTTAGAGGATAGATTTTTTTTTTTTTCCAGGCAGGAATTTAGAGTATGGAAGATCAATTTCACCCAATTCACCCGAAGCAGGTAGTAAGTATTCTGTAGATAGAACTTGTTTCCTCTTATACTATAGGTATAGCTCTTTATAGATCTCTGGGAAATTTATCTCTTTTTTTGTACTTTATTCTGATTTTAATCTATCACTTGAGATTACTGAAATAAGTATCTTATTAGTCTTTTACCATTTGCTTTCTGCTTGACTTTTTGTTTTGCTTTGTTTTATTTTCAGTGTCTTACTTGTATATGTTCAGAGTAGTAATTTTCCCTCTATTTGGTACCAAGAGAGCAGGGTACTTCTCTAACAGATACCTAAAATGTGGAAGTGGTCTTGAAACTGTGAATGGATGGAGTTGCGACAGCAGCAGAGGACCAGTGCAGCAGAGACCCTGCAGCGGAAGAGAAGTGGCAACAGCAGAGGACCAGCAGCAGCAGAAGGAGACCAGCGCAAGGCACTGAAGCCGATGCACAGAGCCAGAGAGCTGAATGCCTATGTGCAGGAGGCTTCCTGGCAGAGTGGGGTGCCTCCATGCCATTGTCAGTGGAGTTACTGAGCTTTGGAACACTTGCCCCACCAGGGCAGATGCGGGTGTGAGGCCCGAGGAGCCTAGAGGCCAAGAAACTAGGAAGCAGAAGCTGAAGAGACAAAGAACACAAGAAGTTGAGCTGCCTCAGTGTCAAAGGATATGCCCATGACCTCAGGGGTTTCAAAGGGTGGAGTCACGGCCTCTGGTGTTTCTAAGGGTGGATGGAGTTACCACTCAGATTGACTACGAGAATGGTGTGTCTAAAGCTGAGGGAGCAGAGTTGCTGTCGCAGTGGGCCTGGAATGTGGAGCTGGAGCCCAAGGCTGAGGGTCCTCCACTCAGAATCCGGAGAGTATGGATAATACCTAGTCTGGAAGAAAAAAAAAAAAAAAAAAGTCTGGAGGGCAGGGCAATTGTGTAAATAGCCTCAGAGAACAGAGGATTATTTTCAGAGCTTTGAGGGCTAAAATGATGTGTTCTGCTGACTTGCTTGGTGGCTGTTACCCTTCTGTCCCTCCAGTTTCTCTCATTTGTAATGAATATGTCCGGCATGTGCCTGTTCTGCCATCATACCATTTGAAGCAGATAACTTGTATTCCAGATTTCACAGATGAAGAGGAATTTTTGGATTTTGGACTTGGAGTTAAGACTTTTGCTATGATATGATGGGGTGAATATGTTTTGCATGTTGCAAGGGTGTGATTTTTGGGGATCCAAAGGGCAGAATGTCATGGATTGAATTGTGTCCTCCCCAAAATGTGTCAACTTGGTTAGGCTATGATTCCCAGTATTGTGTGGTTGTCCTCCATTTTGTGATCATAATTTTATGCTAAAGAGGATTAGGGTGGGATTGTAACACCACCCTTACTCAGGTCACCTCCCTGATCCAATGTAAAGGGAGTTTCCCTGGGGTGTGGCCTGTACCACCTTTTATCTCTCAAGAAATAAAAGGAAAGGGAAACAAGCAGAATTGGTGGACCTCATACCAGCAAGAAAGTAGCACCAGGAGCAGTCCACCCTTTGGACCTGGGGTCTCTGCTCCTGAGAAGCTCCTCTCCCAGGGGAAGGTTGAGGACAAGGACCCTCTTCCAGAGCCGACAAAGAGAGAAAGCCTTCCCCTGGAGCTGACACTCTGAAATTGGACTTGTAACCTACCAGACTGTGAGAGAATAAACTTCTCTTTGTTAATGCCATCCACCTGTGGTATTTCTCTTATAGCAGTACTAGATGACTAAGACACTATAGATATAGCTCTTTAAAGATCTCTGGGGAATTTATCTCTTTTTTTATGGTCTACTCCAATGTTAATCTATCATTTGAGATTATTAAAATAAGTATCTTACTAGTCTTTTAGCATTTGCCTGATTTGTTTTGGTTTATTTTTAGTGTCTTACTTGTGTATGTTCAGAGTAGTAATTTTCCCTCAAGGGGAAATAACGTTCATGACATTGGACTACATTCCTTTCCATGCTTACATATTACCCAGGCTCATGAGTCCTCATTTCAAGTTATTTTAGTATATACATACCAATTTTTTATCTCCCTAGCTGCAGATGTTACCTGCTGCAAGCTCTAAACCACTGTTTATTAATTAGCTCCTTGCATTGTGAAAACTCAATTGACCTGAGGGGACAGGAACTGTCAATGTTAGATTCATCTGAATGTTTTTCCTTTTCCTGGACTCCTCGCTACTCAAGTCCTGGCTGTTCGGTGTTCTCCAATGCCCTCACTGCCTATATTGATTTGTTTATAGTTCCAGATTTTAAGGTTATTGTTGAGAGAGTTAGTCTGATACAAACTATCACAACTTTCAAAGTATTTTAATATAACATGTTTTATAGTTTGAAACCCAGATGCAATATGCTTCTAAACCCTTAGCTCGAAAATCTGCTCTCTCTCTGAATTCCCTTCAGTTCTGCCTGTATACTGGTCAATTCTAACCTCTTTTTTTTTGCATAAAAAAAGTGTTAAAAGCAGCCGGTAATTCCAACATTCATAACAGTGCTCTGATTTTTTTCTAATAACATTCTCTAGAGCTCCCTGTTGAAGATAATAGTGTTCTCTCTCTTAAAATACTACAGATAAGAGTTTTACTGTCATGATAGCTAGCAACATGGATCTCTAGTTTTCTGACCTAATATATTGGTTTCCTTACCTTCACTTCTGCAAAACAACTAAGCCAGTGCTACACATTTTTATTTTCATTACCATTGCACCCCATTTTAAAAACAAATTTTGTTTGTTAGGGTAATCAATGCACCCTGTAATCATAAACAACCTCATAATCTCAGTGGCTTAAATTAACATTTGTTTCTGACTAGTATCACATTATGATATGGGTATCCCCTCCCACATACCTGCAGCAGATTTTTCTTCTTTTTAAATTTTTTGTATTATTGTTGAAAGTATACACAGCAAAACATACAGCCATTCAACCATTTCTACATGTAAAATTCAGTGACTGATTATATTCTTCATGTTGTGCAACCATTCTTGCCCTTCTTTTCTGAATTGTTCTTTCCCCATGATTATGAACTCACTGCCCCCTAAGTTTCTCATCTGATCTTTTGAGCTGCTGTTGTCAATTTGAGCCCATACTGATAGTTCTTCAAAACAGCACAATATTCACAGCAAACATTCTTTACAAAATAAAGTAACTTATTTATTTATTTATTTTTATAGAAGACTTCTGGGGGTATTTTTGGTTTAAAGTGTAAAGATTATCTCAAGGAAGCAATTTCAGGGGTTCATCCAGCCTCAATGACTCCATAAATTCTGGATTCTAGAAGAATTTGAAATTTTGTTCAGCATTCCCCCCCCCCCTTTGAAAAGAATTCTCCTATGGAATTTTTGATTAAAATCTTCAGCAATGGTAGTTGAGTGACATCCAATCCTTCCGATCTCATAGCAAAAGATACGTTTGTTAATGGAAGCAATTAGGCATGTATTCTGTTTCTTCCTTCCAGTTCTGACTTTCCCTTTTCCTCTGTTGTTCTAGGAATATAGAGACCAATTATTCTACCTTAGATAGCTACTCACAAGCTTTTAAGATCCCTGGCACTACACAGTGATCTAAGAGGTAGAATAGAAGCACTAAACACAATATTAGGCCAACTAACTGGGATATCCCATGAAATCGTAAACCTCCAAATCCAGAAACAAAATCCCATAAGGTGTTCGTACATAAGCATCCTCAGTAGATGCTCTTTTTTTATTTGTAAAAATATATATCATGCCACATTGGCTAATTCAACTTTTTACAGGTGTACAACTTAATGACAACAGTTACATTAATTTATCTTTTTATATAAGTGAGGCCATATAGTATTTGTCCTTTTGTGATTTACTTATTTCACTCATTATACACTTGCAGCATTAAAAAAAAAAATCTGGAAGAGTAGAAGAAGGAAAATTAGTACAATAGGAGGCCTATAGTGGTCAAACGGAGCCCTGGTGGTGCAGTGGTTAAGAGCTCAGCTGCTAACCAAAAGGTCTGCAGCTCAAATCCACCAGCTGCTCCTTAGAAATCCTGTGGAGCAGTTCTGTTCTGTCCTATAGGATCAATATGGGTTGGAATTGAATTGACTACAATGGGTCAGAAAAGTCAAGGAGAGGTGGAGAAAAGTGTCAGCTTTCTGGCTCACACAAAAGTATATTTGAAGGTAAAATTTATGAAGATGAGGAACACAAGTGTATAGAGAAGTGTGGGTCAAAAATACAGTTTGGGAATACCTGGAATACATCTGAGTGGAGACGTTTAATAAGCATTTACATATGTAGACATGGGGTTCAGAAGATAGTTATAACTTGCAGATATACATATGAGAATTATTAAATCATACCCACTGCCCATAGCAATCCTATAGGACAGAATAGAGTTTAGGGTTTCAAAGGAGTAGTTGGTGGATTCGAACTGCCAACCTTTTGGTTAGCAGCCAAGCTCTTAAGCACTGTGCCACCAGGGCTTCATTATTATATCATAAAAAAAAAAAAAAAAAAAAAAACTCGTTGCCATCCAGTCTATTCCGACTCAGAGCAGCCCTATAAGATAGGGTAGAAGTGCCCCATAGGGTTTCCAAGGAGCAAGTGCTGGTAGATTCAAACTGCCAGGATAAAAAAAGTATTAATTTTACTGGAATTTTATGAGATTACTAAGAGTTGACCCCTAGAGAGAGAAAAAGAATGGTTATAACTAAGCCAAAGGAGCAACAGTAATTAGGTGTTTAGAGTGTATGATGAGAAAAATGCAAGGGAAATGGATGAGCAGGTATTTTAAGCACAATTTTAAAAACCCTGTAGCCTCCTGGAAGCCAAGCAAGAGTGTTTCTAAAAGGCAAGATTCCTCACTGTGCTACATATTGTGGAGAACTCTAAATAGAAAAACAAAAAATTAAAAAATCTACTGGCTATTTCTCTAAAAATGTTTAACACAATATGCAAATAATGGCTATTGAAATAAAATACGCCAGAGTCCCAATGTGTTTCTTTATACTCTGAATACCCATGAGTCAGTTTTCCTAATATTATTGTTTGCCCATTTAAACCTGGAGTTTTTACTAGTGAATGGATTTTTGTTGTACTTTTGGACATTTTATGTCTTATAATCCAGTTGCAGTTGGGGGGAAAATAGAATATATATAATTTCTAGAATAATTGTACATTTTTGGCTTTTTGAAAATTTTCCTCTCATTGAAAAAACTTGCTTGATGTGACCCTAGTAAGACATCAAAAATACTGTAGGTTTTTGCTCTTTATCAAGCATAATGCTAAATGATAATTTACTTAGTAACAAGGGCCATTGCAATGAAACGCTACTTATGCTCAGAGAATAGGTAAGGGGGAGTGGAGGGGGGAGAAGTTTTCAGTTATTATAAAACATTTCCCAGTGGCAGTTTACTCTGCAGAATGTGAAAGGATAAAGTTTATATGAGACCATATGCTCTCCTCATTCTTACTGCATCATAAACTGGAAAAATTAAAAGCACTCATTTTAGAACTATGCGGTACAAAACACTGTTTGAAGGGTCTACAGATGAATGCCAAGAGGTTATTCCACAGTGAAAATAATTGTATGCCCCAGAGGTTAGTATTTTTTTTTTTTCTATTTTTAAGCTTCTGTTTACTTATCTCATTCCCAGCTTTTCTATCTTCTAAAATCCTCTTAAAAAGTGTTAAGTGTCAGCATGGTTACTTCAAGGAAAAGAAAATAAGGCTGAGAAGGAAAACTGCAAACCGAGTAGAAAAACTCATTGTGATTAAAGTGTGTTGTGTATTTTTCTGTTACACATTGTGTGAAATGTAAGTCATTTGAAGAAATGATAAACTGTAAAAACAGTGAAAAATAAGTTACTGGGTTGTTTATAGAACACCTATAACAGCTTAGACTGCATTCAAGCTAGTCATTAGAAAAAGATACTCTCGTGCGACCAGGAGCCTTTAAAATGTTACATAGCCCAATGAAACAAGAAACTTTTACAGTTATAATCTTATTGGTAGAATGTTTTTAGATTCCAGCATGGGGTCACATGACTGTGCTATTTAAAAACAAGGACTAGAAACATTCATATTTCATTCTCACCTCAGAAAAGTAACAGTGTAAGTTCTTTGCTGGGGGGGTTTCAGATGTCTTGCCTTGTGATGATTAAAAGGAAGAGGCTTTATAAAAACAGAAGATACTATGGTATACACACACACACACACACGCACTTACACATATACACACATAGATATGTATGTGTGTAGGTATATGTATATTTATCCCTGAATATACTAACACACGCACATAGATATAGCCCTATAATTATCAAATATCTCAAGTGTGTACAACTAATTCCTGAGATACAGAAAACAACCAAGATAAATACTCTTCTTGGTCATCGCCTATGGTGTCATCATATAGCAACATTTCCTTTTCTTTTTCTAGAATATGGCTTTATAATTTTTTTAACTCTTCATATACCTCCACCTCTATACTAAACTAAACAAACAAGCAAACTGTTGCCTTCAAGTCGATTCTGACTCATAGCAACCTTATAGGACAGAGTAGAACTGCCCAATAGAGTTTCCAAGGAGTGCCCGGTGGATTTGAAGTGTCAATCTTTTGGTTAGCAGACATAGCGCTCAACCACTAAGCCACTCACACACTAAACCAAAAAACCCATTGCAGTCGAGTCCATTCCCACTCATAGCGACCCTATAGGACAGAACAGAACTGCCCCACAGAATTTCCAAAGAGCGTCTGGTGGATTTGAACTGCTGACCTTTTGGTTAGTAGCTGTAGCACTTAACCACCACACCACCAAGGTTTCCAAATGAAGATACCAGGGACTGAACCAAAGGCTTTGTACGTGCTGAGCATGAGCTCTACCACTGAGGTATAGCCCCAGGTATCCATACACTAGTAATGACTAATCTTTTATCTCAAAGAAGTTATCTGTTCTAGATATTTCGTATAAATGGGATCATACAATATTTGTCCTTTTTTGCCTTATTTCACTTAGCATGTTTTCAAAGTTCATCCATGTGGAAGCATGTATCAAAACTTCATTTCTCTTTATAGTTGAATAATATTCTATTGTATGTATATGCTACATTTTGTTTATGCATTCATTTGTTGATAGCCACTTGGGTTGTTTCCACCACTGGGCTATTGTGAATAACGCTGTAATGAACATTGGTACACATGTGTCTGTTTGAATCTCTGTTTTCAGTTCTTTTGGGTATACACAAGAGTAGAATTGCTGAATCATATTGTAGTTCTATGTTTAACTTTTATAGGAAACACCAAGCTGTTTTCCTTAGTGGCTCCACCATTTTACATTCCTACTAGCAAGTTACAAGTGTTCCAATTTCTCTATATCCTTGCCAACACTTGTTATTTTCTGTTTTTGTGATAATAGCCATCCGAATGGAAATGAAATGGTATCTCCTTGTGGTTTTGATCTGGATTATTCTTATGACTAATGATGGTGAAAATTCTTTTATGTGCTTGTTGGCCATTTGCATGTCTTTTTGGAGAAATGTCTAAGTTCTTTGCTCATATTTTAACTGGGCTGCTGGTCTTTTTGTTGTTCAGTTTTAAGAATTCTTTACATATTCTGCATGTGAAACCCTTATCTGATAATGGTTTCTAAATATTTTCTCCCATTCTGTAGGTTGTCTTTTCACTTTCTTGGTATAATGTCCCTTGGTGCACAAGAAGTTTTTTTAGTTTTTTTTTTAATTTTGATGAAATTCAGTTTATCTATTTTTCTTTCTCTTGTTGCTTGTGTTTTTCGTGCCATATGTAAAAATTGCCTAAAAAAAGGTCTTTAAGCTTTACTCCTATGTTTTCTTCTAAGAGTTTATAGTATTAGCTCGTATGTTTAGGTCATTGATCCATTTTGAGTAAATTTTTCATGTAGTGTAAAATATGGGTTCGGCTTCTGGTTTTTGCCCCTGCACAGCATTTTTAAAGAGAATATTATTTCCCTGTCGAATGTATTTGATAAACATTTTTGAAAATCAATTGTTCATCTATGTATTCTAAATTCTGTTCCATTGGGTCAGTGTGTCTGTACTTCTACCTGTATCAGAGTTTTTTTTTTTTTTTAAATTACAGTACCTTTGTAGTGTATCTTGAAATAAGGAAGTGTGAATCCTCTTTTTTTTAATATTTTTTTTGTGCTTTAAGTGAAAGTTTACAAACCAAGTCAGTCTCTCACATAAAAACTTATATACACCTTACTACATACTCCCAATTACTATCCCCCCAATAAGACAGCTCACTCCCTCCTTCCACTCTCTGTTTTCATGATGATTTTGCCAGCTTCTAACCCACTCTATCCTCCCATCTCCCCTCCAGGCAGGAGATGCCAACATAGTCTCAAGTGTCCACCTGATCCAAGTAGCTCACTCTTCATCAGCATCCCCCTCCAACCCATTGTACAGTCCAACCCATGTCTGACCAGTTGGCTTTGGGGATGAATTCTGTCCTGGGCCAACAGAAGGTTTTGGGGCCATGTCCACTGTGGCCCTTCTAGTCTCAGTCAGACCATTAAGTCTGGTCTTTTTATGAGAATTTGGGGTCTGCATCCCACTGCTCTCCTGCTCCCTCAGAGGTTCTCTGTTGTGCTCCCTCTCAGGGCAGTCATCGGTTGTGGCCTGGCACCATCTAGTTCTTCTGGTCTCAGGATGATGTAGTCTCTGGTTCATGTAGCCCTTCCTGTCTCTTGGGCTCATGATTACCATGTGTCCTTGGTGTTTTTCATTCTCCTTTGATCCAGGTAGGTTGAGACTTATTGATGCATCTTAGATGGCCACTTGCTAGCGTTTAAGACCCCAGACGCCACTCTTCCAAGTGGGATGCACTTTAAGAATGTTTTCTTAAATAGATTTTATTATGCAAATTGACTTAGATGTTCCCTGAAACCATGGTCCCCAAACCCCTGCCGCTGCTTCGCTGACCTTCGAAGCATTCAGTTTATTAAAGAAACTGCTTTTGGTTTAGTCCAGTTGTGATAACCTCCCCTGTATTAAGTGTTCTCCTTCCCTTCACCTAAAGCAGTTCTTATCTACTATCTAATTAGTAAATATCCCTCTCCCACCCCCCTCCCTCCCCCCTCTCGTAACCACAAAAGAATGTGTTCCTCTCAGTTTAAGCTATTTCTCGAGATCTTATAATAGGGTCTTATACAATATTTGTCCTTTTGCAACTGACTAATTTCACTCAGCATGATGCCTTCCAGGTTCCTCCATGTTATGAAATGTTTCACAGATTCATCACTGTTCTTTATCGATGCATGGTATTCCATTGTGTGAATATACCATAATTTATTTATCCATTCATCCGTTGATTGGCACCTTGGTTGCTTCCACCTTTTTGCTATTGTAAACAGTGCTGCAATAAACATGGGTGTACATATATCTGTTTGTGTAAAGGCTCTTATTTCTATAGGAGATATTCTGAGGAGTGGGATTGCTGGGTTGTGCAGTAGTTCTATTTCTAGCTTTTTAAGGAAGCGCCAAATCGATTTCCAAAGTGGTTGTACAAATTTTACATTGCCACCAGCAGTGTAGAAGTGTTCCAATCTCTCCACAGCCTCTCCAACATTTATTATTTTGTGTTTTTTGGATTAATGCCAGCCTTGTTGGAGTGAGGTGGAATCTCATGGTAGTTTTGATTTACATTTCTCTACTGGCTAATGATCAAGAGCATTTCCTCATATATATGTTAGCCACCTGAATGTCTTCTTTACTGAAGTGTGTGTTCATATCCTTTGCCCAATTTTTAACTGGGTTGTCTGTCTTTTTGTGGTTGAGTTTTTTCAGATTCACGTAGATTTTAGAGATCAGGTGCTAGTCGGAGATGTTGTAACTGAAAATATTTTCCCAGTCTGTAGGTGGTCTTTTTGATGAAGCCTTTAGATGAGCATAGGTGTTTGATTTTTAGGAAATCTCCAGTTATCTGCTTTCTCTTTGGCATTTTTAGTAATGTTTTGTATTCTGTTTATGCTTTGTATTAGGGCTCCTAAACTTGCCCCGACTTTTTCTTCCATGATCTTTATTGTTTTAGACTCTATGTTTAGGTCTTTGATCCACTTGGAGTTAGTTTTTGTGCATGATGTGAGGTATGGGTCCTGTTTCATTTTTTTGCAGATGGATATCCAGTCATGCCAGCACCATTTGCTAAAAAGACTATCTTTTCCCCAATTAACTGACACTGGGCCTTTGTCAAATATCAGCTGCTCATATGTGGATGGATTTATATCTGGAGTCTAAGTTCTGTTCCATTGGTCTGTGTCTGTTGTACCAGTATCAAACTGTTTTGACTACTGTGAGTGTATAATATGTTCTAAAATCAGGTGGAGTGAGGCCTTCCACTTTGTTCTTCTCTTTCAGTAATGCTTTACTTATCCGGAGCTTCTTTCCTTTCCATATGAAGTTGGTGATTAGTTTCTCCAACACATTAAAAAATGTTGTTAGAATTTGGATGGGAAGTGCATTGAATAAAGAGATGGCTTTTGGTAGAATAGATATTTTTACAATGTTAAGTCTTCCTATCCATGAGCAAGGTATGTTTTTCCACTTATGTAGGTCCCTTTTGGTTTTTTGCAGTAGTACCTTGTAGTTTTCTTTGTGTAGGTCTTTTACATCTTTGGTAAGATTTATTCCTAAGTATTTTATCTTCATGGGGGCTACTGTGAATGGTATTGATTTGGTGATTTCCTTCTTGATGTTCTTTTTGTTGATGTAGAGGAATCCAACTGATTTTTGTATGTTTATCATGTATCCTGATTCTCTGCTGAACTCTTCTATTAGTTTCAGTAGTTTTCTTGAGGATTCTTAGGGTTTTCTGTGTATAAGGTCATGTCATCTGCAAATAGAGATAATTTTACTTCTTCCTTGCCAAACTGGATGCCCTTTATTTCTTCATCTAGCCTAATTGCTCTAGCTAGGACCTCCAACAGAGTGTTGAATAAGAGAGGTGATAAAGGACATCCTTGTGTGGTTCCTGTTCTCAAGGAAAATGCTCTCAGGGTTTCTGCATTTAGGATGATATTGGCTATTGGCTTTGTATAAATGCCCTTTATTATGTTGAGGAATTTTCCTTCTATTCCTGTTTTGCTGAGAGTTTTTATCATGAAAGAGTGTTGGACTTTGTCAAATGCCTTTTTTGCACCAATTGATAAGATGGCATGTGGTTTCTGACTTTTATTTATATGGTGGATTACTTTGTTTTCCTAATATTGAACCATCCTTGCCTACCTAGTATAAATCCCACTTCATTGTGGTGGATTATTTTTTTGATATATTGTTGAATTCTATTGGCTAGAATTTTGTTGAGGATTTTTGCATCTATGTTCATGAGGGGTATAAGTCTGTAATTTTCTTTTTTTGTGGTGTCTTTACCTGGTTTTGGTATGAGGGATATGCTGGCTTCATAGAATGAGTTAGGGAGTGTTCCATCCTTTTCTATGCTTTGAAAAACCTTTAGTACTAGTGGTGTTAACTGTTCTCTGAAAGTTTGGTAGAGCTCTGCAGTGAAGCCATCCGGGCCAGGGCTTTTTTTTGTTGTTGGGAGTTTTTGGATTACCTTTTCAATCTCTTTTTTTGTTATGTGTCTATTTTATTGTTCTGCTTCTGATTGTGTTAGTTTAGGTGGGTACTGTGTTTCTAAGAATTCACCCATTTCTTCCAGGTTTTCAAATTCATTAGAAGACAATTTTTCCTAGTAATCTGATATGATTCTTTTAATTTCAGTTGTGTCTGTTGTGATATGGCCCATCTCATTTCTTATTTGGGTTATTTGTTTCCTTTCCTGTATTTCTTTAGTCATTCTGGCCAATGGTTTATCAATTTTATTAATTTCTTCGGAGAACCAGCTTTTGGCTTTGTTAATTCTTTGAATTGTTTTTCTGTTCTCTAATTCATTTAATTCTGCTCTAATTTTTATTATTTGTTTTCTTCTGGTGCCTGACAGATTCTTTTGTTGCTCGTTTTCTGTTTGTTCAAGTTGTAGGACAGTTCTCTGATTTTGGCTCTTTCTTCTTTACGTTTATGTGTGCATTTATTGATATAAATAGACCTCTGAGCACTGCCTTTGCTGTGTCCCAAAGGTTTTCGTAGGAAGTGTTTTCAGTCTCGTTGAATTCTATGAATTTGTTTATTCCCTCCTTAATGTCTTTTCTAAACCAGTCTTTTTTGAGCAGAGTATTGTTCAGTTTCCAAGTATTTGATTTCTTTTCCCTAATTTTTCTGTTATTGATTTCTACTTTTATAGCCTTATGGTCTGAAAAGATGCTTTGTAATATTTCAATGTTTTCGATTCTAAAAGGTTTGTTTTGTGACCTAATATGTGATCTATTCTAGAGAATGTTCCATGTGTACTAGAAAAAAAAAGTATACTTTGCAGCTATTGGGTGGACTGTTCTGTATAAGTCCATGAGGTCAAGTTGGTTGATTGTAGCAATTAGGTCTTCCGTGTCTCTACTGAGCTTCTTACTAGAAGTCCTACCCTTCTCCAAAAGTGGCATGTTGAAGACTCCTACTGTAATTGTGGAGGTGTCTATCTCACTTTTCAGTTCTGTTAAAGTTTGTTTTATGTATCTTGCAGCCCTGTCATTGGGTGCATAAATATTTAATATGGTTATGTCTTCCTGGTCAATCATCCCTTTAATCATTATGTAGTGTCCTTCTTTATCCTTTGTGGTGGATTTAACTTTAAAGTCTATTTTGTCAGAAATTAATATTGCCACTCCTGCTTTTTTTCATTGTTGTTTGCTTGATATATATTCTTCCATCCTTTGAGTTTTACTTTGTTTGTGTCTCTAAGTCTAAGATGTGTCTCTTGTAGGCAGCTTATAGACAGATCACGTTTTTTTATCCAGTCTGAGACTGTCTCTTTATTGGTGCATTTAGTCCATTTATATTCAGCATAATTATAGATAATTATGAGTTTAGTGCTGTTATTTTGATGGCTTTTTTTGTGTGTTGTTGACAATTTCATTTTTCCACTTAATTTTTTGTGCTGAGAAGTTTTTCTTTGTAAATTGTGTGTTCCTCATTTTCATAGTAGTTGAATTTATGTTTGCTGAGTCGTTATGTTTATCTTGGTTTTTATTTTGAAGTATGGAATTGTTAGATCTCTTTGTGGTTTGCCTTAATAGTTACCCTTATTTTTCTAAGTAAAAACCTAACTTGTATCATCCTATATCACTTTGGTTTCCTCTCCATATGGAAGATCTATGCCTCCTGTATTTTGTCCCTCTTTTTTGATTATTGTAATCTTTTACATAATGACATCAATGATTCCCTGTTTTGAGCATTTTTTTTTTTTTAATTAATCTTATTTTGTTTTTGTGATTTCCCTATTTGAGTTGATATCAGGATGTTCTGTTCTGTGACCTTGTGCTGTGTTGGTATCTGATATTATTGATTTTCTGACCAAAGAATTTCCTTTAGTAATTTTGTAGCTTTGGTTTGGTTTTTGCAAATTCTTTAAGCTTGTGTTTATCTGTAAATGTTTTAATTTCACCTTCATATTTGAGAGAGAGTTTTGCTGGTTATATGATTTTTGGCTGCCAGTTTTTCTCCTTCAGTGCTCTATATATGTCATCCCATTGCCTTCTTGCCTGCATGGTTTCTGCCTAGTAGTCTGAACTTACTGATTCTCCTTTGTAGATGACTTTTCATTTACCCCTGGCTGCTTTTAAAGTTTTCTCTTTATCTTTGGTTTTGGCTAGGTTGATAATAATATGTCTTGGTGATTTTGGGGGGGAATCTATCTTGTATGGGGTTCGATGAGCATCTTGGATAGATATATCCTTTCATCTTTTACGATGCCAGGGAAGTTTTCTGCCAACAGATCTTCAACTATTCTCTCTGTATTTTCTGTTATCCCTTCCTGTTATGGAACTCCAGTCACACGCAAGTTATTCTTCTTGATAAAGTCCCACATGATTCTTAGGGTTTTTTCATTTTTTTTAATTCCTTTATCTGATTTTTCTTCAACTATAATTTTTTTTTTATATTGGTGTCAATTGCCTTATCCTCCATCTCCCCCACTCTGCATTCCAATTCCTCGATTCTGCTCCTCTGACTTCCTATTGAGTTGTCTAATTCTGTAATTTCATTGTTAATCTTGTGGATTTCTGAATGCTATCTCTGTATGGATTCTTGCAGCTTATTGAATTTTTCATTACGTTCTTGAATAATCGTTTTGTTTTTTTCAACTGCTTTAACAGTGTGTTTTTTGGCTTTTTCTATGGATTGCCTTATTTCATTTCTGAGGTCATCCCTGATGTCTTGAAGCATTCTATACACCAGTTTTTTATATTCTACATCTGGCAATTCCAGGAATGTATCTTCATTTGGGAAAGATTTTGATTCTTTGATCTGGGGGTTTGTAGAAGCAATCGTGGTCTGCTTCTTTATGTGATTTGATATCGACTGCTGTCTCCGAGCCATCTATAAAATATTGTAAAGATTTATTTTATATTTGCTCACTGAGTCTTATCTTCTTGTTTAGTTCTGTTTCAGTGCATCCAGATGGGTTACTAGATTGTGATATCTTGATTGTTGTAGCCTTTGAATCACTTATGTCCTGTTACCAGCTTGTTTGAGCTGTTATCAGATATGTGAGCCTATGAGTCCATTCACTATTCTTGAATACAATCAGCTTAGGTGTCCTGATAGTGGGTCACCTAGTGTGTGGTGTAAGCTGTTATCTATTAACTTAGTGGAGTATTGGTGGTGGTTGTATGTGTCAGATTCTAGTAGCAGTAAGGGGTCACACTCCGAGGAAGTCAGGATGCTGACAGCCTTCTCCTATGTGCCAGTGAGGTGGGAGTTTCTCTATTCTCTGGAGCACTCTGGTGGGTGGGCTCTCCAGCTGTACCTTAGGCACCCAATGCTTGTACCTCTAAAGATTGGTAGGCATCACTATCCTCAGACCCTTTTAGTAGGTTGCTAGGTGGTATGGGTGGAGCTTCAGCTCTCAGTTCCCTGCTGTGGATCAGTGAGGGCTCTGTTTAATTGGTAAAGAGGTATCAGACCTCCAAATCTTGCCTTTCACTACTCAGCTAAAACAATTACAGTCAGATCTCTATCAGAATTGCCTTTGCATTATTATAGCCACCTGGTTCCCTGTAGGGACGGAAGCCAAAGACTGTGGATATCTTATGCCTGTCTGGAGCTGGTTCTGTATTATTATTCCAGTTTAGGGAAGTCAGGGAAGGATTTTTCCCCGATTGTTAATTGCTGCTTCTCTCAGGCCAGGAGAATGGGTTAGGAAAAACCCGTAGAGCACTTCACTCCCTGGCGCAGGGAATTCCAATGTTAATGAAGCCCCCTGGGGCAGGGTCGGGAGGGATCAGATAGATAGGAGAGAGCAGTGGGCAAGATAGACAAAGTTACTTATCTTTTTTGGTGTAGACTGTTTTATCTGAGATTCCAGAGGGGTGTGTAGCCTGTGTGCACTGGCTGGGTCGAGATTGCCCCAGAGGGTTAGGACTGGGTCCCATGCTTGCGCAGTCTCAGGAAGCCTTGTTCAGCCCCTCCATGCTTCATCCAAACTCCAGTGCCAAGGTCTCCTGTTTGGGATGCTGTGCCCCAGGCTCAAAAACCAGTCACTGCTTCCCCGTGGCTTCTTGCTCTCCTGCCAGCTGCATCAGTGTGCAGCTTGCATGCACTGGCTGGATCCATCCCGAGGTTACTCCAGGGGGTTAGGGCTGCATCCTGTGCTAGCCCTGTCTCAGTAAGCTGTGCTCAGCCCCTCCACTCTTGCTCCAGGGAACCACGAGGTCTCAAGACTGTGGCACAGCACTCCGGCTCTGGAAGTGGTCGCTGCTACATTGTGAGGCTTTTCGCTCCCCTGTCGCTCAGGTCAACTCCTTAGTTCTGAGTTTGATGGTCAGAGTTCATAGATTGTCAAGTATGTAATCATTTCTTTTTTTTTTTTTTTTGAATCTTTGTTGCAAGAGGGATCAGTGGAAGCTTCTACCTAGTCAGCCATCTTAGTCTCACACTCCTGTTACATTGTTTTTATTTTTTTGTGAAGATTGTTTTGGCAATTTAAAGTCCCTTTCGAATCCATAAGAATTTTAAGATTGGCTTTTCCATTTCTGCAGACAAGACAAAACAAAAAGTGCTAGAATTTTAGTAGGAATCACACTGTACTTTTAGATTACTTTGGGTAGAATTAACAGTTTAACAATATTGTCTTCTAATATTTGAACACAGATGCCTTTCCATTTATTTAGGTATCCTTTAATTTCTTTCTCCAAAGTTTTACACTTTTCAGTATAAAGGCCTTGGTTAAATTTATTCCTTAGTATTTTATTCTTTTAGACGTTATTGTAAAACAAATGTTTTTTTTTAATTTCCTTTTCAAGTTGCTTATCGCTGGTATATAGAAATACCTGACTTTTGTGTGTTAATCTTACACCCTACAACTTTGCTGAATTTGTTCATTAGTTCTAGGAGCTCTCTTGTAGATTCTTTGGAATTTTCTATATGCAATATCATGACATCAGTGAATAGAAATAAATTTACTTCTTTTTTTTCTTCTTTGGATGTTTTCTATTTCTTTATCTTGCGTAATTGCTCTGTCTAAGATTTCCAGTACGGTGTTGAATAGCAGTGGTGAAAAGAGGCATCCTTGTCTTGTTCCTGATCTCAAGGGGAAAGCTTTCAGTCTTTTACCATTGAATATGATGTTCACTGAGGACTTTTCATATACATCCTTTATCATGCTGATGAATTTATTTTCTATTCCTAATTTTCTGAGTAATTTTATTATGAAAGGGCCTTGGGTTTTGTCAAACGCCTTTTCTGTGTCAATTGAGATGGTTATGTTGCTGTCGTTTTCTTTCCTTTTATTGCTATGGTGAATTCCATTGATTAATTTTCTTATTTTGCACTACCCTCGCATTCTTTGGATAAATCCCACTTGGTCATGGTTCATAATTCATTTAATATGCTCTTGAATTCAATTGGCTAGTATTTTATTGAAAAATTTTGCATCAATATTCATAAGGGATATTGTTTTTTTATGTGTGTGTGGTGCCTTTATCTGGCTTTGTAATCAGCATAATGATGTCTTCTTAAGGTGGGTCAGGAAGAGTTCTCTCCTTGTATTAGCAGAGACTTCAGCGGTGACACATGAAAAAGAAAACAGACTTTAAGAAATAAATTCAAGAAAGTCACTAAACAAGCAAACAGCAACAACACAGGCAATATCAATGAACAGTAAAATGGATATGATTTCCAGAGTTGTCACATTTTATTACTTTAAATGTCGAGTTAAAAAAAAAAAAAAAAGACACACCTAGAAAGAGGAAATGTTGTTATACAAGCAACAACAAAAAGCAGTCAATAGAAATTATCTCATAGGAAGCCAAATGCTATAAATCAGTACTGTAAATATATTCAAGAAATCATGTTTAAAAATACATTATATTAATGTCTCACCAACTAAATAATAGTAAAGAGATAGCCATTATACTAAAGAAACAAAGATTCATTCTGGAGTTGAAAAGTATAATGCTAAAAATGAACATTTCTTTGGAATGGTTCAACAGCTTATAAGAAGTGACAAGAAAGAATCATCATACTTGGAGATAGTTCAACAGAGATTATCCAGTCAGAGGCATAGAAAGTAAAAAAAAAAAAAAAATGAACACAGTCTTAAACACTTATGAAACTCATCAAGTAGTCCCAAAAGAATAGGAGAAAAAGGGATGGGCTGCATATTTGAAGAAATAATGGTTGAAAACATTTGAAAAAAAATTATTCTGTAATTTTGAGAAGTTCAACAAACTCTAAGCAGGGTGAATTCAAATGGATACACAAGTAGATAAATCATAGTTAATTTGTTCAAAACAAGTACAAAGATAGAATCTTGAAAGATGAAAGTTACCCACTGTGTACAGGGAGTCCTCAGTAATATCAAGATCTGACTGATCAGAAATCATGGAAGCCATAAGCCAGTAGGATGACATGTTCAAAGTGATGAAATAAAAAGACCATTAACGAAAACTCTATAACCGGGAAACTGTTCTTCAAAAACCAGGGAGAAAGTAAGTCATTCCCAGATATAGAAAAACTGAGAGAATTCATTGCTAACATTCTTTAGAAAAAAATACCAGACAAAATCACTCAGAATAAAGTGAAAAGACATTAGAAAGTAACTTGAATCTGCATGAACACAAAAAACAATGGCAAAAATAACTACATAGGTGAATATGAAAAAAAATATAAATTCATTTCATTTGTAAATAATTATCCTACCCGATTCAAAGAAAACTGAAAAAATCAATAATTATGAATATAAGTTGATTTGTTTACAATTTATGTGTATGAAAAACAATGACAGCATGAAGGAGAAGAGGTAATGGAGATATATTGCAATGATGTCTTATGTAATATTGAAGTTATGTTTATATTAATCTGAGCTAATCATTTTAAATTAGATGTTAACTCACTGAGCGACAATCAGGAAATAATTCAAAATATATATAGTAAAATAAACATGAAATAACTAAAATGATATAATAAAAATTATCTATTACATACAAAATAATGCAGTAATGCAGAAGGAGAAAAAAATGAGACATATAGAAAACAAATATGCCTTGGCAGATTATGAGTAATTACAGTAAATAAATATGTATTAAAAATTCCAAACAAAAGGAGGGGATTGTTAGACCAGATATAAAATATGGTCTAAAGATATGATGTTTGTGAAACACAATTTTGATTTAGAGATGCAAAGAAGTTTTTTTTTTTTTTTTAGGTGCCATCCAGTCAGTTCCAACTCATAGTGACCCTATGCACAACAAAATGAAATGCTTCCCAATCCTGCACCATCTCACCATCATTTTTATGATCAAGACCATTGTTGCAGCCACTGTGTCAATCCATCTCTTTGAGCCTCTTCCTCTTTTTTGCTGACCCTCTACTTTAGCAAGTATGATGTCTTTCTCCAGGGACTGATCACTCCTGATGACATGTCTAAAGTATGCGAGATGAAGCCCCTCCATCCTTGCTTCTAAGGAGAATTCTGGTTGTGCTTCTTCCAAGGCAAATTAATTCGGTCTTTTGGCAGTCCATGGTATAGTCGATATTCTTCACCAACATCACAATTCAAAGGGGTCCATTTTTCTTCAGTCTTCTTTATTCATTGTCTAGCTTTCACACGCATATGAGCTGATTGAAAACACCGTGGCTTGGGTCTGGTTCATCTTAGTCTTCAAGGTAACGTCTTTGCTTTTCAACACATCAAAGAGGTCTTTTGCAGCAGATTTGCCCAATGCAATGCGTCTTGTGGAATCTTGACTGCTGCTTCCATGGGTGTTGATTGTGGATACAAGTAAAATGAAGTCCTTGACAACTTCAACCTTTTCTCCATTTATCACGATGTGGCTTATTGGTCCAGTTGTGAGGACTTTTGTTTTCTTTATGTTGAGGTGCAATCCATGTTGAGGGCTGTGGTCTTTGATCTTCATCAGTAAGTGCTTCAAGTCCTCTTCACTTTCAGCCAGCAAGGTTGTGCCATCTGCATAACGCAGGTTGTTAATGAGTCTTCCTCTCCAATCCTGATACCCTGTTCTTCTTCATATAGTCCTGCAAAAAATCGTCAGATTGTTTGCTCAGCATACAAATTGAATAGGTATGGTAAAAGGATACAACCCTGATACACACCTTTCCTGACTTTAAACCATGCACTGTCTCCTTGTTTTGTTCAAACAAATGCCTCTTGGTCTATATATAGTTTCCTTCTGAGCACAATTAAGTGTTCTGGAATATCTATTCTTCACAATGTTATACATAATTTGTTATGATCCACACAGTCGAATGCCCTTGCACAGTCAATAAAACACAGGCAAACATCTTTTTGTATTCTCTGCTCATAGCCAGGATCTCTCTGACATTAACTATGATATTCCTCATTCCACATCCTCTTCTGAATCTGACTTGAATTACTGGCAGCTCCCTGTCGATATATTGTTGCAACCACCTTTGAATGATCTTCAGCAAAATTTTACTTGAGTGTGATGTTAATGGCATTGTTTGATAATTTCTGCATTTGATTGAATTGTCTTTCTTTTGAATAGGCATAAATATGGATTTCTTCCAAAGGAAAGTGGCTATACTAATATCAGATGAATAAACAGCAAGACAAAAAAAAAACTGTTACTAGAGAAAAAGAAATACATTTTATAATAACAATAAGGTGAAATAGAAATACATTTTATAATAATAATAAGGTGAAGTCATCAGGAAGCCATAAAAATTATAAGCATGCACCTAACAAAATATTCCCAAAATACATGGAGACAAAACTTACAGATGAAGGCAAAATAGACAATTCAGAAATAATAATTTGAGACTTTATCACCCCACTTTCAACAATGGACAGAAAAAATAAGCAGAAATCTCCCAGGAAAGAGAAGTTCTGAACAACACTATGTGCCACATAAATGTAGCAGATATCTATGTAACACACAACCCAAAAGCAACAAAATACTATTTCTTCCCCAGCATACTTGGAACATTTTCCAGAATAGACTATTTCTGAGGTCACAGAAGAAGCCTCAATAAATTTAAAATGATTGAAAACAACAAAATCTGCTCTCTAAAAGCAATGAAATGAATTTAGAAATCAGTAAGAGAAGAAAATGTAGAAAAAAGATAAAGTACTTAGGGATAATTTTAATAAAAAAAATTCAAGCATTTACATTGAAAACTACAAAGCATCACTGACAGAAATTAAAGAAAACCTAAATAAATGGAAAGACCTTCCATGTTCACAAATTGGAAGAAATAATATTGTGAAACTGGCAATAACCTAGTCTATGCTTTTCCAATTGAACACAACCCCTATCAAAATCCCAGCTGCCATTTTTTCAGAATTGACAAGCTGATCTTAAAATTGATATGGAAATGTAAGTTATCCAAAATTATTTAAAAAAATATTAAAGAAGAGAAAATTGGACAATTCAAACTGATTAAAAAGAATACAAAACAACAGTTATCAAGACAATATGGTGTTGGCATAAGAAAAGACATACACATCAATGGAACGAAATTGAGAAAATGGAAATAAATATTACTCTTGTGACTTTTACAATGGTGTCAAGGCAATTCAACTGTGGAAAGAATAGTCTTTTTGACAAATGGACTGGGAAAAATATGTCTATATTTGTCAAATATGATGTAGACACAAAAGAATGAAATTGAATCCCTACCTAATGCATACCTAAAAATTAGCTCCAAATGAATCATATGCATAAATATAAGAGTTAAACTATAAAACTCTTAGAATAAAATATAGGAACATAAATTTTTGATCTTGGCTTAGGTAGTGTTTTCTTAAATATGGCACCCAGTACACAGGAAACCAAAGAATAATAGATGAAATATATTTAGTTAAAGTTAAAAATTTCATGCTTCTAAGGACATTGTCAAAAAGTGAAAAGGAAACACACAGAATAGGAGAAAATACTTGCAAATTTTATATCCCACATTGTTTCTATCACCAAGGCCATATTTTCCAACTACCAATCCTTCTTCTTTGTTTCTAACTTTTGCATTCCAAACACCAATAACCATTAATGCATCTTGATTGCATATTTGATCAGTTTCAGACTGCCAAAGTTGGTAAAAGTCTTCAATGTCTTCATTTTTGGTATTAGTGGTTGATGCATAAATTTGAATAATAGTCACTTTAACTGGTGTTCCTTGCAGGCATATGGATATTTTCTCATCACTGATAGTCTTATGATTCAGGATAGATCTCAAAATGCTCTTTTTGATGAAGATGTGATGACATTCCTCTTCAATTTGTCTTTCCCAGCATAGTAGACTATATGGCTGGCTGGTTCAAAATTGGAAATACCAGTTCATTTCAGCACACTAATGTCTATGATATCGATGTCTATGAGTTCTATTTCATTTTGACAACTTCTGATTCTTAGATTCATACAGTATACATGCCACCTTTCAACTATTTATGAATGTTTGCAACTGTTTCTTGTCATTTTGAGTTATGCCACATCAGCAAATGAATATCCCGAAAGCTTAATTCCGTCTATGTCATTAAGGTCAACTGCACTTGAAGGAGGCAGCTCTTCCTAGTCATCTTTTGAGTGATTTCCAAAGTGAGGAGCTCATCTTCTGGCACTGTATTAGACAATTGTGCTCTGTTGTTTATAAGGTTTACACTGGTCAGTTTTTTTAGAAGTAGATCTCCAGGTCCTTCTTCCTAGTCTGCCTTAGTCTGAAAGCTCTGCTGAAACCTTTTCAGAATGGATGACGCTACTGGAATTTGAAATACAGTTGGCATGGCTTCCAGCATCAGAGCAACACACAAGCCACCACGATATGAAAAACTGACAGATAAGACAAGTCACTTACCAGACAAAAAATTTCTAATATTTTCTCCTATTCCCCTATTATGATGATGAGAAAAAATAGCTGCAAACATCCGTTAACATTCAAAATGTAGAAAATACAAAGTATGAATTTTAGGAAAATTGGATATCATCAAACATGAAATGGAAAGCATTGATATTAATATCCTAGGCACTAGTGAGCTGAATTGGACAGGTTATGGCCATTTTGACTCAGATAATCATATGGCTTACTATCCTGGGAATGACATTGAAGACATTGATCTTCAAAAAGAATGTTTCAAGATCTATCCTGAAGTACAGTGTAGTCAGTGATAGGAAAATATTCGTACACCTATAAGGAAGACCAGATACTATGACTATTATTCAAATTTATGCACTGACCACTAATGCCAAAGAAGAAGAAATGGAAGATTTTTACCAATTTCTGCAGTTTGAAGTTGATCAAAAACACAATCAAGACACGTCGATAGTGACAGGCGATTGGAATGAGAAAATGGAAACAAAGAAGTATCGGCAGGTGGAAAATATGACCTTGGTGATAGAAACGATGCCAGAGATTGTATGACAGAATTTTGCAAGAACAGCAACCTATTCATTGGAAATTCCCTTTTCCAACAACATAAATGGCAAATACAACAAGTGGACTTAACCAGATGGAATACACAGGAATCAAATTGACCACATCTGGGGAAAGAGACCATGGAGAAGATCAATATCATTAATCAGAATAAGGCCAGTGGCTGACTGTGAAACAATTGCTCATATGAAAGTTCAAGTTGAAATTGAAGAAAATTAAAAAGAAGTCCCCCACATCCAAAGTGTGACAGTGAATATATCCTCCTTGAACTTAGAGACCATCTCAAGAATAGATTTGACTCAACACTAATGAGCAAAGATCAGATGTGGTATGACACCAAGGACATCATGTCTGAAGAAAGCAAAAAGTCATTAAAAAGACAGGAAAGAAAAAAAGAACAAATCAGTTGTCAGAAGAGACTCAGAAAGTTGCTCTAAACCTAGAGTAGGAAGAAATGATGAAGTAAAAGAGTTGAACAGAGGATTTCAACAGGTGGCTAGAGAGCCAAAGTAAAGTATTGAAATGTGCATAGACCTGGATTTAGAAAACCAAAAGGCAAGAGCATGCTTGGCTTTTCTCAAGCTGAAAGAACTGAAGAAAAAATTCAAGCCTCAAGTTGCAATATTGAACAAGAACACAGCATCAGGAGTGGAGGAAGACTCATTAACAAGCTGTGATATGCAGATGATGCCACCTTGCTTGTTGAAAATAAAAAGGATTTGAAGCATTTACTGATGAAGATAAAAGACTACAGTCTTCGGTGTAGATTACACCTCAACATTTAAAAAAAAAAAAAAAAGTCCTCACAACTGGACCAAGAAGGAACATTATGATACAAACCCAAAACCAAACCCGTTGTCATGGAGTCTATTACAATTCATAGTGACCCCATAGGACAGAATAGAAATGTCCCATGGGGATTTCAAGGAATGGCTGGTGAATTTGAACTGCTGACCTTTTGATTAGCAGCCAAGCTCTTAAGAACTGCTGTACCAGGGCTCCAAGTAAATATCAAAGTTGCCATGGATTTCATTTTACTTGGATCCACAATCAATGCCCATGGAAGCACCACTCAAGAACTCAAACAACACATTGAATTGGGCAAATCTACTGCAAAAGACCTCTTTAAAGTGCTAAAAAGAAAAGATGTCACTGTGAGGACTAAGGTGGACCTGACACAAGCCATGGTATTTTCAATTGCTTTCTGCATGAGAAAGCTGGACAGTGAATAAGATAGTCCAAAGAAGAATTGATGCCTTTGAATTATGGAGTTGGAGAACAATATTGAATATACTATGGACTGCCAAAAGAATGAACAAATCTGTCCTGGAGGAAGAATAGCCAGAATGCTCCTTAGAAGCAATGGTAGCTACACTTTGTCTCACATCCACTGGACTTGTTATCAGGAGGGACCTGTTCCCGGAGAAGGACCTCATGCTTAGTAAAATGGAGGGTCAGCAAAAAAGAGGAAGACAATGAGATGGATGGACACAGTAGCTGCAACAATGGGCTCAAATACAGCAAGGATTTTTAAGATGGCACAGGACTGGGCAGTGTTTCATTCTGTTTTGCATAGGTTTGTCATGAGTTGCAAACTACTGAACGGCACCTAAAAACAACAAAAACAACAAGTGATTTGTATGCAAAATATGTGAACAACTTTTAAAACAACAATAAGACAGCCCAATTTAAATATGGCAAATGATTTTAAGTTGATATTTCTCAAAAAAAAAAAAAAAAGATGTAAAAGGGCCAATAACCACATAAAGAGATGCTGAACCTCATTAGTCATTAGGCAAATGTCAATCAAAATCACAGTGAGATACCACTAAACATCCACTAGTATCTACAAAAAAAAAAAAAGAAAAAAGCACAGAAAACAGGGAGTGTTAATGAAGATGTGGAAAAATTATAATCCTCATACATTGTGATAAAATGGCGCAATCACTTTGAAAAATTGTTTGTAAACTCCTCAAAAGGTTAAACAGAGTTACCACAACCCAGTAATTCCACTCTTATGTATATCCCCAAGAGAAATTAAAACATTTGTCTACATCAAGACCTGTACGTGAGTATTCATATCAACATTTTTCATAGTAACCAAACAGGAGAAACAACACTAATGTCCATCAACAGATGAATAGATAAGCAAAATACTGTAAAACCAAAAAAATACCCCTATAGTATATGAGTTGGAATCAACTCGACATCAACTTTTATTTATTTATTTTTTAATAATAATGGGATGGAGCCCTGGTGGTGTAGTAGTTCAGAGCTTGGCTGCTAACCAAAAGGTTGGCATTGCAAATCCTTGAGCCTCTCCTTGGAAACTCTATGGGGCAGCTCTACCTCTGTCCTATAGGGTCGCTATGAGTCAGATTCATCTCAGCTGGAATGGGTTTTTATAATAGAATATTGTTTGGCAATAAAAAGCAATGAAATAGTGATATACACTACAACATGAAAACATTATGCTAAATGAAATAAATCAGACACAAAAGGTCACATATCGTCTAATTGCATTTACAAGAAATATGCAGAATGGGAAAATCAATAGCAAAAGAAATTGCACCTAGTTTTTACCAGGTGCTATCGCATGCAAGTAAAACTTTGCTGAAGATAATTCAAAAACAGTTGCAACAGTACATCGATAGGGAACTGCCAGAAATTCAAGCTGGATTCAGAAGAGGACATGGAAGGATGAATATCATTGCTTATGTCAGAGGAATCTTGGCTGAAAGCAGAGAATACCAGAAAGATGTTTACCTGTGGTTTATTGACTACACAATGCATTCAACTGTGTAAATCATAAAAAAAAAAAAAAAAAAATATGGATAACAGTGTGCAGAGTGAGATTCCAGAACACTTAATCTTGCTCATGTGGAGCCTATACATAGATTGAGAGGCAGTCGTTCAAACATAAAGGGATACTTTGCAGTGTAAAATCAAAAAAGGTGAGCACCAGAGTTTTACCCTTTTCTCTTACTTATTTTATCTGTGTACTGAACAAAAATCCCGGAAGCTGGACTATATGAAGAATAACACTATACTATGATCAGAGAAAAACTCATTAACAGTTTGCTGAATCTTCAGGGCCGGGAAATCTTCTCTGCTCATCTATTTGTTGTTTTTCTTAAGTGCCATCGAGTCAGTTCTGACTCACAGTGACCCTATAGGCCAGAGGAGAGCTGCCCCACAGAGTTTCCAAGGAGCAGCTGATGGATTTGAACTGCTGACCTTCTAATTAGCAGCTGAGCTCTTAACCACTACGCCACCAGGGCTCTCAGGGCTGCCCATCTATACTCATTTCAAAGAGGAGGAGAGCTAACTTAATGTATCTGTTTCTAGGGCTTTGAGTAACATTTACAAACTGCCTTCTTTCCTTCCTCTGTTTTACTCAAATGGATAGCCAAATATTTTCATTCTGGCAAATCTGTATGATATCCAAGTTGAATTACCCAATACCATAATTTTCTCTGCACAAATAGCATCCTTAGTTCAGCACAGCTCTAGCTTTCTATTATTATCTATCATTCAGGCTATATTGCAGGAGCTATTTATTTTTAATATCCACAGCCTTCCACGGAAACAACCACCAGGTACAAAACAGTGTTTACCAAAAACCTATCACAAGTCAAGAGGAACTGATAGTTTGACCATTTTACCCTAATTTTCTCCATGAATTATTTGTAATTTGACTTTGTAAAAATATTCAAATACATTGACAGGTTTGTGGTATGGGGCACATATAGTCATTAACTGAAATTAATCAAACTACACACCTAAAGGTTTGTGTATTTCATACCATATAATTTATACTTCAGAGACCTTGACTAATGCAAATGGTTAACACACCCAGGTGCTCACAGGAAGGTTGGGGGTTTGAGTCCACGTAGAGGTGCCCAAAGAACACAAGCCTGACAATCTACTTCCAAAAAATCAGCTATGAAAAACCCTCACGTGCAAGGTTCTACTATGACACATACTGGATCTCAATGACCCAGAATCAACTTGATGGAACTGTTATTTTTTTAAATTATACTTCAATTAAAAAAAAAAAAAAAAAACCTTTGTGAATTATTTGTCCCTCAAAAGGAATTTGTAGCAATAGGTTTTGCTGTTAGGTTCTTTTTCTCCTAGGCTTTTTAAAATAGATTTTTGCAGTAAATGTTTGTCATTGAAAAGGTTGAGCTGATGAATGCGTTTATTTATGTATTATTAAAAATGCATTAAAAAGTGCTGTAAAATATATTTACATATCTCAATGTTATGCCACACCAAAACACAGTTCACAGAATAAAATATATATATATGACTAACAACTTATGATTATTTATTAAGCTAACTGTAAGGAAGAATTTCAGAAGCTTTTTTTTTTTTTTAACTTGAAATATTCAGCTAGTTACTGTAGAATACATTTGAATACAGCTGTAAATTTGGAGATCAATTAGATAACATCCAGAAAGCTTGAATTTAACTGTTTAGTATATTTGATCATTTCATTTGCAGTGTTAGTATCAGTTAAAAACAACTTTTTGCATGATCTAAAGATCTATAAATAGCATAAGCTCCCACATGTCTTTTAGTTTGTCATACTTTGGGGGCTTTTGTGTTCTTGTGATGCTGGAAGCAATGCCACAAGTATAAAAATACCAGCCGGGTCACCCATGGAGGACAAGTTTCAGTTGAGCTTCCAGACAGAGACTGGGAAGAAGGACCAGGCAGTCTAATTCTGAAGAGAATTAGCCAGTGAAAATGTTATGAACAGCAGTGGAACATTGCCTGATCTAGTGCTGCAAGATGAGCCCCTCAGGTTGGAGGACACTCAAAATATGACTGGGGTAGAGCTGCCTCCTCGAAGTAGAATTGATCTTAATAACATGGATGGAGTCTAGTTTTCAGGACCTTCATTTGCTAATGTAACATGATTCAAAATGAGAAGAAACAGCTGCAAACATCCATTAATAATTGGAACCTGGAATGTACAAACTACAAATCTAGGAAAATTGGAAATTGTCAAAAACGAAATGCATAAACATATGCATCCCAGGCATTAAGTAAAAAAAAAAATTTTTTTTTTTTTTTTTAGTGAAGCTAAAATGGACTTGTATTGCTCATTTTGAACTGCACAATCATATGGTCTACTATGCTGGGAATGGCAACTCGAAAAGGAATGGCATTGTATTCATCATCTAGAAAGAACATTTCCAGATCTATCCTGAAGTACAATGCTATCAGTGATAGGATAATATACATACACCTACAAAGAAAGCCAGTTAATATGACTATTATTCAAATTTACACAGCAACCACTAAGACCAAAGATGAAGAAATTGTAGATTTTTACCAGATTCTGCAGTCTGAAATTGATTAAACATGCAATCAGGTTGCACTGATAATTACTGGTGATTGGAATGGGAAAGTTAGAAACAAAGAAGAAGGATCCATAGTTGGAAAACACGGCCTTGGCGATAGAAATGATGCCAGAGATCACATGCTTGAATTTTGCAAGACCAACAACTTCTTCACGGCAAATACCTTTTTTCAAAAACATAAATGGAGGGCAGGGCCAAGATGGCTGACTAGATAGAAGCTACTGCAGATCCCTCTTGCAACAAAGACTCGGAAAAACAAGTGAATCAATCACATACATGACAATATATGAACCCTGACCATCAAAAACAGAACTAAGGAGTTGACCTGAGTGACAGGGGAGCAAAAAGCTGTGCCCTCAAGCAGACATCTCTTCTGAAACTGGTGTTCAACGCCATGGCTTTGAGCCCTCGCAGTTCCCTGGTGCCAGAGTGGTGAGGCTGATCGCGACTTACTGAGGTGGGGCAAGCACAGGACGCAGCCCTAACCCCTAAACCCCTGGAGTAACCTCGGTAGAGACTCAGCCAGTGCAAGCAGGCTGCACACTGATGTGGCTGACAAGAGAAGGAGCAACCACGGCGAAGCAGTGACTGTTTTCGGAGCCTGGAACCAGTGTCCCAGTCAGAAAACCTTGGCCCCAGGCTTTGGACTAAATGCAGAGGAGCTGAGCACAGCTTCCTGAGATGGCGCAGGCATAGGATGCAGCCCTAGCCCCCTGAAGTAATCTCGGCGGAAACACAGCCAGCGCACGCAGCCTGTACAATGACGCAGATGACAGGAGGAGAAATCACAGGGAAGCAGCAATTGGTTTTGGAGCCTGGAGTGCAGGGTTGCAGCCAGAAAACCTTGGCACTGGGCTTTGGACTAGGAGCAGAGGAGCTGATCATGGCTTCCTGAGACGGCACAAGCTCGGGATGCAGGCCTGACCCCGGCGGCAATCTCGACCCAACCAGCACACACAGGCTACACACCCCCCTGGAATCTCATATAAAACTGTCATCACCAAGCAAGATAAGTAACTTTGTCTTTACTGCCGCATCCTGCTCTCTCCTACCTATCTGATCCCTCTCCTCCCTGCCCCAGGTGGCTTCATTAACATTGGAATTTCCTGGGCCAGGGAGTGAAGTGCTCTGCGGGTTTTTTTTTTTTTCTCCTAACCCATTCTCCTGGCCTGAGAGAAGCAGCAATTAACAACCGGGCGGGGGGGGGGGGGAATCCTTCCCTGACTTCCCTAAACTGGAATAAAAATACAGAACCAGCTCTAGCCAAACATAACAGATCCATGGTCTTTGGCTTTCATCCCTACAGGAGACAAGGTGACTATTATAATGAAAGAGCAATTCTGATAGAGATCTGACTGTAATTGTTTTAGCAGAGCAGTGGAAAGACAAGTTTTTGAGATCTGATACCACTTTACCTGTTAAACAGAGCCCTCACTGATCCACAGCAGGGAACTGAGGGATGAAGTTCCACCCAAACAACCTAGCCACGTGCTAAAGGGGTCCGAGGATAGTGATGCCTACCAATCTTTAGAGGTACAAGCACTGGGTGCCTAAGGTACAACTGCAGAGCCCTCCCACCAAAATGCTCTAGAAATAGAGACACGCCTACCTCACTGGTATGTGGGTGAAGACTGTCAACATTCTGCCCTCCTCAGAGTATGACCCCCTGCCGCTATTAGAATCTGGTGCATACAACTATCACTAGTACTCCTCTAAGTTACCAGGTGAGAGCCTATAACACACACGTGGTGACCCAAAATCAGGACACCTAAGCTGATTCTATTCAAGAATAGTGAATGGACTATTAGGCTTCTATATCTGGTAACAGTTCAAACCAGCTGGTGATAGGACATAAGTGACTCAAAGGCTACAACAATCAAGACAACTCAATCTAGTAACCCATCTGGGTGTATTGAAACAAAACAAAACAAGAAGACAAGACTCAGTGAGCAAATATAAAATAAATCATTACAATATCTTACAGATGGCTTAGAGACAGCAGTCGATATCAAATCACATAAAGAAGCAGACCATGATTGCTTCTACAACTCCCCAAATTAAAGAATCAAAATCTTCCCCAAATGAAGATACAGTCCTGGAATTGCCAAATGCAGAATATAAAAAACTAATACACAGAATGCTTCAAGACATCAAGGATGACCTCAGAAATAAAATAAGGCAATCTACAGAAAAAGCCAAGGAACACAATGATAATGCAGTTGAAGAAATCAAAAAGATTATTAAAGAACATAATGAAATATTTAATAAGCTGCACGAATCTGCAGAGAGACAGCATTCAGAAATCCAAAAAAGTAACAGTAAAATTACAGAATTAGACAACTCAATAGGAATTCAGAGGAGCAGAATCGAAGAATTGGAATGCAAAGTGGGGGAGATGGAGGATAAGGCAATTGACAATATAGTTGAAGAAAAATCAGATAAAGGAATTTAAAAAATTGAAAAAATCCTAAGAATCATGTGGGACTCTATCAAGAAGAATAACTTGTGTGTGATTGAAGTCCCACAACAGGGAGGGATAACACAAAATACAGAGAGAATGCTGAAGGTCTGTTGGCAGAAAAACTTCCCTGGCATCGTGAAAGATGAAAGGATAGCTATCCAAGATGCTCATCGAACCCCATACAAGTTTTATCCAAAAAGAAAATCACCAAGGCATATTAACATCAAACTTGCCAACACCAAAGATAAAGAGAAAATTTTAAAAGCAGCCAGGGGTAAATGAAAAGTCACCTACAAGGAGAATCAATAAGTTCAGACTACTCGGCAGAAACCATGCAGGCGAGAAGACAATGGGGTGATATATATACAGCACTGAAGAAGAAAAACTGCCAGCCAAGAATCATATAACCATTAAAACTCACTCTCAAATATGAAGGTAAAATTAAAACATTTACAGATAAACAAAAGCTTAGAGAATTTGCAAAAACCAAACCAAAGCTACGAGGATTACTAAAGGAAATTGTTTGATCAGAAAATCAATAATATCAGATACCAAAACAACACAACGTCACAGAACAGAACATCCTGATATCAACTCAAATAGGGAAATCACAAAAACAAAATAAGATTAATTAAAAAAAAATGCTCAAAACAGGGAATCATTGAAGTCATTATGTAAAAGATTACAATAATCAAAAAAGAGGAACTAAACAGGGGGCATAGATCTTCCATATGGAGAGGAAAACAAGGCGATATAGGATGACACAAGTTAGATTTTTACTTAGAAAAATAGGGGTAAATATTAAGGTAACCACAAAGAGGTCTAACAATTCCATACTTCAAAATAAAAACCAAGATAAACATAATGACTCAACAAACGTAAATTCAACTACTATGAAAATGAGGAACACACAATTTACAAAGAAAAACTTCTCAGCGCAAAAAATTAAGTGGAAAAATGAAATTGTCAACAACACATGCAAAAAGCCATCAAAATAACAGCACTAAACTCATACTTATCTATAATTACACTGAATGTAAATGGACTAAATGCACCAATAAAGAGACAGAGAGTCTCAGACTGGATAAGAAAATGTGATCCGTCTATATGCTGCCTACAAGAGACACACTTTAGACTTAGAGACAAAAACAAACTAAAACTCAAAGGATGGAAGAATATATATCAAGCAAACAACAATGAAAAAAGAGCAGGAGTGGCAATATTAATTTCTGACAAAATAGACCTTAAAGTTAAATCCACCACAAAGGATAAAGAAGAACACTACATAATGATTAAAGGGACAATTGACCAGGAAGGCATAACATATTAAATATTTATGCACCCAAGGACAGGGCTGCAAGATACATAAAACAAACTTTAACAGAATTGAAAAGTGAGATAGACACCTCCACAATTACAGTAGGAGTCTTCAACATGCCACTTTTGGAGAAGGATAGGACTTCTGGTAAGAAGCTCAATAGAGACACGGAAGACCTAATTGCTACAATCAACCAACTTGACCTCATGGACTTATTCAGAACACTCCAACCAACAGCTGCAAAGTATACTTTTTTTTCTAGTGCACATGGAACATTCTCTAGAATAGATCACATATTAGGCCATAAAACAAATCTTTGCAGAATCGAAAACATTGAAATATTACAAAGCATTTTCTCAGACCATAAGGCCATAAAAGTGGAAACCAACAGAAAAATCAGGGAAAAGAAATCAAACACTTGGAAACTGAGCAACACCCTGCTCAAAAAGGACTGGGTTATAGAACACATTAAGGAGTGAATAAAGAAATTTATAGAACGCAATGAGAGTGAAAACGCTCCAATCAAAACCTCTGGGACACAGCGAAAGCAGCGCTCAGAGGTCAATTTGTATAGATAAAGGTACATGTACATAAAGAAGAAAGAGCCAAAATCAGAGAACTGTCCTACAACTTGAACAAATAGAAAGCGAGCAACAAAAGAATCCATCAGGCACCAGAAGAAAACAAATAATAAAAATTAGAGCAGAATTAAATGAATTAGAGAACAGAAAAACAATTCAAAGAATTAACAAAGCCAAAAGCTGGTTCTCTGAAAAAGTTAACAAAATTGATAAACCATTGGCCAGACTGACTAAAGAAATACAGGAAAGGAAACAAATAAACCGAATAAGAAATGATATGAGCCATATGGCAACAGATCCAACCGAAATTAAAAGAATCATGTCATATTACTAGGAAAAAATGTACTCTGACAACTTTGAAAACCTAGAAAAATGGATTAATTCGTAGAAACACACTACCTACCTAAACTAACACAATCAGAAGTAGAACAGCTAAATAGACCCATAACAAAAAAGAGATTGAGAAGGTAATCAAAAAACTCCCAACAAAAAAAAAGTCCTGTCCTGGACGGCTTCACTGCAGAGTTCTACCAAACTTTCACAGAAGAGTTAACACCGCTACTACTAAAGATATTTCAAAGCATGGAAAAGGACGGAATACTACCTAACTCATTCTATGAAGCCAGCATATCCCTAATACCAAAACCAGGTAAAGACACCACAAAAAAAGAAAATTACAGACCTATATCCCTCATGAATCCACCCACTACCATCGAGTCAATTCCAACTCATAGCAAAAATCCTCAACAAAATTCTAGCCAATAGAATTCAACAACATATCAAAAAAATAATCCACCACGACCAAGTGGGTTATACACCAGGTATGCAAGGTTGGTTCAATATTACAAAAACAATTAAAGTAATCCATCATATAAATAAAACAATACCACACGATCTTATCAATTGATGCAGAAAAGGCATTTGACAAAGTCCAACACCCATTCATGATAAAAACTCTCACCAAAATAGGAATAGAAGGAAAATTCCTCTGCATAATAAAGGGCATTTATAAAAAGCCAACAGCCAACATCATTCTCAATGGAGAAAGCCTGAAAGCATTTTCCTTGAGAACAGGAACCAGACAAGGATACCTTTTGTCACTGCTCTTATTCAACATTATTTTGGAGTCCCTAGCCAGAGCAATTAGGTTAGACAAAGAAATAAAGGGCATCGGGATTGGCAAGGAAGAAGTAAAATTATCTCTGTTTGTAGATGACATGGTCTTATACACAGAAAATCCTAAGGAATCCTCCAGAAAACTACTGAAACTAATAGAAGAGTTTGGCAGAGTCTCAGGTTACAAGATAAACATACAAAAATCAGTTGGATTCCTGTCTATCAACAAAAAGACCATCAAAGAGGAAATCACCAAATCAATACCATTCACAGTAGCCCCCAAGAAGATAAAATACTTAGGAATAATCTTACCAAAGATGTAAAAGACCTGTAGAAAGAAAACTACAAAGTACTACTGCAAGAAACTAAAAGGGACTTACATAAGTGGAAAAACATACCTTGCTCATGGATAGGAAGACTTAACATAGTAAAAATGTCTATTCTACCAAAAGCCATCAATATGTACAATGCATTTCCGATCCAAACTCCAATGACATTTTTTAATGTGATGGAGAAACAAATCACCAACTTCATATGGAAGGGAAAGAAGCCCCGGATAAGTAAAGCATTACTGAAAAAGAAGAAGAAAGTGGGAGGCCTCACTCTACCTGATTTTAGAACATATTATACAGGCACAGTAGTAGTCAAAATGGCCTGGTAATGGTACAACAGACACATAGACCAATGGAACAGAATTGAGAACCCAGATAAAAATCCATCCACATATGAGCAGCTGATATTTGACAAAGGCCCAGTGTCAGTTAATTGGGGAAAAGATAGTCTTTTTAGCAAATGGTGCTGGCATAAATGGATATCCATTGCAAAAAAAAAAAAAAATGAAACAGCACCCATACCTCACACCATGCACAAAAACTAGCTCCAAGTGGATGAAAGACCTAAACATAAAGTCTAAAATGATAAAGATCATGGAAGAAAAAATAGGGACAACGTTATAAGCCCTAATACAAGGCATAAACAGAATACAAAACATTACTAAAAATTACAAAGAGAAACAAGATAACTGGGATTTCCTAAAAATCAGACACCTATGCTCGTCTAAAGACTTCACCAAAAAGACCACCTACAGACTGGGAAAATATTTTCAGCTATGACATCTCCGACAAGCGCCTGATCTCTAAAATCCATATGATTCTGCTAAAACTCAACCACAAAAAGACAAACAATCCAATTAAAAATTGGGCAACGGATATGAACACACACTTCACTAAAGAAGATATTCAGGCGGCTAACAGATACATGAGAAAATGCTATCGATCATTAGCCATTACAGAAACGTAATAAAACTATGATGAGGTTCCATCTCACACCAACAAGGCTGGCATTAATCCAAAAAACACAAAATAATAAATGTTGGAGAGGCTGTGGAGAGTTTGGAACACTTATTATACACTGCTGGTGAGAAAGTCAAATGGTACAACCACTTTGGAAATCGATCTGGTGTTTCCATAAAAAGCTAGAAATAGAACTACCATACAACCCAGTAATCCCACTCCTCGGAATATATCCTAGAGAAATAAGAGCCTTTATACGAACAGATATATGCACTCCCATGTTTATTGCAGCACTGTTTACAATAGCAAAAAGATGGAAGCAACCAAGGTGCCCATCAACAGACGAATGGATAAATAAATTGTGGTATATTCACACAATGGAATACCATGCATCGATAAAGAACAGTGATGAATCTGTGAAACATTTCATAACGTGGAGGAACCTGGAAGGCATTATGCTGAGCGAAATTAGTCAGAGGCAAAAGGACAAATATTGTATAAGACCACTGTTATAAGTTCTTGAGAAATAGTTTAAACTGAGAACAACACATTCTTTTGTGGTTACGAGAGGGGGGAGGGAGGGTGGGAGAGTGTTATTTACTGATTAGATAGTAGATAAGAACTATTTTAGGTGAAGGGAAGGACAACACTCAATACAGGGGAGGTCAGCACAACTGGGCTGGACCAAAAGCAAAGAAGTTTCCTGAATAAACTGAATCCTTCGAAGGTCAGCAGAGCGGGAGCAGTGGTTTGGGGACTATGGCCTCAGGGGACATCTAAGTCAATTGGCAAAATAAATTCTTACTTTGAAGTGTGGCATCTGGGGTCTTAAACGCTAGCAAGCGGCCATCTAAGATGCATCAATAAGTTTCAACCTACCTGGATCAAAGGAAAAAGAAGAACACCAAGGTCACAAGGTAATTATGAGCCCAAGAGACAGAAAGGGCTACATGAACTAGAGACTACATCATCCTGAGGCCAGAAGAGCTAGATGGTGCCTGGCCACAACCGATGACTGCCCTGACAGGGAGCACAACAGAGAACCCCTTAGGGAGCTGGAGAACAGTGAGATGCAGACCCCAAATTCTCATAAAAAGACCAGAATTAATGGTCTGACTAAGACTAGAAGAATCCGGGTGGTCATGGTCCCCAAACTTTCTGTTGGCCTAGGACAGGAACCATTCCCAAAGCCAACTCATCAGACATGGATTGGACTGGACCAGGGGTTGGAGAGAGATGCTGATGAGGAGTGAGCTGCTTGCATCAGGGATGTTGAGACTATGCTGGCATCTCCTGTCTGGAGGGGAGACGGGAGGGTAGAGGGGGTTAGAAACTGGCAAAATGGTCAGAGAAGGAGAGACTGGAAGGAGGGAGCGGGCTGACTCATTGGGAGAGTAAGTGGGAGTATATAGTAAGGTGTATATAAGTTTATATGTGAGAAACTGACTTGATTTGTAAACTTTCACTTAAAGCACAATAAATATTATTTTAAAAAAACCCATAAATGACAACTATACATATGGACATTGTCAGATGGAATTCACAGGAATCAAATTGACCAGTACTGTGGAAAAAGGCAATGGCAAAGCTCAGTATCATCAGTTAGAACAAGGCCAGGGGCCAACTGTGGATCAGATCATCAACTACTCATATGCAAGTTCAAGTTGAAACTGAAGAAAATTAGAACAATTTCACGATAATCAAAGTACGAACTTAAGTATATACCACCTGAATTTAGAAACCACCTCAAGAACAGATTTGACACATTGAGCAGTAATGACTGAAGAAGACCAGACGAGATGTGGAATGACATCAAGGACATCATACATGGAGAAAGCAAGAGATCATTAAAAAGATAGGAGAGAAAGAAAAGAACAAGATGGATGTCAGAAGAGACTCTGAAACTTGCTCTTGAACAGCCAGTAGCTAAAGCAAAAGGAAGAAAAGATGAAGTAAAAGAGCTGAACAGAAGATTTCAAAGGGCAGCTCCAGAAGACAAAATAAAGTATTTTGATGCCATGTGCAAAGCGCTGGAGATAGAAAACAGAAAGGGAAGAAGATGGCGAGCATTTCTCAAGCTAGAAAAACTGAAGAAAAAATTCAAGCCACAAGTTGCAATACTGAAGGATTCTACTAGGAAAATATTAAATGACACAGGAAGCATTAAAAGAAAGTGGAAGGAATACACAGAGTTGCTACACCAAAAAGAATTGGTTGATGTTCAACCATTTTAGGAGGTAATATAATCAGGAATCAATGGTATTAAGGAAGAAGTCTAAGCTGCACTGAAAGCATTGGCGAAAAACAAGCCTCCTGGCATTGATGGAATACTAATTGAGATGTTTGAACAAACGGATGCAGCACTGAAAAGTGCTTACTCATGTATGCCAAGAAAATTGGAAGATAGCTACCTGGCCTATCGACTGAAAGAGTCTGTATTTATGCCTATCCCCAAGAAAGATAATCCCACTGAATGTTGAAATTATTGAACAATATCATTAATATCTCATGCAAGCAAAATTTGTGGAAGATCCTTCAGAAGTGGCTGCAGCACTACATTGACAGGGAACTGCCAGAAATTCAAGCTGGATGTGGAAGAGGTCACGGAACCAGGGATATCATTGCTGATGTCAGATGGATTCTGGCTGGAAGCAGGGAATACCGAAAAAATGTTTACCTGTGTTTTAATGACTATGCTAAGGCACTCAACTGTGTGGATCATAACAAATTATGGATAACATTGAGGAAAATAAGAATTCTGGAACACTTAACTGTGCTCATGAGGAACCTGTACAGAGATCAAGAGCCAGTCTTTTGAACAGAACAATTGTATACTGCATGGTTTAAATCAGAAAAAGTCAATGCTTATTCAATTTGTATGCTGAGCAAATATTCCGAGAGGCTGGACTGTATGAAGAAGAATGGGGCATCAGGGTTGGAGGAAGACTCATTAACGACCTGCGTTATGCAGATGGCACAACTTTTCTTGCTGAAAATGAAGAGGACCTCAACAACTTACTGATGAAGATCAAACATAACAGCCTTCATAAAGAAAACCAAAATCCTTACATCTGGACCATTAAGCAACATCATGATAAATGGAGAAAAGATAGAGGTTGTCAAGGACTTCATTTTACTTGGATACACAATCAACACCCATGGAAACAGCAGCCAAGAAATTAAAAGACACATCACATTGGGCAAATCAGCTGAAAAGGATCTCTTTAAAGTGTTAAAAAGAGAAGGTGTCACCGTGAGGACTAAGATATGCCTGACCCAAGACATGGTGCTTTCAATCACCTCATATGCATGCAAAAACTGGATGATGAATAAGGAGGATCAAAGAAGAATTGATGCCTTTGAATTGCGGTGTTTGCGAAGAACCTAGTGTATACCACGAACTGGCAAAAGACCAACAAATCTGTCCTGGAAGAAGTACAGTCAAGATACTTTTTGGAAGTAAGGATGGCAAGACTGTGTCTCACATACTCTGGACATGTTTTCAGCAGAGATCAGTCCCTAGAAAAGGACATCATGCTTGGTAAAGTAGAGGGTCATTGAAAAGGAGGAAGACCCTCAATGAGCTGGATTGACACAGTGGCTGCAACAATGGGCTTAATCATAACAACTATCATGAGAATGATGCAGAACTGGACAGTGTTTCTTTCTGTTGTGTATATGGCCCCTATGAGTCAAATGACTCGACGTTATCTAACAATGACAACAACAACAAATAGAATAAGAGACCCCGAAGAAATAGTTTGGTATAGAAGTTTAGAAATATGTTTGTTTAACATATTGTCTTAGCTATCTAGTGCTGTTGTAACAGAAATAGCACAAGTGGATGGCTTTAACAAAGAGAAATTTATTTCATCACAGTCTAGTAGGCTAGAAGTCCAAATTCAGGGTGTCAGCTCCAGGATAGCTGTCTCTGTCAGCTGTGGAGGAAGATCCTTGTCATCAATCTTCCCCTGGAGTAGGCGCTTATCTGCACAGGAACCCTGGGTCCAAAGGACACGCTCTGCTCCTGGCACAGCTTTTTTCCTGGTAAGAGGTCCCCAATTCTCTGCTTGCTTCCCTTTCCTTTTGTCTCTTGTAAGATAAAAGGTGGCATAGGCCACACCCCAGTGAAACTCACTTTCCATTGGATCAGGGATGTGGCCTTAGTAAGGGTGTTACAACCCCACCCTAATCCTCTTTAACATAAAATTACAATCACAAAATGGAGGACAACCACAGAATACTGGGAATCACGGCCTTACCAAGTTAACAGATATTTTTGGGGGATACAATTCAATTCATAACACATACATTTATTGAGACTATATGACAGGCACTATTTTAAACACTGGGCATTTTGTTGTCAAAAAAAAATGAAAACAAAATCTTTTCATTGTGAATCTTACACTACATTTATGGGCTAAATTACCACGAAATATAATATAGTGTTTAGTAGTAATGCAGACCATGAATGGGAAAAATAAAAGAGATTGAAAAGCAACAAAAGAGTAATAGAAGTTACTGCTGTACGTAAGAAAATTTAAAAAAGTCATCCCTTTGAAGATAATATTTGAGCCAATCTCTGAATGGTGAGAAAATAAGACACTAGAGATTTGGCAAAGATAGGTTCCTATAGAAGGAAAGTAACATGGTTTAGCACCACTATCTGCTTTGAATCATGTAAACTTCAACCTCTAGGAAATTATCATATAAAAAAAAAAACCTTTGTCATCAGCATATCTCTTGATATAATGAATTTTAAAATATAATCAGAGAGTTGATTTTGACTACAACTATATCTAGAATCTTACTACTTTTCCCCACCTCCACTGCTACCATCACTGTCAAAGCCAATATCATCTAGTACAGAAATTAATGGGTTACTGGGTTTAACCGGAATGCCTACTTCTGCATTTCCCCCTATTTTCAACAAAGGGACCATGATAATCCATTTACTAAGTAGTCAAATCATATAACTGTTCTGCTCAAAACCCTGTAACGGCTTTTCCTGTTACATAGAGTAAAAGGTAAAATCCTACTAATGGTCTTCGAGGATCCACATGGTCTGGGCCCCCACTTCTACTTTATTCTGACGATTCTTTCCTCTTATCTGGCAATGGTACCTTCCTTATTCCATGAAAACACCAAGCTTGTTTCTACCTTAGGGTTTTTGCACTGGCCATTCCATCTGCTTGGAGTGTTTTCCCCTGATACAACTATTTGACTAACCCAGCTATTTTTTTTCTAGTCTTGATCTTAATGCCACTTTCTCTTTCTCCGCCACACCAAGGATTCCCATCCCAATTGTTTGATTCTGTTTTATCCCAAAATATTTATTATTATCTAACTACTATATTAGTTATGCATTTATTCTGTCTTTTTATTTGTTTGTTTTCTATCTCCCAACTCAATTTAATCTGCAAAAATTCTTGTTTTGTTAATCAGCATATTCTTTCCAAGTGTATAAAATAGTGACAAACACACAGTACGTCATATGTGTGTCGGTATGTATATATTTTTTAATTGCATAAAATGGTAGTGTAAAAGAAATGAAATAGTCCATTGTCCCATCCACATATAATAAGAAGCAAAGATTATTTGTGTGGAGTTATGTGTTTTTCATATCCGTGTAACATCAGCACTATACTGACCCAGGTTAATTCAGTGCCAAAACCTGTTTCTTTCGGACTAAGGATCTGTTTGAAGAAAAATGAGGATGGTTACGAATTAGTCATCTAACAATAATTATAGACTCCTTAAAATATCGTTCATAATTGAAGGTAATTGCATTCCACAAAAAATATGTTTTTTGGTTCTGAGTCAGTTGATTTGGATGCTGGCATATTAATATGTGGCTTTATTTCTAGCACTTTATTCCTATGCCACTGATGCTGAAGGAAATAGATCTTTAAACTATACGTTAGAGTACACCCCACACATACACAAACAAATGCCACACATGGAGAGTATCTTCAGGTATGATGAATAATCTGGAGACCCCTGTAAAGAACAATGTCACAAACGACTAACTGCTTAAAGATGCCATAGTGTTGCCCTAAAAAATGGTAACAGTGGATAAGACAGAAAGAGAGTGTTTGGTTAAAGCAGATAAATAACTTCATAGGCTTTCAGCATCCTACCTAATGCACACCACTATGAACTCCAAACAGAAAGTGTGTGTCTTTCTACTAATAGGTCCCTCTGTGACTATACAGGGCATGTATACTGGGGAGTGAAGGATAGAGAAGTCACTTTGTTCCTCTGTCCACTTACCTTGCAGAGCTTCTGTGGTCCATATTTTTACAACTTTCTCTTATACTTCCAGATTTTACTTTTCTTCTGGGAGAAACACACATCAGAACATAAAAAAAAAACTTGCTCTAGGTGTTTGAAATAACTTTTTTTCCCCCAGAAAGAGAAGAGAGTAAGCCAATAATTTAATAAGAAGAGGGCAGATGGTCACAACCTGTGTTAAAGGATATTCCGCCTTGAATCTATAATGCCATACAAAGAGATTTAAAAAATACGTGATATTCTTTGGGTTATGAGTACGAAAAGTAAATAAAAAGTCATAAATAATAAAATAGACCCAATAGCTTATGCAAATATTTGTCTAACATTGTAAAATCATTGTATAGACCCAAAATGATATTTAAAGGTACAGAGGGCAACTGTCTGTCAAACTTAAGTTTGACATCTTAGTTCAGTAACTCTGTGGCCTTCAAGGTAGATGTACTGATGCTCTCTGAACTTGAAAAGTCAGCAACAACACATATTAGATATCAGGATATCTAAAAACTAGTTTTATTTCAGAAACAGATGACACCTAAAAAGAAAAGGCAACGTGAAGACACTATTGAACAGAGCCACTCCTGTTTATAGCAGTGTTTGTCTTTTCAGAGCTACCCAGAACTATGTGCTGGACTAAGAGCACAGAAAATTTTGCCCTTTTTGTGGTAAATCAGTGATTGTCAGTTGAATGTTTGTAGCTTTTTTTTTTTTAAGACTCAAGTTACTCTTGTTTTTTACTTCGCAAGTGGGTTAAGAGATTCACATCTCAAAACTGAAAATCAGTATGCTGTGATCACAGGAGAAAAGGACACTTTTAACTCACAGTGAATGTAAGACTTCCTAAATTTATTTTTTTTAACAAGTTTCACTAACCGGTCTATACTATACATTCTACCGGTATCATCTTATTCTTTTAACTTGGCAATTAATATGTTAAGAATTTATGTGTAAAACGTAGATTTCATAGTTATTACCATAAAAATGATGGCTTTCTAATCTATTATGCTTATGTAAGTTATTAGTCCCTGGGTTGGACAAATGTTTAAGCACTCAACTACTAACCAAAAGGTTGGAGACTGGAACCCATCCAGAGATGCCTTAGAAGAAAGATCTCCCAACCTGCTTTTGAAAGATCACAGCCTTGAAAATCCTATGGCATGTAGTTCCACTCTGCATACATGGGGTTGCCATGAGTCAGAATTAACTCGACTGCAACTGATGGGTTTTTTAAATTTTTTTTTGGTTATGTAAGTTATTAACTCCTCAGAGCTAGACCTGTGACTTTTCTTGTCATTTATCTCCAGCACCTTTCATTCTATTAGGGCTCACATTGTACCTCTTACAAACTAACTGGTTGCTATGAGTTGGAATTGACTCAAAAGCAATGGGTTTTTTTCTGGTATCAATATCAGCAATAAGTAGTTACTAATACATACTTGAAAATAAATTAGCATACCTAATTTCATTCTAACTTAATTATTGCTTTTATTAAAAAAAAGAACATTTAAATGGAAAAACTAGAATAGAAATAATGAGAAAGTTCACTCATTGTGAAGAATGTAACCAATGATACTGAACAACCTATTTAGAAATTGTTGAATGAGAACCTAAACTTCTGTGTAAATCTTCACTGAAAACACAATAAATATTGTAAAAAAGTATATATATATATATTTATACATATATAAACATTTACCAACTGCTTATTAATGTCAGATGCTAAGGACCCAACTATTTACATGACATCCTCTAAGTTTTTATAATCAAGAGCAGACATACAGAGAAAGTCTAAATTAATAAATATAATACAATGCCATGAAGATATACGCCATTGTATAATGTGGTCTATAAGGAATGTGAAATCATTTCTATCTAGAAAGATCAAGAATAGTTTTCTGGAGCTGATTGCATTGGAAAAATCTGCTGCAAAAAAACCTCTTTAAATTGTTAAAAAGCAGAGATGTCACTTTGATGACTAAGATGAGCCTGACCAAGCCATGGTATTTTCAGTTACCTCATATGCATGGGGAAGCTGAACAATGAAAACGTGCAAAGAACAACTGATGTATTCAAATTGTGGTGTTGGCAAGAAATATTGAATACACCTTGGACTGTTAGAAGACCAGACAAATCCATCTTGAAGGGAGTGTAGCCAGACTGCTCCTTAGAAGAGAGGATGGCAAGACTTCATCTCATTTACTTTGGACATGTCATCAGGAGGGACCAATTGTTGGAGAAAGACATTATGCTTGGATCCTCAACAAGAAGGACTGACAGAGGGGTTGCAACAGTGAACTCAAACACAGTGACAATTGTGAAGATGACACAGGGCCAGGCAACTTTTTGTTCTGTTATGCAGAAGGTAGCTATGAGTCGGGGCCAACAATAACAACACCTAACAATAACAACACCTAACAATAACAACAACATTTCTACACCACAGGATATGAGGAGGATGAAAGTAGAGACACATGCAGAGGAAGATTCATGGAAGTTCACATATTCCATGCTAGACATTTAGAAGGAAGTCATATGATATATATCTCAACTAGTTTTAGTGGATTAGGTGTAAGGTAGTATCATTTTAATGGGAAGGGCATGGTAAAAGATGTGTCTGGAAGATGAAACACTAGCCAGGAAAGGCAATCCTTGGGACACTTTAGTCAAGTAAGAGATAAAGTCACTCAATAAGATGGGAAAAAAAAAAAAAAAAGGAAAAAGGAAGAATAAAAAGTCACCTTCTTATTTATAATTATAGAATTGTAGTTCTGGATATTGTTCGAGTGCAAAAATGCTTTCTATGTAAAAATACATAGAACAAGAAGATTATTTGAGCTGGAGAGTCATTAGATTCATTATAGAAAATGAATTCACTTACTCTTTTGGGAGAAAAGCATGAATTCCAAAGAGGTTTCTAGAATTTTCTAAAATTCCACATACAACTAATGAATGGATAACAAGAGTATTGATTCCCAGTCAAGCACTTCTTCCCCATGAGTCTTAAGCTTTCTAAAATTGTGCATAGTTTGATTTTCTAAAAATGAGAGATTATTATATTTTTTTAGTTACGTATAATCCAATTATAATGATAAACCAGTGATTTTTATTTCCCTACACATCTTGATTGTAATCATACCTCTTGGTCAGTTTATTTATTTACCTAATAAATGTTTGAAAGTGTATTATACCATTTGATCAGGACTGAGCCCAGCAAATACAATATGGACAGAAAGACATGGTTCCTCTTATCTTGGAGTTTTATATACTGGAGAAAGATAACTACTGAAAAAGTGGATAAAAGGTTGATCATTCTAGGAAAGAAAAGATCTCTATCATATGGCATGATATAATGTCAAACTTCCAATTCCCGTAGGCTTGCATCTGAATCCTTCAGTACAGTTTGACCACTGGTATTCACCATTGTTTTTTTTTTTTTTTGCATTTTCTCTCAGTTATCTCAGAAAAGACCCTCATGTTTTGTTTTCTCTGTTTTTCAAGTTTTGCTACATGTTGGCTCTGTTTAGCTTTATGACATGAACACATACCATCCAAAATAAAGAGAAACCTGCTGTGATGGTTAATGTTCTGTGTCAATTTGGCTAGGCTATGATTTTTAGTGGTTTGACAGACACGATGTAATTACCTTCCATTTCGTGATCTGATATGAGATGCCACTCAATTGGAAGAGGAGTTTCCTCGGAGGTGTGACCTGCATACAGTATATTAACAAATGTTCTGGCAAAGCTCACTCCCTTTCTCTCGACTTTAATCTTCTTGGCATCTAACCTCTGGTTTTTGAGACATAAATCAGCAGAGGCCTCCAGTCTGTCACCCGACCTCCAGGTTCTGAGTTCGTCAGCTCCTGCAACTACGTGAGCCAGCAGAGGTTTTTAGCCTGTCATCTGACCCACAGGTTTAGGACTTGCCAGCTACCACCAGTGTGTAAGCCATTTCCTTGAGGTAAATTTCTCTCTCCATATGTATCTATATGTGCTTTACTGGTTTTACTTATCTAGTGAACCCCGACTAAGACACCTGACTTGACGTATCTCTTGTAGAATTAAAATTTCAATAATATTTTGTTTTTTTCCTTCTTCCTAATTTGTTTTAAAAAGATAATGTTTTACCATCAATAGCCTAACATATTTCAAACATAATGTTAATATCTTTGCCTCTTACTTTATGAGACAATATAGAACAGTGGATAAAAATTCAGGCCCAAGGGTTAGACTATCAGGCTTTAAATCTCATTTCCACCATTTAATATTTGCAAGACTTTGGGTAAGTCTTCATCATCTCTAAATTGGAGATTACGATAACATCTATATCATAATGCTGGTTGATGTATATATATATATACATGTAAAAGAAACTAATGTGAGGAAAACACTTACAGAACTTATATACCTCTTACCTGTTGTAGTCAAGTAAATTCTGACTCAGAGTGACCCTATAGAATAGAGCAGAACTGCCCTATATGTTTTCCAAGGCTGAGATTTTTATGGAAGCAGACTGTCGCATCTTCCCCCTGTGAGGCAGCTGGTGGGTTTGAACCACTGACCTTTAGGCTAGCAGCTGAACAGTTAATTACTGTGCCATTGCTAAATAGCTATACTTTTTAAGCAGTCATTTATTAAGAGTTAGACCCTGCTAAGTATAACAATTTTGCTTACAAATATTGTCTCTGAGTCTTGATAAACTCTTCAAGGCAATTTCTCTTATCCTCATTGCTCAGATGAGAAATCGTTAGGATTTTCTGTATTAAAATTTATGCCATCTGAAAATATAATTTACTTCTTCCTTTTCAGTATGGATAACTTATATTTATTTCCTTCCCTAAGTGCCCTGACTAGAACCTCTGGTACAATGTTGAATAGAAGTGGCATGTATGGACATCCTTGTCTTATACCTGATCCTACAGGGAAACCTTTTAGTCTTTCAACATTAGTTAGCTCAGTGGTTTTCATAGATGTCCTTTATCAGGTTGATAAAGTCCCATTGTTCTCCTTCTTTGTTATTTATTTATTTCGTGACAGATGGTTGGATTTTAACAAAATACTTATTCTATAAAACTGTAGTGATATTAGGTAAGGTTCTGATATTAGGTAGTGATATTAAAATTTTTTTTTTTTTTTTTTTTTTTAGGTGTGGTAATATTAGTGATATTAGGTAAGGTAAGATATTAGGTAAGTGATATTAGGTAAAGTTCATCTTTCATTATTCTGGGTACCCAATCAAAGTTGAACTTGCCAGAAAGTATATGATGTATACATATAAGGCTCTTGTTTCTGAAACAATTTACATGCCACTTCAAATCATCAGTTCCATTCATTCCTTCATTCATGCATGCAAACGTTCATATACCCATTTGTGTATCTCTTTATTTAAGAAATATTTATTACTTGCGTTGTGTCAGCCTTCCTTGAAGCTGATAATAGAATAATGAAAAAATATAGCTCAGATTAAAATCAGGAGGACACAGTAAAGAAGGCAGACAATTGAATTCCTACGTGTTTCATGCTATTATGTAAGAAAGCATTTGATAACATGTAAATTTAATGGGACATTGAAAAACCATCTTTCATAATTTAGCACCTATATTTCATAATATTTTTCTGTGGGAGAAAGACCTAAAAATCTGCTACTGTAAACAATACAGCCAAGAAAACCCTATGGGGCGGTTCTACCCCGTCACATGGAGTCACTATGAGTCGGAATCAACTTGACGGCACACAGCAGCAACATAATTTGTACAGTGATTTTCAGAAAAGTCTAAGGTTAATTTATTTACATATGCCCCATAATTAAGTTATGACGTATTAAATTAAGTAAAGTCAGTTCCATTTTTGAGCACCTAACCTTAAAAAAAAAACAAAAAACCTTAGATGCTGTTAAATACTACAACCAGATTCCAGGGCAAAATGGCTTGTATTTTGAAAGCCTCACATTGTAAATGTATATACATGAATCTTTTCCTGTCAAAGAAGATATATGCTTGTACAAATACAATTATTCATACATCAGATGACAAGCCCTGAAGGTAAACAAATGTTTTTAGTTACTGCCCTCTCTGTCTAAAATTCTTTTTTTCTCAGACATCAGCGTGGTTCAGCTCCTTATCTCCTTTATATTGCTCTAACTCATTAAGTGAGAATCATTTCCTGATGAATGTATAAAAGTAGTACTTTTCTTACTTGCTTTATTTTTCTTCATACGGCTTATTTCTATCTGAAACATTTTATATTAATTTCTTTTCCTAGTTCATTGTCATTGCTGTTTACTGCTTTATTCCTGTCACCTGGAATAGATGTAATATACCCTCAATAAATATTTGTTGAATTATTATGTCTAGTCTAAGTAGATCAAACCTGATTCTTTCTCTTTACCTATAATTCACATGCTATACTGTTCTATAGAACATATCTGTATTATTTATACTTTTTTGATCAACTTTGTTCTTTCCCTTATTTTAATGAGTAGAAAAGTAAAATACTTTCTCCCAGACACATTTTCATTAAAATTTTTATTCTGCAAGTATAAATGTATATCTACTTTTAAATTATAAATTATATTTAGCTTTTTTACTGAATCTTGGAAGTAAATTAGAGATGTTTTTAGTCTTCCAAAGTCACACCTTAGGGTCTAAAGCAGACAAATTAATAAGTGAGTAAAATACATGAAAGTCTCTCACAAACTGCAAAGTACTGTACCAATGTAAGGGGCTATTAATACATAATAATGCACACTAAAATGCATAGTATCTTGAATGAATATGTTTGCTGTTTGTCCGACTAACTCATATAGCATATAACTACTTTTCAGATGATAAAATAGTCTAACTAAATAGTACAATGTGGTTGGACTACAACAGTACACTAGTGTCTAGATACATGGTAAAAAGAAAAGGAAGCTTCCTGTTATCCTCATAAACTCCTCTGGGGACACTAGATCCTGTAAGCAACTTTTGACACGCTAGTCCTCATATTAACTTTTCTATCATATTCTAAAAAGATTTATTTTTATAGCTTTTTGTAGGGTCAATTTAAACACTGCAAGCATTTGTTTCAAACATTGAAAATAGATCCATGCCCCCAGACAACCTTTTAATGATTCCAGGTTTAAAATAAAATCATTACTTGATGATATTCATTACATCTTTTTAAAGTAACTAGCAGTTTGCTAATACCATTATTCCATCATCTACATTGTACAATTCTACTTACTTCCAATTACGTCAAATCTTGACTGAGATTGAGGCCTACATTTTAATATATGGTCTGACAAATCAATAAATGTTTAGGAATGGTATTTACCCTGACTAAAAACACTGTAACAAAAAAACCAAACCCATGGCCTTCGATTAGATTCTGACTCATATCGACCCTATGGGACAGAACAGAAATGGCCCATAGCGGTTCCAAGGAGTGACTGATAGATTTGAACTGCTGACCTTTGGTTAGCAGCTTGAGTTCTTAACCACTGCATCACCAGGGCTCCAAAAACACTATAAGGAATATAAAATGGAATCAATTGTCCAGAATGTCTTTGAATCTGTTGCTCTGTTGCTTCCACAGCAGACTCACTAGAGTCAGACACCCACTGGCAAATCCTTCTATAATTGTAGTCTCAAAAACAATCTCAGGCCTTTTAGAAAATTAAATTTGTCACCATTATTGGGCTATGAAATCCTTGACAACTTCAGTCTTTTCTCTGTTTATCATGATGTTTCTCATTGGTCCAGTTGTGAGGATTTTTGTTTTCTTTATGTTGAGGTGCAGTCCATACTGAAGGCTGTGGTCTTCAATCTTCATTAATAAGTGCTTCAAGTCCTCTTGACTTTCAGCAAGAAGATTGTGTCATCTGCATAACGCAGGTTGTTAATGAGTCTTCCTCCAATCCTGATGCCCCGTTCTTCTTCATGTAGTCCAGCTTCTTGGATTATTTGTTCAGCATTCCCTGTCGATATACTGCTGCAGCCGTTTTTGAATGACCTTCAGCAGAATTTTGCTTGTGTGTGATATTAATGATATTATTCTATAATTTCCACATTCACTTGAATCACCTTTCTTGGGAATAGGCATAAATATGGATCTCTTCCAGTCAGTTGGCCAGGGAGCTGTCTTCCATATTCCTTGGCATAGACGAGTGAGCACTTCCAGCACTGCATCTGTTTGTTGAAACATCTCAATTGATAGTCCATCAATTCCTGGAGCCTTGTTTTTCGCAAATGCCTTCGGAGCAGCTTGGACTTCTTCCTTCAGTGCCGTCGGTTCCTGACCATATGCCACCTCTTGAAATGGTTGAATATAGACTAATTATTTTTGGTGTAATGACTCTGTGTATTCCTTTCATCTTCTTTTGATGCTTCCTGCATGGTTTAATATTTTCCCCATGGAATCCTTCACTATTGCAACTCGAGGCTTGAATTTTTTCTTCAGTTCTTTCAGCTTGAGAAACGCCGAGTGTGTTCTTCCCTTTTGGTTTTCCATTTTCAGCTCTTTGCACATGTCATTATAAGACTTTACTCTGTCTTCTCAAGAGGCCCCTTGAAATCTTCTGTTCAGTTTTTTCCCTCATCAATTCTTCCTTTTTCGTTAGCTGCTCGATGCTCGAGAGCAAGTTTCAGAGTCTCTTCTGACATCCTTCTTGGTCTTTTCTTTCTTTCCTGTCTTTTCAGTGACCTCTGCCTTTCTTCATGGATGATGTCCTTGATGTCATTCCACAATTCGTCTGGTCTTTGGTCACTAGTGTTCAATGCCTCAAATTTATTCTTCAGGTGGTCTCTAAATTCAGGTGGGATATACTCAAGGTCATATTTTGGTTCTCGTGGACTTGCTCTGATTTTCTTCAGTTTCAGCTTGAACTTGCATTTGAGCAATTGATGGTCTGTTCCGCAGTCGGCCCCTGGCCTTGTTCTGACTGATGATGTTGAGCTTTTGCATCTTCTCTTTCCACAGATGTAGTCAATTTGATTTCTGAGTGTTCCATCTGACGAGGTCCATGTGTATAGTCTCCGTTTATGTTGGTGAAAGAAGGTATTTACAATGAAGAAGTTGTTGGTCTTGCAAAATTCTAACATTCGATCTCCAGCATTGTTTCTATCACCAAGCCCATATTTTTCAACTACTGATCCTTCTTTGTTTCCAACTTTCGCATTCCAATCACCAGTAATTATCAATGCATCTTGATTGCATGTTCGATCAATTTCAGACTGCAGCAGCAGATAAAAATCTTCTATGTCTTCATCTTTGGCCCTAGTGGTTGATGTATAAATTTGAATAATAGTCATGTTAACTGGTCTTCTTGGTAGGAGTATGGATTTCATTTTACTTGGATCCCCAATCAACAGCCATGGAAGCAGCAGTCAAGAAATCAAAAGACACATTGCATTGGGCAAAACTGCTGCAAAGGACCTCTTCAAAGTGTTGAAAAGCAAAGATGTCACCCTGAAGACTAAGGTGCACCTGACCCAAGCCATGGTCTTTTCAATCACATCATATGCATGTGAAAGCTGGACAATGAATAAGGAAGACCAAAGAAGAGTTGACGCCTTTGAATTGTGGTGTTGGAAAAGAATATTGAAAATACCATTGACTGCCAAAAAATGAAAAAATCTGTCTTGGAAGAAGTGCAGCCAGAATGCTCCCTAGATGCAAGGATTGAGAGAGTGCATCTTACATACTTTGGACATGTTGTCAGGAGGGATCAGTCCCTGGAGAAGGACATCATGCTTCGCAGAGTACAGGGTCAGCGGAAAAGAGGAAGACCCTCAGTGAGGTGGATTGACACAGTGGCTGCGACAATGAGCTCAACCATAACAATGATTGTAAAGATGGCACGGGACCGGGCAATGTTTTGTTCTGTTGTGCATAGATTCGCTATGAGTTGGAACCGACTTGACGGCACCTAACAACAACAACAACAATTGGGCTATGTAACTGAGTACACAATATATGAGAATGGGATATTCAAATTTGAGCCATTAAGATCCTTCATAGGACTTTACTAGTTAAGCCCATGATGTGTCTGCATTGAGTTAGGTATTATTTGGCTACTTACACATGGCTTATGAGATAATACTTAAATCTGGGAATAGAGCCAAGAAGCCAGAAACTAAAACTTTGGGCAAAAATGCTTTTTGCTCTAAGGAAAAATAAAAGGTCTTTTTGGAAAAAAAAAATGAGTTTCTTGCTTTCTTACTTTTCTGCCACCTTTTAAATTACAGGAGTAGCTATAGGAAAAACGATAACAGTAAAGTATAGCCTTGAAATTGATGAATCAATTGACACCAAACTGGAACTTACACCTGGTGATAGCAAGGTGGTTTAATATTTTTTTAGGAAGAAGCAAAAGATCAGGTATGGTTTTATCTTCATGTTCCCTATAATTCTAAAATAGATAATACTGTGTGTGGTGTGGTGTGCTCTTACAGAATAGGTATGATTGTTAATCTTCATCATTATCATCATCATCATCATCATTATTATAATCATCATCATTTTCATACCACTACTGGCATAATGCATCTTCCAGTGAAGTTATAAAGACTTCAGTTAGAAAAAATGTCTAGTGTATAGAAATGGTGACAAAAGATATAAAAGTTATTTTTATTAATGCAGTCATTAATTTCGATACCACTGAGTCCAAACCTTAAGTGTTTGCTAGTATAGAAATCTGGATTTAACTACTATGTATTATATTACTATAAAAAAAGCATGGATTCACAACTTGTGAATTATGTGAATAACTTCTCATATTGCATTTTTTATTTAGGCCTGAGCAGAATGTGGAATGGCTTTCTTTTGCTGGGGCCATTTCTTATAGGTACCTTTAGGTTTACGAAAGAAGCCCCGAGCATTTCTTCTTTGTAAATAGTACTTCATTCTCCAAGTCACTACTATTGAGTTCTCATTCAGCTGCATTGCCTCGGCTAATTGTGAAATAGAATGATAGATGTTTACACTAGTTTCCAATAATTGAAGAATAACTTGGAAACCCTTGTGACCTAGTGGTTAAGTGCTACAGCTGTTAACCAAAGGGTCAATAGTTCAAATCAGCCAGGGGCTTCTTGGAAACTTTATGGGGTGGTTCTACTCCGTCCTATAGGGTCGCTATGAGTCACAATCCACTTATCAGCAACAGGTTTTGTTTTTTTTAGAATAACTTGTTGACATTTTATTACGTACCCTCCAAAATAGTTGTAGCTTTGAAAAGGGCATTTAAAAAACTATAGAACAAGTTTATAAAAGTGACGCATCAGTGTAACTGTCCCTTATTAAAAATTTTAAGGAGGAAGGAGACCTGTGAACACTGTCACACTACAATAGGCAGACTGTTTCTCTCATGGGATGTCTCAATTGCTGTGACCACCATGTTCCATTCTTTCAATCAGTCTTGCATTGCATTTCACATTTTCACAGCAATCCTTTAACCTCTCATATCTCTCGCTTTCTACCTAGAAAGTCCTTCCTCTTCCCGTCAACAAATCTAACCCATTGCCGTCCTGTCAGTTTTGACTCATAGTGACCCTATTGGACAGATTAGAACTGCCCCATCTTGTTTTCAAGGAACAGCTAGTGGGTTCAAACTGCCACCTTTTTTTTAGTAGCTGAGCTCTTAACCACTGCATCACCAGGGCTTCATCTGTGCTATTGATTTCTTCTTTCCAACCACTAAAATGGAGGAGATTTTTCTCTCTTATCAAAGGCTGACTCTTCCATAAATGTCATGCATCTTCTTCTATTTTACCTTCTCAAGGGTTTCTCTTTCAGATATCCCTTTGTTCATACTATGAGCTTCTCTGCAGTATCATTGCCTGTAGCGTAAAAACATACCCTAACTCCTAACAGTTTTCACAAGAAAACAAAAACTCTTTTGATCTCTACCTTTATGGCAACTGCTGAGTTTCATTTAACCACTTCATATCTAAACTCCTTAAAAAGATAGACTTATACATGGTGTCTCCCATTCGAATTGTAAGAAACACTTAATCTTGCTGATGCATCTGTCAAAGTCTTCTCCCCAAGGCTCCAAATCATACCTATTTAGCATATATACTGATTTAAATTAAAATATTTTGGCACCTCTTAACTGAGATAACCAATCTCTCTTTTCGAAATTACTGTCTTCTTGCATGACTTGATTCCTCTCTTTAGAGATTTTCCAACATCATCTCCAACTCTTCTGTGGGCTTCTAACCTTCTACCCTCCAAGTGGTGGAATTACTACGGGCTCTATTCTGAGCCTTCCTCTCTCCCGTCCTTCTCTCTCTAAGGCCATCTTATCTGTTCTGGAAAGTTTGAATAACTGTATCAAATGATGCCCTGATGGCTCAGTGGTTACAAAATACTGTTATTTTAAGGAACGCTTCCAGCCCTCATAAAGTTAGCTGCCTAATTTTGAACTATGATTCTATCACACCCTAAACCCAAACCCACTGCTTTCAAGTCAATTCTGATTCATAGAGGCCATGTAGGACAAAGTAGAACTGCCCTACAGAGATTCCACGGAGCACTGGCAGATTCCAACTGCTGACCTCTTGGTTGGCAGCTGTAGTACTTAACCACTACGTTACCAGGGTTTCCTACCACACCCTAGGTATTTAATATTTGGTAAACTACACTTGCCCTTGCACTTCAGTTTTCTTATATGTAGAAGGAAGGCATTGTCTTATAAAGAAACTACCTCAGAATATTGCTATTAGCATTATTTATGGAAATAACTCAGGTAAACATTTGCTGCAAAGCAATCACTCACTAAATGTTATACCAGTTGTCAATATCTTCATCATTATCATCACCATTGTCATTATCATCATCATTTTCATACCAATACTGGCATAATGTTTTTTACATATTCTACTTGTCATAGATTAGAATTGTGTCCCTCCAAAAAATCTGTCAATTTAGCTAGGCCTTGGTCCCCAGTATTGGGTGATTGTCCACCATTTTGTCATCTGATGTGATTTTCCTATGTGTTGTAAATCCTATCTCTATGAAGTTAAATGAGGTGGGATTATCAGCAGTTATATTTATGAGGCAGGTCTCAATCTACAAGATTAGGCTTTGTTTTAAGCCAATCTCTTTTGAGATATAAAAGAAAGAAGCTAGCAGAGAGACATGGGGACTTCATACTACCAAGAAAGCAGCACCAGGAGCAGAGAGTATCCTTTGGACTCTGGGCCCCTGCAACTGAGAAGCTCCTAGACCAGGGAAAGATTGATGACAAAGACTTTTCCCCAGAGCCAGTACAGAAAGACTTCCCCTTGAACTGAAGCCCTGAATTTGGACTTCTAGCCTACACTATGAGTCAGAATCGACTGGATGGCACCCAACAACAACAAAAACAACAGACAGGGAGAGAATGAACTTCAGTTTCTTTAAGCCATACACTTGTGGCATTTCTGCTATAGCAGCACTAGATAACTAAGATACTACTATTATTTTATGCAATACACTCAAGGAAAATGGACATGTCTTATTTATCTTTGCATTCTTGTATAGTAGTTACCTATCATTGATATAGGTTTCCCTGGGTAGTAAAATGGTTAACATGCTCCACTAATAATCAGTAGGTTTACAGTTCAAGACCACTCAGGAGAAAGGTCTGGAAATCTATTTCTGAAATATCAGCCATTGAAAACTCTATGGAACACAGTTCTACTCTCTGACACATATGGGGTAGGTATGAGTCAAAATGGACTCAATGGCAAGTTTTTTTTTTTTTTTTAATTATTCCTGTAGGAGTTTACCATAAAATTGATGGCTTAAACAATGTAAATATACCTGACAGTTGTGTAGATCACAAGTTCAACATGGTCTCACCAAGCTAAAATCAAAATGTTGGTAGGGTTACATTCCATTCTGGAATCTCCGAGAAAGAATCTACTTCCTCCCCTTTTCCAACTTCTGGAAGACACACGTATTCTTAGTTTTGTGGTCCTTTTCATATTCAAATCCAGTAATATTGCTTCCCTGTCACCCTTCTTTCATAGTCATTTTTAACAATTCGTGTGATTAGATTGGACCCCATTGGATAATCCAGGATAATCTTGCCATCTCAGTCTTTAACCTTTCTCAAATCTGCAAAACCCCCTTTGTCGTGAAAGGTAATACGTTTACAGGTTCTAGGGATTAGGACATTGACATCTTTGGGGAGCCATTATATGGTCTACAATATCTTATTTTCTAATATACTGTCTGACATATGAAGTGAGGATGGGTGAAGAAAGTTGCTAAGGGCAATCTCAGATACTTTTGCCACAAATCTTACTCTTAAATCATAATCTAATTTTTTTTTTTTTTTTTTTAATTTATGTGTACTCAGCATCTTAGATTGATACCTTTCACAGTTGTTAAGCTGTCAGCTGCTAAATGAAAAATCTATAGTTCAAATGCACCAGCTGCTCCTCTGGAGAAAGATATGGCAGTCTGCTTCCATTGAGATTACAGCCTTGGAAACTTCACGGGGCAGTTTTACTTTGTCGATAGGGTTGCTTTGAGTTGGAATAGACTCAATGGCAATGGGTTTGGGGATTTTTTTTTTTTTAAATGTACACAAACATTCTTTTGGGGTAGCTAATCCCATTCAAAAGATCTTCTATTACAGATAATGGATAAAATCATCATCTTTACATATTAAATTGTTCCCATATACATTAAAATAAAAAAGTTTGCAAGCTCTGAATGGAATTAGAAGTTTAGATTCTGTGACCCGTATTTTCTTATAGGAAGCCATCTAGAAGCAATTATTTTAACGATTTGAAAACTCTTGGCAGTTCAAAATGTTCTCAATCTATTATGGCATAAATTTTCTTCCTAGTCTGTCCTAAAAAGAATAAAAATTTAAAGTCATTTATGACTCTTGTCTGCCATATCTTTAACCTCTCCACAGATAAAAATGGCTAACATTTTGGCAGATGTATCTACAATATGTGCAAGTATTATACAGATACCTCATTTTAATATAAATTAGATCATGCTATACTTTTATTTATCTTTTAGATGCTTTTTTGTGTAATCATTTAAGAGATTTTTGCTGTCAACACATGTAGTTATTATTCACTATTTTAATGGCTGGCCTGATACTCAGAGCACACATACAACATGATTTATTTTCTCACTGCTCTTTTGAGGAATATTACATGTCTTACATTTGCAATTTGATTTGATTTGTCCATTTCTATCCAGAATAAGGATCTGCCCTATGCTGAGCCACTTCGTATGTCGTTGGCCATCTATTGATGTCTATATCTTGGGGAGCCATATGGGGCAGTTCTACTCTGTCCTAGAGGGTCAGTATAAGTAGTAATAGACTTGACAGCAGTTTTCTTTTTTTTAATTCTAAATATTTACACGTACACTTATAAATGAGTTTGTTTGTATTTTTGTTTCCTGAGTGATCTACTTAATCAAGGTTATATAAACTTTTAAAAAAACTTGACTGCTTTTCATTTTTTTTTCCACCCTATTCTAATGATAAGAGAAGCATTTGTTACCTATAAGTTTAAAGAACTCGATAGTGAAACTCTCAAGAGAAGAAAACTTGTGGGATAACTTTATAAATGTCTTCTTGCATTGATACTGGTCTATTCATATTCTCTTCTTATTGTATAACTATATTTGGTATTTATTTTGTTGTGGAAAAAAAACTGATATGAGGGAAAATTTCATGAATTCCTAAACTAATCCCACTTAATCACACATGCTTAAGGTAATATTAACACTTCAGTATGTATCCTATCATACCCTATAGCATTGCTGAAAAAAAAATCAAACTCTGGGTTCAAGATTTTTTTTTCCCCTTCATAAGAAAAAAAGGGGAACCAGAAAGGATCATACCCTTAAGGAACAGGCAATTTACATTTTTTTCTTATATTTACATTTCATATAAATGACACTAATGCTCCTGTTTATCTTATATGATTTGGCCACTTTTCTATATATTTCACTTCATTATAAGGGTAAAAAATACTATATGTGTACATTAGGAATTTTCATCAAATGTAAATATCATTCAGATCAAGGAAAAAAGAAAAACCACCTCCCCAGAGTCTCCCTTTTGTCCTCTCCTAAACACAACTTCCTCCTCTTCCCTTAAGGCAACCTGGAAATTCTAACACCACTTTTGTCAATTCAGGAGTTTGATATGGAATAGGAGAGAATCGAATGCATTATACTGGCCATATGTACTTAGCTCAACGTTATATGGTGAGATCCAGGCATGTTACAAGAGTGCTTATAAATTTTAACTGCTGTATGGTCCTGGATTCTATGACTACGTTAATAAATATATATCCACTCTATTGTGGATGAATATTCAGTTTTTTCTAGTTTCATGCTCTTATGATACTGATATTGTAGGTAATTTTTAAATATATATTTTAATACACACAGCTGCAACTTTTTAATTTACCTACCTAAAAGATGAATTTTATTTGATTCATTTTGCAACAGACAATTTCTTTGGGAGATGAACAATTTCTAAAATGTAAATATGTAATTGTACTAATTGGCCATTGGATAGTATTTTATATATTTTTAATTGAATACAATGCTTGCCTTTTCAAACCATTGTAATGTTTTTGTTTGCCTTTCCCTGATTATTTCAAAAGGTTACATGTCATTTTGTGTTTATTATTTTAATTTCCTCTCACACGTCCATTTTTCAGTTGCCATTTTACTTTGTTCACTAACATTTAATTATTAAAAGTAATACACTGGAAAAAATAATTTTCTCATCACTTACTGATGCTAATGACATTCTTTTCAATGTACATATTTCTTATTTTATTTGATCAATGTCAAAATATTTTCTTTAGCAATTCCTATTTTTTTCTTTTGCTCAAGAAGAATACCACAGCAGAAGGCTACACAATTATTTTCATAGCTTATTTGCTTTAAATTAAAATTTTACTATACCTTCTTACACATATTTACTTTTTGTTTCCAATATAATTTCTTCCCTGGTGGCTTCACATTACTAAAAAAAAATATTTAAAAATATCACTTATTAATTTTATCAAACATGGAATCAAGATGCATTTATAATTACTAGTGATAGGAATGCAAAGGTTGAAAACAAAGAAGAAGAATCAGTAGTTGGAAAACATGGCCTTTGAGAAGAATAGAAACGACAGCTGAGATCACATGATAGAATTTTGCAAGACCAATTTACTTAATCATTGCAAATACCTTTTTTCAACAATATAAATGGTATCTATTCGCAGGGATCTTTCAGGATGGAATTACAGGAATCCAATTGACCACATGTGTAGAAAGAGATGATGGAAAAGCTCAATATTATCAGTCAGAACAAGGCCAGAAGCTACTGTGGAAGAGACCATCAACTGCTCATATGAAAGTTCAAGTCAAAGCTGAAGAAAATTGAAACAAGTCCATGAGAGCCAAAACACAACCTTGAGTATATTCTACCTAATGTAGACAGCATCTCAAGAATGCATTTGATGTATTGAACACTAATGGCCGACAGCTGGACCAGTTGTGGGATGACATCAAGGACATTATATATGTTGAAAGCAAAAGGTCATTAAAAAGACAGGAAAGAAAGAAAAGACCAGAATGAATGTCAGAAGTGATTCTGAAGCTGCTCTTGCACCTAAAGTAGCTAAAACGAAATTCAGAGATGATGAAGTAAAAGAGCTGAACAAAAGTTTTCTAAGAGAGACTTGAGGAGACAAAGTAAAATATTTTAATGAAATATCCTCAGAACTGACTTCAAAAAACAAAAAAGGGAGAGTACTCTTAGCATTTCTCACACTCAAAGAACTGAAGAAAAAATTCAAGCCTTCAGTTATAATATTGAAGGATTTTATGGACAAAATTTGAAGACTCATGAAACATCAAAAGAAGGTAGAAGGAATATGCAGTCACTGAACTAAGAAAAATTGGTCAACATTCAACCATTTCAGGAGGTAGCATATGATCAAGAACCCGTGATATTGAAGGAAGAAGTCCAAGCTGCACTGAAGACATTGGCAAAACCAAGGCTCCAGGCATTGACAGAATACCAATCGAGATATTTTGACAAACAGATGCAGCACTGGAAGCACTCACTTGTCTATGGAAAAAAAAAAAAAATTGGAAGACAACTACCTGGCCAACTGACCAAAAGAGATCCATGTTTGTGCCCATTCCAAAGAAAAATGATCCAACAGAATTTGGAAATTGTCAAATAATTCATTAATATCACATAAAAGTAACATTTTCTTAAAGATAATTCAAAAACAGTTGAGGCAGGACATTAATAGGGAACTGCCAGAAATTCAAACCAAATTTAGAAGAAGATGTGGAAGGAGGAATATCACTGCTAATGTCAGATAGATCTTGGCTGAAAGAAGAGAATACCAGAAAGATGTTTATCTGTGTTTTATTGACTATGCAAATGCACTCAACTGTGTGGATCATAACAAATTATGGATAACATTGGGAAGAATGGGAATTCCAGAACACTTAATTGTGCTCATGCAGAACCTGTACATAGTCCAAGAGACAGCCCTTCAAAAAGAGAAAGGTGATACTGCACAGCTTAAAATCGGGAAATGTGTGTGTCAGGGTTTTATCCTTTCATCATACTTATTCAGCCTGTTTGTTGAGTAAATAATCCATGAAGCTGCACTATATGAAGAAGAACAGAGCATCAGGATTGAGGAAGACTCGTTAACAACCTGTGATATGTAGATGACACTACCTTGCTTGCTGCAAGTGGAGAGGACTTGAAGTAATTACTGACGAAAATTAAAGACCATAGCCTTCAGTATGAATTACACCTCAAATAAAGAAAACAAAAATCCTCAAAACTGAACCAATAAGCAGCATCATGATAAACAGAGAAAATATTGACATTGTCAAGAATTTCATTTTACTTAGATCCACAATCAACATCCTCAAAAGCAACAGTCAAGAAATCAACATATTGCATTGGGCAAATCGTCTGCAAAAGATCTCTTTAAAGCGTTAAAAACAAATATATTACTTTGAGGACTCAGGTGCACTTGACCCATGCCACGGCATTTTCAATTGCCTAATATGCATGCAAAAGCTGGACAATGAATAAGGAAGACAAAAGAATAATTGATTCCTTTAAATTATGGTGTTGGCAAAGAATATTGAATATACCATGGACTGCCAGAAGAGCAAACAAATCTGTCTTGGAAGAAATACAGTCAGAATGCTCTTTAGAAAAGAGGGTGGAGGAACTTGGTCTCACATACTTTGAACATGTTACCAGGAGGGACCAGTCCTTGAAGAAGGACATTATGCTTGGTAAGATAGAAGATCAGAGAAAAGACGAAGATTCTCAGCAAGAAGAATTGAAAGAATCGTTGCAACAATGGGCTTGAACATAGCAGCTATTGTGAGGATGCCTCAGGACCTGGCAGTGTTTTATTCTGTTGTACATAGTGTCACTATGAGCTGGAATCAACCCGAAGACACCTAACAACACCACCAATTATGAAACTAAGCTTTATTACAGAATTGAAATATCATCTTTGTGATTTATTAAGTGTTTCTACATAAGATAGACCCTGGTGGCGTAGTGGTTAAGTGCTACAGCTGCTAACCAAAAGGCTGGCAGTTTGAATCTGTCAGGTGCTCCTTGGAAACTCTATGGGACAGTTCTACTCTGTCCTATAGGGTCGCTATGAGTAGGAATCGACTCGACGGCACTGGGTTGGGACATAAGATATATTTTGCAATTTCTCACTTCAGTTGCATTCATTTATTTTTCTGCTTTTGTGAAAATACTATACTGTATTAACTAAAATTGTCTGATAAAAATTCCAACAAGTAAATCATGCCTCTATAAATATTTATAAGTATTTGTTTAATTTTAATTAATAAATTTAATTTTATTTAATTACCACCTGCATTTAAAAATAACTTTGCCGTGTTAAACCATAAGTTCTAATTGGAATTGTGTATATTTTGCCAAGATTTTTTTTAATTTTTAGGATATTAATCTTTCTTTTTCTGAAATACAGTCTGTATATTTATTAATTCATATCTTACCTTATGTTATTTAATTTTTTAAAATTTGTAACATAATTTGAAAACTTCACTTCCATTTAGGTTTTTGTTAAAGAATAAATTAAAAGAAGTAAAATGCTTTTAAAGATTATGAAACATAAAAAAAGATCAATGTAACATCAGAGTTAAAATAATTAGTAGCATGTAGTCAAAAAAATATATATACATATATATCTATATATATGTATATAACATATGCACATATATTACAGGTGTTTTTGAGTAGCACAAACAATTAAGTGTTCAACTGGTAGACAAAAGGTTGATGATTTGAACCCACCCAGAGGCGCCTTGGAAGACAGGCCTGGCAATCTGCTTCTGAAAAATCACAGCCTTGAAAACTTTATTGAGCAGTTCTACTCTGAACACATTAGGTCACCATGAGTCAGAATCCACTTGACTGCAACTAACAACACCAACAATATGTATATTAGACATGTATCACAAATTTTTATATAACACAGATTTTTAGTACCAGAAATGGTCTTAAATGAATTATAGCCAAATATCTTAATTTTATAAATTGAAACCAAGCTTTGCAGAGTGGAGATGACCTGATCATATACCTCCATAAAGCAAGAATTAGAACTGAGTGGAAGCCAGTTTCCTGGTCAGCATCTTTTCTCTTGTATTCTTTACTTAGCTCATAAAAGCTTTTGCGTGACTTTTATTTCTACATGCTTGTTTGAGAAATGAAATACTATAGTAATGTTGAGCATAAATTTGTGTGAGGATCAGGTTCAAAGACACAAAAAGATAAGCACGCTATTTCAATTTAATAATAAATAAATGAAATCTAATGCAACTACCAAAAAATTGAATAAATGTTCATATATGAGAAAAGCATCATCTCCCTAAAAATTCTCTATCGCAAATCAATTGCCACTGTAAGATCAAGGAAAAAGGAAAATGCAGCAATGAGAATATCAGAAAAGCACATGCTAAAAAAGATTGAATTGTGTATATCTTGCCATGTGTGAGATAAAAATGAAGATATAATATCAAAGTACAGAGCTATATTTAAAGTTGCTATTCAAAGATTTGAAAACCAATGTATATAGATGGAAAGCTAATATGGAAATGGTGAATAAAAAAAGTTATCCATAGCCAGGAACAAAATTTATTTCTTCTCACCATCTTTTTTTACAATAACAACAGTGGTATTGAACACATTCTATTCAGGCAATACATTTCACTTTCTTAACTGGAGTGAAAATTGGATTAAATACTCTGAAGTAAGGGTCTGATAAATAAAGTTTAATATTAGTTTCAAGAAAGAATAGTATGCACACACACACAAGATGAGCCCTAGTGGTGCTGTAGTCAAGAGCTTGGCTGCTAACAGAAAGGCTAGTGGTTTGAACCCACCAGCCGCTTCGTGGGAGAAAGATGTGGTAGTCTGCATCCATAAAAAATTACAGCCTTGGCATTTAACAAAATCCAACAACCGTTCATGATAAAAACTCTCAGTAAAATAAGAACAGAATGAAAATTCCTAGACATAATAAAGGGCACCCAACGTCATTCTTAGTGGAGAGAGTCTGAAAGCATTCCCCTTGAGAATGAAAACGAGACAAGGATGCCCTTTTTCACCAGTCTTATTCAATGTTGTGGAAACCCTGGTGGTGTAGTGGTTAAGTGCTATGGCTGTGAGCCAAAAGGCTGGCAGTTCAAATCCACTAGGTGCTCCTTGGAAACTCTATGGGGCCATTCTACTCTGTCCTATACGCTCTCTATGGGTTAGAATCAACTCAGCGGCAATGGGTTTGGTTTGGGTTATTCAGCATTGTGCTGGAGTTCTTAAAAGATTGTAAGTGGCCATCTAAGATGCATCAGTTGGTCCCAACTCACCTGAAGCAAAGGAGAATAAAGAACACCAAAGACACAAGGAAAATATGAGTCCAAGAGACAGAAAGGGCCACATAAACCAGAGACTCCATCAGCCTGAGACCTGAAGAAGTAGATGGTGCTTGGCTACCACCAACAATCGTCCTTATAGGGAACACAACAGAGAATCCTTACAGAACGGGAGAAAGGTATGGAGCAGAACTCAAATTCATGTGAAAAGTCCAGACTTAATGGTTTGACTAAGACTGGAGGAACCCCAGAAGTCATGGCCCCCAGATGCTCTGTTAACCCAGAACTAAAATCATTCCCAAAGCCCACTCTTCAGACAAAGATTAAACTGGACTATAAAACATAAAATAATACTCATGAAGAGTGTGCTTCTTAGTTCAGTCAAATACATGAGATCAAATGGGTGGCTACTGTCCAGAGGCAAGATGAGAAGACAAGAAGGGACAGAAACTGGTTGAATGCATAAAAGAAACACAGGGTGGGAAAGACGGAGTGTGCTGTCATATTAGAGGAATTACAGCTAATGTCACATAACAATATGTGTATGAATTTTTGTACATGAAATTAACTTGAAATGTAAACTTTCACCTAAAGCATACACACACACACACGCACACACACAAAAGATTACAGCCTTGGAATCCCTATGGTGCAGTTGTACTCTGTGCTGTATGGTCACTGTGAGTCAGAATCAACTTGATGGCAACAGGTATACACACACAAATGCATACAAAAAAATTCAGATGAATATCCATGAATTGTATGCAATATATTTTTGATTGATATTTTCAGATTTAACACTGTCATATGTAATAACGTTACTTTTCTTTGAGATAGTTTTTTATTTAACTTTCACAAAAGGTAATTAATTTTTACTTAACTTTTCCTACACCCCAATTCATAGAAATTTTCTTAGTCTGCAACTGTCTGTGCTTTTTTTTTTTCCCCCTCGAATCTTTCCATCCCACATGACCACAAGGGAGAAGTATTGCTCCTAATGAAACATCTCAGTATAATTTAGGGAGTCATTGTAAAATCATACTAATAGAGCTCCAGGGAAAATAAAAGAATAAATTGCACTCCTTAAAATCTTGATTCAGGTCTAATGAATAGATTTGGACAAGAAACTCTACCTATTTATATAAAATACAAGTGGAACATGTTGTGTGTAAATAAGTGTGAACACTCACCCAAACAAAGCAAATACAGCCTCATTAGCCAAGACAGAAATAAATAAAATATTCAAGAAAATTTTCAGATACTGTCATAAAACTAAGTAGCCTCTAATATTTATAGCCTACATATATATTTATTTTCAAACATGTTGGAATATATATGGTGTTAGGGATATGTTGTTGACTAACTGATTTTAGGAAATAAATGATACCTCTTGAACATGAAATATAAATATCTAGGGAAAAAAAATCCATGTTCAACATACTATTGTTATAATATTGAAGTTTGACTTCTGAAGATGCTGCATTTTTCAATATCTTGTGTGTCTGACATATGATGAATATCACAATCTGGGGATCCTTGCTAGAGTGAATTCCAGCCAAACACTCTTCTTTCTACATCAGTGGTTGTGTTCAGTTATGCAAATGAATTAACTTTATGGTTCATGAATAGAATGGATCCTATCTAATGCTGAGGTATTAGTATCCAGGGCAATTTACAACTGTAATTATGAAAATGATTTTTAGGAATAGTGAAATTACATACAGCAGAAAAATGAATAAATAAATATTTTGTACTCTAGGAAATTTAAAGAATTAAAGGAGAGAGGGGTTTATGAAATTTTTTGAGAAATGAATAAAGACCATCAGAGAAAATAGGATACTGGTCACACTACTTAGGCAATGATTCTGTTGATTATGGTTTACAGAATCCAAACACCCTTATATCAGAATCAATGTGCACATGTCAACAGAGACTTTACATTTATTTACAAAAGAAAGAACTAGATTGCCTTCATTCACTTCTTCCTAAAATCAGGGTCAGACTGTAAAGAGCCAAGAGAAGGCGTTCTTCAGCATATAGGTTAAGTGTCAGCTGTGGTGATAGATGATGGGAGACAGGCAGATTCTAATAACTGAATTAAAAAAAAAAAAAAGAAAAAAATATACATATATATAGACATATATGTATATATACTCAGCTCTCATTCAAGCAAAGCAAACATAACCCCATTATTCTATATGTGTGTATATATCTATCCAGACACATATTTATGCAATATTTTCTCTGTATATATGTGATCTATGAGTTAGAATCAACTTGATGGCAATGGTTTGAGTGTTTGGATCCACTTCTGAAAAAATTGGCCTGTAAAAACCTTACAAATGGTAGTGGAATATTGTCTGATATACTACTGGAATATGAGCACTTCAGGTTGGAAGGCACTAAAAATATGACTGGGGAAGAGGTTCTTCCTAAAAAATAGAGTTGGCCTTAATGGTGTGGTTGGAGTCAAGCTTTCATAACATTCATTTGCTCATGTGTCATGACTCAAATTGACAAGAAACAGCTGCATACACCCATTAATAATTAGAAGGTGGAATGTACAAAGTAAGAATCTAGGAAAATTGGAAATCTTCAAAAATGAAATGGAACATATAAAGATTGATATCCTAGGCATTAGTGAGATGAAATGGACTATTACTGGACATTTTGAATCCATCAGTCATATGGTATACTATGCTGGGAAGACAAATTGAAGAGAAATGATGCCATGTTCATTGTCAAAAAGAACATTTCAAGATCTATCCTGAAGTACAAGGCTATCAGTGATAGGATAATATCCATACACCTACAAGGAAGCCAGTTAATACAACTATTAGTAATTGGAATGTGAAAGTTGGAAACAAAGAAGGATCAGTAGTTGGGAAATATGACCTTGATGATAGAAATGACACCGGAGATCACATGTTAGAATTTTGCAAGACCAGTGACTTATTCATTGAAAATAACATTTTTCAACAAAATAAATGGCAACTACACACATGAACCTGGCCAGATGGATTACACAGGAATGAAATCAACAACATCTGGGGAGAGAGACAAGAAGTTCAACATCATCAGATGGAAGAAATCCAGGGGTGGGCTGTGGAAGAGATCATCATTTGCTCCTATGCAAGTTCAAGTAGAAGATGAAGAAAATTAAAACAAGTCAAAGGAGGCCAAAATACAACCCACCTGAATTTACAGACCATCTCAAGAATAGATTTGACACATTGAACGCTAATGACTGAAGATCAGACATGTTGTAGGACTTCAAAGACATCATACATGAAGAAAGAAAGGGGTTATTAAAAACACAGGAAAGAAAGAAAAGAGCAAAATGGATTCCAGAAGAGATTCTGAAACTTGCTCTTGAACTTAGAACAGCTAAAGCAAGTGGAAGAAATGAAGTAAAAGAGCTGAATAGAAGATTTCAAAGGGAGTCTTGAGAAGACAAAGTATTATAATGAAATGTGCAAAGACCTGGAATTAGATAACCAAAAGGGAAGAACACACTCGACATTTCCCAAGCTGAATGAACTGAAGAAAAAATTCAAGCCACCAGTTGTAATATTAAAGGATTCAATTGGCAAAATACTGAACTATGCAAAGCATCAAAAGAAGATGGAGAGAATACACAGAGTCACCATACCAAGAAGAATTGGTCAATGATCAACTACTTTGGGAGGCAGCATATGATCAGGAACTGATGATATTGAAGGAAGAAGCTTGAGCTGCACTGAAGAGAAGGGTGAAAAACAAGGCTCCAAGAACTGACTGAATACCAATTAAGATGTTTCAACAAAAGGATGCAGTGCTGGAAGTACTCACTAGTCTATGCCAAGAAATTTGAAAGCCCTGGACAACCAAAGGAAGAAATACACATTAGTGCCTATTCCAAAGAAAGGTGACCCAACAGAATGCAAAAAATTATTGAACAATATCATTAATATCACACAGAAGTAAAATTTTGCTGAAGACATTCCAGATGGTTGCAGCTGTGCATCAACAGGGAACTGCCAGAAATTTAGCCATGGAAGGAGGGATGTCATTGCTGATGTCACATGGAGCTTAGTTGAAAGCAGAGAATACCAGAAAGATGTTAATCTGTGTTTTACTGACTACGCAGTTAATTCAACTGTGTGGATCATAACAAATTATGCATAACATTGAGAAGAATGGGGATTCCAGAACACTTAATTGTGCTCATGTGGAACCTGTACATAGACCAAGAGGCAGTTGTTCAGACAGAACAAATTGTACTGTGTTTTTAAAGTCAGGAACAGTGTGTGTCAGATTTGTATCCTTATGCTATATTTTTTCTGTATTTATGCTGAGCAAATAATCCAAAAATCTGGACTATATGAAGAAGAACAGGGCATCAGGATTGGAGGAGGACTCATTAACAACCTGCATTATGCAGATGACACAATCTTGCTTGCTGAAAGTGAAGAGGACTTGAAGCACTTAACTGATGAAGATCAAAGACTACAGTCTTCAACATAAAGAAAACAAAAATCCTTACAACTGGACCAATAAGCAACATCATAATAAATGGAGAAAATATTGAAGTTATTGAGAAATTAATTTTATTTGGTTCACAATCAACACTCATGGACACAGAGTCAAGTAATCAAAGAACCTATTTCATCCGGCAAATCTCCTGCAAATACGTCCTTAAGGTGTTAAAGATGTCACCTTGAGGACTAAGGAGCATCTGACCCAAGCCAAGGTATTTTCAATTGTCTCATATACATGCGAAAGCTAGACGGTGAATAAGGAAGACCAAAGAAGAATTGATGCCTTTGAATTATGGTGTTGATGCAAAATATTGAATATACCATGAACTGCCAGAAAAACAAATAAATCCATCTTGAAACAATTACAGCCGGAATGCTTCTTAGAAGAAAGATGGCAGGACTTTGTCTCACATTCTTTAGACATGTTCTCAGGAAATACCAGTCCTTGGATAAGGACATCATGCTTGATAAAGAAGAGGGTCAATGAAAGACAGGAAGACCCTCAATGACATGGATTGACATAGTGGCTACAATGATGGGCGGAAGCATAGCAAGCATTGTTAGAATGACACAAGACTGGGGAGTGTTTCATTCTGCTATACATAGGGTTGCTATGAGTCAGAGCTGACTTGACAGCACCTAACATAACAACAATAACATAATTAATGTCACACCACTATAAACTAATTCTGTGATAAGTTTTAATATTTACATTTTTCTATGTATTCTGGAACAATTATAAAAACATTATTAACCTCATTAGTTCCCTACATCCCAATTTTTCTCCCTCTGGTGTGATGCAATGAGAGCCAGATAGCATCCTACATTTAGGATGGTTATACCAAACAAAGGAACCCTAAAAAGACAAACTTAGGAATTTACCTAGACCAACTGCCTAGCTGTCATTTTGTCCTCATGAGATAGTGAGATAATCTCTCCAATGTACACACATTTTTTATGGGAAGAGAAAGGAAATATCTTTGGTAGTCTACTCTTTTGGCGTGTACATGAATGTCTCTAGGGGAAAGATGAGACAGACTCCTCTGGGTTCATAATCCTCCAACTGTCTGCATGGTTTCAATTGCTATCCTCCTTAGGTCTCATCTGAGGCTCAGCTGGGAAAGAATCCATTCCCAAGCTCCATCAGTTTGCTAGCAGAATTTAATTCCTTATGGTTATAGAAATGAGGGCAGCAGTAGCTTGTTGACTGTTGGCTAGAGGTCAGCTTAATTCCTACAGACTGCCCGTAGCTCCTTGACTCATGGACCTTCATAGACAGTGCAGAACATGGCAGCTTCCTTCTTCAAAGACAGCAAGTGAAATAGACTACAGCTCCACTCTTATGCAACATAACCACATAATAACATACACATAATTATTTACATTGTTACCTTTGCTATATTCTACTGCTTAGAAAAAATGCGCAGGTCCTGCCTACACTCAAGGAAAGGGGATCACATAAGGATGTCAACACCAAGAAGCAAGGATCACTGCACTCCTGTCCACCACACACACAAATGTTTTTAATTAATTCATTAATTTTATCTTTACAGGCGTTGTCAGCAGCGAGGATACCTCCAAAACAATTTTGAGGGCCAACAATCTGAGTTAAAGTGATAAAAAAAAAAAAAAAATTTTTTTTTTTTGAGTGACAGCTTGAAAATACTATCCATTTTACATTCTTGCTCTTATAATACGAGAGATGGCCTCTAATGAGATTAAACTGAGACCTTCTGCTAGGCCCTGAGTACTAAAATGGATGCCCTAGGCACTACGTGTCTTTCATAATAAAATAACATCAAATCAAAATAGTAAGTGTTATGGAACTTACTGTATATTTAATTTTTTATGAAGATTTCAATGCTATTTTTTAAATACCAACCATCAAATTCCTTTGAAATTAATTATTTGGTATTCTTGCTTTGCAAATTTTTAAATATTTGGTACCTATTAGTTTATCTAATAATAGACTTACTAATTTCCAGAAGTAATAATTTGAGACATTTGAGAGGTCTATATTTTTATATAGGCATTTTGAGGACAAGATATTGTAAAATTCTGATTGTATGCCCAATATGACTCCATTTTTACCTAATAGATTGTCAATATGCAGGGAAACTACACATTTACTTACAGCTAAAGAGGTGGTGGAGTCCTGGTGGCACAGTGGTTAAGAGCATGGCTGCTAACCAAAAGGTCAGCAGTTCAAATCCACCAGCTACTCCTTGGAAACCCTATGGGGCAGCTCTACTCTGTCCTATAGGGTCACGGTGAATACTAATGGCTTTAGAGAGAAGTGGCAGTCTGCTTCAATAAAGATTAAGCCTTGGAAACCCTATGGGGCAGTTTAAACTGGAATATTGTGATGAAGAGCGTCTTTAAAGCTTAAGTAACAGGTTTAGAATAAAAATCTGAACTCCTTCTACATCTATACAATAATTATGGATTGCAACTCAACAAACTTTTACAAAGTGAATATTTATAACCAAAATCCATAAGATTGTATTATTTTGTTCAGGCAAATCAGACCTAAATTTTAAGTTTCAAAGCTAGAAAATAGTGTTTGTTTCTCACCATGTTTGTGGAGTAGAAGACCTCTCCATATACCCTCTATTTTATTAAATCTAAAAGATGAGTCAAATTAATATTGAATTAATATTACTCTTTTTAAAACAGTATTGAATGTAGTGTTCAAGTGAACTATTATAGCTTATTTGTATTTAAGAATGTCATGCATGGACAAAAATATGTAGAGTTTAAATATAATCCTAAACCCAATATGTTGTTTTTGTTCAGTGCTATAGAGTCTATTTCAATTTATAGCATCCCCATGTGGCAGAGTAAAACTGCCCACAGGGTTTCCAAGGCTGTAATCTTTACAGAAGCAGACCGTCAGGTGTTTCTTCTGTGGAGCTGCTAGATGGATTTGAACCACCAACCCTTCACATAGCAGCCGAGTGTTTAACCATTAACCTCCAGGGTTCCTTAAACCCAATATAGTTTTTTGTAAATTAAATCCATATTCTTTGTAGATGTAAAAAGTACATTATGCAGTTTTTTAAATAAAACTAAAACTTACATATATAGACACATAATTATGTATGAAACTTGGCCCATGTAGTCATTTAAATTTATAATAATTTTTTTAAGTTTGAATTCTTTATATTTGGAGAATTGAACTATTTTTTCCAATGCAATTTAAATATCTCTACGGCCTTTTAATTATGTGCTAGTATTTTCCAAATAGCTTTCTGGTGTAACTACTGAAATAATTAGCTCTTTTACAAATCAGATGCTCTATTTTAAAAATGAATTTTGAAGAAACCCTGAACTTTTTTGTCTTTATATTTTTGTAATATTTATGATTGTATATTAATACAAATCAGTGTCTTTTTTAATTAACTGATAGAACATGTGCACTCAAGTGAACTAGATCTAGTTTTAGCTCCTTGCAATCTTACAAAACAGCCTTCCAGGTGAAAGGATATTATATTAAGAATAATGACAATGATGCACAGTTATGTGTATGTAGATATATTACCATAAGAAGCAGATGCTTAAGCATTGGAAATTCTGAAACTGGAAGTATTTTTAAAGAATTATTTTAATTCAGCTGTTTATTATTTCTGCTATAAGCATGTGGCACATGGTCATTTTAAATGCAAATATTCTGTGTCAAGAGGAATACTCACATGGCTATTTTGAATGTTATCCAGAAACTAAAGTGGGTTACTAATAGTCAAATTGCTTTGGTAGCCTCAGCATAAATTTGCCTTGTCCATCCATATATCAATAAGTACTTGGCAATATAAACTCGAAAAGAGAGAAAGCTCATTTTCTTTCTCCCTAAAGGAGAGGTTATAGAAAAAATGGATCTGGATCTGACCATCTGTGAATAATGAACCCATTATATAACAAAACTTCTAATGGCACACATAGATTTTTAAAGATAGAGACATTAATCAGGAAATTATTCACAGAGTTTCCCAAACCAAAATCATAAAGGAAAAAGGGTACATAAACCAGTTCCTATTTTAATTTGGTTAGATATTCTAAAATACACCTGTCAGCCGGCAAAAGAGAGAAAACAAAGTTTTCTGGTTTAATTGTTTCTCCACAGCTGTTTTCCTGATTTATGTTCCATAAGAAATATTATGAAGTGAATTAAATACATCCTGTAGCTATAGGGTCACTATGAGTCAAAATCGACTTGATGACACACAATAACAGCAACCGCAGCTATTTATTACATAGCTGAAAAGAAAAAAAATTGTGAATGCTACTTATTTAAATATAATTAAAACAGGGTTTCTAAAACAAAACCATGCAAGCAATAAAAGTGGAGTGAAATACCACCCTATAACCCTATATATCTATACCCAGCAAAATTGTCCTTCTAACGGAAAAGAGAAAGACTTTCTCAGAGGACAAAAATAATAATAATAATTAAAGAAATAATCACAAGCAAACCCTGCCCTGCAAGAAATGTTAAAAGAAGTTCTTCAGAGGGAAGGAAAATAATATAGGTCAGAAACTTAGATCTACATAAAGAAAGAGAAAGCACCAGAGAAAGTATGATCGAAGGTATAATATTTTATTTTTTCTTATTCTTTGTTGCTCTAAATATAACTGTTTAAATTAATAATAATAACAGTGTGCTGGGTGATTAAAGCATGTGGACACATGAAATGAATGACAGCCATGTCATAAAAAGAGAGAAGGAAGTAATTAGAAATGCTCTATTAAAAGATACATGCACTACCCATGAAGCACTTTAGTGTTGTTTGAGAGTGGTTTCATACTAGTTAAAAATGTGTATTGCCAGAAAAAATAGAAAATCTGAATAGATCTTCAACAAGTAAAGAGATTAATTTAAGAATCAAAAACATCTCACAAAGAAAGACCAGGACTAGATGGTTTTCCTAGGTGAGCTCTACCAAATATTTAAAGAATTAATACCAATTCTTCAGAAACTCTTCCAAAAAACAGAAAAGGAAATAACACTTGTTATTCTGAGATACAGACACTTTGGAAAAGTCTGGCAGTTCTTTAAACAGATAACAGTGTAACCATATGATTCAGCAATTATATTCCTAGATATATATATACCCACACAAAAACTTGTAAATTACCTTTCACAATAGCACATTTCATAATAACTCAGAAGTGGAAACAACCCAAATGTCCATCAACTGATGAATGGATAAACAAAAAGTGGTATATTCTTCAATGGAATATTATTTGGCAACAACTAAAGGTACTGATACATGCTACAACATGGATGACTCTTGAAAACAAGCTAAGTGATAGAAGCCAGTCTCAAAGTACCACATATTGTATGATGTCATTTATTTGAAATGTCCAGTATAGGCAAAAAGAGGTAGAACATATATTAGCAGTTGCTTAAGGCTGCTGGTGTTCAGGGAATGGAGAACCTGAGGGAGTTGGGAGTAATGGTAAGGAGTGTCGGGATTCTTTCTGGGTTAATTAAAATATTTTAAAATTGATTTTGGCAATTAATACACAGCTCTATGTGTATACTGAAAGCTATTCAGTTTTACATTTCAAATAGGTGAGTTGCATGGTATGTAGATTATATTCCAATAAATGTTTTTTTTTAAAAAAAATAACAGGAATAAATATCAGAAAAAAATACCAAAAAAAAAAAAAAAAAGTGTATTGCCAATTCCAACCACTAAAAAATACCTTTAGAAAAAAAAATTGATATACTAGTGAACGAGATAAAATGGAATCATATAAAATGCTCAGCTAAGACCAGAGAGCACGCAAAAAAGGAAAGTTTAAAAAGAAAGAAAAATTCGATTAATAAAAATTAAAACATGGTAGATATAAATACAATTATATTCATCACCACTTTAAATGCAAGTGGTCTGTATACATGAACTAAAAGACAGAGATTATTGGATAGATAAAAATTATGACCCAACTATATAGTGTCTACAAGAAATTCACTTTAAATATAAATACTCAGTTAGGTTACAAGTAAAGGGATTAAAAAATATATATCATACAAATACTAATCACAAGAAAACTGAAGTTCTTATTAATTTAAGGCACAGCCAATATCTGAACGAAGAAAAGGCTCAGGGACCAAGTGGGACTTTACATGATGATATAGAAGTCAATTTTCCAAGAAAACATAACAATCCTTAATGTGCATGCACAGAACCACCACCCATCAAAATCTGTGAAGCAAAAACTGAGAGAACTGCAAGGAGAAATAGGCAAATCCATTATTACATTTAGAGACTTCAACACCTCTCTTTCAGTAATGCACAGATTCAGCAGGTAGAAAATAAATCTATTGGTGAACTGAAGAGCACAATCAATCAATATAATCTAATTCACATTTATAAAATACTCCATCCAACAACAGCACAATGCCCATTCTTAATGAGTTTTCATGGAACATTAACAGAAATAGAACACACTCTCGGTCACAAAACACACCTTGTCTTAGTTATCTAGTGGTGTTATGACAAAAATACCACAAGCACGTGGCTTTAAGAAACGAAATTTATTTTCTGAGTTGAGAGGCAAGAAGTCTGAATTCAGGGTGCTGGCTTTAGGGAAAGAATACTCTCTCTGTTTGCTCTGAAAGAAGGTCCCTGTCTCATTTGAGCTTCTGCTTCTGGGCGATCATTTTGCTTAGCATCTCTCTTTCCCCATCTCTACTTGCCACCTTGCTTGGTTAATATTTTTATACCTCAAAAGAGATTCACTCTAGATGCACCCTACATTAATCTTGTCTCATTAATGTAAAAAAGACAAACCATTCCCAAATAAGGTCATAACAGTAGGCATAGAGGCTGGGCTTTACACCGCATATCCTGAACACAATTCAATCCATAACCACAAAATTCATATATGCAAAACACATTCACCCCATTCCATCACCTCAAAAGTCTTAAATCAACTCCAAGTTCAAAATCTCATCTTCTGAATCATCTAAATCAAATATGGATGAGATGTTAGGCATATTCCTTTTTGGGGCAAAATTCCTCTTTATCTGTAAACCCAGGAAATCTACAATACAAATTATCTGTTTCTAAAGTACAGCGGTGGAACAGACACAAGGTAGATGTTTTCACCCCAAATGGGAGAAATTAGAGGGAAAGAAGAGATAAGGGAAATCAAGAAAGTCCAAAACCCAGCAGAACAATTGGCATTAGCTCTCAGGCTTGAAAATGACCCTCTTTCCTCTGAGACCATCTGGACAAGGGCCTCACACTCCAGACTCTGGGTGTTGGCTGTGCCCTCTGGATTCTTGGTGTAGGCCCCTTGGCTCTGGTCTTCAGCTCCCTTTTCTAGGCCCACTGGAATGACAACTCTGCTCCCTAGGCTTTAGGCAACCCCATTCTCTTAGCCCATCTGAGTGGTGACCCTATCTCTCTGGCCCTGGGAGGTCTTGTTCTTCTGCCTCTTGGTCATAGTAGCCTCACCCCCTCAGCTTTGGGTGGCAGCTCCATTCCCCTGGCACACCTTAGCAACTATGAAACTGAGTTGGCAAAGATCCAATTCTTTAAACCTAAGAGGCTGTGGCCCCACCCTTTGAGATCCAGGAGACCATAACCCCACATTTTGAAACCAAGAAGTCCCTGCTTCCTGTGCTCCTTCCAACAGTTCTGCTTATCTCTGAGCTGCTCCAGGGATGGTCTTTTCTTCTCCTGAAGGATAGCAGATGTAGCTCCTTTGGCCTGTTTCATACCTGTAGGATCCCAAGATGTAGTCTGTGTTCTTTCTTTTCGTTTTTTCTCTGTCCCTTTCAGTTTCAGTTGATGGGTTTTCTACTTTGGTAGTTGGTTAGATCCATTAGTCACAGGCTTAATCTTTTAACAAATTTTATGAAACCATGTCCTTAGTGAACATTCTAGGGCATGTATTGTTAGTTTGTACAGCAGAATTTTCCAAATCTTTAAGTTCTGTTTTCATTTTGCACAGTTCATTTTTAAATCTATCTCTTTCCTCTTGCATTTTTCTATAAGTGGCAAGAAGAAACCATGAAGTCCCTTTAAGATTTTGCTTAGAAATCTCCTCAGATAGATATTCAAGTCCATCACTTATAAATTCTACCTTCTACCAACTATTTGAGCATAATTCAGATAAGTTCTTTGCCACTGCATAGAATACATCACCCTTCTTCCATTGTCCAAACACGTTTCCATCATTTTCTTTTAAAGACTTACCAGAAGCACATTTAACATTCACATTTCTAGCAGCATTCTGTTGCTAGTGCTATATGTATTCTCTAAGATGATACTTTCCCTATAGCTCTCCTCACTTCCTTCTGAGCCCTCACCAGAATTGTGTTTGATGTCCGTAATTCTACCGAGATTCTCTTCAAGGCAATCTAGGCTTTACTATTAGGCATGTCAAAACTCTTCCAGCCTCTACCATTACTAATTTCCAAATCACTTCCATGATTTATATATCTGTTAGAGCAGCAGCCCATTGCAGTACCAAATTCTGTCTTAGTTATCCATTACTCCTATAACAAAAATACCACCAATGGGTGGCTATAAGAAACAGAAACTTATTTTTCACAGTTAGAGGGCTAGAAGTCTAAGTTCAGTGTACTGGCTTTAAGTGAGGAAAACCTGGTAGCATAGTGGTTAAGAGCTACCACTATTAACCAAAAGGTTGGCAGATTGAATCCACCAGACACTACTTGGAAACCACATGGAGCAGTTCTCCCCTGTCCTATAGGGTTGCTATGAGTCGGAATCAACTCGACGGCAATGGGTTTTGGTTTTGGGGCTCTAAGGGAAGGCTTTCTCTCTCTGCTGGCTCTGAAAGAAGGTCCTTGTCTCTTTTGGACTTCTACTTCTGCGAGATCTTCATGTGGGTTGGCATCTTCCCCCATCTCTACTTGCTAGGTTGCTTGTTTCATCTCTTTTATATCTCAAAAGAGATTGACTCAAGATATACTCTACCCTAATCCTGTCTTATTAACATAACAAAGACAACCCATTCCCAAATGGGGTTATAACCATAGGCATAGGGGCTAGGATTTGCAACTCATATTTTTTTGGGAAAAAGTTCAATATATAAATACCTTAAAAATTTTAAATAATTGAAATCAGAGAAAGTACATTATCAGACCACAATTCAATTAAATGACAAATGTTCTGAAAAAGAGTAAGACATCTAGAAAATCACTTAAATTGGTGAAGACTAAATAACATACTTCCAATAACACAAGTGAAGGAAGAAATCCCAGAAACTTAAAAAAAAATTTTATATTTAAATGAAAATGATTATACATCTTATCCAATATTTAGGGTACAGGAAAAGTAGCGCTTAAAGGGAAATATATAGCACTAAACACATATTAGCAAAGTAGAAAGATCTGAAAGCATTAATCTAAGATACCACATCAGGAAACTAGAACAATCAGAATAAAAGAAATAATAAAAATTTGAGAGAAAGCGAGTAAATTAAAAAAAAAAAAAAGAGAGAACATCAACAAAATCAAACATTAATTCTTTGAAAAGATACCTAAAATTGATAAACCTGAAGTCAGGATAACCAATACAAAAAAAAAAAAAGAAGACAACTGTCATGGATTGAATAGTGTCCCCCCAAAATATGTGTCAACTTGGCTAGGGCATGAATCCCAGTATTACTTTGTTGTTCTCCATTTTGTGATCTGTTGTAATTTTCCTATATGTTGTAAATCCTAATCTCTGCCTGTGATTAATGAGGCAAGATTATGTTATGTCAGAGAGGATTAGGGTGTGATGCAATACATTTACTCAGGTCACGTAACAGTACACTTCACTTAGTTTGGACTTAATATATATTGAATGGATGAAGCAATTAAGTCAATTAAGTAGAAATAACTTAGTGTCTACATTCTGAAGACCTGAGCTCAGGTTCTGCTCCTAATATTCACAACATTAAGATTCATGATTTTGGAGGTTCTATTGAAGAAAGACCTAGGACTTGCTTTCATAAAGATTACAGACAAGAAAACCCTATGGGCAGTTCTACACTATCATATGGGGTCCCTAGGAGTCTAAAATTGACTCGATGGCACCCAACCACAACAACATACAAATGTTGCTATTGGTAACAGAATTTTCAGTATTAAAAAGACTAACCTTATCCAAGCCAGTAATTTTTATTATAATGCCACAAATACAATCTCAAGCAAATGAATCAGCAGTTACAATCAATGGCTACAGATCAGATCAGAGAAGGCCAAAGTTCAAAACTGAGTGTCCAGTGTAATTTGCTGAATATGATTACAGTTTCGAGATCATTGATTTACTGCTCTAGAGATGGATATGTGGACATGTGAATATGAAGTGGAGAAACAGTTTATTTTACTCAATGAGAATTAAAACCAAGGGTAAGTAATCTTTGGTATAATTATTGGATAGACTCTGGGTTGGGGAAACAAGCAATCAAAAGGGACCTGGATAAATAATGTTGACATTCCTTAATTTCATTCTCACAGTCCCTGGAACTTAGTGTGCTATGACAACTGAACCTGAGCCAAAGGAATTACAAGACTAGATACAGTCTTAAAAAATTTAGATAAATAAATAAAACCAAACCTTTGCTATCGAGTCAATTCCAACTCATAGTGACACTATAGGACAGAGAAGAACCGCTACATAGGGTTACCAAAGTGGGGTTGATGGATTGGAACTGCCGGCCTTTTGGTTAGCAGTCAAATGCTTAACCACTACACTACCAGGGCCCCAGATACACTCTACAGCCACTTATCTAAACATGTAAACAATCCTTCAGGCCACTTTGAGGCCAAAAATGTTGTCTGTGGTGGAGAGACAGGGGTATGACTTTAGCCAATTGGCCAAACCAAATCCAAGGTTCAAAACGTTTACCAAGCAAACTAACAAAAGGCAAGTAATGATGGTCCACTAGTATTTGAGAAATCATACAGGAATCATCAGTTACCTAATCCCTAGCAGGTTAAGGTTCAGGAGAAAAAAATGGATGTCAGTCAGAAATAGGCTTTTATGAAGGAAAACATCAAATCCCAGGTTATAAACCATGAGCTCTCTCATAGGAGAGTTAGAGTAACAAACTCTTAAGACAGACTGTCACATAAAGACAATATCCAGATAATGGAGTACAGACCAGTGGATTTTATAAAACCAAGGTCAGGTTTGAGAAAAGATTTTAACAAGCCGGAATCTTAAGCTCAGAGAGATACAAAGAAATGAACCAGGGCTTTCATCACCATAATTATTATTATTAACTCTTTCCTCACTTATTTTGCAAATCTCCAAGACTGATGCTTTGACTCAAGTGCTTAACTTTGCTCAGGTCACAGTGAATTCCGTTGGCTGAAATGTAATTGGACTCTGCCATAATGTGCTATGGGGGTTCCTTGGTGGCATAAAGGGCTAAGTACTGAATAGCCAAAAGGTTAGCGGTATGAACATACACATGAGCACTGCCTCTCTGGTTATATTGTTGTTTTCAGGTGCTGTTAAATCCATTTCTACTCATAGCAGCCCCATGTGACAGAGTAGAACTGCCCCATAGGATTTCTTAGGATGTAATCTTTATGGGAGACAATCACCAGGTCTTTTTCACACAGTTGCTGGGTGGGTTCAAACCAACTTTTTGGTTGGCAGTCGAGCACTTAACCATTGCACAATAGGGCTCCTTCTGGATATATTGTCGTTGTCACGTGCCATCGAGTCAGTTCCAATTCATAGCAACACTATGCATAACAGAACAAACCACTGCCCAGTCCTGTACCATCCTTATAATTGTTGCTATCCTTGAGCCCGTTGTGCAGCCACTGTGTTAAACCATCTTATTGAGGGTCTTCCTCTTTGTCTTACCAACCATGATGTCGTTCTGCAGGGACTGATCCCTCCTGATAACATGTCCAAAATATAGGAGACGTAGTCTTGCCATCCTTGCTCCTGAGGAGTATTCTGGTTATGCTTTTTCCAAGATAGATTCGTTCCTTCTTTTGACAGTCCATGGTATATTCAATATCCTTCGCAAACACTGCAATTCAAAGGCGTCAATACTTCTCCAGTATTCCTTATTCACTGTCCAGCTTTTGCATGCATATGAGGCGATTGAAAACACCATGGCTTGGGTCAGGTGTACTTTAGTCCTCAAGGTGACATCTTTGTTTTTTTTAACACTTTTAAGAGGTCTTTTGCAGCAGATTTGCCCAATGAGATACATCTTTTGATTTCTTGACTGCTGCTTCCTTAGATGTTTGTGGATCCAAGTAAAATAAAATTCTTGACAACCTCAATCTTTTCTCCATTATCATGTTTATTGGTTCATTTGTGAATATTTTTGTTTTCTTTTTTTGAGGTGTACTCTATACTGAAGGCTGTGGTCTTTCATCTTCATCAGTAAGTGGTTCAGCTCCTCTTCACTTTCAGCAAGCAAGGTTGTGTCATCTGCATAAAAAAGGTTGTTAATGAGTCTTCCTCCAATCCTGATGCCCTTTTCTTTTTCATATAGTCTGGCTTCTCAGATTATTTGCTCAGCATACAGATTAAATAGGTATGGTGAAAGGAGACAACCCTGACACATCTTTCCTGACTTTAAACCATGCAGTATCTCCTTGTTCTATTCAAACATCTTTTTGAATATTCTCTGCTTTCAGCCAGGATCCATCTGACATCAGCAATGATATCCTTGGTTTCATGTCATCTAAATCAGGATTGAATTTCTGGCAGTTCCCTGTTGATATACCGCTGCAGCAGCTTTGGAATGATCTTCAGCAAAATTTTGCTTGCATGTGGTATTAATGATGTTGTTCAATAATTTCCACATTTGGTTGGATCACCTTTCTTGGGAATAGGCATAAATACAGATCTCATCCAGTCAGTTGGCCAAGTAGCTGTCTTCAAAATTTCTTGGCATAGACTAGTGAGCGCTTCTAGCTCTGGGTCTGTTCGTTGAAACATCTCTATTGGTATTCCATCATTTTCTGGAGCCTTGTTTTTTGCCAGTGCCTTCGGCGCAGCTTGGACTTCTTGCTTCAGTTCCATTGGTTCCGAATCATATGTTACCCCTTGAAATGGTTGGACATTGACTTATTCTTTTTAGTAGAGTGACTCTGTGTATTCCTTCCATTTTCTTTTGGTGCTTCCTGTGTTGTTTAATATTTTCCCTGTAGAATCCTTCAATATTGCAACTCGAAGACTGGATTTTTTCTTCAATTCTTTTCAACTTGAGAAATACTAAGCCTTCTCTTCTCTTTTAGTTTTCTATCTTCAGGTATTTGCACATGTCATCATAATGCTTTGTCTTCTTAAGCAACCCTTTGAAATCTTCTGTTCAGCTCTTTTACTTCATCATTTTTTCCTTTTGCTTTAGCTACTCGACGTTCAAGAGCAAGTTTTAGAGTCTCTTCTGATATCCAGTTAGGTCTTTTCTTTCTCTCGTGTATTTTAAATGACCTCTTTCTTTCTTCAAGTACCATGCTCCTGATGTCATTCCACAACTCATCTGGTCTTCGGTCATTACTTTTCAACACATCAAATCTATTCTTTGGATGGTCTCTAAATTCAGGTGGGATGCACTGAAAGGTCGTACTTTGGTTCTCCTGGAGTTGTTCTAGTTTTCTTCAGTTTCGACTTGAACTTGCATATGAGTATTTGATAACCCCATCTGCGGTCAGCCCCTGGCCTTGTTCTGACTGATGATATTGAGCTTTTCCATTGTCTTTTTCTACAGTAGCAGTAAATTTGATTCCTGTGTATTTTGTCTGGTGAGGTCCACGCATATAGTCACCATTTATGTTGATGAAAAAAGGTATTTGCAATGAAGTAGTTGGTCTTGCTAAATTCAATCATTAGGTCTCCCGCATCATTTCTATTACCAAGGCGATATTTTCCAACTACTGATACTTCTTTGTTTCCAACTTTCACATTCCAATCACCAGTAATTATCAGTGCATCCTGATTACATGTTTGATCAATTTCAGATCACAGAAGTTGGTAAAAATCTTCAATTTCATCATCTTTGGCCTTAGTGGTTGATCCATGAATTTGAATAATAGTCGTATTAACTGGGCTTCCTTGTAGGTGTGTGGATATTATCCTATCACTGGCAGTGTTGTACCTCAGGTTAGATCTTGAAATGTTCTTTTTGACAACGAATACTATGCCATTCATCTTCAAGTTGTCATTCCTGGCATAGTAGGCCATATGATTGTCTGAATCAAAATGATCAATACCAGTCCATTTCAGCTCACTAATGCCGAGGATATTGATCTTTATGCTTTCTATTTCAATTTTGCCACTTTCCAATTTTCCGAGATTCATACTTTGTACATTCCATGTTTTGATTATTAATGGATTTTTGCAGATGTTTCCTCTCATTCGAGTTGTGCCACATCAGCAAATGAAGGTCCTGAAAGCTTGAGTCTATCCACGTCATTAAGGTTGACTCTACTTTGAGGAGGCAGCTCTTCCCCAGTTGTCTTTTGAGTGCCTTCCAACATGAGGGGCTCATCTTCTAGTACTATATCAGACAAATGATCCACTACTATTCATAAGGTTTTCACTGGCTAATTCTTTTCAAAAGTACAGTGCCAGGTCCTTCTTCTTAGTCTATCTTAGTCTGGAAGCTCAGCTGAAACCTGTCTACCATGGATGACCTTGCTGGTATTTAAATACCAATGGCATAGCTTCCAACATCAAGGCAACACACAAGCCCCCACAGTATGACAAACTGACCAATGCATTGGGACCAGGTACATTAGCCATGAGTTTTTACATGCTTTGAGCACTGGCTGAACAATTGAATTACATTTGAATGGCTTGAACCTTAGAACTTACTGTTTTAAATGAATGGAAATTAAATAGGCAGTTGCACTTTATTTTTTAGGTACCTAGATAATATGAACTCTTTTTTCCAAATAATTGTCTGATACTTTTAAGAAATTAAAAAAATACGTATATACCCACCTTTTCTATTTCTTCCTCTTTGATTTATGAAGTTATTCTACCAAATCAAGTCAAAACAATTACATTTATTTAAGTGAACTTTTTTAATGCTGCCAGTATAATCTGCACTATCATATACCTGTGATAATTAATATTAATATTCTTTGTAAAGGACAGAACAATTGTCAATACATTATAATGTTTAAATTTTTTCTAATGAAAATAATAAACTATAAAGGATAAAACAATGTCACAGCCTAGTTTTTGTCAAAAGGCCCATGTATACCTCCTTGCTAATTAGAAAATCAGCACAATAAAACCGATTATCTTACATATTTGAAATTATACAAAAGTCTTCTTATATTTAAAACAAAGGGCACAAAATATACCACTATTATCTAATTCCACAGAACGTGATACAAATATGTGTGATGTCCATTTCCCATTTTAATTTTAGCAGATACCCACATCATGTTGTTCACTACTGCCAGGAAGAAAGATCTTAAAAGGAGTTGTGGATGGCAGAGATCTCGCCCACACAGCATTACCTTATTTTCATATAATCTGACTGCCATTCTCAAAAATGCTTTTGGCCATACGGCTATCTTACCATTTCCACTGTTTATTCTTTTGTGATGATCATATTTTTTTATAGTTACCGGTATTTTTAGATATATTGCTTCATTAACTGAAAACTTTACCTGAAATGACACAATGGAAATTCCACATTTTACAGAAATAAAGATTGTTAATATTTACAGTTTAGGAAAGGTTTTTATCTTTATTGTTTATAGCATTACAGAATTTTAGAACTGAGAGGAACTTTAGAGATCTTCATGTATGAGCCTGTTAACTCACAGATAATGGAAGTGAGTCTCTAGGAAAATGATTCTGAAATTCACACAGCTGGTTGATGAGAAACTATCCAACTCTTGGTTCATTGGTCTTCCTAAAATAGTGTGCTGCTTCACATTCTAACAACTTCATTAGACCTTCAAACAAAGGATTTTTATCCTAATATGAACAAACGAACAAACAAACCCTTTGCCATCCAGTCGATTCTGACTCATAGCAACCCTATAGGACAAAGTAGACTGCCCCATAAAGTTTCCAAGGAGCACCTGGTGGATTCATACTGCCAACCATTTGATTAGCAGCTGTAGTTCTTAATCACTATGCCACCAGGGTTTCCATCCTAATATTAGTGTGTCTGAAATCTCAGAGGGATCAAGCCTAAAATTTTTGGATTTCATTATGACATCTGAACATTGTTCATTGGGACTTTTCAACCTTGTTTTTTTAATTATTATTTTCATGATAATCTTAAAAATATATTATAAACATGTTCTGTATTACTTCGATGCCTTATAACCTGGTTGTCTTAGTTTCTTAGTGTTGCTATGGCAGAAATATCACAAGTGGCTGTCTTTAAAGGACAGAAATCTGTTGTCTTACTGTTTAGGGGGCTAGAAGTCTGAATTCAGCATGTCGGCACTAGAGGAAAGCTCTTTCTGTGTGTTCATGGGAAAAATTCAGATTCTCTTCATTGGTTCCTTGGTGATCCCCACTTGGCATCAAATTTTCCCCGCTTCTGCTTCTTTGCTTCTGTGCCTAATCTACTTTGTATCTCAAAAGTTACTACATTGAAGGCATGCCCTATACTGATATGGCCTCATTAATATAACAAAGAAAACCATATTCCCAAATGGGATTAAATTCACCTGTACAGGGGTTAGGATCCCAACACACATTTTTGGGGGACACAGTTTAATCCATAACACCAGTATAGTCAAATGAATTCAGTGCCTTCATTTGTACTTGTGTTTAGTATCATTCACATGTCATTTATTACTAATATAATGTCTTTAATTTGCAAGAAATAATAAATAGACTAGGAATTTTCACCCTATGCATCTGTCAGTTTGTCATACTGTGGGGGCTTGTGTGTTGCTGTGATGCTGGAAGGTATCCCACATGCATTCATATACCAGCAGGGTCACCCATGGCAGACAGGTTTCAGCTGAGCTTCCAGACTAAGACAGACTAGTAAGAAGGATCTTGTGGTCTACTTTTGAAAAGAATTAGCCAGTGAAAACCTTATGAATAGCAGCAGAACATTGTCTGATATAGTGCCAGAAGTTGAGCCCTTCAGGTTGGAAGACACCCAAAAGACAACTGAGTAAAAACTGTCTTCTCAAAGTAGAATCAACCTTAATGATATGGGTGGAGTCAAGCTTTTGGGACTTTCATTTGCTGACGTGGCATGACTCAAAATGAGAAGAAACAGCTGCAAACATCCATTAAGAATTAGAACGTGTAATGTACACAGTGGCTGCAGCAATGGGCTCAAGTATAAAGATCGTGAGGATGGCTCAGGACCAGGCAGTGTTTCATTCTGTTGTACATAGGGTGACTAAGAGTCGGAAGCCACTGGATAGCACCGAATGATAACAAGAAATTTCTGAATATTTAACTCACTTGAGTTGAAAGCTGATTAATGTAATATTTCCTTTAGTTATTTGAACAGATAAAATGTGTGTGAGAGTTGAGACATTACATTGGAAATCATGGTGCAGTAGCTCTAAATTCACAAGAACCTGTTCCTTGAAAATAAAATCCATGTCTTTTTTTCCTCACAACTGTAACACCATGATATGCCACAATAAACGAACCAATGTGTATACTCTGCAGGTCTCTGCTGATTTAATGAACATGAATAGCCATTTAAATGTATAAGTAATATCATTTTGTCACATTAAAACTAATTTTCACTTTAGTTTGTATTTAACTTCTAAATTTGCCTTCGTTTTCATAGTTGTATAAGAGCTAAACATAATAAGCTTAATTGTAGCATTATGTTTGTTAATATTTAACATTTTAATAAAAATAATTAAAACCAATCCTGGAAATCTGTAAAAAAAAAAAAAATTTAAAGAGGCTTCAACATTGTTCCAGATTGAGAAACATTATCCTATTTAATAAAGATATAAAAGAGTCTTACTCTGAAAAGTTAAGTTCTGCAACTAATGGCCAATTTTGAGAATGGAAACGTTAACTGTGATCCTTTTACTTTAAGCAAATGATTCTTTCTACTAGATCTTTTAGCTAGACTTTAGGCTTTAGTGTCTTTCTTTCCCCCTCGTTATGCACTCGCGATTATTAAGATTGCGTGTCAACTTGGGTGGACCATGATTCTCAGTGTTTATATGTGATCACTCTCATGATGGCATCTGCTGTGAGTAGCCAATCAGTTGAAAGGATGTTTCCTTGGGAGTGTGGCCTGCATCCGAATATAAGCAGGTGTTCTGGCTTTTTGCTTGCTCTGAATCTTGCTGCTGCCTCCTGTTTGTCTAACCTCCAGTTCTTCGGACTTGAGCTAAATGCTTATCTGTCGATCTTGATATTCATTTAACTTCACAGCCTGTGAGCAGGAGCCTTGCCCTCCGACGTGCCAATCTTGGATTCACCAGCCCCTGCAGCTATGTGAATCAGGAAAAGCTTTTCAGCCTTGCCTGCGAATCTTGGGATTCATTGATCTTCACAGCCTGTGAGAAACAGCCCTACTCTCTGACCTGCTGATCTAGGGTTCATCAGCTCTTGCAGCTACGTGCATTAGGAGAAGCTTCTGTTCTGATCCTCAGACTTGGGATGTTCCAGCCTCTCCAATCATGTGAGCTGTTTCCTTGATATAAATCTCTCTCTTTATATAAGTTTTACTGGTTTTGCTTCTCTAGAGAAGGTCAGAGACTAGGGCTCTTTCTCACAGTCTGTGAAGATTGATGAATCCCAAGATTGGAAGACAAGACCACAAGGATTCTCCTGATTCAAGTAGCTGCAGGGGCTGGCAAACCCAAGATCAGTAGGTTGGAAAGCAGGGCTCCTGTTTTGAAGATCAATGAACCTCAAGATTGATAGAGGTTGCCTGCTAGTTCAAGTCCTAAGAACTAGAGGTCAGAAGAACAGATGGCAGCCACAGGATTAGAGCCAATTATAACAACTACTGTTGTTTTTTAGTTGGAATAGAAAATTCAAAATCTTTTATGATACAAAAAAAAGAAAAAAAATCTAAAATAAAATTATATGATAAAAATATATTGACAGTAGAATGAGTTATTTAGAAAAAAAAAATATATAATAAAATTTCTTGAGAGCCCCTCTGCACTCCACTAAATAAATAGAGGGCTTACTAGGGTTAAAAAGTGACTTTTAATATAAACATATAGAATAATTTAGGATCAATATTAATTAGAAAATGTAAAAGCACTTATGAAATTATCCTAACAATTAGTGATAAAATATAAATCCCAAATTTCTCTGGATTTATTAGCAAGTGGGAGAAGGATCCAAATTTATCTAAAACAATAATATACACAGATCACGACCACAGTTTTTATAGGTCAAAAGTACCATCACTCCAAAGGACCCTCAAGATTACTTCTAGTCAACTCACCCACTATATATAGTCACTATCCTGACTTCTAAGAACATAGGTTAGACGTCTTATTTTGGATTTTACAAAAAATGGAATCATATATATTCTTGTTGTAAGGTGCTGTCCAGTTGGTTCCAACTCATAATGATCCTATGTACAATGGAAGGAAACACTATCCTGTCCATTGCCATTCTCACAATCATTGCTGTGTTTTACCCCCACTGTTGCAGTCACTGTGTCAATCCATCTTGTTGGGGGTCTTCTTGTTTTTTGCTGACCCTCTACTCTATCAGGCATGATGTCCTTCTAGAGAAACTGGTGCTGCCTGATAACATGCCCAAAGTACATGAGACAAAGTCTCACCGTCCTTGCTTCTAAGGAGCATCCTGGCTGTACTTTTTCCAAGACATATTTGCTTGTTCTTCTGGCAGTCTATGAAATAGACAACATTCTTCACCACCACCATAATTCAAAGGCATCAATCCTTCTTTGGTCTTACTCACTTATTGTCCAGCTTTCACATGCATATGAGGCAACTGAAAATACCATATGAATATATGTTTTTCTAGCCTCTGTCAGGAAAAATTATGAAAGACATAGAAATGGGCAAAAAAGAAAAGTATATGAAATGTCTAGGGCAAACTCTTCCATATTTCTTCAGGTTTTCCTTCTCCTTCTCCACTGCTTTGTACGAAATTGGTTCTGTATCTATTTGTAAATTAACTTAAGCACTTCTGATAGACCAATAATGTGTGGTGTGTCTACATCTCCCTTGAGCTAATTGTAACATTTTACTAGTTCTCTCATTAATTAGTGAGTTACGTAAAATCTTTGTCATATGTTTTTGTAAATGTGTATGTGAATCATGACCTTAATTTTTAAAAAAGATTACTGTTTAACTATTTGGGAGGCTTTTCAGAGAGGTGCCCAATTGATTCAACTGAGCCATGTAAATACATGTATGGAATAACCTCAAACATTTGTTTTTTTGTCTTCCAGAGCTGAATCCCAAACAGCATGAGAACTTTGCAGACTAATGGTTTTTCTAGTTACTTTTTTTTTCATTCTCTACTAATTTAATATTTTGTTCTTATTTATCCTTTGCTTATAGACTGTAAATTATTCCTAAGTAGTGGTGATCGTTAAGGTTCTGTGTCAACTTGACTGGGCCATGATTCTCAGTGGTTTGGCAGTTATGATGTAGTTGGGCAGTCATTTAATGATGTGATCACCTCCATAATGAGATTTGATATAACCTGGTCACTTCCATGATGGGATCTGCTGTGAGTAGCCAATCAGTTGAAAGGGAGTTTCCTTGGCAGTGTGGCCTGCACCCAACATAGGTGGACTTTCTCACAAGGCTTGTGCGTTGTGGGCTGCTACTCCCACTGGCTTCTGCAGATGGCTTACTGTTTATTTGACCTCTAGTTCTTGGGACTTGAGCTAGAAGCTTACCTGTTGATTTTGGTATTCGTCATTCTTTTCAGCCTGTGAGGCAGAGGCCTGCTCTCTGACTTGCCTATCTTTGGTTTGCCAGCTCCAGTGGCTACATGAATCAGAAGAAGCCTCTAGCCTGACCCACAGACTTGGAACATTCCAGCCTCTGCAACCATGTGAGCCATTTCCTTAATATAAATTTATCTGTATATCGCTATGAGTCGGAATCGACTCGACGGCACTGGGTTTTTTTGGGATATGTTTATACACTTCACTGATTTTGCTCCTCTTTTAGAGGACCCAGCCAAAAACAGTGGTAATAGCAATGGATTGAGATTTGATTTTATAGTTTGACCATTTGAAAAAAAAAAAAAAATTTGAAGATCTCTGTAAATAGATTGATGGATAACAGGAATTTATTCTCCATTTGAAGAGAGATGACAGAGAATCTTGTTTGTTGTTTTTTTAAATTATTATGATTATTATAGGCTGTCTGTTTTGTTGCCATGTTAGCTCAAATCAATTAAAACTTTTGTGTCCACCAGAAAGAACAGCTTTTTGATGAATGGATCTATGAATTTTTAGTTTCTTTCTTTTTTTCTTTTTTTTATTGTGCTTTAGTTGAAGGTTTACAGAACAAACTAGTTTCTCATTAAACAGTTAGTACACATATTGTTTTATGACATTGGTTAACAATACCACAACCTGTCAACACTCTCCCTTCTCAACCTTGGGTTTCCTATTACCAGCTTTCCTGTTCCCCCCTGAATTCTAGTCTTTGCTCCTGAGCTGGTGTGCCCCTTTAGTCTTGTTTTGTTTTATGGGCCTGTCCAATCTTTGCCTGAAGGATGAACCTCAGGAATGACTTCATTACTAAGCTGAAAGGATATCTGGGACCATACTCTCAGGGTTTCTCCAGTCTCTGTCAGGCCAACAAGTCTGGTCTTTCTTTTTGATTTAAAAATTTGTTCTACATTTTTCTCCAGCCCTGTCTGGAACCCTCTATTGTGATCCTTGTCAGAGAAGTCATTGGTGGTAGCCAGGCACCATCTAGTTGTACTGGACTCAGTCTGGTGGAGGCCATGATAGTTGAGGTCCATTAGTCCTTTTGGACTAATCTTTCCTTTGTATCTTCAGCTTTCTTCATTCCTCCTTCTAGAAGCCATTCACAGGGTTTTCAGACCCTGAACGCTACTCACCAAAGTAGAATGTAGAACATTTTGTGTACAAACTATGTTATGCCAATGGAGCTAGATGTTCTCCCAAGACCATGATCCCCACAGCCCTCAGCCCAGCAATTCAGTCCCTCAGAGAGTTTGCATGTGTCTATGGAGCTTCCATGACCTTGCCTGTTTACTGTCTTACCCTTTGTCAAAAGTACCACTTATCTACTGTCTATTTAGTGTTTTTCCATCCCCATCCCTGCCCTCCCTGGTAATCATCAAAGATTGTTTCTATTTGTGTGTAAACATTTTCACGACTTTTTATGGTAGTGGTCTCATACAATGTTTGTTCTTTTGTGCTTGACTTATTTCACTCAGCATAATGCCCTCCAGATTCATCCATGATATGAGACACTTCACAGATTCATAACTGTTCTTTATTGTTGCATAATACTCCATTGTTTTCTTTGTTCCTCATAATTTCCTGTGCCGAATTACTTTTCTTTGTGGATTTTTTTTTTCATTTCTTTAGTTTTTGTTTATATTGAGACTTTATGTTTTTCTTCTTTATTTTCATGAGTATGTTTGTTAACTTTCATTGTGGTTACCTTGAAATTTACCCTTATCTTCCTAGATCTGAACCAGTTTATTATTACTTGGTATTGCCTTGCTGTCCTTTCCATTAGAAAGTTCTATACATATACTGTTTATTCCCTTTTTTATTGTTCTGATGTTATTGTCATTTACAGTTTAACCTCTCTAGTTCCCTGTTGTAATTCTTTTGGATTTGGATAGTCCTTGAGAGTTTATTTCCTAGGTTGATATCTCGCTCTCATAATCTTACACACTAGATTCAAGCTCAAACTGAAGGACTCCTTTTAATAATTCTTATAAATTTGGTTTGGTTTTTACATATTCCCTTAATTTCTGTTTATCTGGAAATGTCCTAATTTCACCATCATATTTGAGCGGGAGTTTTGTAGGATATATTATTCTTGATTCTTTGTTGGCAATTGTTTTCTTTCAAGGTTTTATGTATGTCATCCCATTACCTTCTTGCCTGCATGTTTTCTACCAAATAATCAGAGCTTAGTCTTATTGTTTCTCCCCTGTATGTGATTTTTTGTTTTTCTCAAGCAGCTCTCAGGATTTTTTCTGTTTTTGGTTTTAGTGAGTGTGATTATGACATATTTTGGTGATTTTCTTTTGGGGTCTATCCTATATGGGGTTCACTGAACTTCTCGGGTGGTCAGCTTTTCATTTTCATGATATTAGGGAAGCTTTCTGTCAGCAATTCTTCAATGATCCTCTCTGTGTTTTCCTTTTACTCCCCCTGTTCTGGAAGTCCAATCACTTGCAAATATTTGCTTTTGATTGTATCCCACATAAACTCTTAGGTTTCTTCATTTTTAGCCATCCCTGTTTTCTGATTTTTCCTCAGAGTTGTATCCAAATGTTTGTCTTCGATTTTGCTGATTCTGTCTTCCATCATTTCAAACCTGCTTCTCAGCCCTTATGACACTATTTATGAAATTTTGTAGTTTATCTTTTGGATTTCTAATTGTTGTTTTTGTATGATTTCTAGTTGTGAATTCATTTTGGCATTATTTTCCTGAATTCTTCCATTTTTCAAATCTGTGTTTTCCATGAATTTGCTTATTTTTTCCGCTTTTTGTCTGCTTTTTGCTTTAACTCTTGGATTTCTTTGAATATTAGAGATTTGGATTCCCTATTCCAGTGCCTTTTCTTCTACTGGAAAGTCGTCTGATATTTTATTTTGGAAACCTGCCAGAACCATCCTGTCCTGTTTTTTACATATTTTGATATTGTCTGCTGTCTTCAGGACTTTCAGTAGTTATTTTCTTTGTTTACTGATTGTAGATCTGTTTGTTTAGTTCTGCTTTTTTTGTTTTATTTTGTTATTTGTGAGCAGGTGGGCTCTATATTCTATGTTGTTTACTTGTCTGTGGTCATAATATTTTCCACCTGTTTGTCCAATGGTCAGGACCAGTTGCTCAGTTAAGGTGCAGCAGGGCAGGAGCAGTTGAAGTGGAGGGGCTGGGGTGAGTTGTTTGTGGCATATACTAGGGCTGACAGGGCAGGCCAAGAATCAGTGCTTAGCAGGTTCTGGTAGGCCATGACTGTGCTGCTCGGGGTGTGATGTTCAGTGCATAGTGAGGTTAGGTAGGAAGGAGGGGTGAGGTTTTAAGGTGTGGAGCTAATATAGATATGGGAAAAAGGAGAGAGAAACAGGAGCCAAAAACAAATAAACAGAAAACAAACAAACAAAAAAAGAGTGCTAAGGCAGCTTGCCATTGGAATGAAGAGATGAGATACCAAGAAATGAAGAAAAACAAGAAGAAAAGGAAAATGGGGGAAAAAAGATAATGAGATAAAAATATGGAAGAAAAAAAAAAAGGAAAGAAAAGCTCCCAGGGGTTAAACCAGGGCAGCTGCAAAGAATGGGGAAGTGGCTCTCAGACTATGTAGTACAAGCTGGCTACAGGGGCTATAGATGTCACACAGTACCAGGTATTCAGGAGACAGGGAAAGAAGGTAAGTATAGACAGATGAGAACTGAGAAATGAAGAAAGAGAGAAAGGAAAAAAGAGAAAAAAAAAAAAAGAAAGAAAGAAAAAAGAAATGCCCCTAGGGGTCCTAACTACAGGGCTGCACAGATTGGGGGAGTGTTTCCAAAGCTGTGCAGTGCAGTCCTGCTAGAAGGGGCTTCCTAGCCATGAAAAGAAAAAGGAAACAAACAAACAAAAACAAAACAGAACAAAGCAAAAGAAAACAAAGCAAAAAAAAAAAAAAAAAAGCTGAGGGGACCCCACCAGCATGTTGTCATGGGCCAGGAAAGTGGTTCCCCAGTAGAGTGGCATATAATAGCCTTTCAAGAGGAAGCAAAGATGACACATGGAGCCAGGTGTTCCAGAGAAAGGAGGGGGAGGTGGTGGGAGGCACAGAAGAAACCAAAAGAAATAGAAAAAGCAACTCCAGCAACAGACAAATGGCACTCATGGAGTTGGCCAGTGTAGGCTGGGTGAACTCAAGTGGCTGGGGGGAAAAGCAATTGTCTCTGGGTCAAGAGACTGTGGCCAGTGGGAAGCAGGGGAGGCTGGGGGGTGGTAAGAAGGGTGGGCGTTAGGACAGTGTATATTGCTGGTAACCTTGTGCTCTGTCTGCTGCTGGGAACTTTGTGAAACTGCTTTCCTGTACTCCCAGTCTGCTAATCTCTGATGTGGGTGGGGTGAATCCAAGCTTCATGGACACTGCACTTCCTGGCTGGCTGAGCCACCACTGCCAGACAGGAAGCACGGAGATAGAGCAGTTGGGAGAGGATGGGGGAACCAAAATGTGTATCGCTAGTTAGCTGGTGCTCTGTCTTTTGCTAGGAGCTCTGTGAGGCTGCGTTCTAGTGTTCCCTGTTGACCGATATCTGAAAGGGGTCCAAAATGGTGATCTGTGCTGCATTAGCTGATAGGGGACCTTGGCACAGATTTCTCCTCACTCTCTGTTCTCTGTCAGTTTCTTATTCCATTTGGTGCTTGGCTAAGTTCTTTATCTCTTCATTTTACACTTCAGGTTCTACGACTGATGTTTGTCCCTGTTTTATTTAGTTTTTCTGGTCTTTGCTGTGGAGGGACCACGTGGTGCTTCTGTCTACAGCACCGTGTTGGCCAGAAGTCCCCGAATTTTGAGTTTCTGTACTTACTTTTGATCTGTGATTAAAATTATAAAAATTGAGGCTATAAGATCTTTATGTATCTGGGTATCTATGTTCTGCAACTCAGAAAGCTCTCTACTTTTAATGGTGTGAGTTTGTAATGTTTTCACATTGGGAATATGTATTAAAAAATTAAAATATGTTGTCCTTGTTGTTTGGTGCCCTCAAGTCAGTTCCGATCATAATGATCCCATGTAGAGAAAAAAAAAAAAAAAAGCACTGCCTGGTCCTGCTTCTTCCTCAAAATCATGGCTATTTTTAAGGCCCTGGTTGTAGCCACTGTGTCAGTCCATTGTGTTGATGGTCTTCCTCTTTTTCTCTGACCACCTCCTTTAGGAAGCATGAGGTCTTTTCCCAGAGATTAGTCCTTCCTGATAACATATCTAAAGCAAGTGAGACGAAGTATCACCATCCACACTTCTAAGGAGCATGCTGGCTGTATTCTTTCAAGATAGATTTATTCATTCTTCTGGCAGTCCATGGTATATTCAACATTTTTCACCAATGCAATAATTGAAATTCTTGTTACGAATTCATTATTCATAGCCCAGTTTCACATACTTATGAAGAGATTGAAAATATCACGGTATAGGTCAGGTGCACCTTAGTCCTCAAGGTGACAGGTTTGCTTTTTAACCCTAAAAGAGGATTTTTGCATCAGATTTTCCCAGTGCATTACGTCCTTTGATTTCTTGACTCTTGATTGTGGATATAAGTAAAATGAAATCTTCACAGCTTCAATATTTTTCCATGTATCATGATTTTGCTCATTGGCCTAGTTATGAGAATTTTTGTTTACGCTGAAATGTGATCCATACTGAAGGCTGTGGTCTTTGACCTTCATCAGTATGTGTTTCAAATCCTCTTCCATCTTCCTTATTCATTGTCCAGCTTTCACATGCATATGAGGTGACTGAAAACACCATGGGTTGGGTCAGGCACACCTTATTTGTTCAAGTGACTTTTTTTTTTTTTAATACACTTTGGAGAGATCTTTTGCAGCAGGTTTGCCCAACACAATGTGTTGTTTGATTTCTTGACTACTGCTTCCACGGGCATTGATTGTATATCCAAGTAAAATGAAATCCTTCACAGCAACTTTAATCTTTTCTCTGTTTATCATGATGTTCCTTATTGGTCCAGTTGTGAGGATTTTGGTTTAATGTTGAGGTGTAACCCATATGGAAGGCTGTGATTTTTGATCTTCATCAGTAAGTGCTTTAAGTCCTCTTCACTTTCAGCAAGCCAGTTTGTGTCATCTGCAATCCTGATGCACAGCTTCTTGGATTATTTGCTCAGCATACAGATTGAATAAGTATGGTGAAAGGATACAACCCTGATGCACATCTTTCCTGACTTTAAAACCTGCAGTATCCTCTTGTTCTGTTCAAACAACTGCCTCTTGGTTTAAGTGCAGGTTCCTCATGAGCACAATTAAATGTTCTGAAATTCACATTCTTCGCAATGCTATCCATAATTTTTTATGATCCACACAGTCGAATGCCTATGCACAGTCAATAAAACACAGGTTAACATTCTTTCTGCTAGTCTATCCTCTCAGCCATGATCCATCTGACATCAGCAATGATATCCCTTTTTCCAAGTCTTTTTCTGAATCTAGCTTGAATTTCTAGCAGCTCCCTGTCAATGTATTGCTGAAACCACTTCTGAATGATCTTCAGTAAAATTTTACTTGTGCATGATATTAATATTGTTCAATAATTTCCAAATTCTATTTGATCACCTTTGTTTGGAATGTGTACAAATATGGATCTCTTCCAGTCAGTTGGCCAGGTAGCTATCTTCCAAATTTTTTGGCATAGAAGAGTGAGCACTTCTGATGCTGCATCTGTTTGTTGAAACATCTCAATTCGTATTCCGTCAATTCCTGGAGGCCTTGTTTTTTGCCAATGCCCATAAATAAAACCAAACTGTTGCCATCAGTCAATTCCAACTCATAGTGACCCTATTGAAACTTGAGGTTTGCAATTTTTCTCCAGTTCTTTCAGTTTGAAAAATGTTCTTGTCTTTTGGTTTTTGAACTGCAGGTCTTTGCACATTTTGTTATAATACTTCACTCTGTCTTCTCAAGCTGCCATTTGAAATATTCTGTTGACCTCTTTTACGTCATCATTTCTTCCATTCTGTTTAACTCCTCTGTGTTCAAGAGCAGGTTTCAGAATCTCTTCTGACATCCATTTTTTTTTTCTTTGATTTCTTTTTAATTACTTTTTACTTGCTTCATGTATGATGTACTTCATATCTTCCCATAACTCGTCAGGTTTTCAGTCATTAGTGTTCAATGAATCAAGTCTATTCTTGAGATGTTCTCTAAATTCAGTCAGGATATACTCAAAGGTCTTATTTTAATTTTCTTTTGCTTCAACTTCAACTCTTACATGAGCAATCAACAATTTCTTTCACAGTCAGACCCTGGCCTTGTTCTGACTGATGATACTGAACTTCTCAATCATCTCTTTCCACAGATGTAGTCAATTTCATTCTTGAGTATTTCATCAGGTGAGGTTCACATGTATAGTCAGTGAATAAACCATTGTACTTGCAAAATTTTATCATGTGATCTCCGGTGTCATTTCTATCAACAAGGCCATATTTTCCAACTACTGATCCTTCTTCTTTGTTTCTAACTTTCATATTCCAATTACTATTAATTATCAAAGCATTTTGATTTTGTGTTTGATCAATTTCAGACTACAGAAGTTGGTAAAAATCTTCAGTTTCTTCATCTTTGATCTTAGTGGTTGGTGCATAAATTTAAATAATAGTCGTATTAACTGATCTTTCTAGTAGGCCTATGGGTATTATCCTGTCACTGACATCATTGTACTGCAGGATAGATCTTAAACATTCTTTTTGACAATGTTCTTAGTGAGCTGAAATGGGCTGACATTGGCCATTTTGAATCGGACAATCCCACTATGTCTACCATGCCAGGCATGACAAATTGAAGAGGAACAGAGTCACATTCATCATCAAATTAAAAATTAATATCTCTTAAATTTGAGGAGTTTTGTTTTTACTAGTGTATAGGGACAAATAAGTGCTTATATAAATCAAATATATAAGCCCAAAATTGTTAGAAAATAAGAAAATTGAATTTTTACTATGTTAGAGACTTAAGAAATTCTTATGTAAACACGTTCAGAAACATTTTAAGAATTAAAATTCATAAACTTTAGGCAAACTATTGGCACAGATGACTAGTTTAATAATTTTGGTTTAATGAAAAATATGTATTATCCGATTTTTATCGGGTATTATATAACATACATTTTGTACTACTTGGGGTTAGTTTTTCTTATACTTACATTAGTTTACTGATCAATTAATCTAACTTTGCTACTACAAAGCACATGAGACTGTGTGGGCAGCTCCTGTCTGGAGGTGAGATGAGATGGCAGAGGGGGACAGGAGCTGGCTGAGTGGTCATGGGGAATACATGGGGGAGAGGAGGAGTGTGCTGTCTCATTAGGGGGAGAGCAACTAGGAGTACATAGCAAGGTGTGTATAAGCTTTTGTATGAGAGACTGACTTGATTTGTAAACTTTCACTTAAAGCACAAGTAACTTTGCTACTACATGTATTTTAAAGAGGATAGAAAATAATGAACTGTGTCAATTAAATTGAATCATTATTGTAACAAGCTTTTATTTGAAAAATAATTTTGAAATGTGTCAGTTGAAGATAATTTACAACATCTTTAGGTAACATAGAAACCCTGGTGGCATAATGGTTAACTGCTATGGATGCTAACCAAAAGGTCAGCAGTTCAAAGCCACAAGGTGTTCCTTGGAACCTCTATAAGGTGGTTCTATTCTGTTCTGTAGGGTCTCTATGAGTCAGAATCGACTTGACAGCAGTGGTTTTGGTTTAGGTAACATAAATCTAAGACTGATATTAAATTGAGCTACTTGATGGAAAATCATCGAACATATAATTTCTAAGTAAGGAGAATATTGAAACATTGAGTACTAAGCATAATTTAAATTTAAATGAATATGGTTCTTTTATATGCTATAAGAGGCTTTATCTTTGTATTATGTTAATAAAAATGTTTTTGTCACTGAGAGTAAACTGCTTTTTTAAAATTAAATTGTCGTTTTGTTCCATACCATAAAAGAGTATACTGAAAAACAAAATGATGTGAATTGTAATTCACTTTATTTATTAAACTAGGTGTGGATAAAAGCTGTAAAAATTTCAAAATCTTAGCAAGCTTCCCCCAGTTTTGATGGGCTTACTTCCTTGGTTTACTGAGAAATGCCCTCACTGATAATCTGAAAAATTAGTCTTTATTTTCTGTGTAATCTCCCCAGGCAGTGGAGATTCTGTGTTTTGTAAGAATAATGTTTTGTTCTTTATGTTTATTTTATTATGTCCTTGATTATTTAAGGAAAAGAAATACAAAGAACAGAGGTTAGTTTTTTATGAAAATGCTAAGATTTTCTCAATAATATTCTTTACATGTTTGCTTTAAAATGTTTTATTGTTACTTTGATTAAATAAGCAAACAATTATTGTTTTCTTGACACCCATGATCTTATTTTAACCAGGTGTTCAAATTTCCTATGACAAAAAATTTTTAGGTTTTCACGTCCTAAAATCAGATGCAAAATAAAAATTTTAAAAAGTGAATAAATAAAACATTTAGGATATCTATTACTAAAACTGTTTTGAGATTTCGCATAGACACTGTAAAAAATTACAAAGATTTGTTCTTTCACCTTCTAAAAACAGATACTAGAAATCATTGTGTATGTGTAATATGCTACCATTAAAAAAGTTACATGGACAGAATTGTTAAATGAGAACAGATACTCAGCTTTCCCTAGGTTAAATTATATATATAAGATGTTACCAATAAAAATATTTCAAAATCGTGTGCCTTATGGGAGGTCCCTGGAGATTTATCAATGTTCTTACCTTCCTTAATATATTTTTTCTTTATATATATGTGTGTGTGTATATATATGTGTGTGTGTATATATATGTGTGTGTGTATATATATGTGTGTGTGTATATATATGTGTGTGTGTATATATATGTGTGTGTGTATATATATGTGTGTGTATATATATGTGTGTGTGTATATATATGTGTGTGTGTGTATATATATATACACGCATATATATATATATATATATATATATAAAATATACACATATATATATGGAAACCGTGATGTAGTGGTTAAGAACTATGGCTGCTAATCAAATGGTCAGCAGTTTGAATCCACCAGGTACTCTTTGGAAACCCTATGGGGTAGTTTTACTCTGTCCTATGGGGTCACTATGAGTCAGAATCAACTCAAAGGCAATGGGTTTTGGTTTATATATACACGTATGTATTAACCTCAGGAGAAATAGTGATCAAAACCCTTGTGAGATAGTTCTGTTAAGTGCCCTATATAAATCCATGTCCTGGTAGCGCTGGACATGATGATATTAGGCATTTTTATTTTAGTATTAAGAAATATAATTTAAATTACTCTTTAAAGTGTTTCTTTTGCCATAACCTTACCTCTTTTATTTAAATCTAGTCTCTTTTTAGGATAGTGTTTTTTATATGGAATTATGCATGACTTACCCATGAGATTTTATTAAAAATACAGATGACTGGGTTTTTTAGTTTTCTATTGCTGCATAACAAACCACCACAAATGTAGTGGATTAAAACAATATCCATTTATTATCTCAATTTTTTTTTTAAAGTCAGAATTCTGGGCATAGTGTATCTGAGTTCTGTGCTCAAGGTCTTAAAAAGCTGAAATCAAACTCTCAGTAAAGATATGTTCTCATCAGGGGGCTTGAATAGAGGAATGTCCTCTTCCAGGCTATATAATTCGTGGCAGCTTGCTTTTTGAAAACCAGCAATGACAGGGAATGTCTGACACTCTAAGTCTCTGGCCTTAGGGAGGGCCTGGAATCTCCTTTAAGAACTCGCCTGTTTATGTCAGGGCTACTCAGTGTAATGTCCCTTTGATTAACTCCAAGTCAACTGATTAGGGACTTTAATTACACCTGCTAAACCACTTCATCTCTTCTACATTCTGATGGTGAGAGACAAATTAGGTCCCACCCACAAAGACTAGGGATCATACTGCGATGGAACATAGGTGGCAATTTACGGTATGCCTACAACGCTGGGCCCCTCCAAGCTTAGCAGACCTCTTTCTATGATATTCTTGGTATAAGAAAGTAGATGCCTGAATTAGTATCTTAAATTTCAAGATTTCTTTTCTTTATAATAACTATGTTCACCCACTTTTATAAATCATATGTAACAACCCCTAGCATTTTTGAAAATAGGCTTAATCCTAGAGACATTTTGTCCTTTTTGGGGGGGAGAGGGGTTGTTATCTCTGCTTTGCATGTTAAAGAAATAGCTAATTTTCTTATTAATTACATTATTCTTATCATGAACCCTCTTCAGACCTTTCACATTTTAAATTATCATTAATAATTTAACCATAGCCATTTTAAGTCCCTGTCATCTACAGATAGGTTTGTTTTACTCTGATACTTGCCTGAAAACTTTGCTATAAGCTACAGAGTACGTGTCTTCAGTATAGAAGGACAATCATAGAGTCTCAAGAAAAATGAACTTCACAGTATTGACAACTCAAAAAATAGACCCTAGATTATAGATTTTTGCGCAGATATCTCTTAGAAAGTTTTCAGACTGTATCAAGATTTCCATATCTCCTGTTTTAGTCAAGAACAGATGAATTTATGAAACTGCTTACCCAAGATCAGGCAGAATAAAAAATAATTACGAAGGACTGAATGGACTCATGAGGGAAAATGTATTGTGGTAATCTGCTTGAATATCATTTATTTTTGTCTTGCTGTTCTCTTTTCTGAGTATATAAGGAGACTTTATTTTTCTTCTTAAGTTATCTAACCCACAATTTTATAAATTCTGCTGTTGAAAATTGAAACGTTTTTAAATAATATCTGACTCTCACTGACCCCCAAGAATACAGAAATTCTTACTAATTCCCCTTACTTTTCATGGAAAGGTAGATATATTTCTAGATTCAGCAAGAATCTGTCCTCCTTTGATAAAATTGGAAAAATCAATTGTGCAACCTAGGCCTTATATTTGAGAATGTCAGTTAACCTTAGTGTGAAAAGTAATTTTAGAGAATAAAGTTTGGATGTACTCATGGAGCCAGGGCCTACAAAGTCCTCCCAGAAAAACTGGCCTGGTACCTGGCATACATGGTCTTAAACCACTAGGTGTAAGGAAGATTAATTCTTGACAGGTCAGAAAGTTTAGCAAATTTGGGAGGCTTCCAGGAGAGAAGAATTCACCACACCAAGTAAAATATGATGAGGCTATAGGGTATAATAGAAATTGTTAAAAGTTCTAATGAAGATTGCTGATGATAAGTCTATTATAATAACTTACAGAAAGAAGTTAATTTGAATAAATAATATATGGTTCTGGATTTGTTAAAATTAGAAGTCTTTCATGGTAAACTAATAACTTTTCCAAAGCTAAAGAATTAGTTTTATTTTGACAGTCAGAAAAAAATTTTAAGTACAATGTTCTGTGTGTTTCTATAATGATCTCAAAACCTGTAAGGTATAAGACACTATTATGCTTTCAAAATACATATGTATAAGCACTCATGATAAGAACTTATAAATACGTCTACCTTTGTGGGTCTCTCTAACATTACATTAGAAACCTGTACATCAGGAGAAAGGTATTTAGAAAATTTCTGAATTTAGACATAGAAACAGAAGCATATGAAGTATGTGAAGAAAATTTAAGTTGCCCCTGCCCTGACATACCGTGATAAAATAAAACATAGCATAGTTTACCTTTGTAAACTATCCTTGAGACATAAATCTAAACAATATCCCTAAGCTCTAACCTGGAAGAAAAATGTGACATTTGGCTAATTTCTAACCCTGGAGAAATGGTACAGCATATTAGACTTTGACATCACACTAGGCCTTATTGTGTGAAGCCAAGATGAGAATTTCACATATAAACCTCGAATTCCTGCTAGCTTAGTAACAGAAAGCAGAGGTAAAGGATTTTTCTCTAGTCTCTTACTCTCCCTGAAGACAGAGAGCCTATTGAGAGTCTGTCTGCCTCGCCTGACCTGGGACCTGAGCTACGAGGAACCTATGCCAAGTTCAAGCCTTGATCAAGCCTTCCTCCCCAGACCTCTCGTTAAATATAAAAGCCTGAAGTCTAAAGATCTTGAATCTAATCACTGAATTGATGTTGTAATTGTAATGATTAATTCTTATTTTCCAGTTCTAAATGAATGTTGCGAGGTCTTACTTGCATGCCTTGCCATGACTACCTTACAATAACTTGAGTTGGTGCATGTCAAACCTGAGTATCTCTCTATTAATTTTTGAAGATAAGATCCTGCACAACAGACATTAAAATAAAAAAAGAGAGAAAGGAGAAGATTACTAAATGTCCTGTCTGGTGCACTCTTCCATTTGGGCTGTCATTTTCTCTGAGCTATTTAAAACTCTGTAAATCATTGATAAGTGCTGGTAATGGAAAAGTCCCTTGGCCACAGATATGCAAGCAAGTTAAGTCTGATGCAGGAACGATTAATCGCCTCTTCCCCATATTCCCCCTCAAAAATGAGCGGTGTTGTATCTGTTTGAAATTACTTTCAACATTTGCAGATGCTTAATAGTTTGAATCCTCCTTTGAACAACTACTGGTTTTCTCATTAATTAATGAATTAAGTAGATCTTTTTAATTTTTTTACACACGTTCATTTTCTCTTTTATCAGAGTCATGATTTTACTGTTCGAAATGAATGTGCTTTAATTACCCTTTTTATTCACCATTATGTTCAGGGAGCTCATTCATGTTATTCCATGTAATTGTAGATTATGTGAGAAACCTTGTACTATCAAGACCTTTTTCTATTTTAATGAAAGGTAAAACACTTTATTCTGTCGTTATTCAGTTGATAATTTTCACTATTCCCAACATTTAACGTCTTGTTTGGCATATCAAAAAAAAAACCACTGTGGTCGAGTCGATTCCAACTCATAGTGACCCCTCGAGTCGATTCCAACTCATAGTGACCCTATAGGACAGAGTAGAACTGCCCCATAGAGTTTCCGAGGAGTGCCTGGCGGATCTGAACTGCAGAATTCTTGGTTAGCAGCTGTAGCAATTAACCACTATGTAACCAGGGTTTCCTTTGTTTGGCGTACACAGACAAAATGTTATAATCTGATATATCTGTTAATATGCAATGTCCAAATAATAAACTGGATTTCACAAACACAGCCTTGACTTTAATTTTAGATGTGTGATTTCTTTATACTTAATAGAGAGAAATGAAATTAAACTTAATGTAAGTATCTTTCCAATTTATATTATTTTCCTTTAATATTTTGAATATTATATAACTACAACTTACTTTTCCTAAAAATTCAGGGCCTCTATAAATACATTTCTCAATTTATCTTTAATATTTAAGATTTTTTCTTAGGAGAAAAATTATGAAATATCAAACAAAATCACAATTATTGCAAACTTTCTATTTGAGTTACTAAAGCTTCAGATCGATGGCTTCTCCAGGTGTCAGTACATTTCATTTTTTGTCAACATGTACACTGATAAAATCCTCCTTTGGATGCTTTTGATTAGAGAATTTGATTTTGTTGTCTCTTTTCTTTTTTATTTCTGTTATCTGCTATCTTAGTTATCACATAGCCACTGTATTTTACTAGATAGACATCTCCAAAGGCTTGGGGATCTCTGCTGGTTTCTTGTTTCCTGGAAGTATTCTCTTATCTCCCGATTTTCCCTCAAGCAATTTTTTTTTCCCTTTTATATAGGCATACCTCATTTTATTGTGCTTCCCTTTATTTCACTTTGCAGGTATTGTGTTTTTTTACAAATTAAAGGTTCATGGTAAGGTTGCCTCAATCAAGTCTATCAGTGCCATTTTTCCAATAGCATGAGTTCACTTCATGTCTCTGCCGCATTTTGGTAATTCTCACAATATTTCAAAACTTTTCATTATTATTGTATCTGTTATAATGATCTGTGATCAGTGATCTTTGTGTTAGTATTGTAATTGTTTTGGGGCGCCGTGAACCACATCCGTATAAGACAACAAATTTAATTGATAGATGTTGTGTATGTTCTGACCGCTCCACCCACCGACCATTCCCCCGTCTCCGTCTCCTTTCCTCTCCTCTTTCCTTCCTATTCCCTGAGACAGGGCAACATTGAAATTTAAAAAATTAGGCCAGTTAATAACCCAACAATAGCCTCTAAGTGTTCAAGTGAGAGGAAGAGTTGCACTTACCTCATTTTAAATCAAAAGCTAGAAATGATTAAGCTTAGTGAGAAAGGCATGTCAAAAACCAAGATAGGAGGAAAGCTAGGTCTCTGATCCAATTAGCCAAGTTATGAAGAAAAAGGAAAAGTTCTTCAAGAAAACTAAAAGTGCTGCTCCAGTGAACACAGGAATGATAGAAAACAGAAAAGCCTTATTGTTGATATGGAGAAAGTCATAGTGGTTTGGATAGAAAAAGAGACCAGCCACAATATTCCCTTAAGCCAAAGTCTAAGTCAGAGAAAGGCCCTAATTCTTTTCAATTCTGTGGAGGCCAAAAGAGGTGAGAAAGCTGCATAAAAAAAGTTTGAACCTAGCAGAGGTTGGTTCATGAGGCTTGAGGAAAGAAGCCGTCTCCATAACACACAAGTGCAAGGTGAAGCAACAAGTGATGATGTAGAAGCTGCAGCAAGTTATCCAGAAAATCTAGCTAATTGATGAACGACTAAACAATAGATCTTCAGTGTAGATGATACAGCTTTGTATCGAAAGAAGATGCTGCCTAGGACTTGCACACCTAGAGTGGAGTCAATGCCTGGCTTCAAAGGACAGTCTGACTCTCTTGTTAGGGGCTAATACAGCTGGTGACTTTAAGTTGAATCCAATGCTCATTTACCATTCTGAGAATCCTAGGGTCTTTATGAATTATGCTAAATCTACTCTGCCTGTGCTCTGTAAATGGAATAATGAAGTATGTGTAATAGCATATCTGTTTACAACATGGTTTACTGATTATTTTAAGCCCACAGTTGAGATCTACTGCTCAGAAAAAAAAAGTCCTTTCAAAATGTTACTGCTCACTGACAATGCATCTTGTCACCCAAGAGCTCTGAGGAAGATGTACAAGGAGATTATTATTATATTTTTTTTTTTCATGCCTGCTAACACAGCATCCATTCTGCAACCCATGGATCAAGGAATAATTTCAACTTTCAAGTTTTATTATCTAAGAAATACATTCCATAAGGCTATAGCTACCATAGATAGTTATTCCTCTGATGGATCTGAGCAAAGTAAATTAAAAACCTTCTGGAAAGAGTTCACCATTCTAGATGCCATTAAGAACATTCATGATTCATGGGAGGAGGTCAAAAGATCAACAATAATAGGCATTTGGAAGAAGCTGAATCCAAGCCTCATAGATGAGTGTGAGAAGTTCAAGACATCAGTGGAGGAAGTAGCTGCAGATATGGTGGAAGTAGCTGCAGATATGGTGGAAATAGCAAGTGAACTAGAAGTGCAGCCAGAAGATGTGACTGAATTGTTAAAATCTCATAATAAAACTTTAACAGATGAGGAGTTGTTTCTTATGGATGAAGAAAGAGAGTGGTTCTTTGAGATGAATTCTACCCCTGGTGAAGATGCTGTGAACTCTGTTGACAGGATAACAAAAGTTTACCATATTATATAAACTTAGTTGAGAAAGCAATGGCAGAATTTGAGAAGATTGATGCCAAATTGGAAAGAAGTTCTACTGTGACTAATATGCTATCAAACAGCATTGTGTGCTACGGAGAAATCTTTCATGGAAGGAAGAGTCAATAGATGCAGCAAACTTCATTGTTGTCTTATTTTAAGAAATTGCCACAGCCACACCAATCTTCCTCAACCACCACCCTGATCAGTCAGCAGCCATCACCATTGAGGCAAGACCCTCCACCAGCAAAAAGAGTATGACTCAGTGAAGTTTCAGATGATGGTTAGCATTTTTTAGCAGTTTTTTTTAATTAAGATATGTGCATTGATTTTTAGACATAATGCTCTTGTGTACTTAATAAAAAAAAAAAGACCGTAGTATACTGTAAACATAATTTTTATACACATGGAAAAAACAAAAAAAATGTGTGACTTTCTTTATTGAGGTGACCTGGAATAAAACTCATATCTCTGAGGCATGCCAGTAGCGTGGAATCTTCACCAGACCATGCCACATTTTCTGTGGACAATACTTCAGAGGTCAGAGTGAAAGCATGAAAGCCTTATTTTCTATCCAGGCGAACTTTTTATTCTGAGTCACAATCAGCCTCTAAAATAAGGCCTGAAAAACTCAATAATTCCCTTGATCAACTAATTTGTAGACACATAAAAAATGTATTGATCTTATAAAAAGCATCACTAACAATATAATATGGTATTCTTAAAGTTAACATAATCACTTAAATACAAATCGACAATTTGGCAGACGTTGGAGTTAAGAAAATTTTACTGAAATTAAGAAAATATTTTAGAACTAGACTTTGTTTTACCCAAGTGCTCATAAAATGGTAAAATTCTATATGTTTCTACTGCCTGTATTCTATAATCCAGTGATTAATTTTCCCTGTATTTTTACTGGTTAATATCTGTTATTTTAGTCATTGTTTATTATTTTGTTGATCTACAAAATTGATATATGTGGAAATATATTAGACATTATATCATCACAGATCTATTTTTAAGACCATAAAAAGGTAAATCGAGCCACGCTATTTAAGAAAACTTAACTCTGTTGCACAGTGGTTGGAAAGTAACTTCTGTCATTTAATATAAGCCCAGAAGAAGATATGGTCAAATAATCAAATAACACAAAACCACTTTACTGTTGGAAGTAAAAAGTAGTTTTTACTGAATATAGTTGGAAAGTAAAAAAAAAAAAAAAAAAATAGGCAGAGATCATGAATAAGTCACTGATATCTGATTTCATCCAATTGTCAAAAAAGCAAAAAAGTATTTGGCTTTTCCATTTGGGACATGACTGTAAAATTGCTTTTCTGTGAAATTGGTCAAGAAAGTAGAACAAATAAACTCTCTAAAATTGAAATTTGATAGACATTCTTTGTGTCAGGGAGAAGGAAGCAGACTTTAAGTTACGCACCCACAAAATCAACTTCCTATGTCTTTTACCTCAAAAATTAAGTCTAAAACATTTTATAAAAATGTAAAATGTTACCTCTAGAAATATTGAGGCCAGTTTGCAAAGATAAGCAATACTGTGGAAACAAGGCCACCATTACTTGAAAAGACCTCCTGGGATCCTACTACAGTACAGAGAAACTTTGGAATAAAAACAGGGACACAGCTTCCATATTTAGACATTTCTAATAATAGGAGACTAAAAAAAAAAACGAAATAGGAGACTAGTCCAGTGAATTCCTCTTAGCATGTCTGGGTGTCTATTTCTTAGTTTCTAAGGGAGACACTGTGCCTTTATCAGAGGACTTCCCTAGGGCCACTAGAGATGAGTCACAATCAAGCACAGAGATTGCAGTTTTTGAGTTACATTTCCTTACCCTAGCCATTATTCAGTGATTGTCAGTGTAGGATTGTGAAAGCCACTTATTCTTAGGATTGATAAAGCCTGAGGTAAATTTATATTACAGAATTTACTGCAGGTTCTGGTTCAAATAAATCTTTCCCAGAAACCTCACGCTTGCTTGGGTCTCTATCACTCCTTGTCCTACTTCCCCACACCCTTATATTTTCTCTGGTGGTATTTCTATAATAAGTCACTTATATGTGAATCCCCATATGAAAAGAAGTATTCAGAGAAGAGGTTAAAAAATATAAATTTTGCTTATAACCAACTATAAATTACAGATGGTTCAGTGCAAGCATTTAGTGGTTAATGAGACAAAAAAATGGAGTCTGGAAACTCAATGTACAGAGTTGTATGGGGATTGGAATCTTAAAAAAAGGAGCTACTGTTGGGAATTGAGGTTCCTGTAGTGAAAGACATGGACAGGTTTAAACATCATGATGAGATCATAACTTATGTTCCCAAGACAGACAGTGGTCATGAGCAAAGAATGTTGGAGGGGAGAGAGGAGTAAATCATCTTACCAAGAGCAATCAGTGTTCAGGTTGTCCCATATGACTTGCTGACTGAAACATAAAAACTGGTAAAGATAATAGCTTATTCCAAGAATTCAGGTCACCTTTTGTTGATGGAGGTCTTAAGATTTACTGGGTCTGAGCATGAGAACTTATCATTTGTCTGCTGCCAATGAAGGTTTATTACAAGCAGCTGATCTAACACCAAATGAAAGGACATTCTCTTGACTCCTACCAATGGACAGAGTATTTTTCAGAGCCCTTCTCTAAATGCCTAAGTGACATTCTTATTAAAAAAAAAAAAAAGCTGCTATTGCAAAATCAATTTTGATTCATAACGACCCTATGTTGTTGTTGTTAGGTGCCATTGAGTTGGTTCCGACTCACAGCGACCTGATGTACAACAGAATGAAACCCTGAACGGTCTTGTGCCGTGCCAACAATTGTAATGGTTCAGCCCATTGTTGCAGCCACTGTGCCAATCCATCTTGTTGAGGGTCTTCCTTTTTTTGGTGACCCAGTACATTACCAAGCATGATGTCCTTCTCCAAGGACTGATATCTCCTGACAACATGTCCAAAGTATGTAAGACATACTTTTGCCATCCTTGCTGCTAAGGAGCATTCTGGTTGTACACTTCCAAGACAGATTTGTTAGTTCTTTTGGCCGTCCATGGTATAATCAATTTTATTCACCAACACCATAATTCAAAGGCATCAATTCTTCTGTCTTCCTTATTCGTTGTCCAGCTTTTGCATGCATATGAGGCTGTTGAAAACACCACAGCTTGGGTCAGGTGCACCTGAGTCTCCAAGGTGACATTTTTGCTTTTCAACACTTTAAAGAGGTCTTTTGCAGCAGATTTACCCAGTGCAATGTGTCTTTTGACTTCTTGACTACTGATGCCATGATTGTTGATTGTGGATCCAAGTAAAATGAAATCCTTGACAACTTCAATCTCTTCTCCACTTATCATGATGTTGCTTCTTGGTCCAGTCGTGAGGATTTTTGTTTTCTTTATGTTGAGGTGCAATCCATACTGAAGGCTGTGCCCTTTGACCTTCGTCAGTAAGTGCTTCAAGTCCTCTTCACTTTCAGCAAGTAAGGTTATCTCATTGCATAACACAGGTTGTTAATGAGTCTTCTTCCAATCCTGATGCTGTGTTCTTCATATAGTCCAGCTTCTCAGACTTTTTGCTGAGCATTCAGTTTGAAGAGTCATGGTGAAAGGATACAACCCTGACGCACACCTTTCCTGACTTTAAACCATGAAGTATCCCCCTGTTCTTTCTGAAGAAGTGCCTCTTGATCTATGTACAGGTTTCTCATGAGGACAATTAAGTGTTCTGGAATTCCTATTCTTTGCAATATTATCCATACTTTGTTATGATCCACACAATATTGCATAGTCAATAAAACACAGGTAAACATCTTCCTGGTATTCTTTGCTTTCAGCCAAGATCTATCTGACATCAGCAATGATATCCCTGGTTCCACATCCTCTTCTGAATCTGGCCTGAATTTCTGGAATTTCCCTGTCTATGCTGCAGCCGTTTTTGAATGATCTTCAGCAAAATTTTACTTGCATGTGATGTTAATGATTTTGTTGGATAATTTCTGCATTCAGGTGGATCACCTTTATTGGGAATAGGCATAAATATGGATCTCTTCCATTTGGAAACTCTGGTGGTGTAGTGGTTAAGAGCTATGGCTGCTAACCAAAAAGCTGGCAGTTCAAATCCTCCAGGAGGTCTTTGGAAACCATATGGGACAGTTCTGCCCTATCCTCCAGGGTCGCTATGTGTCAAAATAGACTCAATAGCAATGGGTTTGGTTCCAGTCAGTTGGCCAGGTAGCTGTCTTCCAAATTTAGTGGCATAGACAAGGAAGCACTTCCAGCACTGCATTCATTTATTAAAACATCTCAGTTGATATTCTGTCAATTCTTGGAGCCTTGTTTTTCACCAATACCTTCAGTGTTACTTGGACTTCTTCTTTCAGTACCATTGATTCCTGATCATATGTTACCTCTTGAAATGGTTGAATGTCTACCCATTATTTTGGTATAATGACTGTGTATTCCTTCCATCTTCTTTTGATGCTTCCTGCATCATGTAATATTTTCCCCTATAAGACAGAATAAAACTACCCCATGGACTTTCCAAGGCTGTAAACATTTACAAAAGCAGACTGCAATTTCTTTTTCCTGTGGGGTGGCTGGTGGTTTAGAATTGGCAACCTTTTGGTTAGCAGCCCAATACTTTAACCACTTCACCATCAGGTAAATATTTCCTAAAAGTGCTATTAAATATATATATATATATATATATATATATATATATATATATATACATAGTAAGAGTTAAATAAGATGTTATATTGTATAAAAAGTAAACCGTAAATATCCTCAGTTTATTTATTTATTTAATGCCACCACAATTTAGTTGGTTTGTCTTATGGTGATGGAAAGCATGTTACAGTGAAGTTGAAAGGTATGCCACCAGTATTTCAAATATCAGCAGGGTGACCATGATGGACAGTTTTCAGAAAAGCTTCCTCTGAAAGTGGAAGAGGAGACTAAGACAGACAAGGAGGAAGGACCTGGACTCTACTTCTGAAAAAAAATTGGCCAATGAAAGTCCTGTGAATAACGGCAAAACATTGTCTGATATAGTGCCTGAAGATGAGCCCCTCTGGTTGGAAGGCACTCAAAATAGAACTGGGGAAGAGCTCCCTCCACAAAGTAGAGTCAACTTAAATGACATGGATGAACTAAAGCTTTCAAAAACTTCATTTGCTGATGTGATGTGACTCAAAATGAGAAGAAACAGCTGTAAACATTCATTACTAGTCAGAACGTGGAATGTATAAAAAAATGAATCTAGGAAAACTGGAAGTCACCAAGAATGAAATCCAACTTATAAAGACTGACATACTAGATATTAATGAGTTGAAATGGAACTGTATAGGCCATTTTGAATCAAGCAATCATAAGGTCTACTATGCTGGTAATGAAAAATAGAAAAGGAATGGCATCACATTCATTGTCAAAAAGAACATTTCAAGATCTGTTTTGATGTATAATGCTGTCAGTAATAGGATAATATCCATACACCTACAAGGAAGACCAGTTAATACGACTATTATTCAAATTTACACACCAATCACTAAATGCAAAAGATGAGGAAGATGAACATTTTTATCAACTTCTGCAGTCTGAAACTGATTGAACATGCAATCAAGATGCAGGTGATTGGAATGTGGAAGTTGGAAATGAAAAAGAATCAGGTAGTTGGAAAATATGGCTTTGGTGATAGAAACCATGCCAGAGGTATCATGTTAGAATTTTGTAAGACCAAAAACTTCTTCGTTCTTCCTTGTAAATATCTTTTTTTCAACAACATAAATGGAGACTATAGACGTGGACATCACCAGATGGAATACACAGGAACCAAATCAACTACACCTGTGGAAAGAGACAATGGAGAAGCGCAATGTCATCAGTCAGAATAAGGCCAGAGAAGCCGAGGCAACAGTTGATGTCCATGAAAGCAGAAGTCAAGAAATCAAAGGACATATTTCATTGGGGAAATCTGCTGGAAAAAAAAAATAAAAGCCTTTTTAAAGTGTTGAAAAGCAAAGATATCACTTTGAGGACTAAGGTGTGCCTGACCCAAGCCATGATATTTTTAATGGCTTGGTATGCATGCAAAAACTGGACAATGAATAAGGAAGACCAGAGAAGAATTGATGCATTTGAACTATGGTGTTACCAAAGAATATTGAATATATCACGGACTGCCAGAAGAATGGACAAGTCTTGGAAGAAGTACAACCGGGGTGCTCCTTGAAAGTGAGGATGGCAAGACTTTGCCTCACGTACTTTGGACATGTCATCATGAGGGACCAGTGCCTGGAGAAGGACATTATGCTAGGTAAAGTAGAGGGTCAGTGAAAACGAGGAAGGCCATTGATGAGGTGGATTGACACAGTGGCTGCAACACTGGACTCTAACATAACAATGGTTGTGAAGGTGGAGCGGAACCGGACAATGTTTCATTCTGCTGTACTTAAGGTTGCTATGATTTGGAGCCAACCTGACAACAACAGCAACAACAACGTTTATTTAATTACATATATTTATTGAATGTCCTTGAGATTTACATGATTAAATGCTGAAGGACTACGGCAAACAAGGCAGTTGGTATACCTTTCCTCAAGGAAGATTTGAAAATGTTGGAAAATGTATGAGAGATCCTGAACCTAGGTTAGGAGCTTAAGAAAAACCCATGTTTCATATTTAATTTTAAAGTCCTTCATGCTTTTTACTGGACTATAAATAATAAAACAGGTGAAAATAAATTTTTATAACTGCTTTCAAATGCCCATTGCTTCTTACTCAGATACTCAGAAGCCATGGTTCTACCAAAAATAGTTTTGCTGCTATAAATAATTTATAATAGTGTCTATATCAATTCCTTTATCATATATTGTTTAAATATCATACTGCATTCAGAAAAGTGAATACACTGTGCTTCTGCCTTTATGGCATTCACAGATAACTAGAGAGAATAAAAAACTCTTAATACTGAGTGGTAGATAAAACCTATAATTAGAGCTCCGAGAGAGAAATGCCTACTCAGCCTGGGGTGACTATGAGGGGGATTAGAAAGGGTTGTCTCCAGGAGATAACGTCTGAGTTAAGTTTTAAATGATACTTAGGGTCAGAAAATCCTTTTTAACTGAAGCATAGACAAAACAAATAGCATCCATTCCCACTTTCATTCTACCTAATGAAATGTCAATTTTGTTCAAGTGTCTATCTCTCTCAAAAACAGCCATGACTCACAGTTGGCCCTACCCCAACTCAGATTTTCAAAAGTGGCTTTGATTAGTATAGTAATAACCCAATTCCTTTTGCTAGTGGCTGGTTCAGAAGTGATCATATTACACAATTCTAACCAATAATCTGAGAAGAAATGCACAAGTGGTTACCTGCAGAAATCTTCCAAAGCTAAACGAAAACCATAAAAAAAAAAGATGATACTTTTCTTTTTCCAAACATTATTGATAGTTTGTGGATATGAAACCTGGAATTGCTACTAGGCTAAAGAAGAAATCAGTATCAAAAATGGTCGAACTAATAGATGGAAAGTACCTGGACATCGATGACATTGTTGCACAGATGAGGGTTGCAATCAACCACGAAACCTGCATACACTTATAGCAATGATAAAACAGAAACCCATTGCCATCAAGTCGATTCCGACTCATAGCATCCCTAAAGGACAAAGTAGAAATGCACCATGGGATTTCCAGGGCTGTAAATCTTTTAATGGAAGTAGATACCACATCTTTCTCCCATGCAGCCAATGGTGGGTTCACATCACTGACCTTGCATTTAAGAGCTCAGTGCTTAATCACCACACCACCAGGGCTCTTTAGCAATGATAAATATTCTTAATATTTAGGCCAGGTTGAATTGGGAACTTTAATATTTGCTGCAGAAAGCATCTAAGTGCAGTCATATATGTGAGTGATAGCTAGATGTGTGTTTCAGCAAATTTCAAGAGACAAAGCTTAGTGATAGGCAGAGGCTGGGATTTATAATGATGTATGATGTATGATAATAAGGAGCGAGAAACCCATGGAGTAGCTAGTGGCAACTTGCTGAAGGGTGGTGAATAAGATGTCAGGTTTAGATTTTTAAAAAAGCCAGTTCTTGACTTAGGGAGAAGAGTAAGAGGCTAATTTGGTAGTTTACACAAATAATTTATGTCTGAACTAAGGCAGTAGATTTTTTTTTTTAAATGACTTTTTTAAGGAGGGAAAGTAGCAAAACATGATGTTTTACTGAATCTGAGCAATGTGGGAATATGTAAGTTCAGGAATTGTTTCTATTTTTCTTACTTTATTTAGTGAGTGGATAGCATTGACCCCTATTGAATTAGAAGCAACAGAAATCTGACTAGCTTGAAACACAAATTAATGGTATGAAGTTGATTTAATGATATCTCCTAAATGCTACCTTTAAGAAACTGGAAAAAAATTAAAATAAAACAAAAACCCTCTCTAACAGTTCCAAACTGAATTTTAATTTTGCAAATTTTCTTAGTCCCTGACTAAAATTTTGAATGATGTGCTTGCATATCTTTTTTTGTTTGTTTGTTTTTCCAATTATACCCATTTCACATGCTGCACCAAACTTTGAAAAAAGAGTAAATTTAAACACATGAACAATTTTAAATACGAAAATGGAATCTATTTACTACTAAGCTCTACATTAGATATTTTTGGATCAGAATGTTTCTCAAATGTTTTAAGAAAAAATGCGATTTATCATTTTTCACATATCAGTATAGAATACTTTCTTTGTATCTTTTTTGGCCTGTGAAATCCTTAACAACTCAGGAGGGCCATTTACTGGTGTAGACTTACTTCAGTGACCTAAAATCAATGCCCATTTGTCACCACTTCTTTTTATTTGACTTTTCTGCTTTCCATTGTCACATTGTTTGATTATATAGCTATGCATCAAAGTACTCCTCATTCAATACTCTTTGCTGAATTTTCCACCCTTGACTTTTTGTATTAAGAGAATGTTTAAGGCTCAACCATCTTCAAGTAGATTGTATAATGCATTGTCTGATTTTAAAATGTGCTAACCCATGCCCAGAATCTTTTTCTTTATTCAAGGGTATAACCACAAAATTTTTTTATATGTATATGTATACTTATATGTATATGTATGGGTGCAGTGCATATTGTATATGTATGAATATGTATATATATGGATGCAGTGTATATTGTATTTCATCATATTAATCACAGATGAGTAGAAGCAGATGAGCATGTTAATGTTTCTTTGAATCGAACTACAGATAATTATAAACATTTCAATATATGCCTGGGCTCTACAAAAGTATTTTATTAGGTGTTTCTGAGAAAAAGATTCCAGGTTCTAATAAATTTGGGAATATAAAATGGAACATATAGATGGCATATCTTGATCATTCAATTCCCTTTGGGGCCTGCCTCTCTTGTTTTCCACTTTGTCCCAACTTCCCATGCTGGGCCAGTCGTTGTACTCTAGGCTACAGCAATCAATTCATGGCAGGCACAAGACACAGTGAAGCTAGTTAGAGCCCTTCTCTGCATGGATATGCATATGCTGCCATCAGAGAGAATGCAAACCTCCATGTGTCAGTGACCTTTTTTATGCTACAAAGAGGGATCCCCTCTGTAGAATGAAGCTAATAAACAGAAAATAAAAAAAAAAAAAAGAGGAAGAAATAAAAGAATACCACCCCCTGATGATGAAAATTTTGCTCTTGGATCTAGACATCCTTCAGATAATTTCTCTTACAGAATAATTGATTCAATAAATTCTATCTTTAGCAAATTTAAATAGGGTTTATATTATTAAAAAAATTAAAGATTCTGATTATTAGAACATATTTCTATATTACATGAGAGACTTTTTCAATTTAATTTGCATCATGAATTTCCAAGTATTTTGGCCAAAACTTATTTAACTATGAAACTTATTTTCCTTTTTCTGAACAGAACACATGTTAGATTGTGCTGCCTCACACCTATGCAACTATAACCCCACTTTAAGCTAAACAAAAGTGACAAGGAGGTCACTAAGATATGTGCTTACAAAACTGACTTTCAGGCTCCTTTTTGTTCTTTACAATATATTTATCAAATATATATTTTCAGAATAAAATAACGTAGACATTTGGAGGTTGTAAATGAAACTGACTTATGCTGAGCAAAGGAACTGAAAAGCGTGGGTAAAATGAAACAGACCTACAGAGCAAGCTTGCCTGTTTTAGGATAGGGAATATATCTCTCTGTGCTCTAGAAGATGCAGCCCGGGGCTTCAAACATTGTGTTTAAGCAGTACATTAGTGTTAATTTAATTCATAACACTGAATACCAGAGATTACATGCTCACATCCTTGATGGGATCAGGACAGCTGGTGGTTCTACTGACATTTCTTTCATCCACAATAATACATGAGCTATAATAACATTAGAAGTATCAAGTTTTCAAAAAGAATACAGAAAATATATACATCAAATCATATATGTGATATCAGAGTATATAAATGGAGTGAAAATATTGAAGACTATGTACACGTAAGACACAAAAAAATATTTAGATTATTGTCCACATGATTCATCATCAGTTATGGTGGCAAAGTCAATGGCTAAGCAGGAGCCTAATAGCAAAAGTTTTGCTCACCAAGACTGTCTAGTTGCTGCCCATGCTGTTGTCATTGTTAGGTGCTGTTGAGTCAATTCCAACTCACAGTGACCCTATGTACAACAGAACAAAACACTGCCCAGGCCTGTGCCATCCTCACAATCATTGTTATGCTTCAGCCTATTGTTGCAGTCACTGTGTCACTCCATCTCATTGAGGGTGTTCCTCTTTTTTGCTGACCAAGCATGATGTCCTTTTCCAGGGATAAGTCCCTCTGGATGGCATGTCCAAAGTAAGACAAAGTCTCACCATCCTTATTTCTAAAGAGCATTTTGGCTGTACTTCCTCCAAGACAGATTTGTTCCTTCTGGCAATCCATTATATAGTCAATATTCTTTGCCAACACCGTATTATTCTTTGGACTTCCTTATTTGTTGTCCAGCTTTCCCATGCTTATCAGGTGATTGAAAATGCCCTGGCTTGGGGCAGACACACCTTAGTCCTTAGTGAGGAAGTCTTTTGCAGCAGACTTGTCCAATGCAATAAGTCATTTGCTTTCTTGACTACTGCTTTCTTGGACATTGATTATGGATCTGAGTGAGACCAAATGCTTGACAACTTCAGTCTTTTCTCCATTTATCATAACGGTGCTTATTGGTCCAGTTGTGAGGATTTTTGTCTCCCTCATGTTGAGGTGTAATTCATACTGAAGGCTGTAGTCATTAATCATCATCAGTAAGTGCTTCAAGCCCTCTTCACTTTCAGCAAGCAAAGCTTTGTCATCTGCATATCACAGGTTGTTAATGAGTCTTCCTCCAACCCTGATGCTGCACTCTTCTTCATATAGTACAGATTTTCAGTTTATTTGCTCAGTACACAAATTGAATAAATATGATAAAATGATACAACCCTGACACACACCTTTCCTGGGTTTGTTTTATTTTCTTTTCCTTTCTTCTTTTTTTGTTTTTTTACTTTTCCTCATTTTAAACTAGGTACTATTGCCTTATTCTGTTCGAACAACTACATCTTGGTCTATGTACAGGTTCCTCATGAGCACAATTAAGCGTTCTGGAATTTTCATTCTTCTCAACATTACTCATAATTTCTTTTGATTCACAGAGTCAAATTCCTTTGCATAGTCAATAAAATGCAGGTAAGCATCTTTCTGTTATACTCTGTTTTCAGCCAAGGTCCATCTGACATCAGCAATGATATCCCTCATTCCACATACTCTTAAGAATCTGGCTTGAATTTCTGGCAATTTCCATGTTGATGCTGGAGTTGCTGCCCTTGAAAAATACCAAATCTATCAGCAGAAGAAACGAGTGTTGAACTCTTGATGTAGTACTATGTCTAGAGGATACCAGTCAGCCATTTGGTGGTAAGTTGATTACATTGGACCCATGCCATCTTAAAACAAGCAGTGATTCATCTTTACTTAGTTCAATATATATTCCAGGTGTGTTTTACTTCACTTCCTGCAATTGCTCAGCCAGCAACCTCCTTGGTGGGCTGAAAAAAATCGTTTGTGTAGAACCTGTCCTAAAGCACCTTGGATGATAGAGCAAAGATAGTGTAACAGTAGACATATTGGTAAGGGATCCATAATCATATACAATATCAATTATAAAGTTCAGGTTCAGCCTAAGCAACAGCTTGGTGATTTTGCCTTGTGGTGTTAAAAGAATATCTTCCAAATTGTTGTATAATCTTTGATCCAATGGCTATTTTATATCTTTCACTGCAATTAGAATACAAATGTTCAGAAACCAAAAAAGGATAGAAGTAGGAGTGGCTCTTCTCACTGTAACTCCCAATGATTTATTGGGGAATTAGTGTTTCTGCTTCCACCAGCTTTAGTATACCGTATTTTTATGCAAATAATGCACACTACTCCTGCAAAGTATTTCATAGGCACACAATGCTATTTTTTTGCACAGCAACATGTGGAGAAGGATTGGAATACCTATGCTCGTGAGGGTGTCTTGAGGGGGTGGGTACAGGAAGGTGCAGCTGGCAAATGCAGAAAGCGTGTGTTATTTGTGTAAAAATATGGTAGTCCTCTAGGGTCACTAATGTTTATACTGTACCTGGAGTCTGTTGCTATCTATAGGGAAGAGATGAGTATGTCTGGGGCTCACAGGATTCCCTGTGATCCTTCTTGATGTTCCCAGGACCATGAATCATAATAAATAGGCAATTTCACCAATTGTTGCCTCATAAGGGCAGAGCAACTGGGACTCAGATACCTTAGAGGTAAAAGGCTAGTTCATCCTAACACAAAAGCGGTAAAGACTTCCAGAAGAGTGGGCTTAGGGCGAGAAGAATTGAGAATGAGTGGAAAAGGTGGAAGATGATGAATATCAAAAGCCTCAGGACTAACATACACATTTATTTTCTAAGAAATTGTGACCTTGTAAAACTTGCTTAGTTGTCTGATTCATGTCATCATAAAAAGAAGAATTTACCTAAAAAAATTTCAGGTACCCTACTGATTGCCCACCAGCCACTCTGCAGGAGAAAAATGTGGCAGTCTAATACCATAAAAATTTACAGCCTTGGAAAACCTATGAGGTAATTGTACTCTGTCCTTCGGGGTCACTATGACTCGACAGCAATGGGTAGGTAGGTGAGGTACTGACTTTATAAATGTTTACTAGTATATAAAAGCCATGATATAATTACCCACTTATATAATGCTTATTGTCTAGTAGGTGCTTTTCCAAGTGCTTTAATTATATTATCTTTTAATACTAATCCTATGAAGTAGGAACTATTACTGTCATTTCACATGTGAAGAGACAAAGGGAAAAAGACATTAAATAATGTGCCCATGCTCAAATAGCTAGTAAATGACAGTGGTAAATTTGAACTCAGGAGTCTGAGTTTTTAATAAATGATCTGTGTTTTTAAGAAATTATTTTTAACAAATCATTTATTGTGTTTTTAATAAATGATTATATTAAATTAAATATTAAGAACTTTTTTCTTAATTGAGAATACAGAATACATAAATTCCAAATAAATGATTTATGTTTATTTAATTTGGGAAAAGCAGACTTACTGACAATATACATGTTCAAGAAAGTAATCTTGTGTTTCAACATCTCTAAAAAATAAGACATTCAAATAATTTAAAAATATCTCTTGGATGTTTGTATAGCGAACATGGTAGGAAGATACACTGTTTCCCTACAGGTAGAAGGCCAGCTTCTTTACTATCCAGGATAGTAAAGATAAAGTCTCCCTTAAAAGCAAAGCTTGGACATGTTTGTATCAGTTCCCTTTGGAGAGTGAGAATTTTCTAAGCTCAGGATTTTTCAGCTATAACCCATTATATGCACAGTATCTACCTGGGAATGTCTTTGCATCTCCATCCAATTCTTCTAGTGGAACTTAAGGGCAAGAGAAATGAATGGGAACATGAAGCTCATGCTGCCTGCTGTTCTGTGAGGAATAATAAAGCCCTTTGTCTCTTATCTAGAACCTGTGTCAGGGAATTAAAGAAAAATTGAGGTAACTGATAAGACCTAAAATGGCCATTATGTGGATTGGGTGCAATTATTTGTTTGCTGGTTCCATTTTCACCCTTGTGGCAGCCATCTCTTGTACTGTTTCCAAGACAGGAATGTCCTATAATTATGATATAACTACACTGTGACCCCTCTTTGTCACATACCTGTGTAATTGCCACAGTGTAACCAATCTAAGAGACATATATCCTTTTAAGACAACCACGTTACAGATCTTTCCACAGAGTGTTCTACCTTGCAAGTTCCATGACAGGAATCTCTGCTTCACAAGTTCCCTCCACAGAAAGCTTTGTCTTAGTTCCCGCCACAGGAAGTCCTACCTTAAAATGATCTACTACCAATCGAATAATGTCTTTTGATAATTTAAGTCTTTAATTATCAATCAAGTAATGTCTTTCAATGATCTAAGTTTGTAGATACTAATCGAGTAACATGTTTCATATTCATTGTTCCGCTCATATAAAACATCACTGCTGAGTTTCCATTTGGAATTACTGGATTCCACCACATGGAGTTCAGTCTATTCCCATCTTGAGCTGACTCTTTTCTTTCAGTAAATCTCAGTTTTACAATAATCCGAGTTCAACGGTTACTCTAAGACCAACCAAATTCTAATTCAAACTGAGGCAAAGAAACTTATCCTTTGTGACTTTTCCTAATAATACATTAAAATTTTTATTAAATTTTGGTGTTTTAAGTTTAAATAAATTAGTAAAATATTTTTTTCAAGTTACAAAACTTCAAATTCTTTACTTTTTATGTGAATTTCCTCTTCCTAAAATACCAAGCATAGCTGAGATTTTTGTACAGGTTTTTTATTTTTCTCTGTGATTTTTCTATCCTTTGATTTTCTTGTTTTTAATGTTGTTCTTGGTCATATGACTCGTTTTGGCTTCATGGCTAGAGTGTACTTCATACTTCTTGACTTTGGACTTGGCTGTGTAACTTGCTTTGAATAATAGGAAGTTTACAATACGCTTGTGTGCTGGGACCTGGCCTCTTGCAACTCTATCATCACATGAGAATAACTTCAATGGGATAGCAGCTGCTGCTACTTCAGCCGGGGACACAGAATGAACACACATGGTGCAGACCGAAGTCCAAACACAATGAGGAGCCTAGCCCAGATGGAGCTTCAGCTTGAGCAGAATAGCTCAGCCAAACCAATCATAGGTAAGCCAATCCCTAGCCAACATGCAGGATGAGAACAAATGGGTGTCAATGTGTTTTATTACTCATAAATAGACTACTTACAAGAAGATAGATAGATGATAGATATATTTTAATAAAATATTTTGTTTTTCTACCCAAAATCATTTTCTTATTATTTCTAACAGAACCCAAAATCACCCCTAAGAAAAGATGATTTATGAACTGTTCTAAAACAGGTTAGTCGTTCATAATTTCTAGTTTTTGCCTTTTTAATTTTTTGTTTTGATTTATTTTTGAATATAGAGGAAGCTGCAGATATACTTCTCTGTTTTTGCAACCTCGAATGTATGAAAGTAAATTTCAGGCCACATGTTCACTTCACATAAAACATGTATTGTCTACCAGGCACATAAACACAACTGTCATTTTTAGTCTGTTGTGTAACTTCACGCAGGCCCATCTCTCTGAATTAGTTGCTTTGAACCAGTGGTGTGCTAATAAACCAGACCATCAGAAAATAAAAACAACTGAAATCTTGCATTTCTTGATTTCCATGGTGTAAATGCTCCTACCTTGGACAATTTTAAATATTGATATGCTGTCACTAAACATGGCACTGGGAAGAGATGCAAACCATCTCTGGCAAGAGCACATCATTTTGCACGAAGGTTTACTCATTGCAACTTGATTCTATTCTAGAAACTGGATTCAGTTAATCTTAAAGGTACCAGATAACCACAATCTTCTATACCCAGTGACTGGACACTGAAATATTTCCAAAGCAACATTGGCAACATTATAAGTAGCACAAAGAGAAAAACAAAACAAAATACAAACTCACTGCTGTTGAATTGATTCCAACTAATAGCGACACTATAGGATAGAGCAGAGCTGCCCGAAAGGGTGTCCAAAGCTGTAGATCTTTACAGAAGCAGACTGCCACATCTTTCTGTTGAGGAGCTGCTGATGGGTTGAACTGCTGACATTTGGTGGGTTCAGGCCGCTGACTTTTTTAGTTGGTAGCAGAGGGCTTTAACCACTGTGCCACCAGGGCTTCTGGTGAGAAAGACTTACTAAATTCTTATACTCTCTTCATAGAAATGTGGCAAGTGTCACTTTGATATTTTAGCTGATCCTCACACTTTGTACAACATTAATTTCACCAATTAAACTCCATTTCTCATATAAATTATGCAGATTAACAAGCTGTCAATTTATTCCATAAAAAACTATTTCTAACTTTTATCTCATTAATTAGCAACATCTCTGGGGTCGCTCAGTGACAAGTATAACTGTATCATGAAATGCGGGTCTTTGATTGAATGCTGGCTTGCACCTTGTTTAATTATTTTAGAATACACTAACTGACCCCTGAATATAGATAAAAACACACCAGCATACGTGTGAATATAATTTACATATTACATTAGTAGTGACTGACTGTAGATGTGGAGTAAATTTGAATAGTCTAGATCAATTATAATTATTTCATTTCCGTTAAACACTATTGCTTTTTTGAAAAACAATGTGACTAGTTTTGACCAATGAGGAGAGTTCTGCTACAAGACATCTGAGAAAAATGTCCTCCTCTTAAAAAGAAACACATGGAGGACATATCTCCTTTTCTTCTGTTAGATGTTATACTGCTAAGTAAAAAACCTCTTGCCATGGAGTTGATTCTGACTCACAACGACCCTATGGTATAGAGTAGAACTGCCTCATAGAGTTTCCAAGGAGTGGCTGGTGGATTCCAACTGACAACCTTTTGGTTAGCAGCTGAGTTCTTAACCACTGTGCCACCAGGGACCATAAATTGTAATAGCCATACTGTGCCTAAAATAGGAGATAAATTAAGGGCCCAAATCAATACATTATGGACTACAGAGCCAAAAGATGGCAAGACGTGTGTTCTTAATTATGTCGTTGGCACAGAATTAGAAGTCCTTGTAACTTTCTAATTAACTTTTTTTCGGGGGGAGATAAGTTTTCACAATTTTAACTAGATGGTGCCCAGCTACCACCACCAACTGCTCTGATAGGGATCACAAGAGAGGGTCCCTGAAAAAGCTGGGGGAAAATATAGAACAAAATTCTAACTCACACACACACACACACAAAAAAAAGACCAGGCTTTGTGGTCTGACAGAAACTAAAGAAACCCTGAAAGTTTGGCTTCCAGGCACCCTTTTAGCTCAGTAATGAAGTCACTCCCAAGGGTCACCCTTCAGCCAAAGATTAGACAGGCCCGTAAACCAAAACAAGACTAAAGGGGCACATCAGCCCAGAGCCAAAGACTAGAAGTCAGGAAGAAACAGGCAAGCTGTTAAAAAGTAACCCAAGGTGGAGAAGGGAGTGTGCTGACATGTCGTGGGATTGTTAACCACTATCATAAAACAATATGGGTACTAACTAATGAAAAACTATTTTTTTTGTAACCTTCATCTAAAGTACAGTAAAAATAAAAACATTAACACAATTCTAAAGTCATACCTAGTTTACTTTTCTATAACGTGGCTAGAAAACATACCACCTAAAATAAATATGTGTCTGATTCTAAAGAGACTGATATTTCTAAGGATTTGTAAATTTGCTCAGGAATCAAGATAAAACCACTAACTTAGGGAAGCAAATGTCTAACTAACCCTCATTAAATATGGATAGATATAAGAAATATAACAGTCTCTACTATATGGATTAAAATTAATTTTGATGATACAAGGTCCTTTTACCAAGTCTGAAGTGACATGTATCTGTAAGCATATATACATATACAATGAGGCTAATATTGAGAAAGTAAAAAAAAAAAGCAATGTATGTGATATATCTAAAAGCATATGTTGGCATTATTCTCGTCATTGTGGATGGAGTAGTTGATTTTTCCCACTATATGTATAGATTATTTTATAATCAAGACAAATGTTGTTAGATGTCTCAGTCCTGCAATTTTAGATAGTTTCAGTTATAAATAGTAATTCTTTTCCTAAAATATTCTCACATTTTTTAATAAACTAAATTACAAATATCTTTACATTATTTGATACTTTCACCTTAATTGATTATATTTTTAAAAAGAGTATACAGTACTTTCCTACTATAGTTGACTTCTGAAGATTTTGGAAGGGACTAAATAGTAAATTCTAACAATCACGGTATTTCTAGTTTTGTCACAACATGTCAAATATACTTTTGAAACTGTGTTTTGGTGCAAGTTTATTTTGATATCTTTTGGTAAAGTTCTTCCTTATCATAAAATATGGCAAATAACACCCTTAAAGACTGCAAGATTAGAGTGAATGATGGTTATTAACAGGAATGAATGGGTAAAAGTTGTTTCACAGGGGTCTGCAGCAGCATCTGAGAATATAAAGCTTAACCAGATTTTGTTCCCAGAAAGGAGAGATAAATGTTTCAGATAGATAAGAAGTGATGCTGTGACTGCCACAACAGACACCAGGGATAAAGGCTGATGCAAACTCCCAACATTCTTAGTTCTGTATCTGCCTATACCTCTAACCACCCCATTCCTCCCTGCTCCACCCCCCCCCCCAAAAAAAATAAAACTACATTGAGAGAAGAGTGCAAGGAAACATCAAGGAGAAGAAAATTTCTCCCAGCTCCCTGTGGTAACTAGTTTCAAAAGATGGACTCCAACAATTTCTTCTCTCTGTGTGTGTACATACCGTTTTTCACACGAGGAAGTGAAAATTATTTCCCCTGCCCTTGAATCTGGTCTTGGTAATGAAATGTGGCATATATAACATTACAAAAAAAAAAAAAAAACTTTCTGCAGTTGAGTAGATTCCAAGTAGAACTGTCCCATAGGGTTTCCAAGAAGTGACTGGTGAATTTGAACTGCCAGCCTTTTGGTTAGCAGCCAAACTCTTAAACACTACGCCACTAGGGCTCCAAGTAACATTATAGGACTTTCAAATTTAGCCTTAAAAGGATCCCAGTTTTCACGTCCTGCCTCTTGGAACCCAGCCACTACTCTGTGAGAAGTCTAAGCTACAGATATGAAGCAACTGGTAACAGTTTATTTCTTTGACAGCTCCAGTTTATCCTCCAGTGAACAGCCTGTATCACTACTAGTCATGCAATTCAGCCATTTTGAATGTTCCAGTCAAATCAGTCCCTTGGTTGACTGCAGCCCAGAGACTCAAGATAACTAATAAAATTGCTGCTGTTTAATCCAAAAAATTTTGTGGTAGTTTGTCACATGGCAAACTGAGAAACTCTTCAAGATCTGTGTCTTTTAAGGATCCATCAATTTCTTCTTTTAGAATGGTCAGTTCTTAAAGATTAGAAATGACCTCTCATTTATATTCCTGCTATATGACTAAAGGCATTTGCAAAGTTAAATAAAATAAATAGGGTGACTGTTTGTAAGACACTGTGCAAGGAACTTCACCATACAGAGATATGACAAAGATACTTCTTTCAATGTATTGTAGTATTACGGAAAGCCCAATGTTGTCACAGCTGAATGCTCTATGCATATTAAATGTGAACCTGGTAGACACTAGAGATGTTAAGAAAGGGAAACCTGAGTGGGTACTTGAAAAAAAAGGTGAATGATATAAAATGTAAATGGAATAAAGATTGGGTTTCAGAGAAATAGCCAACAATGTGTTTCACAAACTCCAAGTGGTTTTATATAAAGGGTAATTTTCACGATTGAGATGAGTAAGAATAAAAGCTAGAGAAACAAGCACGGGCCAGATACCAAAAAAAAAAAAAAAAACCTGTTGCTGTCAAGTCGCTTCCAACCCATAGCAACCCTATAGGACAGAGTCAAAGTGGCTCATTGGGTTTTCAAGGAGAGGCTGGTGGATTCAAACTGCCTACATTTTGATTAGCAGCCTGGGCCATTAACCACTGAGTTACCAGGGCCCCATGGGCCAGATCCCTGAAAGGTATTTTAAACTCAACTGATACGGTTTATTTATTTTGTATAGGTATTTGAAAGCCATTAAAATGTTTCAACTTTTATATGAGTCTTAGAAAAAAAAGTGTTTTGCAAAAATAAAGGTGATATTATAATGGTCATGAGAGAGTACCGGGTCTGGAATTACCTTTCTGACATAGGCATCTGGGGAACGACAAAATTAATAAATAATTCAATTTGCAAATATTGGACAATGAGCAGCATAGAACCGTGATCCTTAAAATAAATCACATATAAGAGTTTTTTTTTTTTTTTTAAAGAGTTGATCTCTACCATTGCTTCCTACTTGGTGCCAATTTTCATTATGTGATGCAGGGACGAAGAATCCAAACAGAATGTACCATACTCACTGAGTTGAGGAGATAGAAATCAGAGCTCAAGGAGGCCGAAGTGGATAGAATTTACAGGGTACAATTCTAGAGAAATGAAACCTATGCAAAGAAAGAGTTTCTGAAACTTGCATAGTGGTATCTGTAAGACTTTAGCTATATGTCAGTGTGCACATGGATAGCCTGAAAATCCATTAGGCCAGGTAAGGACAACTTCCAAGAAAAAAATTATCAGAAATCTGTAAGACAAACAGTTCTCAGAGCTCAAAAAGGACTGGCGATTGATTAAAATCCCTTCAGTCATTTACTAGGTCTCTTGTTGTATACATTAAACATTTTTGCCAGAATACCTGGCAAAAATAGCTCAACAGTCTTTTAAAAAAAACACAGTGAAATTTTTCATTCAACAATGGTAGGTTAATAATGTCTTATATTAAAAAATAGCTAGGCATATGACAAAATGGGGCAATATGATCCATAATCAGTTGTTGTTGTTGTTAGATACTGTTGAGTTGGTCCTTACTCATAGCTACCCCATGCACAACAGAATGAAACACTGCCCAGTCCTGCACCATCCTAACAATTGTTGCTATAACCGGTAGAAAATCCAAATATGAATTACAAATTGTTTAAAATTTTCAAAAAATTCCCTAATATCTTTCTGTTATTTATATCTAATTAAATTTGGATGCTGTCAGAGAAATACTTTGAATGGATTTGGTCTGTGTAAATTTGTTGAAATTTATTTTGTGTCTCAGGATATGTCCCTGCACACTTGAACTGAATATATATTTTATGATTACTGGGTAGAATGTTCTACCAATGTAAATTTTCAACATTGTTTGTGTGGGCGAACACGTCCTATTGGAATACACCATAACTGTAAGACAACACTCCGCACCCACATGGTGCTTACAGGTTGTACCCGATTTCTAGATATCCAGGAGGCTATTAGAGAAAGGGCACCAATGACAGTTATAGATTGGTCCATAGACATAGCGTCCTTCCCATCAGAGCCTGAACATAAATTAGCACATGGAAAGTAGCTTTTATTACTTACAAGTATCAGAAGACAGCATACAACAGAAATAGTTCCAGCACAAGCAATGCCCCCTGGCTCAAAAGCTGCCTGGACAGAGATGATGACTTTTCCATGTATACCCCACTTTGCGCCATTGGGTAAGGGGCTTAAATGTGATCCTATCTACTGTCGGTGTCCCCTGTGGCCAGATATGTACACTTAGGTGGGCTTTAAGCTTATGCTATGTGTGCCCCATCTGCACTATAACTGAGAAGACAATGAAAACTTCCTCTCCCAGATTTTTATATACCCCCAGCCTAAGTGACTAATTGTATCTTTTTAACTCTGCTAACAAACATCCTACTGTATCATGCCCCACTGACTTGTGAGGGAGTTGGGTGGTTAGCCCAGAATTATAACTTTTTAATCTTGCTAACAAACATCAGGCCTCAGTGTGGGGTTGTGGGGGGAGGTATTCTGAAATCTAAAGATGCCAGCCAGGAGAGGAACAGAAGAAAACATGGCTACCTGACTTATCCAGAGGATTTGCTCCTCACTGTTTTATGTATTTTTCAAATCTCCTATTCTGAAATCTACTTCTATTATCAAATGCAGAGAAAAGGTTTGGAAATTTCCACCTGCAGTTGTGGGTATGCTGGTTTCTCAATTCAACTTCCATTCTCTCTCTCTCTCTTTTTTTGTATAGCAAAACTCTATCGTTAAGTGAACAAACATTTATGATTGTTACATCATCTTGAGAAATTGACTTCTTTATTATTGCAAAATATTCCTTTTTATCCCATGTAAATTTCCTCATTCTGAATATATTTGATTTTAATATGGATACCCCATGCTTCTAATCCTCAGTGTTTACATCTTGTATCTTTTTTCCATCCCTTTTCTTAATCTATCTGTATTTCTATATTTAAAATGATGTACTGAATGAAAATGAAAACAATCTGTCAAAATTTGTGAGATGATTATAAAGTTTTGCTTAGAGAGAAATGTATGACTTTAAATATTCTTTAAGGGAAAACAATGATCATCTTTTTTTAATACACTAGAAAAATGAAAACTAAAGTTAAACATGAATTAGATGAGGAGAATTCATTTCTAACAAAGAAACAAAAGTCAATGGAATTAATATTATAGGTATATGTATGTGTGTGTGTGTGTGTGTGTGTATACCAAAAGAAACCAAACCTGTTGCTGCTGAGTCAATTCCAACTCATAGTGACCCTATTGGACAAAGTAGAAGTGCTTCATAGCATTTCCAAGGAGCTGCTAGTGAATTTGAACTGCCGTAGAGCACCACAGCTGTTAACCACTGTGCCACCGGGGCCCCAGGGTATGTGTGTGTGTGTGTATAAAATCATACCTTACACATCCTTTAAATAATCCTGGTTCTTCCAATGGCCCAGAATAGAACTTCTTTACCCCACCAGTTGTTTATCAATACATACGAATAAATACTTGTGAGCAGCACGCTAACAGTTCAGAAACATCCAGATTTTGAATTCCAATTTAGGCTCTGTCTAGCACAGTACCTATAACTGGTTTGAATTCATTAAAATACATTTACCTACAAGTAATATTACCAGTTGCTGTCAAGTCGATCCTGACTCATATCGACCCTGTAGGACAGAGTAGAGTTTCCAAGGAGCTCCTGGTAGATTCAAACTGCTGACTTTTTGGTTAGCAGCCAGAGCACTTAACCACTACTCCATCAGGGTTTCCTAAAGTAATATTAGTAGCATTAATAATAATAATACTAATTGTGTCCTGGTGGTGCAGTTGTTAAGAGCTTGGCTGCCAACCAAAATGTTGGCAGTTCAAATACACCAGCAGCTCCTTGGAAACTCTATGGGGAAATTTTATACTATCCTAACTATAGGGTTGCTATGAGTCAGAATCTACTTGACAGCAATGATTTTTTGTTTTTATTAATAATAATAATAAAATAAAATGATTCAGGAAAAAACAATTTAAGAGACTTTTGACACATTTCTAAAATGCTAATAAATTATGATTAGCTAATAGCTTTGAAATTCACAGCTACTCAATCTTTCATTTTGGAGATAAAGTTCTAAGGCAAAAATGTTGAAATAAACTATTAGTAGAGTGTGAAAACAATTTCTATAGGAAGTTTTCCTAAGTGTTTGAAAAGTGATGACTGGCTGTGAATCCATACATCCTTTTCATTTCTGCTTCTAAATCCAATGTCATCAAGTTGATTCTGATTCATAGTGACCCTATAGGACAGAGTAGAACTGCCTGATAGGGTTTCCAAGGAGTAACTGGCAGGTTTGAAAGGCTGAGCTCTTGGTTAGCAGCTGTAGCACTTAACTACTATGCCGCCAGGGTTTCCTTTCTGCTTCTAGTTACACAAAATTCCTACCTGTAAATTGAGAAGTCTGAAATAAAATCATGGCAAGCAGTACAAACAACTTGCTTGTGTGCTACTATAGGGTTTTCTCTAGAGAAAAGCAATATTCATTTGTGTTAAGTAAAATTAATTGTTTCTCTGTTAAAAGCCAAAATAATTATAGCTATAGATGTTAAAAAAACATCTGTCAGTTTGTCATACTGTGGAGGCTTGCATGTTGCTGTGATGCTGGAAGCTATGCCACCGATGTTCAGATACCAGCAGGGTCACCCATGGCGGACAGGTTTCTGCTGAGCTTCCAGACTAAGACGTACTAGGAAGGACCCAGCAGTCTACTTCTGAAAAGAATTAGCCATTGAAAGCTTGATGAGTAACAGCAGAACATTGTCTGGTATAGTGCCAGGATTCAAACCCCTCAAGTTGGAAGGCTCTCAAAAAATGACTGGGAAGAGCAGCCTCCTCAAAGTAAGGTCAACCTTAATGATGTGGATGAAGTCAAGCTTTTGGGACCTTCATTTCCTGATATGGTATGACTCAAAACGAAAAGAAACAGCCATGAACATCCATTAATAATCAGAATGTACCAAGCAAGAATCTAGGAAAATTGGAAATTGTTAAAAATGAAATGAAATGTAAAAACTTTGATATCCTAGGCTTTAGTGAGCTGAAAAGGACTGGTATTGGCCATTTTGAATCAGACAATCATATGGTCTACTATGCTGGGAATGACAACTTAAAGAGGAATGGTGTTGCATTCGTTGTCAAAAAGAACATTTCAAGATCTATCCTGAAGTACAACGCTATCACTGATACAATGATATCCATACGTCTACAAGGAAGACCAGTTAATATGACTGTTACTCAAATTTACACACAAACTACTAAGGCCGTAAATGAAGAAATTGAAGATTTTTATCAGCTATTGCAGTCTGATATTTATCAAATACACAATCAGGATGCATAGATAATTACTGGTGATAGGAAGGCAAAAGTTGGAAACAAAGAAGAAGGATCCGTAGTTGGAAAATATGGCCTTGGTGATAGAAACAATGCTGGAGATCACATTACAGAATTTTGCAAGAGCAACAACTTCTTCACTGCAAATAACTTTTTTCACCAATATAAACTACGACTGTACATGGAGATCTTGCCAGATGGAACACACAGGAATCAAATCGACTACATCTGTGAAAGAGAAGATGGAAAAGCTCAATATTATCAGTCAGAACAAGGCCAGGGGCTGACTGTGGAACAGACCATCAATTGCTCATATGCAAGTTCAAGTTGAAACTGAAGAAAATTAGAACAAGTCCACAAGAGCCAAAGTATCTCCTTGTTTATATCCTACTTGAATTTAGAGACAATCTCAAGAATAGATTTGACCCATTGAACACTAATGACCGAAGACCAGAGGAGTTGTGGAATGACATCAAGGACACCATATATGAAGAAAGCAAGAGGTTATTGAAAAGACAGGAAAGAAAGAAAAGACCAAGATGGATGTCAGAAGAGACTCTAAAACTTGTGGTGTTGGTGAAGAATATTGAATATACCATGGACTGCCAAAAGAATGAACAAATCTGTCTTGGAAGAAGGAAAACCAGAACGCTTCTTCAAAGCAAGGATGGCGAGATTTCATCTTACATGTTTTGGACATGTTATCAGGAAGGTTCAGTCTCTGGAGAAGGACATCAGGCCTGGTAGAGGGTCAGCAAAAAAGAGGAAGGTCCTCAAAGAGATGGATTGGTACAGTGGCTGCAACAGTGGGCTCAAGCATAACAATTGTGAGCATGGTGCAGGGCCCAGCAGTGTTTCATTCTGTAGTACATAGGGTCACTATGAGTGGCACCTACTTGATGGTACCTAACAACTAACAACAACATATTTATTCAAACACATCAATATATTGTTGTATTTATGTTAAAAACTAAAGATAAAAATAAAGGCTGAATGTTTACATTCTTCACAAATTTTAATTTTCTTAAATTAGTTATACAAAGAAGTTATCTCAGAAGTTTTGTTTGTTGTTGTTGAAGGGGTTAAGATTTATATTTATTTTAAGGATTTTATACATGTGTCTCTGTGAGGCAGGCAGCCTCAGGCCCCAACCCTTCTGAGAGACACCTGCTCTAACTTATCCTTCTATACTGAACAGAATAGGCCACACATTCTCCTAAATTGTCCTTGACAAGGTAACCACAAAATGGATCATAGATGTCCTCAACCAGCCTCTAGTTGGAGACTTAGCATGTTAATGAAGGAAAATTGACCTCTTCCTCCATCATGGAGAATCAAACCCTTGTCTAGAGAAAATGCAATGTCATCCCCAAGCCCTGAGCCCCTGCATGAAGATCAATCCTGAATATTCATGATGAATTTGCATTTCCTTGTGTGCTCTCTGTAAAAGCCCACCTTTCCAAGCTGCCTGTGAGCAGCCTTGGAAGCAAAAGCCCGGATTGCTCCTTTCCTTGTACAAGGAAATAAAGGCTTCTTTCTGATCTCCTACCTCAGTCTCTGTTTTTTTTGGCTGTAACAAGTCACACCAACCAAAACTTGGGGTTTTCACCTGGCAACACTTGTAGTAGCCTTCAACAGTCATTTCAAGTTAAAAATAATAATTATAATAACCCTTGGCTATCTAAAGATTTCTTGGATCTAAAGATTTCTGTGACATTCCTCAACATCTAGAATCATGGTCATTAACGTGTGGACTCTTAAGTTTTAACCCCAAAGCATCATTTAAAAGCAATTATTTGTTGTCAATCTACTTATTCCTGAAATATTTAAAATACGAAAAAAAAAAACCTTTTATGGTATGTAGGACACTTTTTTTTTTAAGACACTTAGAAAATGAAGAAACAACGGTGAGGAAATATTCAGAATGATTTTGTCATAAATAAGCCAACCTTGTAGAGTCAAATGAGATATATCAAATACCACTTTTAAGAGAAGAGCTTATTCAAGTCAGACCAGGATGAATTTGTAACTTAGAGTTGTATTAAAATTGTTACTGATGAGGAAAAAAAAAAAATTACTCATGGAAATTCCTTTGATAATTAAAAGGGTACACCTATGATAATTTTTTTTTTTGAGTTATAATAATTTGGTTTAGTGAAGGAGTGAAAACAAGGGAAAGCTGCCTAATATTTAATTCAATATGTCAGGTAGCAAAGTAAACCTGCTGATATCAGAAGGTAATGTAGCCAAAAATTTAGTTCTAGTATAAAAACCAAAAAACCAAACCCAGTGCCGTCGAGTCGATTCCAACTCGTAAGTATATATAAGTAAAAAGAAAGTCACAACAAATTTATCTCAACCAGATTTTTACTCAAGAAATCACATTCAAAGGAATGCTTGGGCTCCAATTAGATTTAGTCAATATCCAATCCATAGAATATTCAAATTATTTACCCTGGAATATCAAGTAAGCAATCCATGAGTGTAGACCCCTCATTACTCATGCTAACCACTGTTTGTGAACAATTCCTTGAACATGACAGGTATTGCCAAGGTATTTCTAGAATGAACAAATGCTCCTAGAACAACAGTATATATATTTGAGACAGAGCCTTCACAGTGAAGTATTCTTTACCTGGCTTCCTCCACTACCCTACTGTGTCGTATTGCAAAGTCTTTTCCTTTGCTGGGCTCCCCACCTCAGCTTTGCATTTGAGTCTTGCTTTTGCTTGGTGATTATATGTAAACCCCATTACACCTGAGTAGTATCATTGATAATTTGTATGAACGCTCTCCTTGTAAACGCCTTTAAAATTAACTTATCTGACCACCCTTGGCAAGCATTCTTGGCAGTAGTAGCTCTGACTGACCCCGTTTCCTTGTACAAAGAAATAAAGGTGCCTTTCTTGTTCTCCCAAATCGACCTCTATTGGCCCAAACAATCATGCCTAGTAAGAAACTGGGGTTTCTACCCAGTAACATGTTTGCAATATGCCATTTTAAAAGCTTTAATGAAAACATAATGAAACTAACAAACAAAACAAAAAATGTATGTTTTAATAGTTAATACTCAGATACATAAGTCACTTTTCATTAAGTATTTCTGATAACCCTAGACAAATAATTATAAGATTACTTAGATCAGGACCCTGGTGATCTTAATACTCCTTGATAAAGTTAATCTCTCAGGTATTACCTAATTCCTGAATGAATCTTACTAATCGATATTGACAGTACATATAGTAGAGTTAAACTAGGCCAAACAAGGGAACAAGAAACAAGGGGTTTACAGAAATTTTTGAGATGATGTACACACACAAAAAAAAGTATAAAAAATTTTAAAAAGAAAAAATCAGTCAGGAAAGTTAACATCTCACTAATAAAATATTTTACATATTTTAATACAAAAAGCATTCAAATCTCAAGAATAATGTGCTTCATTTAGAAATGTTTTAATTAATTTACTAGAGGTAATTAAATAATTTGAGATTATCATGAACATTGTTAAAGAAATTAACTTTGAGAGGATTAAAGGAGCAGAAATTTGAACCTGATATGTTATCCCTAGAAACACTTTTGACATGAGTACATAGAGCTCAGTTTGATTAAATAGAAACTTCTTAATACTTCAGTTATTATCCAGCACAACAAAATTTATCTAAGTCAATTTATTACCAACATTTTAAGTTTTTACTTTAGCCGTATTTCTTCATCCATTGAGTGATGTAGAACTTTCAACCTCAGTCATATACTGAGTACCTTCTCTGTATCAGATACCTGTTGTATCTTTTCGATCTACATATTTATATCTGTGGTAGAATATATTGCATAGTTTAAATATTTTCTGATGCTCTCTACCAAATCATGTCTGTCTTTACATAATCCCTCCCTAGTGATCTTTCCTGTCAGAAAGAAAACCCACTCACTGATCTCAGGCTCGAGCTTGGGATTTGATTAACCGGTGGAATTGGAATAAAAGTGACATAACCACGTCTGAACAGAGTCAATAGCAATCATATGGATTGACAAGTTCCTTTTTCTCTCTGCCTGAGGTTCAGCATACCTTAAAAGAGGCCATTCTTTCAGTCTGAGTGTTGTAATAAAGAGGTAGACTAGAGGTAAGGCTAACCCATTACAGACATTAACTTGAAAGAGATAACTTCTTTCCTTGAACATTGTCATGGATTGAATTATATCCTCCCCAAAATTTGTGTATTAACTTGGTTAGGCCATGGTTCCCAGTATTCTATGATTGTCTTCCATTTTGTGATTCTAATTTTATGTTAAAGAGGGTTAGGGTGGGATTATAACACCACCCTTGCCCAGGTCACATCTCTGGTCTATTGGCCAATACAAATTATGCCCAGTAAGATCCTGGGGTTTCCACTTTGTAACACACAAGTTAGGACTTCAACAAATCTTCTGGGAGGACACATGCAATCTATAATAGTGAATGATTTAACACTATATTTTATCTTAAAATTTTATTGAAGCTATGTGCTACAATGTCTTAGAGAAATTTAGGTTCACTGTATTTGTAAACTCCTGTTTAAAGAGCACAGATCCCTCATGCTTCCATTTACTTATATTCATGAGTTATTTAAATATAAAAAAAAAGTTAAATCTGAAAAATGGACTTCTAAAGAAGAAATTAAATGTGTTAATTCTGTTTAAAATTGGTTTGTGGAGGAGAACAAAGTTATTCAATGTTGCTTTAATAATATTTAAGTTTTCTAGACTCATACATAGTGGATTTGCAAGCTGATTTTAAAAAGCCTAAGTGAGAAATACAGCTTTGAATCTGTAACATTAATAAATTGAATGCTAATTGCTTGAATTCTGGAATAGACTTTTCTACGCTCCAAAACTACCCTTGAAGACAACAAAAAGCTTGCATCAGTAAGCTTCTGGAGTTTTAGTTCTTGAAACATAATTACATGCAGGACATTATAGATGTAGCTTGTCTGGAAGGCTTTCCTAGAAGGTGGTCACTTATCACTGCTATCAAATTAAGAATAACCACATTTGTGCATTGCAGACTTTTTTTTCCTCCTTTGTTATAATTTCCTTCAGTAAGTTGTCCAACCAAAAATGCCTATTGCTTAATAGAGGGTTCACAGCTATGACTTTCATTTTGTACACTAGAGATTAGTGCAAAGGAAGTAAAGTTCAGAACATTTAGGCCAGAGGCAATGAGCTTGTATCATTAGCACTTCAATGGATCACTCTAGAGGAATTAGCATCAATTCAAATGGTGTTTGCTGTGCCCTCTTCTCGGAGAGCAGCTGCTCCACTTTCCAGTTTTTGAACTACTTACTTGAAAGAGACAACTACTTCTTGAGGTGCCCTCACTGGGGCAGCCAGGGTAGAATTCCACAGCACCAAACCAGTGAGGGAGGAGAGAGAATTTAGCTTTCAAAGGGAGTACTCTATTCTTACATATGCGCACATCTTCTGATAGAAGGTAACCCAGTACCCACTGATAGAAGCTAAAAACTTACTAATTTCAGTATACTCATATGCACGCCTTCTATAATCCAGGGAGTGTTATGTTGATTTAGAATAAGTGGTTTGAAATCAAAAGAAAAAGGCAAGAGGGAGCAATTCAGAATGTTAAGCCCTCAAAGATTTTTGAGCCCTGTCCCCTCAATTTAGTGTCTGAGGCCCAAAATAGGCTAAACAAATTTCCCAATTTCACAACAAATGACTTATGAACACAGGAGAGAAACACTGTACTTCCAGGCCAGTGTTTATTTTCATAAAGTCAGCCGTAAGTTGTGCCTCTGAATACACCAAGATCAGATGACAAATATTATATGCAAATCCTCCTGGCTTTACTCTTGACAACTCTACTGGGAGCATGCCTGTAGAACTAGAAACTATACACTGTGCCTACGTCTTCACCTTGTTTAACTAGATGTACATTTTTCACTAAATTTACAAGTATCTTCTGATACTTTCAGGCATACTCTCTTAATTCACATATCCTAGCCCTCCTTGTACTCATATTTAAAGCTGGGATCAGACTGATATGTGTGCATGGGAATTGGGAAGGACTGAAATGTGCCTGACCCAAGCTCCGGTGTTTTCAATCGCTTCATATGTGAAAGCTGGGCAATGAATAACGAAGACCTAAGAATTGATGCCTTTGAATTATGACGTTGGCGAAGAATATTGAATATACCATGGACTGTCAGAACAAGCAAATCCATCTTGGAAGAAGTACAACCAGAATGCTCCTTAGAAGCAAGGATGGTGAGAATTTTTCTCACATACTTTGGACATATTATTAGGAAGGACCAGTCCCTGGACGAGGACATCATGCTTAGTAAAGTAGAGGTTCAGTGGAAAAAGAGGAAGACCCTAAATGAGGTAGATTGACACAGTACCTGCAACAATGGGCTCAAGCATAACAAAATTTTGAGGATGGTGCAGGACTGGGGACTGTTTCATTCTGTTGTATATAGGGTCGCTATGAGTCAGAACCTACTCGATAGCACCTAATAATAACAAGAAACACAGGGGACATTCAGCATAACCAAAACAATAAAGTATAATACATATGCTATTGTTTTTACCTCTAGGAACAAATCCTGCTGATTTTCCAAATTTCTTCTTCCTGTCGGAGAGAATTAGGCAATTATACGACCTGAGCCAAATTCTCCATCATTCATTTGAATTCCCCTTCTAACAAGATCTATACCTTGCTCATAACAGTTTCACCTGCTAGGGCATGACAAGAATCCAAGCCAGGTTAGCCACACGGTTTTCCAAATAGCAGATCAGGGCAGAGAGTTTTGGCCTTCTCACAAAAGAACGTCTGTCGCCACTCTCCAACCTATAAAATGATACCTGCAAGGAATTTTTCCAAGTGACTTTTGTTGAATAACGGCTTTTAAATTAACATAAAAGTTAGTGAGTGAAAGGTCTAAGGAATTTAAGATATCTGAAGAAAAAACTGCGTATTTAAGCTCACAGGTTGTTACTTTGATATATTAGCAATACTGCCAATCAACTGTGCTGCTATTCTACTTGTCAGCAAACTATCATGGAGTGGACTACAGTAGGCTAGAAATTGGAAGGATTTGAGGACCAGGAATCACTTGGCAGGACTTTGGAACTTTTTTTTTATTATTATTAAGGGAATGTTCTATTAAGGAAATGTGAAACTATAAAAATATAAATAAATCAAAGTCAAAGTGATACTCTAAGAAAGCCAGAAGAGTAAGCAGTTTCTTTCCCACAAAATTGTAGCATTTCCTCAGAGCAGAATATCTCATTTTGAACTGCACAAATTGGACTGTTGGTGTTTAGGTTTTATCTCAACCTAAAATAGGAATACCCATTTTGTTTTTGAAGATTTGCAATCAGTAGACTCTTTCTCCACATTTTCTCACCTTCCTTCCATCCTCAAGCTCTTCGTTCTACAATCAAACAAAGGATTTTGAAGGTCAATTTTCTAGATAGTGCTTTCTCCATATATTCCAGGACACTGAAATGAATAAAAGAAAATTATCTCCTCCATTGAGTTCACAGTGAGAGATATGGTTAATATTATCAATAAACACTTTTGCCTTTAGTTCCTAAATCTAAAACTCCAGTGCAGAACTCCCTTTTTACCTCCACATTTAATATGTTGTTGAATTTTCATCTACTTTCTATACAAACACAATATTATTTTATACAATGCCTTCTTAGTATATAAACTTTTTTTTGTAGCCTATTTATCCAATTCACATTATACTGCATTCCATATTTTATTATTCTCTATAAATAGCATGTTCAATGGCAATATTCTTAAATAGCATGGCTCCGTTGTATTCCCTTATATGCATTTAATATTAAACATTAACTTTTTTCCTCACTTGGAAGTGTTATTGTTTTCACATTTTTACTAATATAAATAATTCTGATGTGAACATATTTTAAAATATTTTTAAACTTTTTAAATTTCTTCCCTAAGAATGATTTCTAGAAATAAAAAAAAAACTTCATTAAAGGTGTGTTTCCAATTGATTTCCAGATGAATCTTAAAATTTACACAATCATTCCCAACATATGGGGGGTTGTGTCCCCCTACATTACCAGTGTTATTAATTCTGTCATGATCTAATTCACCAGTATTTTCCTTTATATTTAATGTTTTATATCTTGGCTATAAAATGGTTGCCTACTTCAAGGGCAAGGAGATATTCTCCTATGTTACTGTTTTCTAGCAAATTTATTGTTTGACCTCGCACATTTATAATTAAAATCTCCCTGGAATATGAGTGTGTGGTGTGAAGTGATCAGATTTTATATATTTCTGTATGGATAGCCAATTGACCCAGCACCATTAATTGAAAGCACCAGCTCTTTCCATTAAATTTAAGAACCACTTTGTTGTAAATAAAATGATAATTTTTATGAGAGTCCTTTTCTTTATTTTACACTTACGTATTTATTTAACTCCACGCAAAAATTTCACTTTCTAAATCACTGCATCTTTATGATAGATTTTATAATCTGGTAGAAAATATTTTTTCTCTCCTTTTATGGTTTTTGATGATTGCCTTGGCTATTTTGTACTTCCACATAAATTCTAGCACAGCTTGTCGACTCCTATTAAATAAACAAAACATGTCAGTATGTTGATTAGAACTGATTTAAAGCTATAGGTCAAATTGGGAAGAATTTAAATCTTTACAACCTTGGGTCTTTCAATCCATAAAAATTTTGGTTTTTTGGTCACCTGTAATTGACCTCATTAATGACTGATAATTTTGTGTAATAATGTTTCATATATCTTTTAATAAATTTATTGGTGGTATTTGATATTTTGATGGAATTTTAAATTCTGTTATTTGAACAAAAAGATTTGTGTTAATTATTTGTATAACAGAATGAAACGTTGCTGTATCTGATGCCATTTTTATGATTACTGGCATGCTTGAGTACATTGGTGCAGCCACTGTGTATTTTGAATGCCTTCCAGTCCAGCTGGCTCATCTTCCAGCACCGGGTCAGGCAACATCTTGTCGTGATTCATAGAGTTTTCAGTGGTTAACTTTCAGACTTAGATTACCAGGCCTTTCTTAGTCCATCTTAGCCTGGATGCTCTGCTGAAATCTGTCCACCATTGGTGACCTGCTGTTATTTGAAACTGGTGGCATAGCTTTCAGCATTATAGCCAGACCCAAGGCACCACAGTATGACAAACTGACAGACCGATTGTGTAAATTAGATAGGTAGATACATAGATAGATATAGATTGATACTGATTGGTTGATAAAAGTGGAGCTCCTCTGGTTGAAATAGTGCTGGGGGGTAGGTCCAAGACTCCACAAAGTACCTTCAATCTCCAACTCCTAAAGATGCGCCTTTGAACGACGAGGACTATGTAAAGTTAATGAATCTCTTAAGGATCTGTTAGGGTTAGTTTGGTTTTTTTTTTAAAAAAGTCTAATTTTGAAATATAAAAATGCAACTTTCTCTTAATTTTTTTAAATCATTTTTTCGGGGAACAACACCCTTTAATAGAAAAACAATAACATTTCTAATACATTTTTATGCCTAAACCAAGTGCTTTGCTATTCATCAAAGAATATACCTATCTCTGCAGATTCACAGAAACTTATGCATGGTGAAGCTTTTTAAACAGCTGCTTGTTGTTTCTATAAAGGACTCCTGGTAGTGCAGTGGTTAAAGCACTCAGATGCTAATCAAAAGGTCGGTGGTTCGAACCACCAGCTGCTCTGAAGGAAAAAGATATGGCAGCCTGCTTCCATAAAGATTTACGGCCTTGGAAACCCTATGGGAGCAGTTGTACTCTGTCCTATAGGGTCACTATGGATTGGAATCAACCTGACAGCAGTGGATTTGAGGTCCTGGTTGTATCTATAGACTAATTTCTCAGGTGTTGGTTATACATGCATGCTATAATGCAAGAGATAATTGGTATGGCTGCAGAAACTATAAAATACCTCTAGCTGTGACAACACTCCTAATTAGGTGTTGAAAAGTTGTGATTATCTGTCAACAATTACTTATTTTTTAATAGTTTCTTCAAAACTAGCCTGTTTAAGCTATTTAGAAAATAGCCAACATCATTATTATTCCCTTAGGGACTTCTCTAAGCACTCTAAAAAATTGTAATCCAATAAAAATTCTAAACAGACTTCCAGTGACATAGAAGCAAAAATATTTTTAACACAGGACTTGCAGCTGAGAGACGGATGGTGGGTGATGTATACATGAATATTTTATTCATATCATTAAATTTTAAGACAAACATACTCAACAGATAATGGAAGAGAGGGAGGGCAAACAAAAATCAATATACTTCTTACAGGTTATGGAAGGTACAACTGTGTCCTAAAAGGAAAGCTTGTAACCTATGGGTATTCATATAAAAATATGAACGTGAAGCAAATATACCCTAGAAATAAGAGATTTCAAATACAATTAAATGTATTAAAATAGATATAGCCTTGGTTAGTGTTTTAAAACTTAATGTGTTTTGATGCCTATAGAAAATATTTACATACAAAGTAAATAAAGACTATAGAGAAAACAAAAATGAGCAGATATCACTGAACAATACTAAAGCCTTTCAAACTGATTTTGTTTCTGATTACATACATAGTTTCAGACTATAAAATATGATATAAGTCATTGTAATGGACAGACTCTAAATTAATCTCCAGTTATTCTCATCTTCTGGTGTTTACAGCTTTTATGTAATCCCCTCTCCTTATGTGTGCTTCTAGCAAATAGAAATGGCAAAGGTGATAGGATGTCACTCTTGTGATTAAATTATACTATGTGTCAAAGGAGATGGAATGTCATTACTGTAATTAAATCATTTGATATGGTTATTTTCTAGCCTACTGGAGCTAGAGATTGTCCTTGCAGGGTTGATGAAGTAAGCAGCCATGATGGAGACATTCATGTGAGAAGGAACTGGAGGCAGCCTCTAAGAATTGTGGGTAGCTTCTAGGACTTGAGGGTGACTTTCAGCAACAGAGTACAAAAATCCTCAGTCTGCAGCCAAAAGGAACTGAATTCTTTCAGTAACATGAATGAAATTGTTTTATGGATTGAATTATTGTTATTGTTAGTTGCCATCAAGTCAGCCCCCAACTCATGAGGACCCCATGCACAATGGAACAAAACCTGTGGGAGCTGAACCTGGGTCTCCTGCATGAAAGATAATTCCATGAACCACCAATACCCATGACTTCAATTTTATTCCCCAAAAAGACATGCTGAAATTGTAAATTCAGGTACCTGTAAAGATAATCTTGTTTGAAAATAGGGTCTTTGAAGATGTTAACAATTGACATGAGTTCATTCTGGAGTAGAGTATATCCTAATCCAATATGGGTGGTATGTATCCTTACAGAAAAGGAGAAGGGACACAGACAGACAGAGGGAAAACTGTCGTGTGATGACAAAGTTATGCTGCAGCTGCAAGACAAGGTATGCTAGAGGCTACCAAAATGCCTGGAGAGACAAGGAAGTGTTTTCCCTTTAATCTTCAGAGATAATATGGCCCTGTGGACTCCCTGAATAAAGACAGTGGCCCCCAGAGTTGTGAGATAAGAAAATTCTGTCATTAAAAGATACTCAGTTTGTAGTATTTTAGGAAACTAATATATAAAGCTCAAAAGTAGTTTTTTTTTTTTTTTTTTTTCCCAGCCAAGCTTCCAGAAGAGAATGTAGCCTGACTGAAACCTTCAATGCAGTCTTGTGAGACTGAGCAGAGGACTCAGCTGAGCCATACCTGGACCTCTGACACCATGGAAACTGTAAGATAATAAATGTATGTTGACTTAAGTTGATCAGTTTGGGTTTATTTGTTGCAAACAATAGAAAACAAATGCAGCCTTCTAATCTAACAATGAAAGGTGAAAAAAAAAAAGAGATAAAAAATAAAGACTTCATGTGCTATAAATAAATAATTTGAGTCTTATATTTAGTCACATTTTTGCCATATTTTAAAAAATGAATTCCTAGAACATATTATAAACCTGTTGCCATCGAGTCAATTCCGGCTCATAGCAACTATATAGGACAGGGTAGAACTGCCCCACAGGATTTCCAAGAAGCGGCTGGTGGGTTCCAACTGCTGATCTTTTAGTTAGCAGCCGAACACTTAATGACTAACTTTCATGTTTACCTATAAATTTTGAGTTTCCTAACAAATAATTTATTTAGAGACTATGAGATACTTGCTATGTTTAAATTTGAATATTTATTATTTGTTTATTTTATCATTTGAGTGATGTCATTTAAAACCAGGCCAAGGTTTTCTTTCTCTTTTTTTTTCTTTTTCTGTTAGGGTTAGTGCATTTGTATCTCCTTTTAGTAAATCTATGTTTCAATTAGGCAAAACATAAAATTTAATTATCATAGCAGGAGTCTACAGTAAGAATTTAGATATATCTAGACAAGCATTGAATCTATTATACTATGCTGATAAAAATAGAAAAACTCTCTGTAATGAGAAAAGTAAAGGGAAAATCCACGATAGTAAGGAAATTGTCTTTAAAGAGAAAATAATTTATAACTTGAAACTGTTGGAAATTATATAGGAATATCAGTCATTTATTATAATAAAAGTACATACAATCTACAAAGTCCTGACATGGTGATAATCATCTTGGATGGAAAAAGAAAAAGCTCTGTCTTTAATCAAGCTGGTACAGCAAGCACAGATAGAATCAAGGTTAACAAGAAACGTTTCTCCCGAGAGCTCAAGGGCATTCCCATAAAAATCCGTTGCCATCAAGTCGATTCTGACTCATAGCGACCCTATACAGTCATTACAAAATGCTACATGGGCATTTTCTTTGAACTATTCCTTCTGTTTGTTACCAGTGACGCCCCAGGACCACTTTGCTATTTTCATCCATTACTATGGATACCCTATTGCTAAACTGCTCCCACTGAATCACATAATCCAGTCTTTATTCCCTTTTTCTTTTAATCCCATCTCAGAAATAGAATCCAATCCAGTTTGTTTCCTTTAGACTGTCCTTAAAATCCATTATGGAGAGCCCTGGCCTTACAAAAAGACATTTCTTAATTTTTCAAAGCAGATTCCATTCCAGGAAGGGCCATCCTTTCCTGCATTGAGTCAATAATTATGAGGTTGTCAGACTAAAGGCTGTTTCTGGTATTTTTTGGCTGATTACCAACACAAACATGATGCCACTTAAGAGGCAAGAAAAAAGTATTGTCTGCTATAAAACTTGAAAGCCAAACATGAGAGAAAAAGCTTGAAACGAAAAGAGAAATGTATATCTAGAGAATCAGTGAAATTGGGTACTTACGATAGGAAAAGGGAAACCCTGGTGGCATAGTGGTTAAGAGCTACGGTTGCTGACCTAAATGTTTGCAGTTTGAATCCACAGGTGTTCCTTGGAAACCCTATGGGGCAGGTCTACTGAGTCCTCTAGGGTCTCTGTGAGTCAGAATTGACTCCACAACAATGGATTTGGTTTTTGGTTTTTGATAGGAAAAGGAATTTTAAAATTATAGTAAATAATAAAAATAATACTGTATTATAGGTATTAATAAGCTTATATTTATGTTTATTTATTTGGTTAGGAGTAAATGGATGCTGATGTGCCAGGTATTTATAAAGTAAGTTTTTTTGTTCATTTTTGTATGTTATAAATTTATTATAAGCGCAGGCTAAATATTTCTTTACGTATGTTTTGAATAAGTGTGCATTCATTGATAAATTAATTCCTTTTTTCAGATTGTGTAGCTTTACTCATATTAGTTAAAATAATACCACAATGAAGTCTGATGGAATTCCATGGTATTAGATTAAATACTTATCAAGCTTTTAAATTTTTTAATTATAAATCTTTAATTCCCCTGCCTTCTTCATTTTTACTTCTTAACATTAATACCTATAGTACAAAAATGAAGTAGAAATTTATTTATTCTGATTGTTCTATATTTTTCTAACATTTAAAAATATGACTCAGAGTAGTAATACATTCCAACACTTTTTTTTTTTGTATTTACGAAAGTAAATAAAAATGCTTTATGAAATTCACAAAGGAAAAACGATATCTGGGCTTTAAAAGTGGAAGTGTATACAAATTTACAACCTTTTTATTAGCATCTTAACTCTTGCTCTTCTTCCTTGCTTTTTATGCCCTAAATACCAAGCACTTATTTGGTAATTAGTACTTTTGCAAGAAAATTGCTTCTTTGCTTCAGGTCAGTGATCAACAATAATTAAAGTAGTTAAAGCACTAGGAAAATAGGCTAGAAAATAGAAGGACAGGTAATTCAATCCAGTTTTTAAGTTGTTAATTAAAATAGACGAAGGCTTATGATAAAGTAAATACACCCAGTCGTTCAGTATACATGATTGTATTTTGTTCTATTAAATGCACTTGCTTAATTTAACCTTTATTTATTATTCTTAATTTTTTTTCAAGAAGATATAACTAAGCAAATAATAAAACAAAAAAAAAAAAAACCAAACCCAGTGCTGTTGAGTCAATTCTGACTCATAGCGACCCTGTAGGACAGAGTAGAACTGCCCCATAGAGTTTCCAAGGAGCACCTAGGCGGATTTGAACTGCCGACCCTTTGGTTAGCAGCGGTAGCACTTAACCACTATGCCACCAGGGTTTCCCAGCAAATAATAGAGGGACAAATTTTGCTTTGGCTTGCTTCATCAAGGAAGGTCTGAAAGGGAAGGTATCATTAGAACTAACACAAACAAATGGACTTTACTAAGTAACCTAGGTAGGGAGTAAACATTCCAAGTAGAGAGAATAGGTGTAAGGTTGTACACAATAAAGTAAAGGGCAAGCTTGGAAATCATCAAGTTGTTCTCTTTGGGGAAAATTACCTAAAGGAAGAATTAGAACAGAATATTTAGACTTAGTCTTTGTTCCTTTTTTGCTTCATTTATTAATTCTATCAATAAACATTTATTGAATGTTTGTCAGGAATTGTGTTAGAACTTAGAGATACAATGGTAAGCAAAACAGAGTCAGCACTTGCCCTGTAAGCGTGAAATAGTAACTAACTACACAAATATATAGGTACAAGCTCTTACGCATGCCACAGAGAAAAGTATATTGAACCATCGTGCTTCACTAAGGGGCATTGATGAAGACTTTTACGTTAATAAATTTAAGTACTACTTGAATAATTTGTGCTTAAACATTTCTTAAGTACATAATTCATAATATTTTATTAAAAAATGACTAGTTTTTGGCTTAATTCAAAAATACTGCTATAAATAATCATTGAAAAATGATCTTATCTTTCAAATCAAATTTAAATGTTTTAAAAGAATAAAAATAAGAAACGGTTTTTCAAGGATTTTGTTTTTGCTAGGTTTCTAATTTAAGTAGAGAACAGAAATTCCTCAAAACTGTATTCAACCTTGGTATTTCTTTTAGTGTTAATTGTTTTTGTTGTTTTTACTTAGCAATAATGTTACTAGGGATTATTAGTATAAAAATGGCACATGTGTTAAGAACCAACTGATATCTATATTGAACTCCCATGTGATATTTCTGTGTAAACTTCCTTAAGCTCACGTAAGAAGCTGAGTATTTAGAACAAAATGTTTAACACATGAAGTTTAATCATAGCCCATGATCTTTAGTTATCAACAGCTGTGTTACGGCAACCTAGCTCTCTGGAAAAATAAATATAGTTCCAATGCAACATTTGCCAATTCTCATGGTGTAAACACTCCCCCCATGGACAATTTCAATCCACCAAAATGATGCCACTTAACGTGGAGTAGGAAAGAAATATAGACAATTATCTCTTGAAAGCCAATATGAGGAAAGGTCAGCAAAACACTAATTTCACCTTTTATTATACAAGCCAACTTAGTAAATTGACATGTGTACCAATATTATTGCCTAACCTGTTGCAGAAATTATTTAAAAAAAAATGGTTTTTAAATAATGTGGAATATAATGTTAAATATAACATTATAAGACTCCAAACTAGGCTCACTTTTGTGTTTTTAATATGCCATCTTATTTGCAAATGACAATCTATTTTCATAAAAAAAGAAGTGGGTTTGTGATTATTTGCAAATAATAACAAATAACACTGAGAGGCAGTGCTCACATTAAAAGTTTACAGAATTTTGTCAAGCCGTTCAGCCCTTTTGGCTTTCCTCCCATGAAGAATACTGAGTTACTTGTTAATTCTTGGCATCAACTCTGTAGGTGTTAACTTTGGAAAGTGAAATTTAGTCTGATAGTATGCAGCTAAAATGTCACTACTAAATTTATTTAATTCCTTCTTGTATAGAATTTTTTTTCTAGTGTTAATGACAAAAAGAATCAAAAGAATCAAATAAAAAGAAATATGACCAATGCCATAATGAATTTTTCAGGTAACATCACAATCAAAGGAGTAAGGATATCAGAAGTGATGCAACAAAAAAAATGGTAGCATCATCATTCAACAACGTATGTTGGGAGAGGGTTCAAAGAAATTAGACAAAATTGTCACTATCCCTCCGAGGCCAGTAACAAATCAGAGAGAGGAAAATCTGAATTTCAAAGCCATAAATCCAAGGCAAAGATATATTAACTAGAACCCAAAATGCAAATGAAAAAGAAACATACATACATATATATATATATACACACACGCACACACACACATACAGGAAGTGAAAATACTATTTTGAGAGATGAAAAAGATGAGTTATGAATGATTCTTACTCATTAAATGATGCAAGGTAGAAATTTTGCCGTGGTCAGTAACAACTGGTTTGCTCATAGTTTGAAGAGTGCAGGGCGTCAGAGTGTCGTGGTGGTTGTGGGATAATTTCTCAATGGTTGGAAAAAAGCATGGTATATACAAAAATATATATAAAAGGACAGATGCAAGATGTAGAATTATCTTGCAGAGAGCAGTCTGGCCTTTGTTCTCCCTTGGTTCTTTTGAGCTGTACCAACACTTGAAGCTAATGAATGGGGGTTCACCAGACCAACATTGGGTGCCTGATGTTGACTAAGACTCTTGAGGCATGATGTAATGGATCTTGTGGTAGGGCTGATAAAACTGCATCCCTTTTTTAGACATGAAAACTTTTGCTATGACTTGTCCCAGGCTTGACCCTACGTGTCTCTTTGTATCTTTTTCGGTTGTAATGAAGTTGCAGCTACAAGTCTGGTGTACTTTCCCTGAATTCTGTGAGTTAGTCTAGGGAATTAACAAACCCACAGAGGCAGTAAGAGCCAGCAAGGGCTGGTGTCTACTTGTTCACTGTCTGAAGGAAGGTGTCCTTCTAATGTGTAAGCTTGGACCTAGTTCTGGGTGGCCAGGGCTGAAAAACAGTGTCTGTCTGACTTGAGAGCTCTAACCCAGCCCTGAGAAAGGGAGTGACATGTGAGTGGCTGGTGATGACGATGGAGAAATGGAAAGCAAAGACTAGATCATTTTTCATACTTTGGGAATTGAATTCATGCTGATCCTTAGCATGCAATTAATGATGAAGTGAGATTTGCCCACTGTTCCCTGGATTAGTGCAAGAATAAACATAGGGAGTTTTATAGGCTGATTAACACTAAATCAGATGGAGGTAAGAAATTCCAGTAACACTCTGTCATCTGAAACCTAGCTATTCTCTCCCTTGCTAGGGACCTTCTTCCTCTTTGAGTCATAAACTCTGTCTTTGATTTTTATCCTGAATATTATCCCCACTCTTTCTAACTTACTTTGGAAACCTTCATCTACTTTGTGTCTTTCTTTTTCCCCTGCGTCTTTCTAAACACAGAATCTCTGTTCTCAAAATTCTTTATAAACTTAATTTCTAACTGTCCCTCAGTTTGGCAGTCTGATGTGTGACTTAAAATTGCTTCTTGTTTATGGTTCATCAAGAAAAAGAAAAATAAAAATGACTCAGTAGAAAGAAAACACAGCTTTTCCCCTGAGAACAATTATATCTGGTTAGAATCAAAAACAGATCAGGTGGATTTGAAGCAGACCAGAGCCAAACAGATGAAAAACTATTTGCAAGAATATCCTTACATTATTATAGATCTCAGCATGACAAACGTGTTTTCCCTTTCTTTTAAATCTTTTTTTTTTTTTTTTTTAAATCTTTGACTGATTTTGGACATCAAAGCACATAGTTCACAACAAAATTGAGTTGAGCCATTTTAAATTTTGTTCCCCTATATAATGCTATTACCATCAGGATTCTCATTAACATTAGACCTTTAAGACATGTGGTAGAGCACATATTTAGGACAACTAAAAGACAGCTTATGAAAAGGAAATTGCTTACAGCTGTCAAGAACTGTGAAAAGTTTTAGATTTTACTGTTTCCAAGCCAGTAAGTTATTGTGCCACGTTTTCAAAGATAAGAAGATTCATGAGTCTCCTGAGCCAAAGAAAAAGGACAGCTTATTAATCATAGCAATAGCAGTAGCCAAAGTGTTGTCATTTTTGCATTGGTCCCCTGAGCCCCAACTTCCACTGGGCTATGCAAAAAGGATCAGATGAGACTTGCACACTTAGTCAGTGGTATTACAGAAGAGGGACCCTGAGTTTAGAGAACACAAATCTTTTATAATGACAGTAAGCATGCCTGGCCTTTGTTCTGGAAGGAGACACTATCTGGGTACTAAGGCTGTTTGCTATACACACATCCTTAAAAAAGATAGTCTTGAACAAAGTTTAATAATTGCCTTACTCCAAGATGTGCAATAAAAACCCCAAACCCATTGTCATCGAGTCAATTCTACTCCTAGCGACCCTAAAGGACAGAGTAGAACTGCTGCATAGAGTTTCCAAGGAGCACCTGGTTGATTCCAACTGCTGACCTTTTGGTTAGCAGCCATAGCACTTAACCACTAATCCACCAGGGTTTCCCCAAGATGTGCAGAAACATAAAAAACCCATGGAGAGTTGTCTTCCAACAATCACATGAATGAGGGAATGTATAGAAGGAAAAAAACAGAGTCTGTTTAGGTGTAATAAATACGATACTGTAAATACAAAGTGAATGTTTCCTTGATGTGAAATTTCCCTGTGTAATTTTGTGGTAATTTACTTAGTGATTGTAGACAAATTACTCAATTTTAAAATGGATATGCCAGGAAAAAACTAAATATCTATGTAATCAGAAATATCACTGTGGTAGGAATTACAGGGCCACGTAAGAGGACAGTTAGATAATTTCTGGTGTAAATTTCCTGTTGTAGAATTGGTATTTAAACTAGAAGCTGGAAGCATAAGATAGGACCTTAGGTAGGCCTTTGAGAGGCCTTAGTATTTTAGTTTTTTCTTTGAAGATGTCAGAATCAGAAAGGGTAATTCTCAGGAGAGAATGTTAGATGGTGAATGCTTGGAGAAACAGGCCAAAAAGTTGGAAGTGAATGTCTTTTTTCAAGATTTTGGCCAATGGTCCAGAGAGAGTGAGAAGAAAAGAGAAACTCTGGCAAAGCAAGTTGTTTATGATATACCGAGAACCTTATACTCATAAGCCAAATTTTTTGGTACGTTTGGAATTTCAAAAAATCTCTTGAAATGTTCCATCATATTGTATTTACTTGAAGAAGAGTGTAGAGAAGTTTTTCTCTACTGGGTCCAAAACAAAAGGCAAGCTGGGCAAGATGGTGTTGGTCCTGATTAAAATACAATTTAGTAAGGACAGGTGAAAATCAGTCATCGAGAAATTTCACTAGGTCAGTAGCTGGAACTTCACCTTCTAATGTTAAACTCAGATGTTCTGCCTTTGGTTTCATTAATAAAGGCAGTGTTCTCTCAGAAGTGAACAACTATCATCTGCAAATAACAACAACAAAAAGCTAAATTATTCTAGGCATTCCACCTACAGTATCTAAATAACTCAGTAGCATTTCCCTAATCTTACATAAGTTGCAAATTAGTGACATTTATTTGATTTCCAAGCCATTTAGAACACTATGAAATAATATAATGTGTACTGTCTTAAGGTTATTTTTGTTGTTGTTTTTAATTAATGCAATTTGCTATACTCAATGTATACTGGTAAGCGACTTAAATGTGTTTTTAATTTAAAAATTTCAGTACAGAAAACGAAAGAATTGATTAGTCTCAGAAAAAGAAATGATACGCTTTATTTGTGATGTTGGCAAAGAATATTGAATATACCTTGGACTAACAAATGAATGAACAAATTAGTCTTAGAAGAAATAAAACTGGAATGCTCATTAGAAACGAGAATGAAGATACTTCAGCCTACTTGCTTTGGACTTATCAGGATAGACCGATTGCTATAAAAGGACAAAATGTTTGGTAGAGGGTCACCGAAAATGAGGGAAACTCTCAATGAGATGGATTGACACACTAGGGGCAATGATGGACTCAAACATACCAATAATCATAAAGATGGTGCAGTTATGAAGACAGTTCTGTTCTTTTATACATAATAGGGACACCACGAGCCAGAGCCAACATGGCAGCAACTAATGACAAGTTATGGATAAGAAGTATATAGCTTTTACTTAAATATTTTAGAAGTATAAGGAAACAAAACCACTTTATGTTTAATTTCCAAACTATCACCTATTATTTCATAAGAAATGTTCACTTGGATTGTGCTTCATTTCTAGCCACGTGGCTTTTGCTTCCAAACTTGGCAAATTTCCATGCCCCCCCCAAAAAAAAACAGAACCAAACCCATTGCTGTCAAGTCGATTTAGACTTATAGTGACCCTATAGGGCAGAGCAGAATTACTCTACAGGGTTTCCAAGGATGTAATCTTTTTGGAAGCAGACTGTCACATCTTTCCCCTTTGGTGGGGTTTGAACCACCAACCTTCCAGTAGCAGCTGAGTGCTTAACCACTGCACCACCAGGGCTCCTGTATACCCTGCCCCGTGTCTGCTAAATTGAAATTGCCAAGGGAAGGCACTTGAAGCTGAAATATTCACAAATACCCTAGGTGAGTCAGTTAATTAGACCAGTCTGGGAAAGTCTGGCTCATAGCAACTGAGTCTGTGGCTCTATACACAAAAATAAAATGAAAAGAATTGGATCTCAAATCTCAATAACTTAAGCACTAAAGCCAAGTGTTCTTAATAATAATATCTCACATTTATTAAGTGATGCCTGCCTGGTAGGTATGTTGTTGTTGTTAGGTGCTATCTCAATCCATCTCATTGAGGGTCTTCCTCTTTTCTGCTGACCCTGTACTCTGCCAAGCATGATGTTCTTCTCCAGGGACTGATCCCTCCTGACAACATGTTCAAAGTATGTAAGATGAAGTCTCGCCATCCTTGCTCCTAAGGAGCATTCTGATTGTACTTCTTCCAAGAGGGATTTGTTCATTCTTTTGTTAGTCCATGGCATATTTAATATTCTTCGTCAACACCACAATTCAAAGGCATCAGTTCTTCTTTGGTCTTCCTTATTCACTGTCCAGGTATATTGTTAAATACTTTAAATGCATTACCATGTTTGCCACCATACCCACAGTATGAGGCAGGCTATTGTTATCATGGGAGTACCTGGGTAATACAATTTGTTAACTCACTTGACCGCTGACCAAAAAGTTAAAAGTTTGAGCCCATCCATCCTGAGGAGCCTCTGAAGAAGGGCCTGGCAATTTACTTTTCAAAAAAACAGCCATTGAAAACCTTATGGAGCACAGAAAAAAAAAAAAAAAAAAAACCTTCTGTCAATTCCAACTCATAGCAACCCTAGAGGACAGAGTAGAACTTCCCCTTAGGGTTTCTAAGGAGCAGCTGGTGGATTTGAACTGCCAACCTTTTGGTTATCAGCCTTATCTCTTAACCACTGCACCACCAGTGCCCCACATAATTCTACTGTAACATGCATGGGGTCACCATGAGTCAGAGTCAACTTGAAGGCAACTGGTTAACCGGTTAGCATTATCATACCAAATACACTCAGTGAAGATAAGTAATTTGTCTATGGTGAAAGTGGAATGACAGATGTTTGAAATCAGGCCTGCTAATTCTGGATTCAGGACTCTTAATTTCTTGCCTTAATTGCCTATTTGTTTCTTTAATTTTCTAAGAAAACATTCATATTTGCTTCTTTACCAAAATTCACTCAGTCATTGTAGTTGTAAAAACCAGCCCTTTAATAAGCCTTTTATCCCTGCTTAATCCCAAATTCTAAATGTTAGGTACACAAAGAAACACAATAGACATGTCCATTATGAAAAATTATGTGACTACTGTAATGTGGGTCTGTACTGTAAGAAGTTCACATACTAATAGCATAATTCACTTTTGTTGTATTTTTTACTGGAGGGAGAAAGAGAACCTTCTCTGGCAGTATTGGGTTTCTAATTGGAAAATCCCCAAATTCATTTTCATGTTTCACATGCAACATTAACGTGATTACAGCACACAAATGTATGCTTTCTTTGCACACAACCCTGCTAATATTTTCTTGTGTTTTAACAGTGCTTCAACTTCTACCTACAGACAGGGTCTACCAAGGTGGCATTAAATGAACCATTCTTATCAGTGGGAGTTGTGAATGTGGCTTGAGGGCTCTTGGTACAAGCAGAGAAAGGCTAAACATGGTAAAAATAAGCAAATGCTGCACAGATGCTCATAGCTGACTTCTTGGTTTCCGACTTATTAAACGGTCTTTTCTCAAACCTATAGATCGTTATTCATGCAGATTTTCCATCAAGGGTGCTTCAATAGAGGCTGCCTATTCTGAGTTAATGAGAAAAGTCCTAATTAAGCTAGCCATATGTTCAATTGCATTTATAAATGGAAAAATAGCCCTTTTTTGCTGCTGATACTACCATTGTTGTCATCTCCTGCTGCTATGGGTGTCACTGAAGCTGTTACTGTTTCAACAATCTCCTCTGTATTCCAGCCTGTTCATTCCAGGCCTGCACTCTGTTTCATGAGATATTCTTGGCACGCATAACTGAATGCCTGCAATGCTTGCTTATGAAAATATCTTTCTGAATATCTATGTCCGTATTGAATGCAACTATGTCTTGAATTTTGTCCTGGGGATATAGATCTAGCAATGATGCTAAAACATTTTGTTTCTTTTCGAGCATTTAATCTATTCTGGAGCACATGGAGAGTGCAGAAGTCAGGATTGCCCTACCTAGCCCTTGTCCCTTTTGCCATGATATTTAGGCTTCGTTTTTGGCCTTTACTTCTGTGCAGGTGCAAAATATTTGTTTGAACTTACGTCTTCACCTGAAGTCAGGTAAATAAGCTAAGTGTGAAAGCCACATAACTGCAAGCCTAAAACTGCTTAGAGGAACATTTCAAACTATCCAGGCCTAAGCATTTAGAAAACGTTAAAAATAAAAACTTCTAATTCCTTGATGGTATCATAAAATTTTTAATAGTATAACATTATGTATTTATTTATTCTTCATTATTTATCTACATGATAAGCATGCATATATAAGCACTTGCTATAAAACAAAACAACTAAACCCCTTGCCGTGAAGTCAATTCCACCTCAGAGTAATCTTATAGCA